>NC_135573.1:111722500-112347500 GCF_965152235.1 Eretmochelys imbricata | reverse complement strand
GTGACTACAGGTACAGTCTAGCCATGGACTCAGAGAAGCAGCAACAGCAGCTCTCCAACTGGTCTCTCTTTCCCCCTTCATTTGTAATCAGTCTGGTCACAGTAATATATCACGTTGCTTAAAATGCTCTTTCACCCATGCTCTCTCTCCCTCCCTTCCCTACTGAGCTGTATTCAGTTGGTTTCCTGTCAGCCAGATTTGTCAGTCAGTGTTTCCATTTCAACTTTCTTTGTTAATTTATTTTTCCGTTCTGATGGCTGAGGTGTGTCTCTGAGAAAAGTCCCTCCCTGCTTATCTTTTCACCCAAATCCATCCGCCTTTCCAAATCAAAAAGCATCTGATGTTTTCTAGCTTCACATAAATTTGTGTTTTCAAAAATAAGAAACAACAAAGAATGTTAAGGCTTTATAACAACACTTTACAAATATGGGTACAGTATGATCATCTCGGTTCTACAGACAGGGGAACATAAACAAAGGGTCTTGCTTAGGGTCACATATGAGAGAGTCAGGTCCACAACCCAGATTTTATGACTTCTAATTCTGTCCCCTAGCCACTGGATCACTCTTAATCCCCTTTACTCTTTAATCACCTATCCTCCAAATGCAAGTTATGAGCCAAATTCATCTGCATTCCTTCACTGGAGTTATCCTATGAGTGCATTTGGCTCACTATCTGTACTTTTGCCCCCGAAATTCTTCCCAATACATTTAGAAATACCGTTGGTATTCAATCCCATTTTATCCCTACTCACACCACTTCCATGCCCCTCTCCTGGGATTAGAATGGCCAACGACCCAAGAAAATAAGAAAAAACAGACACTTACACACAAAGAAATGAATTAAACTCTGTGTTTTGTCTAAAGGTTGCTGCTGTGCAAAGATACTGTACAGTACTCTATTGACACCAATTGCACAGCTATGTTCTGCCATACATTTCCATTACAAATTCCACTCCATTATCCTAGTTTCAGGGTTTATAACTCAAACATAAAAAGGTGCCCGAGAGATGAAACTTGGGAAGAAAGCCTCAGCCTGAGAGTAAGCCCTACTTTTAAAAAAGTTTGCTTAAAAGAAAGAAAGAAAGCCATATGGCCATTTGTAAGCTTGAAAAGTGCCAAAAAAATATAAGTGAATGGATCAACTTTCTGTTTTATGCTAATGAAGGCCAATCTCTTTAGGTGTTTTTGGACACTTCAGTAATTTGTATGGAAATCAGCTACTGTTGAGGAAAATTAGGGTGACCAGATGTCCCAATTTTATAGGGACAGTCCGAATTTTTGGGTCTTTTTCTTATATAGGCTCCTATTACTCTCCACCCCGTCCCGATTTTTCACACTTGCTGTCTGGTCACCCTAAGGAAAATGGATTCTGCCTCAGACAGCATCCACTCCCGCTGCATGCTCTTTGACTCCTTCCTCATTGTTATAGGGTATAATGGAAGGCCAGCAGCTATTGGCAACATAACTTACTTTTCCTGCCATTGTGCTGTAACTTACGATATCTATGAAGGAGCATAGAAGAGAGGTTACTCCACAGAGCTGAGCAGGATCCACAGGATTGGGGAACCAGATCCCTTTAGATTCCTGGCCCTCTGCTGCCCCCACTTTTCATCCCTCCACATCTCTGCCAATCAATCCCATGTTCTGGGGGAGAGGAGAACCTTGTCAGAGTCCAGAGTACCCTTGGAGCTGCAGAGTTTGGGCATTCAGTCATCCCCCTCTGGGATACTTTAGCACAGAGGGGAGCATATTAAACTCTTCTAGGAAAGCCACAACTAAATCATCGATTGTTCCACACTAGTCTCATTTCTGTTTTGTATGCCTGTGACACAATAGTCTGGATTCTCAGAGGAGGTAAATTGGCATAACTCCACTGGCTCTAAATGCTTGACTATAAACTATGGCTCTGCTTTGCACCTTGTGAAGTCATTTGCACATGTGCAAAGCGAGCACAAAGGGAGTGCAAAATACTTTGTTTTTTAAAAGCAGAAACAAAAGATAGTAGCTCTAAGATCAACCATTCAGAGCAATTGGAATGTATTTTTCTCCAGTTTTCTCTAACAGCATCTCAAATATGTGAGGCATATTACTCCCCATGCAATTCACAGTCTTTTCATGAACACCATAAACTACTGTGCACATGAATCCAGTCTCTCGTCATCTTTAATGACATGCTTAAGGACTGAGGCAGGATATTTTTTGTTAAATCTCTAAAGCAAAGTTTGATGTACTCAATTTTCCTATCTGAACCTCAAGACTTACCTGACTTCTCTCTTGCCATGGTCATGCTCTTTCAAGAAACTACCTCAATTACTAGGCACCTATCTGTTGCTAACAAATCAAGAGAGCAAAATTACCTGCATCTTTAATGTCCCAACTGCTAAATTCAGGCCCTGACATACCTCACTGTAACAGATGAATCCAGGAGAATGAGGGAGAGAAAAGGGAAGAAGCTACATAAAAGTAAGCCATACCTCCAAATATTGTTAGGGCTCAGTCACCTGCTCTTTAACTACCATTTGATTCTGTAGTTGTACTAGGGCATACATCCTAGGGTGACTGGCTTCTTTAAGAGAGAAAGGGTCCAGTGCACCTGTGACTAGTTAGTTGCCTCCCAATGGGGCCTAATAGATGGCACCTGGCCTCTATAAAGACCCAGGGATCAGGTAAGAAAGAGCTAGGGAGTACTACTTGAGACAGTAATAAATAGGAATGACTGGTGCCATAAGAAGACTGAGGATAGACATACTCTAAGCTAGGGAATTCTGCTCAGCAGAAGACAAGTACTGAGGCCCTCTAAGTAAAGGGGGAGAAACAGCTCAGTCAAGGAAGGCTGAGCCCTGGAAAATGGGGGTTGATTCTGGAGGGACATTCCTAATAGAAGCAGCTCAGCCTGGCTAGGATTTGCAGCTCAAAGGGCGGCTTTGGGAGTTGAATGCTGCAGGGAGCAGTCTTGCAGAAGCCCTGAGTTGAGGGTTGTAGGAGCAGACCTCCAAGAAGCATAGAGAATTGCCAGACACGTGGAGCCCTTGGAAGAGTGGCATAGGAGTTAAGGAAGAGGGAGTGTTTACTCACAGGTAGATGGCCTGGTGAGTGGGGCCTGGAACAGGGGTAGAGGAACTGGAGAATGGAATGGGTGTTTGATTCATGAGTGGGCATCCTGGGGGACTGTAGGAAAAACTGAAACAAAACTTACCTTCGCTGTTGTGAATGGCTTCAGGAGGGTGTGCTGGTGAGGTGAGATCTGTTAGCAAAGTGCAAAACTGGACCTTGCACCCTTCTAGGCAGGATGACACCACCACAGATAAGTTTTCTAGAACCATCTTGTTCTGTTTGTACATTGCTTAGCATAACCGGGTACTAGTCCATGATGGGCTATTAGACATTAGTATAACAAATTTGATCAGAGTAGAATAATTTGTCAAGTTAAGTAGCCTCAAATCATCTTCAAACCTCAGCCAGATCCTGGTAAGACTGCTGGGATGTAGAACATTAAGAAGATGGAATGGTGAAAGGGCCAGGCAATTTTGCTGGGATGGAAGGAGAAAAACAAATGTAAAGTATGTGTTTTTAAAATATCCAGTGTTGTCTGAGTATAAAATGGCGTATTTAGCTGGGCTCAGGGCCAGGAGGCAATGGTTTTCTTCTGTTCCTGAAGATAGGGAGAATAGGAACCTGACCCTGGAAATGTCCCTGAAAATTCTACTCTTTAGGCTACCTTGAAAGTGTGCTCAAGATCCAGAAGAACAGTATGAACTGCATTGCAATCTGTTCCTTCCTGCTCCTTACCCTCCCCTGATCAACTTCTGGCACAGCACTATTAATCTCAAAGGAGGCTACTAGCTGCTGCCTTAAGGGGGGGGGGGGAGAAAAAGGATCCATTCTATTCACCACTAGAGGAAGGATAACCACTAGAGGAAGGATAAGCACTACTGTACTCCTGGTACCTGCTGTTCCAATCTAGAGTCCTGGTCTCATGTACAAGACTTAAATTTATCACCCACACTAAAAGAATGTCTTTAATGGACAATCTTTATTTTTTAGAAGTTTTTCTTTAAAAATTCTTTTACATAGAAATTAAACAATTATTGATGCGTAACTCTGCAGTCTTCTTTATTATATAGCTTCCAGCACTCTGCTTCTAGGTGCCTGATTTGCATAATCAATCTACATACATTTTGCAATAATCCTACTGTATGTGGATCCTTATATTTGTGTTTGCTTACAGCTATTTTTGGCCATTCAGAGTGAAGGGATTTGCAGAATCTGATAGCCTTACCCTAATTTAGTAGCCCCTTACTCCATAAATGGTACTATTGATTTCAGTGAAATTATTTGTGGCTTGAGGCACTATTCAATGTGAGTAAGGCTATTGAAATTTTTGTCCTGTATGGTTATTTTTAATATGAATATGCACATTTCTTCACGCTGATTACAATCCAAATGCTCTAGTTCCTGTGCTCAGAATTTCCAGCTCTGAACATAACCATCTTGATTTTTTTTCTGTCACTTAGATTAAAGAATTCTGCCTATTTAATCAAAATGGATTTAGAATATAGAAATATCTTACCAGCTCCATAAGTTTGTTGTCAATGTCTGCTACTTCCGAGCAGGAAATCTAAACTGGCTGTGTAGATTAGGAACACTCTTGAATGCATGTGAAAGCAGTGTGCTTTCAAAGTTCTTATAAGGTACACTCAATTTTTAAACAATTTCAGTATCTTTATGCAACTGGATTCTCTGTATGACATTAAGAATTCTTGCTTTCATGCATTCAAATAGAATATTTCCTAAATCTCAGCGATCTAGCAAAACAGCACTTCCTATCTGGTTAATTAGGGTGAGATTGACTCCCCTGTGCACAATGGTCTTCGGCATAACTGTGTGTAACTCCTCATCAAAAGCTGGCCCTCTTCTCTTTCAGTAGGGTGGAGTAGATGCAAGACTATAATGAAGGTGGCAGCAGATCACATGTAAGATGCATCAAAAGAACCTTTAATGATATATCCTTTGTAATCTGATTCAGTAACTACTAGAGTATCATTAATATTACACTGCAGTCTTCCTTTAAATCTACTGTGAGCTGACTGTCTTTAATCTAGGTGATCCTCTAGCTGTTTATCAAAGTGGCAAAATGCATAGAATATCCACAAAGGGAAGCTGAGTGTGGCTGTTTATAATAGGGTTTTTCTCCACAGTTTTATTTTGTGCTAGGTCATTAATAAGTACAGTCATGGTATGGTGTGACTCAGTTGTAAATTATCTCAAATTCAGAAGCTGGCAATGCTATACCTGCTTCTTCCCAGTGCTTTGTGACTACTCTGGTCCTTCTTTGTTGCATGTTGGTGGTGGTTGTTGTTGTGTCGTAGTTTTTTTTTTTTTCTTATGCCCAACACTAGCGTCTCTCCCCCCCCACCCCCCACGACCAAAAAAAAAAAAGTGAACACCACACATGAGATCATAAGGTCTGTAACACTTAAAAGAATGCCCTGAGATGATTCGTAGCATCTTTTTAATATTTGAGCATCTCTAACTGCAGCAGCAGATCTGAACTTGCTTTTGTTGGCAGAGCTTTTTGCTCAAGGTTGTATTCGCACAACTAACATTATATGCTTATTTGCCATTAAGTTGTTTGTTTTCCAACATATCAGCTGCTCAGATCTACCCAGAAATGTACTGACTCCTTTACAAATGAAGAGGGAAAAAGCTTTCTGAGCACAGAAAGGACCAAATCATATACTGAACATCATAGAAACCTCATTAAAAATAAACATACATCTGCTAGCTGTAGAGCCATTGTTGCTAGTATCAAGCTGATTTAATACTATCTCTGCAGCAGCCACTAAATAAGAGCCAAACACCGGACTGACTATATGCAACAATAATCAAAATAAAATTCAATGGCAAATATAATCCTACAGCACAGCCACAGCTCATGGTCACATCTTCACTTTGCTCTAAATATTACTCTTCCTTCCCACAGTGGGTGCTATATGCTTGTGGAGCCCTATAAGGCTCTCCCTCAACTTTTCCTTCATTTTTAGCCTGACACCACAATCATGATCCTTCCCCTCGAGAAGATTTGCACTGCAATCAGTTTGAAGGCTGTCCCATAACCAACAGAAATGTGTGCCACTGAGTGAAGTACCTGACTTGCTTTCAACATTCAAGAGACTGCGGCTTTTTTAAGCTTATATTGCAGCTATAAAACCTCCAAGGAAAACCACCAGGCTGGAGGAGTAACACACAGATCTGTCCTTCAGACATTAGAATGACCTTGTGTTCATGGCCTAAAGTAGCTAATCCAATTGATGCTTTGTTCATTTGGGAGAAAGGAGGGTCTTGTGGTTAAGACACAGGTGTGGAAATCAGGAGACCCAGATTATATTCCTGTCTTTGTCACCACTTTCCTGTGCGACCTTGGGTGAGTCTATTAACATCTCCATATTTCTGTTACTCAATCGGTACTTCTGAGGGGCTTGAGAGGCAAAATTCATTGTTGTGAAATGCTTTCAGATCCTCAGTCACAAGATGCTGTAGAAGTATTGCTACTTATTTTTATTGCTCATCTTGCCTTAGAAATAAGGTCACAAATCTTTTGCTCCTAAGCGTGGGATGCTTATAATGTAAGTTACTCTCCTCCTGTAGCCTCATCTTGGAGTAAGAAAAAGGTCTGGTATAGAGACAGTTTTATCTTGATCACATTCTTCATTTATGTGGCATCTTTCATCCGAGAAGATCAGAGTTCTTTACAAACTCTGGATCAGTTCATCAACTCATATAAATTGATGTACCTCTGTTGATTTCTCCATGGGGCTGCATCCCTGATCATCTTGTGTTCAAAAAAGAATTAGATAAGTTCATGGAGGATAGGTCCATCAATGGCTATTAGCCAAGATGGTCAGGGATGCAAGCCCATGCTCCGAGTGTCCCTAAACAGCTGATTGATAGAAGCTGGAACTGGATGACAGGGATGCGTCACTCAAAATTGCCTGTTTTGTTCACTCTCTCTGAAGCATCTGGCACTGGCCACTGTCAGCAGACAATATATTGGACTAGATGGACCATTGGTCTGACCCAGTATGGCCGTTCTTATTGCTTAATTCTCATATCCATGGAATGAACACCCTATTGTGGCATTTTGAAGCATCTCATTGCAAAATACCTTTCACGATACTAAATAACAGAGCAACTTCACACAAAGTAATTACTCACAAAAGACTTACAGGTTTTATCCTGTTCACTTGCTGAACAGTACTTTTGATGCAATAGATATGAAAGCTGAAGTGAGCAAGGATTTGCAGAGTCAGCCTGAGACGCAAATAATTTTCTAAATTGTCAAAAAAAATTCCCCACTTAGATGATATTGCCCTGCTGTCTGCATTGTGCTACTAGTTGTATTCTTTATGCCATAGTCTGATCTCAGTCATACCAGTGTAAATCAGAAGTATCTCTGATTCACTAGAGCTACTTTCGATTTGCACAAGGTAGCAGAGATCAGAATCTGGCCTTCTGTTTTTATATTAACAATGCATTAACTCAGCCATGATTATTGATATCAGCTGAGCACTTTCCAGCTGTTCCTTACGTTATTTTCTTTTTCACCATATAAAACTGTAGAATTATGTTTATTGACTGAAGAAGTGAAGGAAGCAGGGAATTTCCATGCACTTTTAGAATAGATGTTTTTCACCTTAGTTTTGGGATATATATAATATGAGTGTGTCCTTGTTTTTTAATTCACTTTATAGCTTTAAGCAAAGTCATTTGATAACTATTTCCATTGGATGCTCTTGTTTGACTCCACTGTAAGTGTGCAGTTTTGAAAGTTGGTCTGAATAAAGCTTTTTTTATGCATGTGAGGGCTAACGCTCCGGGGACTCTCATTAATACAGTAAAGACCTCTCTTTTTGGCACTTCCTGGCAACTAATGATCAGCTGGAGGCACTGAAGGCTGCCAACCATTCACTGCAAGGAAGTGCCAGACTCAGAGGTTCTTACTACTGTTATAAGCCATGGAAAACATAAAAAATACAAAACAAAACAATTACCTTTTTTCTGTCTGCTGGACTCAAAGCGTGTATGCTGCTAATGTGGGATTCAAGGCATCAAGTTTTATCCAATAGTTAAAAAGTGGCACAGTAACTGATTAGAGGAGAATTTTTATTCCCAGTGTCAAATACAGTTTGCTCTTATTAGTAGCATTCATTAGTTACATTAATTTACCTGCCTTGTAAACTCCTCCGTGCAGGGAGCATGTTTTGATTTTTCTCTGGTTAGCACCCTGCTCACACCTATGTGCTACATATGTTCAGTAATAACCCTCCTCACCATCATTTGCTGAGTGCCATCTGTGTGTGCTCGGTGCTGTACAAACATAAAGGAAGTCACAGTCCCTTCTCCAAAGACTTTATAATCTTAGGCCCCAATTCTCCAACTGGATCCGTGTAGGTAAGCATGAGTTTGATGTGGTTCCTTCCACCAAAGTGGATCCAATTGCAGAATTGTGTCCCAAATCTGGCACACATGATAAACCAGAGGCAAATTCAATCACCTAGAAGTACAGCTATAAAAAGCACCAATGGGGCCCAACCAGAAACAAGGCCCCTTAAGTTAGTTCTGCTAAGCTCATAATTAGCAGGTGCAGGGTGCCAGTTTCTCGGCTTTTTTTTTTTTTCTCATTGTCTGCTTTCCCAACATCTAGTCCTAGGTGCTCCCAGAGTCCTGGACACGTGCCCGCACCCCAACCCCCTGCTCTAGCCCAGAGCCCCTTCCTGCACTCTGAACCCCTCAGTCCCAGCCCAGAGCCCCCTCCTGCACCCCAAATCCTCATGCCTGGCCCCAGCCCAGAGCCCGCACCCCCTCCCACACCTCAACCCCCTGCCTCAGCCTGGAACCCTCTCCCATACTCTGAACACCTTGGCTCCACCCCCCAGCCCAGAGCCCCCTCTTACACCCCAAACCCTCATCCTTGGCCCCACCCCAGAGCCCGCATCCCCGGATGGAGCCCTCACCTGCTCTCGCATCCCAACCCCCTGAGCCAGCCCAGTGAAAATGAGTGAGTGAGTAAGGGTGGGGAGAGCGAGCGACCGGGGGGGGGGGGGAAGGGGGATGGAGTGAGTGGGGGGAGCGGCTTCTGAGAAGAATTGGGGCAGGGGCAGGGCCTTGGAGGAAGGGTGGGACAGGAGTGGAGCAAGGGTGTTCAGTTTTGTGCTAGTGGAAAGTTGGCAACCCTACTGCCCAAGAATGGGGTCAGACATGGGAATGTGCCTGAGAGACCCAGAGATAGGAACAGGGACCAGCTACTACCCAGATGGCTTAGAAGTATATGGGATTTTGTGATTGGGTCCACTCACCAGAGAGCCAACAGGGACAGGTTGCAACATACAGGCTGTTGAATGTATAACATGGACATCCTTTCTCCAAAATGTTCATTAGACGCTAAGTGTGGGACGTTGTGGGGGTGGGGGAGATGTTGTTTGACATCTGACAATGGAGGGGAGGGATTAGGGAAATACAAGGTTTAGACAATATAAAGTCAGTGCATTATTTCCATAACGTAAACAGATTTTTTTTAATATCATCCTATTCAAATATAATTTTCACAAAAAAGGGAGTCGCTGCAGTCAATGGAATTACATCAGGAATTAATTTGGTCATAAATCTTGTTTTAAACTTTGAACTTAGAGGTCCAATGGTCAGGGTGCTAGCCTAGGACCTGGGAGCTGTTCAATCCCCTGCTCTGCCTTGAGCAAGTCAATTAGTCTCTCTGCCTCTGTTTCCCATCTGTGAAAAGGGGATAATAGCAATTTCCTACCACACAGGGGTGTTGTGAGGACACATGCACTAAAGACTGTGGGGTACTCAGATGCTATGGTAATGGGGGACATATGGGTTGAAGACTCACTACAACTAGTTAACAGACTGTGTATGTATAGGTGGAAAGAAAGTCAGCTGTACCTGGATGATACTTTGGTTAGAAGGAAGATCCCATCTGGAGTAAAAGATGAAAGAAACAGAATAACCTCATTTATTTAAATGGCTCTATAAATCACAGTAAAGTAACAGATCTGTGTTTTTAAAGATTATTTTATTTAGCTTAGCTAAGCGAGGTCAGGGCTAGTGAAATGCCAAATTAACCACCCTGGAGCTGAGTTTAATTTTCTAATTTAATACATTAAGAATCTCAATCAATATACATCTCAGTTCACTTAATATCAACTTGCCTGATTTATCTAAATCAATATAATGCACTGTTAGGCCTTGTCTACACATACAATTTGCACGGCTCTGTAACTATACTAGTATACTTTAAGCAATACAATCCCATTTCCCCCACTTCATAAACATGTTTATACTGGTATAGTGTATTCCCATATGGGAAGGGGAATAAGCTATACCAGTATAAGGCATTATACCAAGATAACCGCACCCCAGGTTGTACCGCTATAACTATAAAAAAACACCACACCCCTAATCAATGCAATTATACTGGCACAAATCTGTGCAGATCAGGCCTTAAACCACTTTAAGAGTGTCAACACAAGGGAGTTGCACCAATCTGGTTACATCAGTAAAACATACTGTAGATCTTAGACTGGAAGCCCTTTGGAGTAAAAACTGTCTTTTTGTTACAAGTGTGCACAGTGTCTGCTAGAGTGGGACTATGATCTTTGACTGATGACTCCTAGGAGCTACTGAAACATGAATAATAAAGTAGGAAACATGCTTCTGCTGTGGTGATTTCATCCTCAGCTTGAAGAAACCCAGATCACTTGTTTTCAAATCCTGGTTAATATAGTGGCAAACTGATGACACTGAATGGTCTTGGCCAGGGATCAGCAACCTTTGGCACGTGGCCTGCCAGGGTAAGCCCCCTGGCGGGCTGGGCCGGTTTGTTTACCTGTCGCATCCGCAGGTTCGGCCGATCGCAGCTCCCACTGGCCGCGGTTCGCCGCTCCAGGACAATGGGGGCTGCAGGAAGTGGTGCGGGCCGAGGGATGTGCTGGCCGCCCTTCCCGCAGCCCCCATTGGCCTGCAGTGGCGAACCGCGGCCAGTGGGAGCTGCAATCGGCTGAACCTGCAGACGTTGCAGATAAACAAACCGGTCCGGCCCGCCAGGGAGCATACCCTGGCTGGCCGCGTGCCCAAGGTTGCCAATCCCTAGTCTTGGCTATACTGATGAGCTGGAATCAAAAGCATTTAATGGAAAATACCAGCCTTATCTATACCAAGGATTTGTCCTGATTTTCAGGCAGTGGTACCCAGTTCCCACTAGTTACAGGGGGGAAATCTCTAAGACATATGGGATAATAAACTGAAATAAACTTCCATTTGCCCCAGTGCAATTTTTCTGAGTTTCAAGCAGTGGTAAACAGCACCATGCAAATTACAGGTTTTAGACATTTATCTGGTCTGCACTGGGCCAGCTACAACAGTGGATGTCCACCAAATCAAAGCAATCCCCTATGTTGTATAACATCTCCCACTCTAAAGAGTCAAAGTGCTTTCAAAAGGAAGAAAGCTAGAAGTGACAATAGCAGGGAGCTTGTAAAGTTTACTTTTCAAAAGGATTGTCATTGGTTTATTTTATCTATACATTCCTCCTTAATTACGCTGCTGCTTAGAATTCTTCCAAAACTTAAAATCAGATGCATAGCACAAGTACTTTATCTACAGAGTTCTTACATAAATACAATGTATTGTCCTTTATCTGTACCACTGGGCCCAAGAGCACCAAAACATGAAGAAAAAATCCTTTGAGGTAAACTTTTGAAGTAGAGTCAGAGAATTTAACATTACAATGGGCTTGAGGACTGGCCACAAATTCAGAATGAAGGCAGAAGGCCATGCAAGCAAGACAAATATCTCGGTAAACTAAGGCCTGGTCTATACATAGTTTTTGTACCAGTATAACTATGTTATTCCAGGAGGAGGTGATTTGTATTTTTAATCAAAACAGTTAAATCAGTACAACTCCTAGAGAGGACTCAATTATACCAGAATAAGGTGCCTTTTTATCAATAGAGCTTATTCCCCTTCCCATATAAGAGTAAGCTATTGTAAGTACTTTTAGACAAGTATAACTGTGCCCACATAGAATATCAGGGTTGGAAGGGACCTCAGGAGGTCACCTAGTCCAACCCCCTGCTCAAAGCAGGACCAATCCCCAATTTTTGGCCCACATCCCTAAATGGCCCCCTCAAGGATTGAACTCACAACCCTGGGTTTAGCAAGCCAATGCTCAAACCACTGAACTATCCCTCCCCCCATGATTAGGATTGTGCTGCTTTAACTATGCCAATGTAGTTTGTGTGTAAACAGAGCCTTGGGATTTGTTGAATAACAGAACTAAGAACAACCTCTGTCATAATTTTAATAGTACTGACTAATATAACACTTTGAGATACAGCTTGTATGAAAAAGGATTTACAAACTAAAAGTGCATTATATGTATTGTTGCTATTTATTTTGCTTAGTGCTGACCATGTGCTCAAACTCGTAGAAGACGTGCAGATAAAGGAGATCCCTGCCTAAAGAGCTTACAGTGGAAGGCCTTGTCTATGCACAATATTACCTGATTCAGGAACTGGTGCAGATCATCATCAGGGGCCCTACGTGTAGACAAGGGCAAGTCATGATTTGCCCCAATTTAGCTAATCACTGTTTCCCGTGATTCCTAAAGCCTTGTCCACACTAAGGTAAAAATGGTTTGTAAGATACCAGAGTTAGCATCAGTTCAGTTGAGTCTCTATTATCCATCTGCACTGGGGCTCCCAGTGGTGCTATCTGGCTCTAGTAGCCATTTTCAGCACCATGTCAAATAAACCCACTCAGAACAAGTCAGAGAGCCAGCTAAACTATGGGCTTGTCTACACTGGCAATTTACAGCGCTGCAACTTTCTCGCTCCGGGGTGTGAAAAAACACCCCCCCACCCCTCCGAGCACAGCAAGTTTCAGCCAGTGTAGACAGTGCACCAGCACTGGGAGCTACGCCCCTTGTGGAGGTGGTTTTTTACAGCACTGAGAGACCTCTCTCCCAGAGCTGCGCCACGACCACACAAGCCACGTTAAAGCACTTCCATGGCAGCACTTCAGCATTGCCAGTGTAGACGAGCCCTATGGCTTCCAGTGCTGCTAACCCAGTGTTAGCAATGGTGGGTGTGACAGATGTGGCAATATCCTGGAAAAATCTTGTTGAATTAGGTTGAAGGATCTTTGGAGTCCATTGTATTCAATGCAAAGTTTATGTATTATTGTGGGCCTGGATGATCAAAGGACTCTATTGAACAATGTGGCAGAGAAGAAAGGTCTTTTGGGATACTATGTGCGAAGTGGATTTCCTGGGAAATACCTAGGGGGAGGTGAGTGCAAATTCCACCCCTCCCTGGTTACAGGAAAACCCAGGCTTTAGACATTACAGCTTAAGGAAGGGACCATTGTCTTCTGATTATCTGTTCCTAGACTCTGAAGATCAAAGGCCCAGGCTGTATAAAGGAAAGACTAACCTATGCATGGGTGTGCTTGTTCTGAACTGAGGCTGTTATGAACTTGTAACCATAGGAAAAACTCCTTGGTGTGATTTGAAGTACTGACTTCTAACAGAGCCCCTGTTGGAGTTGGGGAGGTGATTTCTGGTAAGCTTATTAGCACGTGTGTAGGTTCTTTTATTGTTATATGTTTTCTGTCTAATGCTTTCACTTTAAGAATAAATGTGCTTGCTTAGAAAGGGCTGTATGGTCATTTATAACGGTGGGCAATTAAACTGTTCATAGACACTGAAGAGAAAGCAAAGCTCAGACACTGGACTGATTAATCAGGAGTGAGAGAGAGAGACAGGTCTCCACTCAAGAGAAGTGATGGCAGGGGAGCTGGGAGCCTAGAGTGGGTTGCTTGCTTGGACTGCGAGGGGGAAATACAGGTGAGCTGCCCTGAACTCTGACAATGGGAATGTGTTGAAAAGATTCCCTAGTGTAGACAAGGCTCCCAGATGCATCTGCATTAAGACTTTTCATGCCACTGATCTACAACCAATGAAGCTCTGCCAGTGGTAATGACGATGGGGGAAAATGTCTATCCCTGTCTACATTAGTACTGCCATGGTTGCTAACTGCCACTGTGGAACTGGACTAATGCTAGACCAATGATGCAAAAAGTGCTAGTGTACAGAGAAGGCCTTCACTGCAAGCACAGGTTTGCTTATAGGTTGAGTATGCACACCTGCCCTACCTTTAATCTAGCTAGTACAGTAACAATAGTAATGAAGGCCTGGTGGCATAAACTTGTACTTCGGCCAGTCACCCTATTACAAGCCCACTAGGCACCTGGGTATGTACTCTGGTAGCTAGCCTATGCTGAATCCCATATCACCATGTCTTCACTACTACAGTTACCTGTTCTAGCCAGACTAAAGATAGCATGGGTAAGCCAAGCTGTGCTACAACCATACCTTCACTTTGCAGTGAAGTCATACCCAGCGACCTTGACTATATTGGAAATTTTCGAAAAAATAGCACAGGTAACTCTGCTCAGCTACCCCAGTGGTAGTGATGATGGGAGGGAGGGGACGATGCTATATGTTATCTACATGAGAGAAATTTATTGTTCTAAGAATTTATCTCATGTCCTAGTATGCTTGTAAAACACTTTGGGCCTGATCCTCTGTTACATTTCTTGACTAATATATGCTGGCTAGCATATAAATATATATCATATTAATAATATATATTATCAGAACATAAGATGTTCTTATGTTCTCTGGAATTCTGGGAGCTAAACCAGGAATTGTGGGATAGGTACCAAGAGGGCACGGCAAATTAAATGATTTGTAGCAGTACTAGTTTGGACAAAACTGCATCAACTCCAAGTAATTCAGCATGGCCAGAGTGGACTCAGTTAACTGTACTTAAATTGGTTTAATACAACTGCTTCCATTATAACTGGTGTAATTCTCTAGTGTAGAGAAGTCTCCAACAACTTCCCATGTTTTTACCAACAAGTGAGTCAGACAGTGGAGGAGGTCAAAACCTTGTCTACTCTAGAATTCCCACTAGTGCTGCTCCTCCTAGAGCAACTGAACTGCTAGCAGCACCAATGGGAACTTCCCCCCTAAAATTTTGTAATGTAGACAATGTCAAAGACAAATTCAGAGAAAACAGGACAATGTGGGAAATCCAGAGAAGTATCCATAATTGGAGGGACAGGATGGAGAGGACACAAAGGAGAGTGGGTTATTGTTGTTGGTGTTCAAGCACAAGCCAGGGCTACCATTGTTGTTATGAACTTATGACTGTAGCTACTGATTTATATTGTATCTGGATCATATACGGTAGTATTTTCCCTGAGTAAATCAGCACCTTGACAAGATCACAGGCACAATCCTGCCGTATTTCAGTAGGAGGTTTGCTGGAATAATGATGGAGTTGGAAGGGCTTCATGATTGGACCACATATCACTAAAAGAGTTGGTTACCTTTTCCTGTAATACACATTGTTTGTTCAACTGGTATTGAGTATGTACAGCTGATGGCCAATGTATTGTTTGTTTTGATTTCCTAGTAGGTGGCTTGTGCAAAATGGGTACTCCTCACAACTACCCCTGACTGTGCTGTTTAAAGGTGGATTGCTTTTTGTCTAACTTTTTCATTTGTCATATGATTGACATAACTCAAGTTTAATATTCTGCAAAGTCATCTATTTACCAAGCACAAGATATTCTACTCAGTGTCCTTGCTGCTGGGCCACATTTATACTGATTATAGCAGGACAGATATTACATTGCTATTAATAAATAATTATGCTGTTTGCCTTAATAGAGCTTCTCATCCCAAAGGACCCCAAACCTTTTTACAGACAATGGATCAAGTTCTACCACAGTTACAACTATTCAATTGCTTAACAGGGTTAAATGGGTATAAAGGAAGGTGCAAATTAATTATAGATTAGATTCATGAATCACTTCACTACCACTGATGTTACCTCTACTTCTGGGGTAGACGTGCTGCCAATATTTTGGTACCAGAATGAGGTCCTGACCTGGCTGGCCTCTAGGTGCTACTGCAGTATAAATGTTTAATAATGTTTAGACTACATTCCTGAAAAATATACTGTAAATATTTAGAGCATAGCAGAGTGTTTAATCTGCATAATGTGAAATGAGAGAGGAGGCAAAGTCCTTATCAGAGGAGCTGAGGGTAACTCTCAGTGACATATTTCAAAAATATCTGACACTAGACCAAAGGCAAAACATTTGCTCCTTAGAAGCATTTACATGAGCCCTGGCAGGAATGGTTTAGCAGCACACACACAGTGGGGGAATTCCAGCAGAGACAGATAAATGATCCCAACTCTCCTTTAAATTTACAGGTGACATTTTAACAAGGATTTCCCAGGAACCACCTCAGGTACATTAGTGGCTGTCATGCAGCAGCTGTTTAGCAGCACACAGTAATACTATACAACAGTTTCAGGGAAGGACTGAGGAATATCATATTTAATACATTGTCAGAATTCATGTATTGACAATTTTTAACTGTGCGGAAAGTTAGAACTTTTTCCAGAGGGATAAAATCATGTTGCCAGTACCGGTAACTCTTCTAGTGCTGAATGCTAACGAGTTCTGAAAGCACATTGTCTTTCTGTCTAGACTTGCTCTGCCCCACCTCTCCTAAACCTACATTAGCACCAGTGTTATACCCAGGGTGCATTCATATTGCAGTTGTAGGCAGGTAGAGGAAGAGAAAATTACTTCCAGCTCATGGAAAAAGAACATGAAAACAAGTTGGCGCAAGTGCCCCAAGCCTGCCAAGACCAGTGAGAAAAAACAGAGTTCATATTAAATACGAGAATGGGCCTTCATGGCCATTCAAGCCTTGATCTATCTTTCTTCAAGAGGGAAGCCAATTGTGAATGCATCCGATGAAGTGAGCTGTAGCTCATGAAAGCTTATGCTCAAATAAATTGGTTAGTCTCTAAGGTGCCACAAGTACTCCTTTTCTTTTCTTTATTTGGTATTTGTATTATCCTAATGTCCAGAGGCCCCAACTAACACTGGGTTTCCATTGTGCAAGGTGTGTACAAGCAAAGAGCAAGGGACAGTCCCTGCCCACAAGACCCTATGATTTAAACAGACAAGGCAGACAGAAGCGGTTTTACTATCCCCATTTTACATATAGGAACCAAGACCCATGGAGTTTGATTATTTTTTTCCACATAGAAACTGGACTCAGACCACCAACTCATTTCACAAGGGTCACTGAACAGCCCTGGATTTAAAACAACTTTTTGTCTCTTTCCAAAGCAGGCTGGCTCTGAACCGTCTCCGGCCTGGGCTGCACTAGCCTTTTGCCTGCCATTAGTCTAGCTCAAGGAGCAATTCCACCTGCAGGTCAAAATGGTGAAGCATGGTAAAGATAGGGCACAAGAATTTTTATCATTGTGTTGTCTAAACCGGGGTTAAGCAGCACAGCTGTAAGGACACCCACACCCATCTACACCAGAGCTATCTTCAAGGACCTGTATCAGAAAAAGAGCAGCAGTGGGGAAAGTGCGGTAAATTCCCAGTGTAAAAGGTCCTTAGAGGTGACAGTGAAATACTGTGTAACCAATGCTTTCTGCCATCTGGTTCCCCAAGCTTTTAATTTTTAATAACAAAGCATTTCATACTGAAAACAAAACAACTTACTATTGCAGGTGAAAGGTCCACGTTTCATGACAAACTATTGCTATGAGTAAAAGAAAGGTGTTCTCCCCTAAAGGCATAGTACAGAGCTCCAGCAGCAACAGGATACACTAGAATGGATTTCTGTATAGAATAATACTGGAGAAACTCCTATGTCATAATCCAGGACAGCAGTGTTTGTTTTCAGTCCTTGTTACAGACTAATTCATCAAGTTAAACTCTTAGGTATCACTAAGTCCTATCAGTGACTACCTTGCAATACAAATGTTTCTTGCAGCCGGAAGTGAAGCATGAAGAGAGAAACAAACAAATGGAAAAGTAAAGAAGAGATAAGACCCATTTACTTTCTTTGTCACAGTGGCTGACAATTTCCATCAGGCTACATTGGTACCCTGAGCAGAGGTGGAAGTTTGAACCCATTTCACCGGCTCAGGAAAGATTTATGGACCTTCTTTTTCAGAAATAGTACACTCCACCTTCCAAAAATTGAGACTCCAATGACTCAAAGAAAGTCATCACTTTCTAAGCCATTTTACAGTATTTGAATCCACAAAGATGTTCATTTTTGCAGAACTAATGCCTGAGTTTAAAATCAAACTGCTCTCGAAGAGATCACTTTGAAAAGAGTGAGGGAAGGAAGTGCTAATAGATAAAAATATTTCGGTAAATAATGTTTTTAATATTTACATTTTAGATTGCATGCCAGTGTAACCCACACACTTCCTGGGTGTGGTGTTCTGTCCCCTCTAGTGGCACTGAGACCATGTAGCACTTAATGAGTCTGCTACAGCCTTAGCTCATGCAGTAGAGGCTCATGCTTTTAGCTTCAGAGGTCCCAGGTTGGATCCCGACCACCAGGGTTTGTCAGTTACACCAGAACCTTATATCATGCTCGGATCTCTTATGTAGGCACCCTTTCTCATTTTTCTTTCTTACCTATTTCACTGCAATTGCAATACAAAAATAATACCTACAAATAGTGAAGGGCAAGTTGACCATAGACAGATGGGAGTGGGAGAGGTACTATCCATCAGTAATGTGAAAACATCATTTCCTTTTTGAAAATGTAGCCTGAATTTATTTTGCCAAACCAACATCATTAATAATTTCACCACAGGTCTGGAAATAATGTTTTCTAGTTAACGGCTGCTACATACATACACATATCGTAAGATGAACAAAACATGATGTTCACGCAAAACTACTGTTTTTCTTTTTGATTTCATAGATTCTGATCCTGCAACAGACCCCCCTCTCTCTCCACCCCCACTCCCCCACCCCCAGTGCTTGTGTGGAATCCCATTTTGTTCTGTGGGGTTGAGACATGGTACACCCAAGCACAGGCGGTAAGAGAAAGGTCTTAGTAAAGGAGTAGTACATTAAGGAGGACTGCGGGAGGGCAGGGGGATATTCAGAATTTGCAGGACTTTCCCAGTCAAATTCTAGCAATTTTATATTAGATCAAATTTGAGGTCTAAAACCTTGACATTGTCTTTTTAACTCCATGGTAATTTAAATTCTCTGGGTCATTTAGATCTACATTATAAAACCATTAACACATACTTTGACAGGCAAAGCATAAATAATATGCAGTCTAGAAAAAAGTCAAAGGTTTGCTATAAAAAATGATTGGGTTCTTTTACCCAAAGACAAGAACCATTTCTGATCAGAGATATTAAAACACTGTGGCAAAGCTTGCACTGCAGATGCTTGCACTATACCTGGCCTGTGAATAGAGAACTAAAGTTTTTTAGAGCTGGTTCTCAACTCTTCCTTTAAAGACTGAAAATGCCCATCGACACTAACATCACTAATGATATCTTAGTATTACTATGCTTTCTAGTAGCAATGTAATACTGCAATTTTTGCTACTATGATGCAATACATAGCCATGGCCATCAGCCCACAGAACTGCAGAAAGAAACTAAATAGCCACCTCAACATACCTTTGTCAGTTACAAAGATGACTCAACACATTTCCCCTAATTTACATTTCCTCATTTAAATTTAGAGGGCCAAAGTCTGATTTCAGTGACACTGGTGTAAATCTGAGAGTAACTCCACTAAAGTCAACCTTGATAGAAAAACAAATACTTTACATTGGAGGCCATGAAGTTAGGGTGATCAGCTGTCCTGATTTTATGGGGAAAATCCTGATATTTGTTTTATATAGGTGCCTATTACCCCCCAGTCCCTGTCCCAATTTTTCACACTTGCTATCTGGTTACCCGACACGAAGTAAATGGGGTAAATCAGTTTTCCACTAGTGTAAATGAAAGCAGAATTTAGGTCACAGTTTTTACATGTGTTAAAGTATAATTAAATCCAAAGATTATTTTTATAAGTGTACAGTATGCCTATTTTTCAGTCCTTTCTTTGTGTATGATGTTTCACGGGGGAAGACCAGCATTTCTCAAATTGGAGGTCCTGCCCCAAAAGGGCGTTGCAGGAGGTCACAAGGTTATTTTAGAGGGGCCGCAGTATTGCCACCCTTACTTCTGCGTTGCCTTCAGAGCTGGGAGGCTGGAGAGCAGTGGCTGTTTGCTGGGGGCTCAGCTCTGAAGTCAGCACCACTGCCAGCATCAGCGCAGAAGTAAGGATAGCGGTACCTACAATAACCTTGCAACCCCCCTGCAAGTCCTTTTTGGGTCGGGACCCCTATAATTACAACATTGTGAAATTTCAGATTGAAATAGCTGAAATCATGAAACTAAAAAATTTTAAACTCCTATGGCCGTGAAATTGACCCAAAAGGACTGTGAATTTGGTAGGGCTCTACCCAAAATGTTGCAGAGTAACTAGTCCCGACATCAAGCATTTAAAAGTGAACTCTTTCAACACTCGGAAAAAAGAGAGATGGGAAACACTGAGCTGTAGCTCACGAAAGCTTATGCTCAAATAAATTGGTTAGTCTCTAAGGTGCCACAAGTCCTCCTTTTCTTTTTGCGAATACAGACTAACACGGCTGTTACTCTGAAACCTAAAAACTTCCAGTATGTTGCCTTAACGAGGTGTCTGAAACAAACGACTGATGAGATCTCAAAATCCATGTATCCAAATCTTAAAGACCGTGACAGCTTTCATAATCCCACTTTTTAGCAACTAAATCATCTCAGCCAGTTTCAGTAACCCTAAAATGCCACAAACAGTGCTTCAATAACTGCACCTCCCCAGCAGGGCTTCCTACAGGACACTCACACAACCCAGCTCTCTCTCACACACACACCCCCCCTCCTTGGAGTGACTGACTGGTTTATTTACGCACAGGGAAAAGCTCCGAGGGGAGACCTCCACACGTTCAAGGGGTGGCCACAGATGCTCCTCCCATCCCCAGCCATGGGGATCCCGCACATGCTCCCCCGACCCCCGGAGATGCTTCCCGAGCAGCCCTAGGCGGAGGGGGAAGGAGACGCTTCCCAGTGCGCGCAGGGAGGAAAGGGCGTCTGGGTGGGACTCACTCACCCAGGGTTTTCACCGCGATCTGCCTGGTGAGCGGGGGCGGCAGGTTGATGCAGACCAGGTCCACGTCCTGGTGCAGCAAGACCTCGTCTATCCGGCTGGTGTAGAAGGGGACGCTCATCTCCTTGGCCAGCTCCTCCGCCTCCTCCTGGGTCCGGCCCCAAATCGCTTTGACCGAGAAGCCCTCGTCCTTCAGCAGCGGGATGATGACCCGGGCGGTGAGGCTGGTGCCGAACACCCCCACCCCGGGCAGCATGGCTGCAGCTCCCTGCCCCTGGCCGGCTCGGCGCCCTCCGCCCCTGCCTGCCGCGCGCCGAGGAAGGGCGCGGAGCTGCGAAGCGCCGCGGCAGCGAGCGGCCCTGCAAGGAGCGATCAGACCCAGCCCAGCGCCGCCGCCGCCGCCCTGGGAAGGGGGACACGCCGCCCCCGAGCCCAGCAGCAGTGGCTGGCACGCCGCCTGGCAGCTGGTCCCTGCTGCGCCCCGCGGCTCCCGGAGCGGCTCAGCAGCAACGCAGCGGCCCCCGCTGCTCCCCCCTGCTCGCCCTCCATACCCGGATCATCACCCAGCCCACACGCACACGCAGCCCCGAACCCGGGGGCTCTTCCCCGGCCAGCTACCTCTTCAGCCCGCGGCAGGGGAAATTGCGGGGCAGCCAACAAGTTGTAGAGCGAGGCGGCGGCAGCAGCCTGAACCTTACTCTGCATCTGCCATGTTCACCACAGAGCACTCCTGAGCACTGCGAGAAAAGGAGGAGTTTTGCTGTCACCTACTGCTTTCCTGCAACGCCCTCTTTAGAGCTCACATGTCATTGGCCGCCACTCTGGTTTCTTTCCCAGTGCGATCGAAAAATAGCACCAATTGGCTGGCATGCCCTTGGCAGGGGGCAGCAGAGGGCTGGTGGCACTAGTTGGGGCAGGGGGATATAGAAGCAGGCAGAAGGATGGGCTACCTAGATCCTGAAAGGCTAGGCTTCCTCAGTTCCTCTCCCCTCCCTCACTCTTTCACCACCCACTCTCCGGCTGCTGCAACCCTCTCCCCTGGGGCTCAGGGCTTGTTAGAAGCTTACTCAGCCTTCCCTCCACTTTAATTCTTCCCCCACCTATTTTTGTTCTTATTGTTCGGCTTGAGACCCAATATAGAGACTTGCCAAGTCTGGAGGGAGACTCTCTTCTTTTGCATCTGTTAGAAGGCAGGGGCTTTTTAAGCTTCTCTCTTTAATAAAGAAGGATTTGGCTGCACATCTTTCAATGACACATCGAAACGTCTCTCATTCAAGTTTTCTCTGGCGTATCATCATAAAAAGAAGATTGCTTTGCTAATGCTAACTGCTCCCACTTTAAAGCTTGTAAAGAGGGCCTAGACACCAGGGTACTGGGAGCCCTATAAATGCAGGGAATGATATAAATACAATAGTAGTAAAATATACTGTTTGTAAGAGAGATAAAATACACTAGTTAAATTTCTTCACTAACTTTCATTTTGTATTCCCCCCAAGCTGGCTTTTTCATCTCCTCCTTTCTACAGGTACTACTGCCCTCTTAGTCTCTGTAGAAACAGGGGAGGAGGGTCCAGCAGAGCTATCCAGCTATGAAAGATGGAAGTGCCATCCCTGCACCAGCATTCCCCTATCCCAGGAGTCCCAGGAGACGCTCTGTGAAGACTGGGATCTTCCTTGTGTAGGAGGGCAGTGGTGCTGGAGGGGAGGGAAATCACTGGGTGTGGCATTAGACCCGCATCAGCTCCACATGGCCCTCCCAGGTAAGTTATTGGTGAACCCCATCATGATGCAGCTCCCCCCTGACAAGAGGTTCTGGCCATAGCAGCTGGCAGTGGATTCCCTGGCAGCATGTTTCTTAAATGTTCCTCATTTTGAGAGACATCACTTAGTTTAGTCCCAAAGTTACCTGCGTCCCAGAGAAATGTCGATGTCCCCTCACTTCTATCATTCAAAATTATTTACATCAGAAATAAGGAATCATGAAAACTGAGGTTACAGAAAGTTATATGTACAAAAGGAAAGAATTGTTCAGCACTTTAAGTTTTCTGAATTAATATTTTTGACCCCTCATTCTGAGTGTTTATCACACATTGTGTTCCACATCAGGCCTTGGCAGGTTGAGAGATATACAACTCAGGGATAGTGTTGCCAAAGGGCCAGAGGTAGTCTGGGAGGGCCAGCCAAGAACCACTGCAGATGCACAAATTGGCTTGACCTCTGTTGATTCATCAAGATCTGTACAGATCTCTGGAGATCCACTGATTTTGCAGGACAAACCCCCTCTACTTCCACAGGCAGAATGGATAAGCAAAAAATGTCTCACCCATTTCTGTGCTGCTCACTTACACTGGTGTAAATCCAGAGTAACTCCATTGAGGTCAATGTAGTTTCAATGGTGTCATACCTGAGAGAGAAAAATCAGGGTCAGGAAGTTCGTTGACCCCATGTAGGGGGATTTCAGTCAATGTCATCTTGGTTTTCAATTTATTCTCCACTCTGCTAACCCCTATACAATGCAACCCATCTAAAGAAACCATTTTATTATTCTTGTTTCTTCACTAATTTCCTTTTGCATTTATGTATTGCATTGCAATGCAATTGAAAACATTTTTTTCTACCTTAGATTCCTGGAGTTGTGCCAGGGACATTTTTGCAACTCACCACTATATGAAAATTAAATTAAGATTAAGAAGCAAGCATTCCCTTTATCAGCTGCTGCATGGAGATTCTGTTTTTTCTGCCCTCATCGAGGGGGCAAAGACTTCTTTACTGAAAAAAAGAACAGAAGCCTGGAGGATCACTACAAGTTAAACAGTCTTGCTTGCTATGTACTCTGCATCTTTGAACTAAGCACCATCAGACTAAACTGAGACTGATACATTTGAGCTTAAAACAATTGAAACATGATCCAGGTCCATTTGTCAAATAACCACAGCAGCATTACCTTACCGTAGAATATCAAGGTTGTATTGGGTCCTCAGTCAGATGCTCAAAACTATTTATAGATTATGTTCCTGGGATGAGTAATTTGGAAATTTTTCTTTGTCTTACTGTCCTTGTCTGTGTATAATAATAAACCCAAGAATGTAGCTAAATCACAGGAATAGACTGGAAATGGAGCATGAATTATGATTTATTAATTATATATTTTATATTACTTCAACCCCCCCCAACACGGACTAGGAACTTTACAAAGATGCAGATAAGGTCCCTGTTGTGAAGAGCTTACAATCTAAACAGATAACATGTAGTTGTAGATGAAGGGTGAAGGATAGGATGAAAGTGACTGAGCGGTGAAGTTAGTACTTCCTGCTCATTCCATGCTTTTTATAGAGAAGTTTCTTGTTTGCTAGTTGTTTTATTTCATTACTTCCTATTTTGTTAACATGTCTTTGTCAACAAGCTCACCCTTACGATATGTCTCCACTGCAGTTAGCCTAGTCCAGCCATACCACAAAGCCATATCTGAGTTACGGTGTCCTCATTGGTGCTCCTGTGCTGGCTCCCCCATGTGTGTTGCTGGGCCTCTTGGGAACGTATCCGTGGTTCTTTGTGCTGCAGTAAGTCAACCCACTCTATGATTCTTTCCCAATGAATTGTGGGAGAACTTGTCAGTCCTTCTGGGCACAGGGAGGGAATTGTAGGAAGGCGTTGGAGTGATATAGCCTGTGACCTCACTGCAAAGGCGCGTTACTAGCCTAAATGAAAGGGGAACTTTCCATAAGGGAACGTACAATTAGAGTGACCAGATGTCCTGGTTTTATAGGGACAGTCCTGATTTTGGGGTCTTTTTCTTCCATAGACTCCTATTATTCTCCATCCCCTGTCCCAATTTTTCACATTTGCTGTTTGGTCACCCTATGTACAATCAGAAATCCTTCCTACCTTCCAGTACCTATATTCAAAGAGGTCTCTTGGAAGTATTAGATTTATTCAGCATTCTGTATAAAAGGCTCTCTAAAACATACAGTGTTTGCAGATAGGAACTGTTATGGGCACCTGAATAATCAGCTGCTGCAAGAGAAATGCAGGAACCTGGCAGTCTTTTGAACTCAGTCACCTTTTGGCAGGGAAAAGCTTTCTGTTGACCTTTAAGATGTAAGGTTCCTACACATATATTCTGTTAGATTTCTATCCAAAGCCCACTGAAGTCAAATGAAAGATTTGGGTCAGGCCCTTAATAGTCTGAAGCAATTTCTTTGGTCTCTTTCTGCACTTAAAAAAATCTGTTCATTTAAAGTCTATTTTAACAACAATTGTACTACCATTATATTCTATAACTGTAGTTCTACAACTTTTTAATACACCTGTTGGAACAACAGTGAGCAAAGCTGAACAATACATAACTTCTGTGATATCAGGAAACAGAGCTTGTTAGCTACCAGAATAGTTTTCAAATCCCAGAATTTAAAATATGAATTAACTTATTTCCTTTTACATAAATCTGGGTCCTCAAGCATCAAACAGTTGTGAAATTTCTTTAAACCAGTTGGTTCCTTCTGGATTTTACAATTTGTGATCATCATGACTGGGCTTCTGTACCTCTGAGAGCTGCAATTGTTTTACTCGAAGATAACAGTGATTCAGAGATAAGGAAACTTGGTGATTCAGACCAAGTCTGGTTCTCCCACTCAAACCGTATTAAGTGACACATATATGCTGCCCTAGAAACGGTACATGAGCTGAGCTGCTCAAGTTTATACATATAGATATGAGATTCCAACACATTTTGCAGTTTCTCAGACTATTGAGAATTCGTTCTTTCCAGGAGGCATACATTTTATTTCAAGGTCTCTTTAACTGCATTTCCACTGAGACAGCTCACAAAGTTCCCCTACTTTTATTTAAAGGGAAGAGCTGTGTTAACATTTATTGTATTAAATGGCCCAGTGTTCAAAAGGGAACTCTACAGCAATGTAGGCCATATAAGCTAGTAGAGGACTCAGATAGGGCTTGATCCTGCCCCACTAAAGCCTGGTCCATGTACATTTGAAGCATATCAATTCCATTAGTCTGAAGCCATTCTTTAGCAGATACGCATCTTAAGTATGTAGCGCTATAGGGAAGCAGTGGTGACTCTGAAATCCCCAATCATTGACATAATCCTTGTACAGGCATTTGTATGCTGTGCAGCTAGGAGCCCTTCATTAAAGGACTGCAGGTCCACAAAAAGGGGTTGAATAATAACACCATTTAACACAGAGAATGATGTTTTATGTATAGATCTCACAATATTTTACAATGGTGGGTAAGTATTATTACCCCCATTTTACAGATGGAGAAACTGAGGGAGAGAGAAAGTAAGTGCAAAATTTTCAAAAGTGTCTCTTCATTTTGGGGCCCTCAGTTTTTAAGTGCTTGTCCCCAGCTGGCCACCAAAAATGAAGTACTCAGAATTAGTGGACACTTGAAAATGTCGGCTTAGATGACAGCATGTGGGACCCAACTCAGCAAGGTATTTAAGCAGCTGCCTACCTTTAAGCATGTGAGTAGTCCCATTTAGTTGCACCAAATGCTCCATGCTGAATCAGGGCCATAGTAAATCAGTAGCATAGAAGCCCTGAATTCTGAAATCTAGTTTTGGGCCTAAGCATTAGACCATGTCATGACTCGTACTATATGTTTGTAAAGTGGTGCATAAATGAAATGTGCTATATAGCTAATAAGTATGTTTTTAATTGATCACATTGCATTTCTTGCACTGTGGCTAAGAAGTTAAGAACATAAGAAAGGCCATACTGGGTCAGACCAACAGGAGCCAATGCCAGGTGCCCCAGAGGGAATGAACAGAACCAGTAATCATCAAGTGATCCATCCCCTGGTGCCCATTCCCAGCTTCTGACAAACAGAGGCTAGGGACACATCCCTGCCCGTCCTGGCTCATTGCCATTGATAGACCTATCCTCCATGAACTTAACTAGTTCTTTTTTTAACCCTGTTGTAGTCAAGTTGCTTTAGGAAGAAGATCGTATGGCATTGTGAGTTTTTTTAGACACTTTAAAATATGTAAAATAAAATTAACTTGTTTTTGAGAGTTATGAAGTATCCCATATAAAACATGTTTAAAAGAGTCAAACTAGGTGGTAATCCATTTTTATATAGGAGCATAGCAATTGCTAGACTGGATCAGACCAGAGGTCCATCTAACCAAGTATTCTGTTTCTAAAAGTGGCCAGGACCAGATGCTTCGGCGAGAAACTTTGGAGTAGGCAGAAAATATAGCAACTCTAAAAAATAATGCAGACATGCAACATATGTTAAATACTGCAGCCAGGAGAGATCCAAAATTCATTCCAAATAAATAAATCTTGTTCCATAAAAGAGCGGACAGTGTTGTCAGCCTGCTAAGCCAGGCTTCCAAAATACTGAGAATCAGTTACATTTCACAACAGGAAGTGCTGCTGTTCTTTACCTACCTCAGTGATTCAAAAAGCGTAGGCACAAATTTCATTTTTACCTTTTGTAAATACAAAGGAGGAGCGAGCTAAATGGACACTCAATCCCAGGAGCAGAAGAACTGATAACATTCTTTTGTTTCATCTATTTGCCTCTTTAAAGAGGACTAGCCATGTTCCAGTGCAGGGTTTTGTTCTGCTGGGTTGTTGTTGTTGTTTTAGTATATTGGTATTTTTATTGCTTAATTTAGGAACTTGCTGCCCTCCCTTGGCCCACCAGAGCCCAGATTTATTAACCTTCCAGGCACATTGAAAAGCCCATTTCCCCCCTCCTCTTTAAAGCTGTTGAAGAGGGTATAGGCTGAGGTGGATGGATTTATGGGGAGTCCTCTGTATATGTTGTGATTTTTAATTTATGGCATAGGCACCCAGAGCACTGGATGGGCAGCTAGAGATTTGAAGAAATAAAAATAAAAAATTGTTCTTGGTTATGTGCCATGCAAAAAAGAAGAAGATGGGGAAACAATTCTGGTTAGATTGGCCAGGTTAGGCAGCTATATACCAATAATCAGCATGTTAACGTATTCATAGTCCAGAGCAATTTTTGTAATTTGTTTTCAAATAATTCATCTCTACACAGCTGTGATCCCTTCAGGTTTTCCAGCGGTGCTATGTAATACTATGCTAGGTCATTTAACTCTGCAGCTGTATTATCTAACTCTGTCAGGCTTTTTGGGATAATAGTTTGCATGAAAGATAGTACTCAAAACAAAGTTACAAGGACGGATCCAGACCCTGCATGAGTACAACTCCAAGGAAATCATCATGTCTGAAATTACTTGTACTGTTTGGCCCAAGTTGTTTATTTGTTAAATTCACTATTCTAAATAATTTATTTGTTAAGTTCATTGCTGGAAGAAACCCACTGAAGCAAATGCATTCTCATCAAGGATAAATTTAGCCCATTATATCAGTCCTTATGACGGCTCATGGAGATTCGCCTTTATCGCAAGTGGTAGAACTACTGCTTTTGGGACTGAGGGTGCTTTGTTAGAGTCCAGGCAGAACTGATTCCTTATAACTCAAAAATTAAGTCATGCAACTAATGGCCTCTTTTTCAGGGAGAGAGTGTTTCCTAGTGGTTAGAGCAGGAGACTGGGTTCTATTCCTGTTCTGCCTATGACTTTCAAGAATCAAGGTGGAGAGCATCTCCTGAGAAGTGCTGAAAGGCTCAGCACCTTGCAGCATCAGTCTCTTAATAGTCCAGTGTTTTAGGGCTCATTGTTGCACACTGTTTGGTATGGGTAGACCAGTGATACTCAGACTGAGGCTTGAGACCTGCTAGTGGTTCTTTAATGTGTCTCCTGTGGCTCTTTAAATCACACAGTGTTTTAATAACATGTGCTGCAAAGATTAACCAGTCTAAGTTATTAACCAATCAGGATGTTTTAACTATGCTTTTACCCAATTGTAGTTGATAAAATAATAATACTTGGTCAGTCACATTATATATAACTAAATATTTTCCTGTCATACTGTTTAACTAAGAATATATGGTACTATAGTAAATGAAACAATGAATTCACACTACTGTGGCTCTTTTTTGTAATGTTGATCAGTAATTTGGTTCCTGATTCACTGAGGTCTGAGTATCACTGGTGTGGTGTAGAGTCAGACTATGCTGGTGCACACTAAAAATTCCCTCGTGCACTTTAACATCGGACTGAACAATACTACATTAAAGCATACTAGGGAACTTCTAGTGCTCACCACCAGAGACTGTAGAGGTCAGTTACCGTGCAGCATATCAGCGTGCTTTAGAAGTCACACCCTGTAGTGCACTTTCCACACCATGTAGACAAGCCCTTATTTTACACAGCTTTAAAATAATTGTTATACTAATTACTTACCCCACAAGCTTAAGGTGAGGATTAATGTTGTAAAGCACTTTCAGATCCTTGATAAAAGTGCTATAGACACATATTAGTCATTCCTGTTATTATGTAAATGTTGCCAACCCTGTTTGGTTTGTTCTCACATGCTTCTCAGTTAAACATACATATATTTAGAATATCTTACATAATTCCTCCATGCACAGTCAATCAAGACACATAACAATCTCTTATTGTATTAAAAGTGCCACATAAGCCATTTAAAAATATTTAAAAACACTGGATAATTAGAAGATCACCGCATCATTTAGGAATTAAAGTTAGACTTTGTAAAAAAAAAAAAAAAAGGGGGGGGGGGGGCCTTTACCAAATCTAGCATGAATAAAAAAGTGTTTTTTTTTAATTCAGCCCCCAAAAAAGAGTTTGTGTTCACATTCTCCTGCAGTGCTGTGAACCCTTGTCCCTGCAAATATACAACATTATGCTACAGCACACGAACCAGAAAGTAAAACAGATTATAAAGAAAAGTCTAGGTACCTTGTCCAAATAAAGGGAAATGTAAAAAACAAATAAGCAGCTGATAAAGTGAAAGCACATGAGATTTTTTTAATCCTTTCAGTTCTAGTGGCCAAAAGCAAAGTTTCCCAAACCTTTCAAAGCTGAGGCCCCAGTCAGGAAAATTAAACTAATCACAACCCCCTTCTATTCCTCCTTGTAGTGTTACAGGCCTACCCAAAATGAGCTATCACTCAGAATCGATTATATAGATTTCATAACATTATCCTTCCTCTTCTTTCTTATCTCCTTTGATGAATGGTAAAATAGTTAACAATGTTGACATTTAAAGTGGTTTTGGAATCCCAGTTTGCACCCATTGAAATGAACTGGGCAGCATTATTGCTTCCGGCTCTCCACAAACTCAGCAGGAAGACATTGATGCATCACTTACACCGAGGTCACATTTTCAACCGTTCTTTGCAACCATAACAGCCAGAGATGGACGCCCATCACAATATTGAGGATAATTTTCTCATCAGTAACTCTAGTTAATATTATGCAAGTTATGCACCTAAATGTCCCTGTCAACATGAGAAAACACTTTTTAATAGGTACTTTATATAGGTGGGAAATGTTCCAGGGAAACTGGTTCAGTAGGCCAGAAAACTATATATGGCCTACCTTTAGATCTTTAATTAATAGTGATCCATTGATATTTACTATTATAGTAACTGACTAAGTAAGCTTGACTCACAAAGTAATTCTCATGGAAGTATCTCATGGACTTCAGTGGGACAACTCACCTAACAATGGATGGAGGACTGGGCCCTTAATCTCCACAAATCTAATGGAGCATTATAATGTTCCAGTTACAAATACTGATGCTTCATGAGAGGCAAAAGACACCCAGACTCTTAATATAGAGTAAGCACCCAAAAATCAAATGGACAAGGAGGAGCCAATAATGTGGCAATCTTTCAGAAAGGTAATAAGGCTTCTGTTTCAGTGCTCAGCACTGCTAATAGTAGTAAATCATACCCACAAAAAGTAGGGCAGCGTTATTAAGGACAGTGTGAAATCATGAATCTAATACTAGACACAAGAGCTGTGTTTCACATATTGGATGTGGGACACTGAAAACCATATGGCTGTGCGCCCATTATTCTATAATGAAGCAGCAGGAAAGAGGAAACTGTGAGACAGTAATGCAAGAAATGAGAACATGCAACTAAATATTTACCTCTAATGCCCCACGTCTGTGCTCTAAATCCCCACTCACATCAGTGGAAAGCTATTGCTTTTCATCACATTAGTCAAACCACATTCAAAAATCAGATTAACGGATCACACTCACCCAATAGATTTGACATGATTCGTTTCCATTAAAACATAGTTTACTGTGTTTGTCAGAGGCTGAGCCATGGTTCAGTCTATCCCCCAGCAAGACCCAAACATGGACTGGACAGGGCTGGGTGAAATAATCACAGTGAAATGACATAGACCTTGAAAATTGAGGTTTCCACTTTTGTTATTATTTGGTCTAATTTCACACAGGAAAAAAAAATCTGAAATTTCAAAACAGACTAATTTCTGAGCAAAAAATCTCAATGTTCTGAAATTTGGAACTTGAACTTTTGTTTTGACAACCATTTTTACCCTGAAATTTTTGATCATTTCACATAGTTTAATGCAAAATCCACCACACTGTGAATTCAGGGCCTGAAATGGCCTGCAATGAAATTGTGAATATTTGTCAAGACAAGTAGTGAAAACAATATTAGCTGTCGTTCTAGTACCGGCTTAAATCACAGTTTCAAAATAGCATCATGATGATACAAATCCTGCTGTATAGCTGTGTTTAATGCTTTGAATTAGCATGCACACGGGACCTAAAATTTTGAAATTATTCTTTTAATTTAAGACAGACAAACTTGCTTAGAGGTGGTTCTTCCACCTGTCAGATTTACACTACATTTAACTGGTGTCTACTGGGCTTTAGCTGTCACTGATTGCCATCTTCTATTTCCCTTTGTATCCCAGGCAGTGCATCATGTAGTGGTATTTGATCTGAATGCTGAGGGCTGCCAGCATGCCTTACTTTTTTTTTTTACAAAGGTACAAAGGCAATTATAAATGGTCTCAGAATAATTCAGAAGCAAGGGCTGGGATTACAGAGTTCAATAACCTCCACACATACAGCAGCATGACAGTGGAAAATGCTGGACTGCACCTTGGAAACGTAGAAGCCTGATTCCTTCCTATTCCTGAGGGAAGATCTAACTGTAAATACTGGGGCAGATTCTGAAATCAATTATACAGCATAAAATCTGGAATCACTCCACTAACTTCAGTGGAGTTATGCTGGGTTCCTGCTGGTTTAATTTAATGCCAAATTTGGCACAGGCCCACTAATGTTATGATTTCAAAATCAAGAGAGTAAGCATTGAGCAAACTAGCTCAGAGAAACAAGGACCAAAGATGAACACCAGCTCTTCCTGAATGGAAACTAAATGGAATCCTTTATGGATATTCCCATCTCAATCCCTATCCTTCAAATCCTTATTCCAGCCCTTAACTGTCCACTTTTCTCCCTATAAACTCCAATAGACCCCAGCTCCCTCCCTTCCTGCAACTTCTAAAAGGTATTCTGCAAGATGTGGAAAGTCTGATAGTATGTCTGCTAGGCCTTGAGCTGCTGCTGCATTGAATCCTAGGGCTCTCTAGGGCTCCCCTGGTCAGAGGTACACAATGCCTTCTGAGATATCTCTTACTGGGGATGTCCTCATATGTGAGATCTGTTGGAGGTCACAAAAGGGTAATACCAGGGATAATGAGACAGGGAGGGCATGGAGGGTGAGGGGAAGGTGCAGTGGAGGAAAAGGTGAGGTATCTATCTTGGTGGGAGAGAGAGAGAAGAAGGGAGGCAAAAGATAGGGAAAGAGTATGTTTTGGATAAGGATCCAAGTTTTGGGGGGGCTAATCTGAACTGAAACCATGCAAAGAAACAACACAGCTGATAGACTTTCATGAAAGAAAACACAGTCCTGAATGAGTGCATTTCCTACCTTATGTCATGACACACACACCACCTAGCCATGTACACAAGCAGTAGCACTATGTGCAGGACATGCAAAATTCAACTTTCAGATTGGCCTCTTGCCCCCCACCCCGTTAGGTTTGTGAGAACAACTAGGTCCTGGAGGGATAGGGGATGTACCATTTTAATAGCAGTCCATCAAGGATTTCTTTTCCTCCAGGCACAGCACAAAGAGGAATACTATCTGATCACTCAACCGGGCCTTCTGTCAATTCACCTACATTTTTAAGGGCAAGGGAAGAGCCTCGTTTAGATCTCTTTTTTTGACACCAAGACAGAAGGGAAAACACTCACAGACAAGCACAACAGTGCTTATGAGAGGGAGAGCTGGCTAGTGAAAGGAGAACTACCCAGCCCACTTCCTGGATCCCAGTAGGATCACTCTCCTGTCCCTGTTATTTCATTAGTTGTCCCCCGGAATCACTTGGCTTCCAGGTCCTGTGGATCCTCCCCTTACGCTGAGTGGGGGTGGGGGGAGGGGTTCCTTAGCAGTGGGCAGGCTTCTGCCCGCCCAATTCCTAGATCCCAAGAGGGTAAGCTAAGATACGTGTCTACTTCTATTGCTATCCCTTCTCCTTGTAAAAGATCACTTATTCTGATAGTCTTCTCATTATTGTTGCCAAGCTGCCTGCTAAGCAATTTGCGGCCCAAGCTGATCTTTCCACATGCTGAATCATTATTTCAGTACTAATAGTTGGAGTGTGTCTGCAATGGGAAATTTTGGACCCCTCATCCTACACCAGCACAGCTCCACCAGTGGTAGCAACACTGGAAGTTGCACTGTATTGTAAACAGGATTTAGGTATTTTTTCCACTTTGTCACTTAACTTCAGAAGAGCTTATCTAGGAGCCTGTCCTTCTCCCCTGGAAGTTAATGGCAACATTTTCATTGACTTCAAGGGACGAAGGATAAGGCCCTTTATGGACAAACAGCCCTGTGGAAGAAGGAAGCAGAAGACTTTATCAAATAACAAAGAAGTGAAGTTAGAAGGATTGGGGAATAAGGGGAAGCAGGATTTTTTTTTACTAGATCTCTAACATGTAGTTACTTTACTGCAGTGGAAACTCATTTATCTGAATACTGGTTCTCTAAAACCTGTTTATCTAAAATGAGATCATGTCCTCTTAGTGTGCATTAAGGCCAATATTGCCAAACTTGGATGACTAAATTTAAGCATCTAAGTCCATAGGTAGGCATCTACCATAACTAAGCGGCCTGATTTTAACTCTCATTAACTTCAGTACACAGCACCACTGAAAATCCGGCCTCTTAGTTATTTAGGTGTATAATATATAAAAGATACTTGTCTCAGGATCTAAGTGGCTGTCCACAAATTAAAAATACACCCCAAAACCAGAAAATAATTAGCAATGATTCAATCAAAACCCAATCAATATCCCCTCCCCTTTATCACAATAACTTTAGGCACCCAAATGTAAAGTCTGGCCTGTATACATTGAAAAGTCCCCTGCTTATCCAAACTGTCATTCATTGTTATCATGTTATTATTTGTATGGCCCAGCCAAGATTGGGGCCCCTCTGTGCTAGGTGCTTAATGAGAGATGGTGTCCGGCCCAAGGCACAGACTGGGATGGGAAACAGAGGGACAAACACTTTCCCAAGGTCACACACAGCAGGCCAGTGTCAAAGCCAAGCATAGAACCCAGGTCTCCTGAGTCTCAGTCCAGTGCCCTGCGCTTCCTGTCATCTAACTTAGTTCTACATCCCTGTTCCATTTGGAAAAATTAAGTTTAATTGGATATATAATTAAGAAACAGCAAAATCTGTACTCAACCCTTTCTTGTTTTACATGACATGGCCAAAGTATCCACATCGCTACTGAGTGCAAGTTTATTAGACCACCTTTGGTAAGTAGCCAGTTTTTGTCAGTCCCTTGCAGGAATGCTTATGAGACATTTCCTTTATATAATTTATTCATTATAATTGTTCTGATTACACCAGGATAAGTAAATGATAATGTAACTTTCTTTTCAATTATACCTCAATATATATATATACACATACATACATACGCACACACACACACCACTGTACTCTAATGGAGGGAATCAAGTATTAATTCTGTCCTGTCTTACCCATGGGATGCAAATCAGGGCAGTATTTAGCCCTTTGCGTTCTATATTGCTGTCAGGCTAACTACACCAAAATATAAAGTGAGTTGTGCAACTGAGAAATCTCACGTGGAATATGTATGTCAAAATACTTAAATTCCTGTGTCTGTATCCGTAAAATGAGACACTGACTTCCTTTGTAAAGTGCTTGGAGATCTACAGATGAAAATGTAAGCTATATATGAGGTTGGTCATATTAAATTATTATGGCCTGCTATCATATGGCAAGTGATATGCTGTTTCAGGTGAATTTTTTCAGCCTCAGTGCTGTGCTTATTGATTTGACTAAATGCAGAAACAGAATGAATATCTATAAAACCTTTGAGAGGGGAGTACACCTCAGAGTTTTGAACACATTGAACGAAGTTTACAAACCCCAAGACTGCCTAACTTCATGTCAGTTCCTCACATCACAGGACTGTGCCTGGGCCCATATCTTTTTCCCCAGTCCCACACAGCAGTGTCAATTCTTCTTAAAGTCACATTTTTCTGCTGGGTGGGATCTCTCCAGGAATCTCTAAATAACCACAGGACTAAACAAAAATGTAATCTGTGAAGCAGGTTATTACCAAACTGTTCAATTTTAATCTTTTCAGCTTCTGTGCCAATAGATGTTTGAGGCTGGAGATACCTGGATTGTGGTTTAAACTGAGAAATTTCAAACTCAATACCTCTAGGAGACTGGGAAAGCTCTGCCATTCATGGTTAGCCATATATTAATGCAAACATACCTTTCGATGGGAGGGGGAGATCTTAATAAGCTACACAGTATCCATAGGTTTCAGAGTAGCAGACGTGTTAGTCTGTATTCGCAAAAAGAAAAGGAGTACTTGTGGCACCTTAGAGACTAACCAATTTATTTGAGCATAAGCTTTCGTGAGCTACAGCTCACTTCATCGGATGCATAAAGTGGAAAATGCAGTGAGGATGTTTTATACACACAGACCATGAAAAAATGGGTGCTCATCACTTCAAAAGGTTTTCTCTCCCCCCATCCCACTCTCCTCCTGCTAGTAGCTTATCTAAAGTGATCACTCTCCTTACAATGTGTATGATAATCAAGGTGGGCCATTTCCAGCACAAATCCAGGGTTTAACAAGAACGTCTGAGGAACAGTTGGGGGAGGGGATGTAGGAAAAAACAAGGGGAAATAGTCATTAAGTTTTAATCACCAAATACTGCTGGATTGTACAAGAGGAAACAGGCATTAGCCAATCAGGATGGATTCTTATGATTGATCAATAAGTCTAGGAAAGTGCTCTTCTCCTTATCCACAGACAGTGGGTAAGCCCCTGGGAGCACTCCTATTGCAGGAGTGAGGATGTGTGTAGGGTTTTTTTAAAAACTGGAGCAGAAGCAGAAGGGATGATCCATCCCCTACGAGCCACATGATTAAGGGAGGCCTCGTCCTCCTAGTTCTCTGCTTTCCTATTCCAGCATCTTCCTGCCTTAAACTGAAGGGATTTCTAGGTGGTTACTTTTTCCCTCAGCAGAACAATTATTACCAGCTATGAGCGTGCCCCAAAGCCCATTGAAAACAATGCATCTTGGATCAGATCTCATGTGCACCTGTGTTTTGTGTACAACAAATACAATGCCAGGGGGAAAAATTCCTTCCCATTGGTTTTCTGTTTGGATTCTCAGCTGCCCATTTCCTGAAACTTCCATTGAAACCTACAGGCTGTTGGGATCACTGGTTTTGCACAGCCATCTATTTAGCATCATACAGATTATAATGATCTCATCTTTCTAATAAGTGCTTATTGAAAAATATTTATGAGCTGTTTCCTCTCTCTCCTCCATAGGTACTAAGAAGCTAGTGTTCAGTGACAACAAACAGTGAATCAATTTTCTCTACTGCTGTGATCCACAGGCCCTTTGGGGTGGAACAGCAATATTGTCAATGACTGGCTGAGGTAACAGTGACTCAGAAGCAGACCTGAGACAAAAGATACAACTAGCATTTGGAATTCGGTTCACAAAAGCACTCCTTTGAATTGAATCAGTCTGAGGAAGATGCAGAAACAGGAAAAGGGAGTGGGGAAAAGAGCAAAACTGTGTTTGTTACCATGGAAAAGCCAGATGAAGACCTTTAGGAGAAATGTCAAGAAAGAAATGAAGAAACGGGTAACTTAGAAAGCAAATAAACCCCACCATCACTTATTCAGAGGCGCTCCCTATAAAGAATGGCAGCATGACAAAGGAAAAGTGAAGCACCAAATCCCAGAGTTCTTTGGGTGAACGGTCTGGCATCTGTTTGCTTTTGGGGGCAAAACTCAAAACTGTTTTTGTGCAATTTGTCACACTTGGAAACATTCTGGACATCTTGCCTTGGCTTCAGAATTCACATGTAGCATAAGAATTTCACAAGATCTTTCATTTGTTCAGTCAAAAGCAGCTCTCACAGCTACCAATAATGGGGCCCTGAAAACCAAAACACAAAAAGATTTAAACTCTTTTAAAATAAAGGAACAAATTGCTCTCAAATCCTCCCTACAAACACACCCCACTCCTTGCAATGCCTCACAAAGACAAGGGGCTTCCATTTTGTATTCAGTCCGTTACTTCATGGTATACCTCAGGATCTGGAGGCCTTACCTTCCCAAAAGCATTTTTCTCCTTTTGTCTCTGAAGCAGCCAGTCCTATAGAACTGTGGTTCTCAACTGGGTTTCAGGAAGGGTCTGCCAAAATAAACCAGAGAACATGCAAAAAATAAAAGCCATTTCACCTCATGCTATTTGGACACATAGCTTTTTCTTCTCTTTTCTTTTTTTACCAGAACGTGTGTTAATTTTTCTGCATGATATGCTGAAACCTATTGGCTTCAGCAGGGCCCCCTGTGGCATGGGGCCCCAGGCAGTTGCCCTGTTTGCTGCCCCCTAACGCCGGCCCTGCCGGAACTACCAATTTAATACCGTTTTTAATCTACTGGATATGCAGAAAAACAGTTATTGGGGCACAGGTGGGCCATGGGCTTTTTATAGCATGTTGTGGGGGCCTCAGAAAGAAAAAGATTGCAAGCCCCTGCTATAGAACTTCCTCTGAACACCTAAACCAGGGGAACAGGCAAATGAACTGGAGTTAGCCCCACATTCACCAGATAGCAGAGAAGGCCTCTGTAACTGTTTCTTTTTTCATCTTAAATTAAAGTAAGTTGCTCCCTCTCCCTTTGCAAGAGTTGAAGCTCCTGTTAGGCTAAGAGACCCCCTAGGAATGCTGGGTTTCATAGAGCGGGGCCAGCTCTTAGCAAACCATGCTGGTTTCCGCCACATGATTAGGGTTCTACCAAATTCATGGTCCATTTGGGTCAATTTCAAGATCATAGGATTTTTAAAATTGTACATTTCATAATTTCAGCTAGTTAAATCTGAAATTTCACAGTGTTGTAATTGTAGGGGTCCTAACCCAAAGGAGTTCTGGGAAAGGTCGCAAGGTTATTGTGGGGGGGGTTGCGGTGTTGCTCCCTTACTTCTGCACTGCTGCTGGCGGGGCGCTGCCTTCAGAGCTGGGCACCCAGCCAACACTTGCGGCTCTCCAGCCCCCCAGCTCTGAAGGCAGAGCAGAAGCAAGTGTGGAAATACCACAACCCCCCTAAAATAACCTTGCGATCCTCTGGCAACTCCCTTTTGGGTCAGGAACCCCAATTTGAGAAATGCCGGTCTCCCCTGTGAAATCTGTATAGTGTAGGGTAAAAGGACACAAAAGACCAAATTTCAAAGTGGGAGACCAGATTTCACAGTCTGTGACTCGTTTTTCATGGCCGCGAATTTGGTAGGGCCTTACACATGATATATGAACAACTAGGACACCATAATCCTCCTGACGACTGGAATTGGGTAGTTTCTCTTCAAATAATTTGCAGGCCCTCAAGTGGGCCTCCTGATCTTCTACTGCAGAAGCCACCGGAACCCATGCCACAGTATGCATACATAGCTAGGCCTTGTATGTTTGTATATAGTTAGTAAACACAGTTGTTTGGAACGGTGTTCCTGTAGTTTCCTCATATTCATTATGTTGTGTAAAGAGCAAAGACGACAATGTCAGTAAAGGTTTTACTAAGAGCTAGTCTAATAAATTCCCAGGTATCCCATAAATGTGGGTGACACACTTCCTTGGAATGCCCAGGACTGAGAGTTACCCCCCTGCCTCCAACGTGCGGGAGTCTTTCTTGTGGGAGCTGGGTGCCAACACCTATACAGCACCAGCCTTTGAAGCACTCTCCTCAGGACTCTCCCTGTTCCACTTTGCTCTGCAGGTTAGCAACAGGTGCACCCTGAGCCCTCTTGAAGAGTGTTCCTCTGAAGCGTCCAGCCCCTGTCACTGGGCCCTCACAGTAATTACCAGGTTCGCTGCTCCCAAAGGAATACAGTATACACACACCAGTTTGTTTGAGTCAACTGTCAGCTCCAGTGTAACAACCCAGCACTGTAATCTATTTATAGTGAAAACAAACACAGTGCATGTTTATTAACAAAGGTTAAGATTTAAGAGATAGTGAGCAAGAGTAAAAAGAACAGCAGGTTACAAATAAAACAAAGTATAACATCCTTCCTAGAGATCAAAACTTAACAGGCTACAATCCATATCTAAAGCAGTTTTCTCTCACCTAAACCTTTTCTGTAGAGCTTGCTGGTTTTCAGTCCAGCGTCCAGAACATTCACAAATAACACCCCCACATATACCCTGCCACAGGTGTTCCTCAGTGACACCAAAATAGATTCATAGATACTAAGGTCAGAAGGGACCATTATGATCATCCAGTCCGACCTCCTGCACAACGCAGGCCACAGAATCTCACCCACCCACTCCTGCGAAAAACCTCACCTATGTCTGAGCTATTGAAGTCCTCAAATCGTGGTTTAAAGACTTCAAGGAGCAGAGAATCCTCCAGCAAGTGACCCATGCTACAGAGGAAGGTGAAAAACCTCCAGGGCCTCTTCCAACCTGCCCTGGAGGAAAATTCCTTCCCAACCCCAAATATGGTGATCAGCTAAACCCTGAGCATATGGGCAAGATTCACCAGCCCCAAGAAAGAATTCACCATACCCAGGAAAGAATTTTCTGTAGTAACTCAGATCCCACCCCATCTAACATCCCATCACAGGCCATTGGGCCTATTTACCATGAATATTTAAAGATTAATTAATTACCAAAATCATGTTATCCCATCATACCATCTCCTCCATAAACTTATAGAGTTTAATCCTAAAGCCATATAGGACTTTTGCCCCCACTGCTTCCCTTGGAAGGCTATTCCAAAACTTCAGTCCTCTGATGGTTAGAAACCTTCGTCTAATTTCAAGTCTAAACTTCCCAATGACCAGTTTATATCCATTTGTTCTTGTGTCCACATTGGTACTGAGCTTAAATAAAAATGTCCTTTTGCTTCTCCTTATACTTCCCCAAATCCACTGTCTTTGTTCCCCAATCAGGCTGACCTCTCGGGCACAGACTCTGCTGTGCTTTCCCCTGTTCAGTTCACATCCCCCTATTGGTTCCCTACGTAAATGGGTTTGCAGTATATTGGCTTACAGTGTTAATTTACAATGAACATAGATAAATCAGCATTCCTTTGTCTATGAAAACCTCATTGGTCAACCCTGCCAGGGACACAGACCCTAAAATATATTTTTAGTACATACCTACAACTTCTTAAATATCACCCATACATACATCACACAATGACGATGAGGATCAGTATGACATCAGCTTTCATCCGACACCCCACATGACCCTGTATGGATAAATACTGTGAATCCCGTGTGTTAGGTGTAGTGAATTTGTCAGACCTCATAGGAGTGGCTGTAACAGAATAGGGGACCCTTTGCCAGTTGGCATTGAAGGGCTCTTAGGGTCACAGTGAACACTTCCCATTAGCACACAGCAAAACCTTATCCAACATCCCCCAGTACCACAGAGTCAAAGACAGCACAATTACCAGTACAAGCACCAGTGTTTGTAATTCTAGAAGAGTGAGCTGAAAAATAATTTTTCATGTGGACATAAACGAATCTAAGAATGAGTCAAAGGTGCAATAACTGTATGAGGAGGCCATCAGCTGGGGCTGTGAAATAGGTCCCCTGCCTGGTAAATCAACACTTGAGCAGATCTGTTCCGTTAGAAACCGCTCCCCCATTGAATGGCTGTGTGTGCGCTCATCCTGCACATTACCCTAGCTGAAACTCTTGTGGTTTCTAGGCAGCAGCTCCACCAGCTGCCCAAAATGAAGACTCTCTCCAGCCAAGTTAGACGGAGCTGTACTAAGCCTGATTTAAGTGACTTTTTATATTTACCAGTGCTTTTTGCTGTGTGCAGAAAGGTGTGTACAATGAGTACATAAGGCTCATTGTTTTAAGATCCATGTAATAACAAGGAAGATACTAAATTTCAGATAATAATACCTAGCTCTTATCATCAATAGATCTCATAGTACTTTGCAAATTATTCCCATTTTACAGATGGGGAAACTGAAACACAGAGCAATGAAGTGACTTGCCCAAGGTCACCCTGCAGGTGAGCGGTGGAGCCAGGAATAGAACCTAGGCCTCCTGAGTTACAGTCCATTGCTTGCTCCATTAGAAGCACCTAAGAATTCCTTATGCAGCACTGCTAATCCTCCATTTCGCCCACTTTCATCTCTTCCCCGAGCCCCACAGGCCCCATGTTGTAGGCTCTATCCTTTTCTCCATGGCAATGCAAAGTACCTAATTACTAAGCTATTAGGGTTAGCCAACAATGATCAATTTTCTCTTTCCAAAACATATGTGATTTCTGCACTGATCAAAAGCCGACAGTTCTGTTAGTCATTGCTCTAAGCGAAGATAAGAGTGAAAAATATCACTCCAATGACGAAGGGCCAATTTGAAGCTGTAACATTATTAGCTCTTTTTTGCTGTGAAATATAAAAGGGCAGGAAGATTAAACAGCATTTTGTGAGCAACCTGCTCTTTTAGGAAAAGCCAAACAAGCTGTAGGAGATTGCCTAAATATAAGAATTGCTGCGTTTTTGAGTCCAGGCTATAGAGCAAGGGAAGCTCTGATAAAAGGAAATGTTCAAGGGAGAACAGAGTGCAAAGAGACATTTCAAAGGCAGCCATCTAAAGCACAAAGAGCCTGATCCTGCAGTGCTAATGCAGACAAATCTTTACCATGGCAATTTGCCTACGTTAGGACTGCAGGATCTGTGTCAAACGTAGGAGGAGGAAGAGAGCACATTTTCAGGAACATCCTTCATTTGTCCTCTAGATAATTCTCTTTGTCTCTGGCCATGGTTTAGCATTGCCACACACAAAGCACTGGGATTTCTGATATCGCTTACAATGGGGGAGGGGGTTACAATTATAAGAAGGAGCCTAATAATGTATGTAATAATTGTGTGTTAATGTCCAATATTCAACTGGGAGACTAGAACAGCTACTCTTAGACTGGGGGAAATGTCTTCTATTCTTTTTTTGTGTTCAGATCAGAGATTTACCTGAGAAACTGGGCTATGTAGAATAAATGCCCTGTTTATATTCTTCTTGGAGATATTTGTTTGCTCAAAATATACTATAGGTTTTTACATATATATTATTAACTCCTTAAAGGGAAAAAATACGAACAAGCTGAAGTGGTGACATAAACCAAGGGCCCAGACTTTCTCTGTAAGTCAGGCAGTTGGGCCTCTAGTTTCTCCGTTTGTTCCCACACAACTCCCCTACCGCTATGTCCCTGGCAAAAGTTAAAAAGACAAAAATCTCAGCCTGGACTTAGAATTTCCTGGTTTTGTCAGGCTGTGTCACACCTTGTGTGTTGGTTCTCAGGATGGGTCTTCACTGCAGATTAGCCTGGGTATCGGAACCCAGATCTAAGCACCCTGGTTAGCCTGGGTTGGCTATGACTGCACAGAACACTGCAAGCCCTATCTGAGTTACCATATCTTCTTCACTGGTGCTGCACCCCCCTGCATGTATCATTAGGAGCTCTGGGGCATATCCCATGGCTCTATGACTTTTCCCAGTGAATTGTGGGAGAACTTGCTTGTCCTACTGGACACATGAGGGAATTGTGGGAAGGCACTGGAGGGTTATCAAGAAATTCAGCCTGTATCTTCATTGCATAGTGGACAGGTTACCACCTCAAGTAAAAGCAGCACCCAAGCTCTGAACCAGGCCCCACTCTGTGCCAGGTAGCTTGGGTATAAAGCAGCACCAAACTTAGTTGAGAGGGTTTGATGCGTGGATGGAAGGGGAATAGAGGCAACCCAAGTAAGAGCCTAGGCTGACTTTGCAGTGAAGACATGCCCTGTGTCAAATAAATAAAGACAATAAATGCATGTCCCAGTGGTCCCTGCCTTTGGATTTTATCCCATGTTCCTTTCCCCTCTCTTCTTTACCCACCCTCCTGCTTCCTCTTTTAAACTTCTTAGACAGGCCCCTTGCACAAACATCTAAGAAACACTTTAAAGCAAGAGAGCTTTTAAAGGGTTTTTTTACCCTAGTGAAAATGAGAGTGACATGCCTTCAGGCTGCACAGGAAATGTAACCACCCTGGGCAGGAGCTGTACACTTGTGGTTGTTGAGGTCCATTTGCCATTTCGTCACAGCATGAATCAAGTTTAAAAAACCAAGCAGAGTCCGCCTAGAGGACATGACACACAAAGAACATGTATTGGGCAAGTCACTAGCCACTCTCTGTCTCTGCAAAATACCTCCCCACTTCACAGGGCTGCTGGGAGGCTTAATTCACTACTATTTATAAAGCACATTGGGAGTCCTCAGCTGGACCACAGAGCAGAGCAAAGTATGAATATTTTAAACAGTGCGGGTATTAAAAAATGACAGTAACAATAACTAACAATAATTAGCTTCCTGTTCATTTCCAGATGCAATTCAAAGTGTCCATGTTCTTCTTGAAAACATTTTGTGGTTGATGTCCTAGGTGTCTAGATGCTGTCACATTTCTCTCTGGGGAAATTCTAGCCACCTCCTCCATGGTTATGTAAGGTCCCCTGCCAGCATAGCTTGGTGGCACCAGGAGGAAAAGAATTTGAGGGGTCAGTTACGGAGTGCACACCATGTTTGCTGCACAGTCCCCTGCATGGGATCTGTGTTCTGCATCATGCAGGGGCAGACTGGAGGATGTTTGGCATCAGGGCCAAACCAGGGAATCCCCCACAGTACAGATCCTCTTGTGCTTGCTTGTGTGAAGAATGTGGGCGAAAGGGGAGCTAAAGCAGACTTCATGACATGGAGAGAAAGATTTCCCCACACCCACGCATCAGCCCATTATCCAGCCCAATTCCTTGGGTTAGGCACTGGGCTGAGGATTTGGCCTTTAGTACCTTAAGTACCCAACAGTTGGGATCTATGGGGATGCTCAAGCTTAGAGCTCCAAGAGGTATCCATGAGGGCTGTGAGCTGGAGGTCTCAGTGGAGGGCCCTTGACTCAGTAATTAGCTCTTCCACTTTGTCTGACAGAACCAGGCTGTTGTACTCTGTGGCACGCTGCAAGGTTGATCCGAGCAGGTGGTTTTAGAAAGGAGGGGTTTCATTTGGATGGGCTTGTTTAGCTGGGGTAGGCGATCTTTTCGGTGTCTCTTTAGCATGATGAGGATTTGAATAGTGTATGCATGTGGGGTTTTAAGTATGTGTATGTGCCCAGAGACTTGCTGACGGGTGCAGCAAGCCAATGGAAAGAATACATAAAACAGCTTAATGAATAACATGTGACAGGAATTAGTGCTACAGAAAGTCACGTTGACTCTGAAACAGGGCTTCATGTGACCGTTGGATGTGTGACACAGTGCTCGTCTGGAGACCACAGAGCAGCCTGGCTTACGGAAAGTTCACCCTTGCTCATGCTTCATAGGAGCATGTGCCTCAGCTTCCTGAATGAAAGCAGCTAGTTACTCACCAGGACTCCAGTCATTCACTACACATGTGAGTAACTTTATATGAGTGCATAAGTGGTTGAAGATCAGAGCCCATGTTTTCTGCAAGCAGCCGCTTTCCTGCTTCTTTAGGGTGGAGCAGTGTGGGTCAGGGGTAGGAGTGTGACAAGCAAATAAAAAGGAGAGACAGGAGAATTGCAATGTCCTTTTATGAATTCAGTCTGAACAGTGTTTGGGCCAAATTCTATCCTCTGTTACACCTGGGCAACTTCAGTGGGTCAGCACTGCCTTGGTAGATTAGGGATACAGTTACAGCAATTCATGTAAAAATCACAGTGCTGAGACATTAATTTCATTGTTATAGATCCCTGTTTACGTGCTGCAGCCAAAAGGGGAAAAATACTTATTGTTATTACTGTAGCAGCTAGATTTGGGTCTCATTGTGCGAGGCACTGTACAAACATATACTAAGAGACAGTCATTGGGCTGAAGAGTTTAGAGTCTAAACAAAGGGTGAGAGAAAGGAGACACTGTTAGCCCCTTTTTACAGACAGGGCACTGCAGCACAAAGAGACTGATTTGCCTGAGATCACACAGGAAGTCAGTGACCCGGAACTGAACCCAGATCTTCAGTCCAGTGTCTTTACATCTCTGGACAGTACTGGCAAATTGCCTCAGTGACATTCTGTGATGGATTGAATAAATCTTAATTACACCATTTTTACTGGAAAAGATGTTAGTTTGCCGGCGACATTATAGACTGACTTGTAAGACTGATTCATAGTCAACTAAACTATTTTATAAAAGAGCTACATCCCAAGCTTGTTTGACTGTAGAGAAAATCTAGCAAAACCAAGCTTATTGGCATGCATTTTTCATTCACTGTGTGACCTGACCATAAATTTTCTTTCCCCCATCATCTTGTCCTAAGTCTATAGCGTGTTATGACCATTCCACACTACTGCACTGGTGTCATTTTCTGACCATTTCCATTTTCTGATTCTAAGGAAAGAAATAAGATTTGGTTTTGTTGCCAAAAGCTCATTCTTCGGAGGAGGAATGTTGGCATTCATGCACTTTGTTTTAGGCTTACAGTATACTCCCGATTATCGAATAGCACAGGGGACAGGGATTTTATTTGGGTAATTGGGAGTTCGGATCATCGAGAGGGCAGGATCCATTCAGCCATTCAGCAATGGGGTGGCTTCCTCTGCAGAAAGGGCCTCCTCCTCGCAGTCCTGGCCAAGGGTCTCTGCTCTGCCCTGCCAGATTGCATTCCCCCGCCCCCTTGCAGAGATCTGGTACCACTGGCCCCGTGGTAGCACAGGGAGCTCTCTGCAGCCCTGCTCACTTACTCCCGTGACAGTGGGGCTGCACAAGGCTCCCTCAGCTGCTGCAGGAACCATTCAGCAGCAGGGTGGCCTCCCCCAGGGCCGGTGGTGAGGGCTCATCCTCCTCCTCCTCCTCACAGTCCTGGCCAGGAGGTTTTGTGGAAGTGGAAAAAGGGATAAAGGGAATTTGAATGCAGACATTTTAGTTTTCTTTGGAATAGAGCAAGAGTCAGGATAACTAACTCTAATAACGCAAGACTTTAAGGCAGGGCCTGAGTGAGTGGGAAAACTGTAAGAGATGCTGTTTTGACCTTGTGTTAGATAAGAATGGAATGCAGACTGTAGAGGAACTGCTTAGAAAAGGAAGATATCAGGAAGGAATATGTATAAACAAGACACGTCTGTTGATCACTATTGTATGCAACAATGGAGGGAGGGATAGCTCAGTGGTTTGAGCATTAGCCTGCTAAACCTAGGGTTGTGAGTAAAATCCTTGAGAGGGCCATTTAGGGATCTGGGGCAAAAACTGGGGGTTGGACTAGATGATCTCCTGAGGTTCCTTCCAACCCTATTCTATGAAAAGGTATAAATGCTTGCTCTAATTATTTACCTAGCAGAGACCTGCCTAGGAAGGGGGAATCCCTGTCCATGTGCACTCTCCCCCTTGCAATTGCTTGAGAATAAACTGTTTGTGAATAACTTGTTGCAAACAACCTAAGAGTGAAAACTGCATTTTTCTTCCACAATTTGGTGCCGTGACTCAGATGGCAACGCCCGGCTGAGACAGGAACAACTACTACGGACCGTTCCCCTTCGAAGCCCATGACATCACAACAGAGTTAAGCGACCTTTTGAAATCTCTATTGGGGTATCGGAGGAGGACTGCCCGTGGGGCTGCCTGTCACTTTGGGGCTTACGCCATGCGAATTTATTGATTAAGCAACAAGATCAGATGCAATGCGGTTCTGAGGAATGTTTTGCTGCCTTCAAGTAAGGTTAGTTCATGCGGTTCTGAGGAATAGTTTGCCACTCTCAAGTAAGGTTAATGCATCGGTGTGGAGGGGTTTTTTGCCGCCTCAAATAAGGGAAAGGTTGTATTAAGTCTGGACATAAAGAATTAAGGTTATTGTTAAATGAGATGCATCTAGATATGGGGAATGAGTGTGTGTGTGTGTGTGTGTGTGTGAGAATGAATGAATGAGTGGTATGAGCTGCTGACCAGGTCTAAGACGTAAGCTGACTCCAGCCGCCCCAGGGCTACCCCACGTGGGAGTTCTGAAAGCAAGGGGGGGGATCAGCCAAACCTTGTGACCCAGCGGAGAATTTGTCCTTACTTATGAGTCACTGAGCAGGTCCAGACTTAAGCCGCTAATCGGTGGAACCTGTGACCCAGTGGACCCTTTCCTGAGGCGTGAGTGAGTGAACGACTTCCCTACTTTACGAGCCACCGAATGGACAGCGGTCCCATATGAGCCGTTGAGCGGCCACGGCACTCCCCTGTGTGATTGCAAAATGGATGGGCAGTCTAAGAACTCCCCCCCAACACTGAAGGGTACCCCTGCGTACTAATGTATGTGCGTTATGGTCCTAGGACCTGCAGGTATTTAGAAAATTGGAGGTTTTTATACATGTGATAATCCATCTAAATAATTCCCACTAGAAGGTACCTTCAATCTAGATAAAATCATATATCTCAGAGGAACCCTTACATCACTAAAAGCCTCTGACATACAGTGGGAGCAATTTGTTTATTGGTGGGAGGAAGCCACAAAGAGACGCCATGAGTCTCGAGTGCAGTGTCTGAAGGACTCCCAGGAAAAATTTAAAAACTCAAGTACAGGATTTGAAAACTAAATGCAAAACATCTGGATGCCTCCTTACCCGAGCAATTCCCTCCGCTCCTTTATACCCCCAATTAGTTAAGGCTGAAAGCGAGGAGGGAAAGGAACGGATTAATCTGAAAAGTCGGCTTGGCCTAGAGATCAAGAGAAAGCTGCTCTGTGTTCAAGGTCAAGAATCAACACAGACCATGCCAAGCAAACAAAAAAAAAACTGATTTCAGCCCCAGCTGGCTGTGAAAAATATAGACAGAGGCAAAACAAAGGCAAAACAAGTTGCAGGACTGAGATTACATTTGCGAAGGCTGGCTGCCCAGTGAGACCCAACAGTCTGCCTTTGTGACCCTGGAGCCGGTGTGGTCTGGGGACGCTGAAGAAACCACTGGCAGCCAGCTTGGACTGGAATACCTAGCAAAGGACTCTGAAAGGGATGCCCCAAGAGACCCCAGGGAGTAAAAAAAAAAACAACCCTCCCAAGAGTGGAAGCAAGTTGGAGATTTTTGCGGTGTATCTCTGGACAACCTGTGCACAGGATAACCTCCCATCCACCTCTCTCTCTGTCTCTCCTATCCCCGGGCCTGGCCAGCCCGGGAAGCGTGTTTGTGAATATGAAAGTGGGTCATGGTTTGAGCACTAACGCTTCTTCCTTCCTCTGAATAATGTGAAAGCCTGGTAAGGTAAGCGCCGCCTGGAGCCCGCACCCTGAACCCTCTCCTGCACCCCAACCCCCTGCTCCAGCCCTGAGTCCCCCCCCCGACCCCAAATCTCTTGGCCCCAGACCAGAGCCCCCTCCTGTACTCCAAACCACTCATCCCCAGCTCCACCCCAGAGCCCGCACCGCCAGCCGGAGCTCTCATGCCCTCTCTGCACGCCCACCCCCTGCCCCAGCCTGGAGCCCCCTTCCGCACCCTGAACCCCTCATTTATGACCCCACCCCAGAGCCTGCACCCCCAGTCGGAGCCCTCATCCTCTCCTGCACCCCAACCCCTTGCCCCAGCCTGGTGAAAATGAGTCAGTGAGTGAGGGTGGGGGAGAGTGAGCAACGGAGGGAGGGGGGATGGAGTGAGTGGGGGCGGGACCTCGGAAAAAGGGCGGGGCAGGAGCAGGGCAAGGGTGTTCAGTTTTATGCAATTAGAAAGTTGGCAACCCTACCTAGTACCAACTTAAAAATCTACTAGTAACCATTAAAAACAAATCTCCCTTTCTCTCCTTCTCCCATCTGTTTAGACTGTAAGGTCTTTGGCACAGAGACTTACTGTGTTTGTACAGTGCCAGCAAAATGGAGCCACAAGTTCTGTTAGGGCCTCTAGACACTACTGTAATACACTAATAATAAATAAAGTGCTAGCAGAATATTATTTGGCATTACAGTGTGGGTTTCTTAGACATACACAGAGCGTATTTATAAAGAGATCAAAATCCATATACCATTTTTTTGGTATGTCAACACAAAAGAGAAAAATAATTGTTATTTTCAATTACAAACTAGACTAAGAGAACACAAAACATAGAGGTTACAGTCTCTTCCTTGATCCAACCCCTCTGTAATGCTTTGGACTGCAAAGGGCTGGAAAGCCCGCAGATTTCCCTAGCTGGGGATTTTTCAACATGGGGGAGTCCACAAGTGACATAGAGCTGTTTAATTAGCTCCTATGCCACCCACACTGTGGTCCCTGCCTTAGCAGGCTTGGAGTTGTGACTGAAGTGCGACAGCACTCTGGCTATTCTCAGCTGCCATACTGGTCCCTGCAGGATTCACACAACCAACATACTTTAAAAGAGTCCTGAGGCTGCTCTAAACTATGCTAGGGCCAGGACTGGTTTAGAACCACCTCCAGAGGGAGGGAGCCTCAAGTCACTCTTTGTGGGCTCCTCAACTCTTCAACTGTGCCCACAGAGGCAGCTGAAATATAGGCCAGTGACTGAAATTACTCAGTTTCATTCTCTTGTAAGATATACACTGAGCAATAGACTAACAAGCCCGAACCACATGGAGCTTCATTCACCCTGCTGAGGAGAACAAAAGGAAACAACAATGGTGTAGTTCACAACCCTACATGGAAATATCCAGATGGGGATATCCAGGAAACTCATTGATGTTCACCTCACAGAGCTTCCACAGAAATCCTCCCTGGGAGTCCAGCACCCAAACACTGCAGATCCCCCAAGATCCATAAAGATCTCAGGGATCTGCTGGTGGTACAGGGTGTTTGTGCCTCAGTACCAGCTATGGGCCCCCAGGCAACCTGGCAGTTACACTGCCACAGACTCAAGTCTTAAGTGTCCCATGGGGTTAGTAGGTGCCAGTGCGCTTCCCTCACCAAACCCATCCCATTTATCCCACCTCAACCCTCCTCACTCCTTATCAGGGGCCCTGGAAACAACTGGTCCCCACCTTTTATGCAGGGAGGGGGAATTCCACTCCTGGGTCCTACAGGTGCAATCTGGCCTGGTGCTATTTTCTATTACAAATTGTAACTGCATTATACAACACGAGTCTACAACGTACACAGTGACTAAAATGGTCTGCTTCAGTCTCTTCTCCAGAGGAAGCTATTGCCTCAGCTGTCTCATTTTCAATACATTTCACAGCAGCCTCTTGAGAAATGAACACAAAAATATATCCTCAGTGAGGAAATGCCCCCATGTTGGAGGTGTCTTTTAGCATTGGCAGGAAGCAAGGGAGTGTTTGCATTTCTACCAATCCCCAATCCCTAAAAAAACTCCCTCTTTTCTGTAGATCTTTCTATTTAAAGGGGAAAGGCACATTCTAAATCACTAGGTAGGAGAAGGAGATAAAGGGGTAGAGTCTCAGTTGGTGTAAATCAGTATAGCTCAATAGCGGTAGTTGAATTCAGCCACCTGGGATTAACTAGCTACACTGAGTTAAAACTACCTGTGCCTTGCTCCCACTTGGGTTTTACATCAAGATAGCTGGCTCTCTCTTTTTACAATGAAGACATAGCCTAATAGTTCCACAGTCAGGCTCTTAAGCCTATATTAAACAAACAGCTCATTTACAAACAGCTTTTCTGGGAGAGGAAAAAGTCAGCCAGGAGGCAAGGAATGACCCCTGTAAAAGAGCTACCTTGAAACAGGCCTGCAGGTTTCTTTGTCTCAGAAGGTGAGAGCTGAATTCTCAAAGCAGGAGACTGGAAACCCAGGGGAGAACACACTTGTCATAGTTGCTTTCTTCTGGCTTTTTACGTCAATTTCTGTTGCTTTAGTTCTTAATTCCTCCCCACGCTGTTCAGATTTTTGTAGACATGGAGCAGCTCAGGAGACAGTTGGATTCACTCTGTCTCTGGAATGGACTGTACCGGAACTTCAATGTCTACCTCCATATCAGACAATGTTTGATAAAGAGCCAGAGAACAGCAAACACTCCTGAGGTAAAGAGTGACTTATGGAGAGCTTTTTCACCATGTCGCCATCTTGGATTTTAGAACAAGACTCAGTGAAAGCTCAATGAATGAGGTCACTTGAAATGGCCCCGCTAAATTAGAAACAATTAATGCTAGTCTGACCTCTCCCCTGCTCTTCTCTGCGCTCTTCTCCCTGCACACTGCACTATGGATGTGCTAATTTGGGATGGGGAAAAGGGAGAGATTAGCATTAATTAGGTCTTGTTTAACAAGGCTGTTTAAATGACTAACCCTTTCCTTTCCTAGCTTGGTTCTTACCCTGAGTATTGTGTCTTGGGAGGGTGCATGGTTGACCTTTCCTTTTCATAACTTGCCCATTTCAGGGTTGGGAGGAGGGGTTATGCTGAGCAGAGAGTGTTGGCTCTGTAGGGAAGATACAATACAGTATCTGTGCCTTGAGTTTCAGATCTAATGCAGATTTATAATTAATACTCTCACCTTGCGGAAAGCCCAGGGGGACATATTCTATAAATCAAACACATTGAATAAAATCCATGGCTCCTGTTCCTATTTCCTGTTAACTCATATTTCTTTTTCTCTCTCTGGCCATCTCCCTCCCCCTCTGTAAAAAAGTTAACAGCCTCATGTTTATCGTTCTAAGCAATATAGGAACAACTGCAGGTCACCGCCATCTCTGCCACAGCGACTCCGGGGGCTGTTTGGGGGAGCTGCTGTTCAGCATTTGGTCGACGAGAGACTGTGCAAGAGGGCAGGAAAACAGGAATGGGTGGCAGCAGCTGCTAACAAAGAAGAAAACCATGAGCAAAGAGGGAGCCGCGTGGATGTCCTTGCGCATGTGTGTACAGATGCCTGTCAGAGTGCACAGAGTGTGCGCGCTGTGCGTGAGCATCATGGAACAACACTGTGATAAAATCCCCACTGTCATTAGCAGAAAAGCACTCAACATGCTGGACCAGATCTCTGCTGCATGTAGCTAACACTGGACATAGCAGAGTGGGGGCAGGGGCCTGGCAGGGAGCCAGTTTCTGCGCCCTCATTCTGCCTTGGCCCTGAAGCAGTTTCACATAGCCTGCTATAAACCATGCCACCTGGCAATGGTCACCTAGCTACCATGTGCTAGATAGGGCTTGCCAGAGTGCTCAGTGCTCCAACCATGCACTCTGCCTGCACCTCCCAGACACACACCTGCACATTCTCAATACACGCTGGGCCAGAGGGAGATAGTTGCGGGAGCTGGCTCCAGGCCTGTCAGGGACTCCCCTTCACTGGAAGTATCCCCAGCTGGGGACTTAGGAGAGGTTTCCGCTCCCTCTGTGCCGCCTGAGAATCTGGACCACTATGTACCTCCTGTATCTAACTATTTATTATTTTATGCTACCCAAAAGTGTGGTAGGTGTTTCCAGAAGACATAGTCCCTGCCCTGCCCTGAAGAACTTACAATTTGAGGCCTTGGTCCTGCAAGCTGAACCACCTGGGCCAAACACTGAAAACTATTGACTTCAATGATGTTCACAGCCATGAACCAGCTTGCTTGATCAGGGCCTACATTGTAGATGTGACACAGCAAGCAAGGCTGGAGTGGGGTGAGGAAAGATGGAGGATTACAGCAATACAGCAGGGTGGATACTCAGGCCTGTCATGTGCACATTGTGGGCAATTCTGTTTAGTTACTTCTAAATCTAGACAGAAGTAGAGCTAGAAGTTAGTGACTATTATTGACTAATTTTTCATAGGCATCACATGTTTTCAGGAGGGAGATGAGTGAAGAGAAAGGTAGAGTTTCAGCAAACCAGCACAGGCAGGGCAGTGTGAAAAAGGCAATGAGACACTTATGGGAGAAACAGATCAACAAGGCACCAAGGCTGTATCATGGGCAGAGCTAATGGGGTAGAAGTTGATGCAATGGGAGACCCAGCAACAAATCCTCTGCTGGTGTAAACTATTAATACACCAGCCATGACAATTTACACCAACTGAAGATCTGCCTGCAGGTTGGGTAAACGGGAAGGAAGCAAGTGATGTAGGGTCTAGAAGGCAAGGACATTAAGTTTAAATGTGATGGAGGATCGGGAGCCAGGGGAGAGGGTAAATGATAGGGATGTCGTGGTCAGATTGACAGGCCAGGACAATCATGTTAGCAGCAGCTTTGTGGATAGGAGCAAAATTAGTAGGGGAGGTTTATGTTACTGTTCTTCATCCATCACCAGGATGTCTGAGCTCTGACTCCCAGTCATAAAAATCTTCTATTTGTGGAGAATAGGGCCAAGGAAAGAAAACAAAAAGACCATATGGACTAATCTCACTCTTTCCTCAACAATTTTGTGGATTACCTTCCCAATCCAAACTAATTAAATATAAAAATTTGGGTATGATTATTAATTATTAAGGGGTATTGCAGTAGCAACTAGAAGCCCCAGTCAGGGACCATATCCACATTGTACTGACTGGCAAATACTATATGCTGTGAATCCGACTAGTGTGATTACTTATAAAACACTTGTAATCCATCTGCAGTACATGTCATGTGGCAGTTTCTTTATATAGGGTGAGGAAGGCGGAGGGGGGAGTCAGCAAAGAAAAATTTCACTTTAGAATTTAGAAGCATTTACTTTCTTCCCACTGCTCTTCATCTATCTCCTCTCTTCCTTGGGTGTAATTTTCTTCTCTGCTAGATGTGGTGCTGAATATTAATGAAACAATACTTGGTTCAAGCCCAAAGGACGCTGTTCATATTTACAGGGGAGCATGTGAAGGGGACTGATAATTTTGGCAGATCCAATAACCCTACTAACTAAGGGATGTTTTTATGTTACTTGCAGCAGAAAGCTGATTCAAGCCATTGCCTAGTATTATCTGATAATGTCCCTGCTTAAAGAGCAAAGATATCCTGCATCCTCTCCCTGTTTATACACTGAACAGGTGACTAGGCTATGTTGTTTATATGATTTAATTCCCTTCTGCTAATAGTACAGCAGAACCTAATTCAACTTGTCAATTGCTTACACATCAGTATTATCTCCACGTACTGTATCAGTAGGATTAGATGCTTAACTACCATGATGTTGCTCACATGAGCAAAGCTAAACTGATCTTCAGATATAAAATCAGGAAGGAATTTTCTGCAGGGCATATGGGAAAGAATGTCAGGGTTTCTACTGAATTTTCTTTATTAATATAATTATTATTAGCCTTCCTCTGCAGCTCTGAGTAGGGGATTGTTCACTAGGATCGAGGGGTAGAAGCATTTCCCACATGTTCAATTTCCTGCCTTTATAAGGGGATGTGTATTGAAGGAATTCTCTTCACTCTGTTGTCTTTGATAATAAATATTTTGCTTTCTCCTGTTATAAACATAGCTGCAGTTCTAGTGCCCTCTGTTGTCCCACTTAATCAAAAATATGAGCCTTGCAGCTGCCAAGAAAATGCATTGCATATATAGAAGAGTCCTGTGAAACCCCTGAAACAAGTGTTGCTGCAACTTGCCCAAGCTTTCAACAAACCCTCACCATTTCTGAAGGGCAGAACACTACATGTGAAAACATAGTTCAAGCTTAATAGAAAGCCTGTGTGAATTATTCTGTGTCCGTGTATTATCTTCCTAATCACAGGAAGCAAGGTGGGGAGATACATGGAGCAGTAGGTTAACAGCAGCTTTTCTTCTATCCCCTCTTCGACCATCACTGGAAACCTTTACTTAATACACAAAGGCCTGGTCTTCACACACATCTTGCACTGGTATAACTATTTCAGTTAGGGGTGAGTTTTTTTAGCAATATAATTATTCAGAGAGTTTAAGGCCAGAAGGGTCTGCTAGATCATCTAATCTGACCTCATGTATATTCCAGGCAATTAAATTTCACCCAGCTATCCCTGTTTAAAGCCCAATAAATTGTTTGACTATAGCATATCTTATGTACATGTCACAAGTCTTACTCCATCACCCAGGCAGCATGGCCCTCATGGTGGAACCACCGCCATGGACACAGTTATACTGCTATAAAGATGCTTTATAATACTTATTCCCCTTCCCATACAGAAGTAGCTATACAGGAAAAAGTACCTTGATAAGCAGTATAACTCTTCCCACTCTTGGGGTGGAGAGTTGTACTGCTTTAACTATACTAGTTAAGGTCATGCAACTTTTTTGTGTAGACAAGCCCTGAGTCTTAAAAATGACCTGCAATGATTTTTGTTTTAAACATGGGCATGTGCCTTTCTGTGCTTCTTTATAAAGGGACCTGGAGGGTTGGTTACTGCTGCTTGATCTCTTAGAAATATCATGAATATAAAGGCTTCCTTTTTTCCCAAATGTTAATCAGATATTGGAGTTAAGCGGGTGCTAACAGAAATACAGGATCATCTGACTAAAACTTCTTTCCCTTTCTAGTGCGTAGCTTTCAGCCTCAGGGCTCTTGTGATGTCATCATTTCACTCGTGCTCCATTTATCATAGAATCTTCCAGCCTAGAAAGGACCTGAATTTCTAATGTAAAAGACAGACAGACAGTTAAAAAAAAAAGCTTAGTAGTCTCTTTATACACCCTAAAGAAGCCAAAAAAATCACAAGCCCAGTATTTTTCTTGTTTTGCAGGTCAACTTTAAAGCAAAGAACTAGCATTGTACCTTTATTTTATACCTCCCTCAAGGGTGTTTGCATAGAGCTGACTTAATATTCAAGTCTGATTGCAATGGAAATGACAATGACAGTCTCACTCTAGTTCCCACAATGGACCTTGAAGCTTGTGGGACTAAGAAGCAGCTGGGGAAGTACACTGAGTTGCCTCTTCTACGGAGAGGTCCTTTACCTCCACGACTACTCCCAGGCTCCTTTTGGACAGCATGGCTGTCATGGTGCATATGTAAATAAACCCCACTTCTGGCATACTGCTCCCTAGCCAAAGATCTCCCGTCACCCCAAAAACCCTCAGCAAAGGCAGGGGGGAAATGATGCCACAGATATGCCTGACACCCGTCTTCCACCAGGAGACACAGGACGAGATCATTTGATGGAAAGGACTATCCGTATGCTGATCCCAGGGGGATAAAATAAAATGAAATTGTAAGAATGATTTGCACTTATACAGCACTTTGCAGGAAAGGACCTCATAGTGATTTACAAACATTAATGAAATAAGCCTCCTGAAGCTCATGTGAGGTAGATAGAATAAGCTTCCCCCATTTACAGATGGGGAATTAGAGGTACAGAAAGGTTAAGTGACTTGCCCAAGTTCACACAGCAGAACAGTGTCAGAGCTGGGAATAGAACCCTGAGCTCCTTGCTCTCCCCACCTATGCTGCAATCTTTAAAATATACTGACACCTCCAAAATACAGCCACAGTTGTGATATACTACATTACTCTGTCAGGTGACCTAGCGGTGACACTGATTCCTCCAAATATACATTTGTCCTACTTTGATCCTTCCATTAGATTAATACTCTACCAAATTAAAAATAAAAACTATATTAACTATTAGGAGGAAAAAGTAGCAGCTGGAGGCCCTAGCTCCTGAGATTGGGACTCAATTATGCTAGGTACTGTACAAGCACACGATAAGGGTCAGTCACTGCCTTGGAGCTTACACTCCAAATAGAAATGCTGGACAAAGGGTGCGTGTGTGTGTGCACAACTATATATATGTGTGTGTATATATATATAGAGAGAGAGAGAGAGAGAGAGAGAGCGCACGCAATTGCACATGGGCAAGACAAGCAAGGCCAGGTTTAGGATAAACAAAATAAAAAACAAAACTAGGTAAATGGTCTTGATCCACCCAGTGGCTTCTGACTCAGCAGTGTTCAGCTTGGGAAGACCTCCAAGGAACCCAGCACAAAGAGCAACCATCTGGCATGTGCACAGCATCCTCCACAGCCCCACTGATGCAATGTGTGCAGTGCTGGATGTCCCAAGCATGGTCGGTGTTGGGACAGCAACCTGCACCACACCTGAAACTGTTAAGCTGGTTCCAGAGGCAGCACAGAAGCTCCAAGTCAGGTAGTCTTTCTATTGGCCTGCTGACGTGGGAGTTTTGGGTAGTGGCAGAGGCCCTCTGCCACAGTGAGCTGCTGTTTTATCTGCTGGAGGGAGAATGTGCAGCACTGTCCAGATAGGATTTCTGCTACGCAGCCAGTGGCAGGGTGCCTTTCACCTACTTCTGAACAGTGGCAAGCGTGGCATTTGCTGGACCTTAGTGATGAGTTTGTTGGCCGTTTCTGTTGCCAGATGTTAGGTGGAGGAATATTGGGCAGGGCTGGAACCCTTGTGAGTTTTGTTATGGGAGAAACTATGATTATCTCCATTTTAATAGTTGGGAGCAGTTGCACAGAGAGAATAAGTGATGTGCCCAAGATCACACAGGACATCTGGCAGAGCGGGGAATCTGGCACCAGAACACAAGGACGTTTGATCTACTCCATTGTGGCATATCTGAAAAGCAGGAGGGGTGGAGTTTTCACCACCTCCCACACTCCTTTGTGCCGGTTCTTAAATTGGCATTTTACATTTTATTTTTTTAGGGGGTGTCACAGGGGCTAGCTCTTGCAGGGGAGTCAGGGACCAGCCTACCTCAGACAGTCTCCTCTAGAAGAGCACAAGCCAGCTCAGACACACCTGGATTCTGGAAGTAATTAAATCCTGAGGTGGCTGCTTGGCAGTTAATTAGCCTGATAAAGGATTACCAGTGCCCAGCTGAGGCGGTTCCCAGAGACAAGAAGCTCTTGAGGGAAGGAGCTTATCAAAGGAAGGGGCCCGTAGTGTACTCTGAAGCCCCGCCCCACAACATGCTATAAAAAACTCCACAGCCCAGCTGCCAAGGTTCCTTCCCCACTCTGAACTCTAGGGTACAGATGTGGGGATCCACATGAAAGATGCCCTACACTTATTTTTACTAGATTAGGTGAAAAACTTCCCCAAGATACAAACTTTGCCTTGTCCTTGAACAGTACGCTGCCACCATCAAGCGTTTTAAACAAAGAACAGGGGAAAGAGACCACTTGGAGACGTCTTCCCCCAAAATGGCCCCCCAAGCCCTACACACACCCCCTTTCCTGCGGAAGGCTTGATGAGAATCCTCACCAATTGGTACAGGTGAACACAGACCCAAACCCTTGGATCAGGTTCTTAAAAGAAGAATTTTAATGAAAGAAAAGGTAAAAGAATCACCTCTGTAAAATCAGGATGGTAAATACCTTACAGGGTAATCAGATTCCAAACATAGAGAATCCCTCTAGGCAAAACCTTAAGTTACAGAAAGACACAAAAACAGGAATATACATTCCCTCCAGCACAGCTTATTTTACAAACCATTAAACAAAAGAAAATCTAACGCATTTTCTAGCTAGATTACTTACTAACTTTACAGGAGTTGTAAGGCTGCATTCTTGATCTGTTCCCAGCAAAAGCATCACACAGACAGACAGACCCTTTGTTCCCCACCCCCCTCCAGATCTGAAAGTATCTTGTCCCCTCATTGGTCATTTTGGGTCAGGTGCCAGCGAGGTTATCTTAGCTTCTGAACCCTTTACAGGTGAAAGGGCTCTGCCTCTGGCCAGGAGGGATTTTATAGCACTGTATGCAGAAAGATGGTTCCCCTTCCCTTTATATTTATGACATCAGCTGTGCCACAACAACTGCTTTTCTGTATATAAAAGCCAGGGCCAGTGTTGGGGGGAGCAAGTAGGGCAATTGCCTATGGCCCCATGCCACAGGGGGCCCTGTTAAGCTAAATTGTTCGGGCTCAGGCTTCAGCCCCACAGTGCTTGGGCTTTGGCTTTCTGCCCTGAGCCCCCGCGAGTCTAAAACCTGCCCTACTTGGTGGACCCCTCATTCAGAGCCACTGCTCTGAGTGACAGGGAACTGCCAAACAGTGACAGGGAACTGCCAAACAGTGACAGGAAGCCTCACCTGTCAGAAACTAGATGCTGCCCCATAGAAGAGCAGCTGCTGACAGATCTCTGCCCAGCCTGGCTCCAAGGAAAGATTTTTTAATTGTAAGAGACCCTACTACAGGGAAAGGACCTGAACTGAGAGAACCTTGCTGAAGGGAAGTGATGGACCCAGATGAGAATGGATAAAGTGAGACTGACTCAGTCTCCCAGCTAAGGTGCTGGGGTAAAGGCTCTCTTTTCATTGGACCTTTAGTTAATAAGCTAGACCGTTCAGGAGTATTGTTCCTTATGTAAAAAATCTTAATTTATAGATGACATTGGGGGAAACTGAGGAAGCGAGCATCTGTAGCATCACACTTGGCCAGAAGGGAGTGCTATAGGACAGATACACCGTGTGATGGGGGATGTTAAGGAACAAAGACTTTCCATCTTAGTAATAACTGCCTGGAGGGTGCCTGGTCCTTCTTTTCCTAAAGATTAAAATGTTCAACCAGAGAGCAAAGCCGGCAAGCTAGGAAGTTTAGCACTGTAAAATGATACTGCTTAATACCTCAGGCCATATTTCTGAGCAGGTATTGATCCTCAGCCAGAGATGCCAAGGTGCCATCAGCTCACAGCACAATAAATGACAGAACTAGGACATGGCAAATGGCACTTTTAAAGCCGCCAGCAGAATGATAGCTTGGTGGATGCTTTGCATTAAAAACAGGGAGTCACGTGCTATATTCTTAGAGCAAGGGGTAATGCAAGGCAGATCCTTGTTAAAAGAGAAATGGTTTCCAAGATATAACCAAGTTTTTTCCCCAGCTAACTAAGGCTTTCTCCTCCTCAGCAGTTTGCTTTCAAAGCTCAGTTTTCTGCTCACATTATTTCTGCTAACAGTGAAATGGGTTTTGATAACTTGAAGGAGTAAGCTTTTAATTTACTGGAATTCAGGGAAAACATCAGCTGCTGAACATAGCGGTGTTGCTGAGTCAGTAGGTAGCCCTCCCCTTCCCAAATCAGTGCAGTCTTTGTACCGCACTATGGTAGCAGTGGTCATTGTTGCTATCTTTGGGATAAAACCTAAGGTTCTGAACACTTATGCTTATTAAGATCTCCCCACCCCCCCCCAGAGTAATGGGTTTTAATCCTGGAATCTTGGCCAGATTCTAACTGGTTAGATTCTGGTGACCTAAATCCACCTTGGGTATAACATGCTTCGTGTTTTTAATTTTTTTTTTTTAACCTAAAAGTAACTAGAGGGGTTTTCTCTGCCTATTTGCCTGGAGACAAAGGCGTTAAGGTTTTTTTTTTTTTTTTGGATTTTTCTGTAGGCTGACAATCACTATCAGAGAATATAGGTAGCCTATTACAGCACAGCAAAATTTTACAAGCCAAGTTTTGTTTGTTTTATTTCTAACCCTCAGGTGTAAAGTTAGTTAAAAACAGAGAGGTAAAGATGACAGACACCAAGGCACTACACAAATTGGAGTTAGCCAAACTGGAGGCAGTGAAAGAAGCCGAAAGAGCCCTAGAAGCGGCTCACAGGAGAGAAATGGAGGCAAAGGACAAAGAAAGGGAGGCAGCGAAAGAGGCAGAACACCACCAAGCGGCTGCTTACAGGAGAGCTATGGAGGCAAAGGAAAAAGAGAGGAAGCATGTGGAGGAAGAGAAGGAAAAAGAGAGGAAGCATGAACTGGAGATGGAGAAGGCAAGGGCTCAGCAGAATATACCAACAAACCCTAGCAATCCTTCTCCAGGTACCACTTCCCATCCCAGAAAGTTCCCCACCTACAAGGCAGGTGATGATACCAAGGCCTTCTTAGAAAACTTTGAAAGGGCCTGCCTTGGGTACAGCATCTCTACAGACCAATACATGATAGAGCTGAGGCCGCAGCTCAGTGGACCCTTAGCTGAGGTGGCGGCTGAAATGCCTAAGGCACAAATGAGCCAGTATGAACTGTTTAAAACCAAGACGAGAGTCAGAATGGGGCTAACACCCAAGCATTCCCGTCGGCGATTCAGAGCCCTAAGGTGGAAACCATCATTAAACAGGTGCTCAGTTCCACCCAAGAAGTGGCTGCATTTTGTTACTGGGTGAAGGGATTCTGGTATTTGTAAAACACTTTAGGATATTTCAAGTCAGCATAAATATCATTATAAATTACTATAAAGATGTTATACTATAAGACTGTACTGGATCAACCCTATCTTCCACAGCTGTACTACAGTTTAAGCCACAGACTGCACAGAAAGCAGAGATATGTTAATGATTACAAAATAAAGTCACACCTGTGTCCATTAACTGAAGAGATGCTACAAATGCTCAAGCACTGTTAGAAACTAAAGGGTGATTAGGGAAGACCAGAACTACAGAACTGATTTTATACTCCGAATAGAAAATGCAAGTGATTGTGTATTTTAGGCTGACTTCAACAGTTCAAATACTCTTGCATAAATCTTGCTGAAATTATCCACAATAGAGGTTTCTTTTTTAAAGAGTCTTTAATGCAGTGTTAACACAATGTACACACGTAATTCTGTCTTCTTCCCCGCCATTTAAAAAGTTACCTTTCTTTACATGATCAAAGACTGCATTTGGAGAACAGTGCACTGAAAAGATTTTCTTAAGAAAAGGTAAGCCACAGGAAGGGCACAAACCTGCCCCAATCCAGACTTGCCCAATAAAGGATATAGTTTTGCAATATAAATTCTCAGGTTTTATTAGTATAAAGATCAATCTCCTTTAAATGACATTTTGCTTAACATAATTTTGCAATAAAATATTCAGTTGGTGTTAGACATTCTTACAGCCAAACCGCAGTCAGGTAAAGCTTTCTGATAGTTTGCATGCAGAGTAACCATACAGATTTGTATTGTATTTGACCAAGTACTCCTATTGGCCCACAGTGGGAATTGTCTTTATCATGATGTTAGGCACCAGTTCCCTAGCCCTCATACGTTGTCTATACTTTTTTTTTTTGGACTGCTCAAAATGGGAGTGGTTAATGAAAGATGTATTAGGAGAAATTTAAACTAACACTAACCCAACTTCTCAGAACAAAGTAGGGATAAATATTGACTGCTGAAACAAATGATATTTTGTACACTTAACATTTACCCATGCCATCAAATTTCCCCATCTTGGAAAAAAACGTTATTTGATGTAAGAACAGTTGTGTACTCTCTGTATATTCAGGCAGCTGCATTTTCAGGTTTCCTATTGACACATTAAGTCACAATTATGGCTCATGGGGCTTTTCAATCATCTTCAGTCCAAGTCTCCCAACCATTAACAGACTGTTTAAAGGAAAACATTGTAAGTTCATTGAAATTAAAAAAAGTGCAGAGCAAACTTCCAAATACTCCCCGCAAAAACATAAGTAGAAAACTGAAATTATCTGGTTTTAAAAAGATACATGGAATCTTATTTAAATATTTTATAATCCTAGAACACAGTAATTTAACCCCAATGTAATTAAATAGGAGTGACTCAAACATATGGAGTAAGATTACAAACAGCATGTGGTGTAGTACCTGGCACCAGCAATTAATCCTGCAGGCATGACTTTTCCAGAGTTGTAAAATCTCATTCCCATAACTCCAGTCAGTGTTCCAGATGCAACTAAATGAAAGATCGGATGACCAGTCAGAACTATTTCAGAGGTATGTGTGCAAGAGAGACATGCTAACTCAGAGCGAGCAAAAAAGAAGTGATAAATAGATCAAGTGTGAAACACGATTAATTTAATAAAACAGAAAAATCAAGAAAACTCTGTAAATTTTTTTTTAAAACCCACTGTAAGGGGTAATATTTTAAACGCAGGTTTTACACACCTATCTGGTGTCCTTATAGTTCCCTTGGAAAAAGATGCATCTTTCATCAGAAATAAGTTATTCTAACCACAACTAAGGCATTGACTCCCTCCGAGTCTTTGGGCAAAACTTGTGCACCTCGGTTTCCCCAATGCGCGTGTGTGTGCACGCGCACGCATGTGTGGAACAGTGAGAATATATTTGTTCACCTATCTCTCAAAGGTGTTCTGAGGATTAGTTAATTTGTGTTTGTAAAAGACTTTGAAGATTTAGCACGCTTCATATACCTTAAGTATTGTTAATTTATTTCAAGAACCTGCACTATCTTCCATTAGCTGAGCTAAGAGTGAGTATTATCCATCTTGATCAGTTATTCCTGGCACTGTCCCCATGCAAATTCATGGAGCTGCTAAAAATGAAGGGCCAAACCGCTGACTACTACACACCCCTCCATTGAAAAAGCTGAGTGATTAGAAAAATGTGCAGAGTTCATTCCTCAGCACAGAAGACATATGGAGGATGAAATCCTTAGCCCATTCATGGAGTAGCCAGCCCATAGCAACAACTGCAAAACATAAAAGTGAGCAGAATGGCAGACCCCTGTTACCACCTCCCTTTATGGGGGTTTGATTAGCGGATCCATCTGTGCACAAATCCACTGCTCAATCCTCTACAAATAATTTTAATGGGCCTATTTACTCAAGTTGGGGTTTGCAGGATGGATCCCTAGTTTGTATACAACTGTAGTCTAGGGTACGGATCAGAACTGGCATTTAACCTTGTCGCCTTTCACAAATATTTTGTTAAAACTGCCTTAAGTCCTAATGGACTGATCACCATAAATGTAATCAAACAAAAATTATATTTAGTGGCAATTAAGATATCTCCACTCAAGACCTTACAAACATGTATATATGTGAAGATGGGGAAACAATTTATGTTTTTATATCGGGGTGGGCAAACTACAGCCTGCAGCCAGCCCATCAACCTTTAAATACAGCCCTTGAGCTCTTGTGGGGGAGCGGGGTCAGGGGCTTGCCCTGCTCCGGTGCTCCAGCTGGGGAGTGGGGTCGGGGGCTTGCTCCGCTCCATGCGTGCTCCGCGCGGCTCCCGGAAGCTGCAGCATGTCCCCACTCTGGCTCCTATGTGTAGGGTTAGCCAGGGGGCTCTGCATGCTGCCCCCGCCCAAAGCACATGACCAATGGAAGCTGCAGGAGCGGTGCCTGCAGACAGGGCAGCACGCAGAGTCGCCTGGTCGTGCCTCCGCGTAGGAGCAGGAGATGGGGACATGTCGCTGCTTCTGGGAGCTGCTTGAGGTAAGAGCCACCCACAGCCTGCGTCTCTGACCTCCTCCCACATCCCAACCTCCTGACCCAGCCTGGAGCCCCCTCCCGCACCCTGAACTCCTCATTTCTGGCCCCAACCCAGAGCCTGCACCCCCAGCCAGAGCTCTCACCTCATCCCGCACCCCAACTCCCAATTTTGTGAGCATCCATGGCCCGCTATGCAATTTTCATACCCAGATGTGGCCCTAAGGTCAAAAAGTTTACCCACCCCTATTTTATATCAACAGATCAGCACATCTGACTGTCACACATTCTATACATTTGGAAAGTTATTTTGCCTTAACACTGCTGACATTAAGGTTTTGTGTTACTGCAAGTTTAAACAAAGGTGGGGTATGTACTGCTTTGGGGCATCAGTTGGAGATGGAAGCAAAAGCCTTACGGAGCCCTGGAGTGCGTATCAACAGTGCTATAGGCAATATGAAGGTGAAAAGGAATACACAAGTCTTTCCCCATTACCTATTTCCATAGTTCTAAAGTTTGAGTGGGTGGAGTGCCACAACCTTAACTGCCATTAAATTAGTTTGTGTTTGCTAACTTCTTGGTTTTTTTTTTAAACTACAGCTTGGGTGTATAATTCCCAAGAGTCAGTGAGAAAGGAAGTGGCACCGGCCTGGGAACCAGAGGAATAAATTGCACTGTTGAAGCAGTGTCTATATTGACCCTTATGATGAGTGCGAGAGGCTGTGATGTTCCCCAGTAAACTGAGTGCCTACCATTTTATCCCCATTTATAAATTATTAAGAAGTAAACAAAGAGCAACCCTCTAGATTTAGCAGTGAAAACATAACCTGTCAGCTGCAGGGAACCTCTGTGAAGTAGCAGTTGCAGCAGCAGGGTGTCATCCCTGCATTACAGCAGATATGCCTATTGTGCTCCCTCCTCCCAGCCAGTATAAAGCACATGGCTCAATGTAAGACACCAGCACATGTGACAACCGTCAGTTTGCCCAAGACCAAGGACTGAACCAATGACCTCTAGAGCTAAAAGCATGCAATTTTACAGCTTGTTCTGAAGAGGTATGCCCTCAAGCTGAGAGTTGTCACAGAGGGACGTCCTCTGTGGATCAGACATAGAGGGTTACGCTTCACACACCCCCTGCCTCCATTGGATTACACAAACAAAATGTTGTGACAAGTGGCTGCAATACAAAACGTATTTTGGGGATTCACACCATATTACAGATTGTAATTTTTAGCCCAAAAACCCTGACCAAAAGTATTTTTTTCACTATGTGAATTGCATGCAACCATACACTCCCGCCTTCCAGAAGCTGCAGAGTTTGAACTCCTTGACCTTCAGGTCCCCTAACTTAGGCTCTTATTATTTGAGCTACAGGAGCACTTCTTTTCTAGACCAGTCACTGGAGGAGGACTTGACACACACTTCCAAGTGACTTACATTGTTTACTAGTCAGCAGTAGAACACTGATGATCAGAACCCCTGGCTCTGGGACAAGAATGTGGTTTACAGCTGTTAAGGACAAGATAACCCAAAATGGTTTTAGTCTCTCTGAAAGACAGTGTGGTGCAGTGGGGAAGATTAGGGTTTGTTATCTTAGACCTGAGGTCTGGATTTGTAGTGAACTTGCATAAACTATTAACTTATTTTAAAAGGAAAGGGGGCTGGGGGGAAAAAGGGTGGTGTCAACAGCTCTTTCCTAACTGTCTTCTAGGTAGGAGTTCATGACTGTAGTCAATAATAGGGGTAGTGAATTGCAGAGGAATTTAAACAGCACGTAGAAGAGGTGAAAGCTGAACTCCCACCTGGTCTCCTCTTTCCTCTAGGCTACTGGCAGCATTTGATGAGGGTTTCTCTCTCACTATCTGGAAGTGATGACCATTCATACCCTCAGCAGATTTTTCTGCAAACTGAAATTTGGCAGGTTTGGCTTGGCATATGTTTTCCTTTAAGGCTAAAATGTCATACAATATTCTATAGACAAACACACCTGATGTACAGTATAACTGATATTCTAGGAATCAGTACATGAAGACAACGATGTGGCTAAAAGCCAGAGCCTGGGGTGATTTAAATTTATTGCCAAACGAGTACAAAGAAAAGTGAGACAGTCTAGCAGGGAGGGGTGGGGAAGACATAGCAAAGGGGATAATTATTAAACTCTTATTATTCTCTCTATCAATTCATTTTTCATTAAACCATCATGAAAATTTCAAATAGTGCTCTAAGTTTATATTCAATGTATTGCTTTTTGCCATTCCAGTGAGAGTTCTACAAAATAAAGGTTTTAAATGCCCGGTTAAAACTGAACTTTGAAGCACAATCTTAGCTATGGTGTACCCTACTGCTGCACCATCATATACAGCCTTGAAGTGTTATTAACATAACAGTATGTTTGTTTTACATAGATATTTTAAAGTAGACTCACTCAGAGAAAGCCACACATTTTTTGGATTCTGAGACAGCTGGTAAGCACCCAGTCCAGCTAAGCTCCCGAAGAGAAGACCAGCAGCTAGAGATGGGACACTACCTTGAATAAATCAAACATACTGCACTTATTAGAAGATCAGACATAAACTTGGTCCATAAACCAAAGCAGTTAAACAAAACAATCATGTTCGTTCACTGTTATAAGGTAGACTAGAATTTAGATCAAATGTGAGAGGGATGTTAATATTTGAATAGGCTGGCTTTTATTAAGAAAGTCATGATACAGATCCTAACAAAGTACCAAATAACTCTAGATTAGTTGCAGGTAACATTACAGCATTTAGTTCTTTAACATGCAAATAAGTCATTGATAAATTACAAACAGAAAAAGAGTCACTAGAATAAAAGCATTAGACATGACCTTTGATGGGTAAAAGAATTTGTCCCCGTCCCGTCCCCCCGCCGCAAATGTTTCCAGAAGCTCTTGAGAGGTACTAGCATGAAATAAAGGGATTAATTATGTTGGGTGGTACAGATCTCACATAGCAATGATCTGAGATTAGAAAAAGGAAATTTAAACTAGGTAGGCAAGACGATTAGGCAACTTACGAAGAAGGGCTAGAAGGCACCATTAATAGAAGTATTCAAGGTTAAACACACAAAAGGCCCAAATCCAAAGCCATTGGAGACAATGGAAAAAATGATCCCCATGGACTTCAGTGGGCTTTAGATCTGGTCCTTAGTGCAAAAGGATAACCCTGCACTATTGACAGAAGATGCATGCTATTTCCAGTCCTATCCTCAGTGATTTGTAGATAACCTGTAAACGGAACTGACAAAATGTCATCACCTTTAATAAGTGATGAATGCCTTCATCAACCATGCTAAGAGCTGCATTCCACGCCTATTGCTAATGGTGATAGCATTCCATCTGTTCCATTTGCAGGTCACCACTAAAATGGTCTGAAATTGTAAGGCTAGTATGATAAAAGTCTTTACTCAAAGTTTACCAGAACAATGAGCACTTAGTGCTGTAGGAAGCTGATCATTCTTCAGTCATTAATTGTCAGCTGCTCTATTGGTTCAGATCCCACATCTGGGATAAAGCAGGGGATGGAGGGAGAGGAGATGCAGGACACTCATTTGTGTAAGGAAAAGACACGCACATTAGCAAGTGGTTACTCTATTCCCATCCAGTTCAGCAGCGTAGCTACAGCTTTCTCCTTCAAATTGAGTAACTGATTTTCCTCAGAATGGCCACCACATACCTGAATTTTGCCTCAATGATCAACAGTAATGAGATGCCCATGCCCACAGCTACTCACACATGGTACCCGCTTCCCCCCCGCCATATTCCATAACACAACTGGGCAGGGGATGGGAGGTGGGGAGGGGATTAGGTAGCGTGATGCCAGGATTTCCCTGGCATGCCTGCAGATTGGTTTTGGAGCACCCCATTGAATACAACATAGGCAAGATATGTTTCAGTACTTATGTTGGAGCCAAACAAAACCTTAAGTTATTACAAACACACTTGGACATTCTGAAGATATGGTCAGGCAGGGTCTCCACCTATAAAAGATGAAGGAGATAATGCTCCCTAGATTTGCACTACAGTAATAGATTTGACATATGAACGTGATATTGCAAGATCATAAGGATCTCCACACAGGAATAGACAATAGAGGTAATTTACACTGAGAACATTTTTTAAAAAAGAAAAAAATTATTAAAGAGCCTACTCTGTCAGTAGTGACATCATTATATAAGGCATCTCTTTTTTGCAAGGATATCAGAATGGTCAGAGATCTGACTGGTTGAACATTTTCAGGTTTAAGTTAAAAATAGATAACTATAGAATAAAGTGAATATAATGATGGACAGAGCCATTTGCTCAGCTACTCTTCCTTTACTTTTAACATGCTTGTCCCGTACTTTTACTGCCACAGGCAGGTCTCAGTTATTAGCAGTCTCTCATACCCCGTCAAGTCACCTCGCTTGCTTTTACTCCTCCCCTCAAAAAAATCATTCCTCTCAGATTGGGAGTCAGGAGACCTGGGTTCCATGCCTCGCTTGGCCAATGAATTACCACATGACCTTGGAAAAGTCACTTAAATTCTGGGTCTCAGTTTCCCTATCTGGAAACAAAGGATAATAATGCTTATCATTTTGTAAAGTGCTCTGAGAAATACTAATCAAAAGTTCAGTGCAAGTTCCAAATGTTGTTCATTACCTCCATCCTGACTGGTCACCTACACTACAGGATGAAACAAGCTAGTGGGAGCACATTAACAAGCTCTCTGGAGCTCCAATTTATTCATATTTGTGGGCAAAACTCCTACTGAATTCAGGGATGTAGGAGCAGGCCAACGAGTAACAGCGAACTCCTCAGTCCACATTAAACATGGGTCTGTCCTAAAATTGAGTGAGGGTTTCCATATGAATTGAGGCCTCCCATTGCAAGAATTTTAATAGCTGATGATCCACGGTTCTGTATGAAGGAATGAAAACCAAGAAAAGCAGAACTGGAAGCAGCAGATCAGGGAATAAAGTTCCAAGTGCAAATATATTCAATGCAGCTCTGCAAAGAAATATTGCTAAATAACTCTGACACAGCATAAACAAGTCACACTACTTACAGAAAGGTTAAAATGGAAAGCTGAGCTCCCTAAATACTTGCAGTTACTCTTCTAAATGTACCATTTTTAGAAGTGATAAGGGGACCACTTGTAGAGTACAAGATGGGTGTTGGTATCAATTGTAAAAAACAAAATTAAAAACTACTAGCAATTAACCTTTTTATAGGTTATCTGAAAAATATATAAGTAGGTCATTGATATTCAAGACATCAGCTATAAAGCCTTTCTGAAGCAACCTTACAGCGATTCACCCAAAGAACATAAAGCCATCAGTAGACGACTAGTATGCCTGATTGTGAGTTTATCACAAAAAACCACCAACTTAAATTACAGCTGTCCACTCCCAACTACAGTGAAAGATCTGCATAAACCTTAAACTGTCAAAGTTAAGAACAGCATGAACATTTAGATAGCCTCTTTCTACAAGAAGTTACACTGTGCAGAAAACTTGATATTTTGCTTTTTATATGAGGGGGTGGGGGTGGTTCCATTTCCCAACATCTGATTCAATGATGCACCAGAGAGTTTGAGGCTTTATCAATACTATACCTGCTTTTGCGTAGCCAATTATTCCACCTGATGTAACCAATGCTGCATAGCCAAAGCCTATCCAGTCCAAACCCATTCTGGGAACATAACAAGGAAATCAGAGTTATATTAATTCTTTTCATTCCCTCCTTCCTTGAGGCAGCTTTTATGCAAATGTAAATTTATTTTTAAACTTACTTTAATGCTCTCAAAGGTATTAACTTGATAACACTTGAAACGGAAGTCCTCTATTGATGTATATAGTTTTTGTATAATGACTAAAGGTTGGGCAACAGTAATGCAAACTTCCCTATACTGCTCTGTTTTTAGACAAGGTATTGGCAATCACTGAGAAACAAGAACAAACATGCACCACAAACTTAAAATCCTAAGAACATGAAAGCATATACCATGATATCAGTGTATCTGGATGCAAGTGAGCAGGAGAAACATCTCATATGAATGAACAGTTCTGGACTAAGTGAAAGGATATCACACACATTAAGTATAGAATATTAAAATAGATTTTAAATGGGTTTGATGAACACTGAACCTGAAGGCCAAGGAGAAGCAGCGTGTTAGGAAGGTGGTTCAGGGTCTAATGGCTTGAGACAGATGTACTGAAGCTGCTCCTTAACAGAGGCCATTTGTAATGTTTCTGTGTCAAACATCTTAGGCAATTCCCTATAATGACAACGTAAGGGGTAAGATTTCAGAGTAACAGCCGTGTTAGTCTATATTCGCAAAAAGAAAAGGAGTACTTGTGGCACCTTAGAGGCTAACCAATTTATTTGAGTATAAGCTTTCGTGAGCTACAGCTCACTTCATCAGAGCTACAGCTCACGAAAGCTTATGCTCAAATAAGTCTCTAAGGTGCCACAAGTACTCCTTTTCTTTTTGCGTAAGGTATAACAAATCTCATGGTCCTGCAATAGCTCTAGCCCAGAACTTCCCTGAACAGGCAGAGACTGGGCCATGTTGCCATGATCAGATCTGGATCTGAACTTTCTCCAGGCTCAGGGGTGTCTGGATCTAGGTCTGGGTTCAGCCCAGTACACACACAGGTGCCAGCCACAAATCTGGATCCAAACCTCCCCACGGCCTGGGGAAACTCAGAGGCGGGGGCTGGTTCAGGCTCGTTTCTGTAAGAAGGGTTGACAGACCCCTGTGATCACCCCCAGAGGGATGCAGAGTGACTGCGGGAAAGCACTTTGCAAGACGCTAGCAAACAGAGAACAGAGCAGGGCGAGGAACCAGCCGTGACCAGAGGGGAACGTCACCATCTCCAGGGTCTCGGGTCCCCAACCGCAACACACAGAAAACACCTCCTCCCCCCTCCAAACACGCCCCCGCAGCCCAGCCTCGCTCAGCCCCCACCCCACGGCCCGCGCACGGAGCCTCGCTCAGCCCCCTGCACAGCTCGGCTCAGCACCGCGCGAGAAGTACCAAGCCAGGTACTTGCCCCTACCGCTTCCCCCCGCCCCCGGCAGCCCCAGGGCCGGGCGCGTGCACTGCAGGCCGGCGGCACTGACCTGCCCTCCCCTGGAGCCCAGCTGCCGCGGGAACCTTCGCACCAGGGCCTGAGGCGCCCCGACCTTCCACCCCCGAACCTTCCCGGGGCGGGGCACGGGACGGGCCAGCCAATCAGAGCCGCGCATCGCCCGGGGTTTCCCGCCGCCTCGGCCCAGGGGGCGGGCTGGCTTGGCTCCCTCCGCCTCGCGCAGCGGAGCGCCTCACCCCCCGCCAGGACTGGACTTACCACGGCGCCCAGCCCCCACCCGCTCCCGTTCCCGTGGGGGCAGAAGCTCGGTGCTGCTGGCGCTGGGGCTCCGGCTGCAGCTGGGCAGCCAGGCTCCTCCCCCCAGCGTGCTCCGATCCGCCCCTCCCTCTCTCCCTGCCGCCCATCAGCTGTTTGCCGGCAGGGGGAGGGGGAAGAGCAGAGCCTCAGCACGCTCCGGGGGGCAACCTTGGGGAAGGGGATGGAATCGCGGCATATCCCCCCTCCAGCCCCCTGCCGTGAGTACCCCCACAACCCCAGCCCCCTGTCCATCCTGACCCCTGCACCCCCTCACACACCCCAAGCCCCGGGCCCTGACCCTTGAACCCCCCCAGCAACTTCTGCACCCCCTACACCTCCAGCCTCCCCATACTCTGACTTCTGCACCCCCCCCCCCCCACATCCATCCTGAGCACCAAACAGTAGCTCCTGCACTCCCCACCCTTCCCACCTGCACCTGATAGGAGCTGCCCCAGGTAAACGTTCCACCCCCAACCTTCTGCCCCCAACCCTGAGCCCCCTCCCTCACTCTAGCTCCTGGCCAGACCCCACACCCCAACATTTTTTTTTTTTTTTACAGTATTTGGAAAGATTATTAAGTGGGCTGTAGAGATCCTCAGCAATTTTTAAGGGGTCTATAGAAAAATAAGTTAGACTACAAGAACAATCAAGGTACCTCACTTTATTTTCATCTACTTGCTGTTACTGATAGGAGGAGGATGAAGGAAAAAAAGAATGAAAAACGGGTGCAGGGGGAGATAAGAGACGAGTACTTGAGGCACGTTAGAGACTTAACAAATTTATTTCAGCATAAGCTTTCCTGAGCTACAGCTCACCTCATCGGATGTATGCAATGGAAAATAGAGTGGGGAGATTTTATATACACGGAGAACATGAAACAATGGGTGTTACCATACACACTGTAACGAGAGTGATCAGGTTACAGTGTGTCTGGTAACACCCATTGTTTCATGTTCTCTGTGTATATAAAATACCTGATCACTCTCGTTACAGTGTGTATGGTAACACCCATTGTTTCATGTTCTCCGTGTATATAAAATCTCCCCACTCTATTTTCCACTGCATGCATCCAATGAAGTGAGCTGTAGCTCACGAAAGCTTATGCTCAAATTAAATGTATTAAGTCTCTAAGGTGCCACAAGTACTCCTTTTCTTTTTGCGAATACAGACTAACACGGCTGTTACTCTGAAACCTGAAATAAGAGAGAATGTTCTTTTTCTTGGCTGGGTCCCAAGGAGGGACAAACCAACCAACCACAATAGGTGCAGTTGTGATAAACAGATGATGGGCCATTGTGCCCAGTTCTTCTGATCTCCGCTCAGCATGTCTGTCTTATCAGAAGCTTCTCTCCTGGATTTGCTCAGTAAAACAGAAATAGGTCTTTACTATGGGTTTCATATAGACTGTACTTATTGTGATAAGAACATGCTATCAATGTACAGTGTGGGACATATGTTTCAGCTAAGAAGTGCTTACCTTGCAGAACTCTTTTTTTTTTAAACACATATATCTTCAGCCCTCACACTGGTTATTGCTGAATTACACTTGCTAAAAGTATCTGACAGCAGCACGTGGAAGAAAATGGTTGGTCTGTCACTGCATACACCTCTCAAAAAAAAAAAGGCTTAATTAATGGATTTTGGTGAAAGGTTTTTGTTGTTTTTTAAACGTCACCTCTGACCTAAAAACAAACATGAAAAACATTTCTTTTCAGCCCAAAAGGAGTTTGAGAATGTTATCAATAACTTTAATAATAAATAAAAAGAGAAACTGCAGTTGACATTAGGAGATTCATTTCAGACTTAACTAGGATAACTGCCGCTGTAATGACTGCTGACTTATGGAAATTTTGTTGACGATCCAACTTTGGGCCTATAGTTAGCATAAAATGAATAATAGTTTATATACGCCTCTACAATTAGAGAGGTTAAAAAACTAGCGATGGGCCTAAGCAGAAACTCCAGATCCAAACCTCACCCACAAATTCTTAGGAAATTCATATCCAGACAATAACTTGATTACTGGGATCATATCTAGTAAACAGTATTATTCCACTGCAGTTCAGTCCTTATCAAAGTGTAACATATACATTTCAGATGTTATTGATTAGTAGTTTTTTTTCAATGTTTCTTCTGTCTAGTAATTAGCTGAAAGCCCAGTTACAGAAGATCCCTCTGGCCCTCATCAAATGCATTCACAAGTGTGGTAAATGCAACAGTTTCTTCCACTATAGTAAGTATGCAACACTGGTAAAAAGGACACATTTGCTGAAGAAAGTGTTTTGCACTAACATTTCCTGCCAACACCTTGTGTACTGTGAGGTAAAATATATCCCAAAGACATATGAAGGATACAGAAAAACACTTCTTACAAACTACTAAGATTTAAACAAAACCACCTGAACAAGTGCTTAAACTATCTTCTCACTTTCTTCAATTCAGTGGTACTACAGGGTTCAAAGAACCTGAGAGGTGTTGAATAGGAATTCAGAGCGGACACCACATTTCAGGTTTCAAAGCAAAAAAGTGAGCAGTCCCAAACCAACACTGTACAGCACTGAACCTTTTCAGTAATTAATATTAGAGTCAGAAACAGGCTATAGTCAGCATGAGTATACTTGCACCTGGGGCCATAGAATTGGCTGTGGAGACATTTATGGAAGGGGGCTAACGTCATATAGTTCTTTAGGCCTAGATCCTGCAAAGATTTACATGCGAGCAATTCCACTGAAGACAATAGGTCTACTCATGTGCAGTAAGCAAGAGTCTTGGCAGGATAGGGTCTTAGCCAATAAACTCAAGTTTTTGATCCACAGTCTTAAACACGTATATGCTTAATTTTTTGGGTAGAGATTAATCTGCATATTTCCATATTGCAGTGTTTGTGAAAATTCATCCTACACATTTAAAAAACCAAAATTGCTATCTACTAGTCTACATGTATAAATGGCATCCATCACCTCAGCCCATAGACATATTAAATAGAAATAAAAATAGACATCTGAAAATACTATACAAAATATGGTTCTAAAAGAACCATACACAACTCTCAATATCTGCCACTAAAATGGCCTAGCAGTCAGTTAAAAGTTTGATTGGATATATTTCACACTGCACCCTCAAATGGATCAGGCTTATTTTATATAGGTAAAAGCTTTGTATAAAACCAGAAGCTTCTAAAAACTATTTTAGGCCTTAATGTATATTCAGAGTTATGCAAGTTTAAATAAAGGTGTGACTTTAAACTGTCCCTGTGAAGCTAAGCTAAATCAATATAAACCAGGTTTAAAAATCAAATTAACACAGAAAGGGTTTAGTTCAACTAAATAAGGGAAAAAGTTACAAAAGATTAACATAGATTCCCTACTCCAAGAGCACATTGCCACCATAAAGTGAAAGATCCTAGCAGAGTCCAGATGATGTTTGTTTTGCTTTTGTGTCAGAGGACCCTTTACTGCTCAGGCAGAGTCAGGCTGCTGTGCTAAAATACTTCACAGGTTTTATTTTATGTCCCCCCCAAGATACACTGCATTCCTTTTCCAGTGTGGCCCCATTCATTCTGTTGAGTTTTCCTACCCCTTCAATACTAATCTGGTCCTCTACATTCAGGTTAATCAAATTTTTATATAGAGTAGAGCAGGGGTTCTCAACCTTTTTCTTTCTGCGGCCCCCACCAACATGCTATAAAAACTCCACAGTCCACCCGTGCCACAATACCTGGTTTTCTGCATATAAAAGCCAGGGCCGGTGTTAGGGGGTAGCCACAGGCGCCCCAGCGAAGCTACATTGCTCAGGCTTCAGTTTCAGCCCCAGGTGGTGGGACTCAGAGCCCCAGGTTTTAGTCTCAAGCAATGGGGCTTCGGCTTTCTGCCCTGGACCCCAGCAAGTCTAACACTGGCCCTGCTTGGTGGTGCCCCAGAAACCTGCTCGCGGCCCCCAGGGGTCCCTGGACCCCTGGTTGAGAACCACTGGAGTAGAGAACATTTCTGCTTTAGTGCCTATTGTCAGCCATGATTCTTATTTTGACTGAACATTCTCTGCTCACTTTCCTTTAAAGATAGGTGGAATTATGCCCAGTACGAATACTTAGCACAATGGTATAATGGTTCATCAGGGAGACAACTTTACATACATAATAAATACTACTCTTTCTCTGTTTTACACAATAAATCTCAGAGCACAGACTTGATAAACATTTTTAGGGGAGAAAAGGAGAAGGAAAGAAATTAATGTAAGCTTTTCCAACTTAACTAATTTATATTAGATTTCTTTGAACATAAAGAGTTAAAACATATAGGACATCTTAAAGTTGTTCTAGCCCACTTCCTATTAACACTGGCATTTCAACAGCCTGAGAGTAAATGTACATACTTGTAAAATGCCTGCATAAAAGTTACAAAAGTGTTTGTTTCAATGAAAAAAAGAAGAGGAGTACTTGTGGCACCTATGCATCCGATAAAGTGAGCTGTAGCTCACAAAAGCTTATGCTCAAATAAATTTGTTAGTCTCTAAGATGCCACAAGTCCTCCTGTTCTTTTTGCAGATACAGACTAACACGGCTACTACTCTGAAACCCGTTTCAATCAAGTAAACCAACTCCTGGAAAAAAGAGGACATAAACAGAGTTGAATTTATGGACACAGGCCTTTTTAAAATTAAAGACTTGAAACAGTAGAAGGCAAAAAATATACAATTTGCTTTTTACACCCTCTTTTCATTGCTGTCTTACGGGTTAAACACAAGTTTTCTTTTTGTGAATATATGAAGGATATTTTTGGTAGTTCTATTTTTATGACATCATGGAGTATATATTAAGATTGTCTAAAGATAACCCTTAAAGTGATAAAGGCAGGCACATTTTTTTAGTAAAAAAATCCAGCCTAGTAGGTGTATTTAAAACACAGTTTTCCCTGAATTATATAAAAAACTGGTCCCTTCCAAAATTAAGTCCTCCTAGATACAAGTGCCTAAACACTGTGGAAGATCTTTATGGGCTGCCAGTCCTGTTGCAAACAATTTAACATTGTAGAAATGGTTAACTGCAGACATTTTCATTGTATATTTCACTGAAACCTATTTTCAAGTTTTAATTATTAAAACGAGAAAATCCAAGTATATTAACGCAGAACTGCAGCAATTTTTGTAGTTTTAAACTGAATTTCAGAACTGTTCAAAGAGAATTTTTATACTATACTTGATATAATTAAAAACATAAATTAGATATACATCATTATGCGTTTACCTCTGAATGGTATACTTCAAGAAAAGTTAGTACCATCAGATTTGCCACCTTACAAAATTCTGAATGGTCATTTACCAATGTAGAAAAATTTTCTACTCCCAAAATTAGATAGTTTCAGAAATACGTGCCCTGTTGAGATGGCAAAAAATGGCTTGAGTAGAAGTGATAGGTGTAAAAAATGGTTACAGCGATAATGAAATTTACTAATATCAGCTTATTATTTGAGTGGTAAAGAGGTTACATTCATTTTGAGCTCTGTAGTTTCGTTTTCTTCTTTTGCTGTGCACCTTCTGATTTTCGTTTCTTGGGCTTCACTTGCCTATCTCCCTTTGCTGATTTATCACTATCATCAGTCCAACAAACTTTCTTTTTCCTAGTTATCAATGGCTGTTCATCTTCATTTACTGAAACAAAGCAGAACGTTATTCATCATGAGTATTTAAGTTCAATATTTGAAATCTCTGCTGGCATGAAGTACATATTTATTTCCCCCCATTTAAAAAAGAAATTGAAACAGAATGAGCTCTATAATCTATTTTAGTGGAAGAGAGGAGAGTGCCATGTATGTTACTTGGTATGCAATGTCCAAATATCAAGTGAGCAAGTAAATGTATTTTAGATGGTCATGCAGGACTGCCAAGTAAAAAAATACTGGGCTAGATTTTCTAAGTTAGACCCATGACATTGGGTAAATACATCTGTCCACACCTACACACCTGACATGCAAGTGACCTATTAGAGACGCAAAACTGCATTGAAAATCTGACCCAACAGGTTTAAGAACCAGTGCACAGCATACTGCCAGTCAAAACCAGTACCCTAAAAGCCTGAGCATTTTATTTACCTAAATATTACCACATTAATTCTTACTTAAAGGTGCTTAGAGAACACTGCAGAAAATTAAGATTTTGGTCAGACTAGCTGTGACCCTCAGAACACCCCAATGCCAGATGGCCAGGGCCTCCCTGGCATATAAAAGTAAATCTCAGCTGGCCTGACCAGCTCAATGAACTTCACACACTTGTCATAATATTAATTTAAAAGGTATCTTGTAGTGTATCACTGGAAAACCAATAACCCTGCTGGTCATTAATATCACTGTGAAATGTGTGCAACCAGTGGTTCTCAAACTTTAGTATTGGTGACCTCTTTCACATAGCAAGCCTCTGTTTGTGACCCCCCTTTTAAATTAAACACACTTTTTTACATATGTAACACCATTATAAATGCTGGAGGCAAAGTGGGGCTTGAGGTGGAGGCTGATAGCTTGCGACCCCCCATGTAATAACCTCATGACTCCAGAGAGGTCCCGACCCCCAGTTTGAGAACCCCTGCTGTAAGCAGACAAAAGAGAAAGGCCAACACCTCTTTGGCTCAACTGCAGATTGAACCAGGTGTGACAAGGACAATGAGCCATTCATTTGCATCAGAGATTGCAAGAATATCATTTGCATTGTAAATCTCAGGAAACTGAGAAATTGACACGGCATCGGGTCCCTGGTGGAGACAGAATGTTGAGCCCCCAGGAAGGCTTCTTGGCTTTGAAGACAAAGACAAACTTTGGAGATATAAGGAGTTGCGACAAGACTTTGGGATATTCATCACCCAAGACAGCAAAGAAGCCAGCGCTTTGTATCTATGAAAGATGGGTCCTCCTGTTACAAGAGGCTGCAAAATGCTGACAAAAGAACTACGTTACGCAAAAGCCATATCTTGCTAGAATTAAGTTGTCAACACTGGAAAGTGTGTTCTTTTTGTTTTGTTTGTAGCCCTTTCAGACCTCTTTCACTTTTGTTTGAAATCACTTAAATCTATGTTTTTTGTTAATAAACTTATTCTCCGTTTTACTACGAACCATTTGTGCTGTGTATTATGGTGGAGTGCGATCCCCCCAGCTGAGCTGACAAGCTGTTTTGTGTACTGGCTTTTTGGAGGCAGCGAACTTGCTGTTATCTCTGTGAGTGTCCAGTAAGAGGGACTGGACACTGTAGGGGAGATGGTTTTGGGGAGACTTGGGACTGGAAGGTTGTTGAGTCACCCTACAAGGAGCAACTGGACTGGTGGAAGCCAGGGTGAGACCATTATACTATAGCATGCTGCTGGTGTCAAGGCTCTGAACCAAAGCTGCACTCTAGAGGCACCCAGGGTTACAGGGCAAACAGTGACAGAACCCATTAGTGGTCTGGGTGGACATCCAAAGTGTCAGACTGGCATGTTTCAATAATACAGTCAGCAAGTAGTGTCATGTGTATTTGAGAAAACTGTATATTTTTAGCTGGGAAAACTTAATCCTTCAAGTGGGTTCCATTTGGAAAGTGATTCTGCAAAATGCCGTTATATGGTTGCTTATTTATTGCGTCTTCAGTAGTTCTGGCATTACTGCTCCAGACTGAGCCCTGGTCTACAGTGGGGGGGGCGGGGGGAATCGATCTTAGTTACACAACGTAGCTGAAGTCGACGTACTTAGACCTACTCTCCGCGGTGTCTTCACTATGGTAAGTCAACTGCTGCCGCTATTCCGTTGACTCCACTTGCACCCCTCGCAGTGGCAGAGTACAGGAGTCAACAGGAGAGCTCTCGTGGGTCGATTTATCGTGTCTAGACTAGATGGGATAAATCAACCCCTCCTGGATTGATCGCTGCCTGCCGATCTGGCGGGTAGTGTAGATATACCCTAAGAGAGTATTAGGCCAGAAAGTTTGCACCGTCTATCAGTATGATGCCCTAAATAAGTGCTATCATATCCTTTAGTTTTAACAGCACCACATTCATCCACAAAACATGCAATAAAAACTCCTACCTGCTCTCGTATTTTCTATTTTCTCACTATATTAATAGCACCTAAATAGGACTTATTTTCAACATAAAATAATCAGGATCCACCTCTGTTACCATAAGAAGAGGTTGCAGCGTTGTCAGGGTTCTCTTTGGTTTCTGAAGTTCTGTCTAGCCATACTGCTAGACATGTAAGCCTGGCTTTGGTATTGACTTCACATAGCAAAGATGGGCTATCCTGGATCTGAGGAAAATATAGAAACAGATTCATTAAAAGGTTATTTCAATATAGTTTAAGTCACTTAACCTGTACATCTACTTTTAAGGCTTTATATCTCCATGCCAAAACTGTTAACTGTAGTTTTGTAATGCTGTCAGACAGATGGCTGCCTTAAGGGTACATCTTGAGGGGCAAGACAGGTGTGTTTTTTAATTACATTGGTTCCACTGAGAGAGCTCAACACAACTCAAATCATTAGTTGGCTGGCTGTAGCCTGGGTGAATCTTGGCTACAACAAAGCTTGCTAGTCTGCAACTTAATGTGGCTCAATGGTGTTAAGCTAATATGACTGAAATATATCCCACCCCCAGTTTATTTCCTCAAATACAGGGTTACAACTGGTTACAAGTAACATGGTTCAGTGTATGTGCACACAGCAGCTTTTCTGTGATCACAATCACATTTGTGTATCTATATCTACCATACTGCTTAACTGTGTTTGTATCAGTGCACTTTGGGACAATCTGGGCAAACATTCCATAATATCTCATCAAGACAAAGTGTGTCCTGAGGGGACACGCAATAGCAGCCCATGAAGCACTGCACTTTGGAATGTCCTACCACACAGAGAGCTGGGAGGAGGAAGGAGCAGGCCCACCAGTTACGTAAACATGTTTAGGACAGCTGCTCTTTGGGGGAAAAAGCATGCTGAACCAGTAACAGTAAAACAACCACGTGCCAGCCTTGGTCTCTGGCTGAAGCCAAACAAACACTGTTAGCTGCCATGGTTGCTGAGCTTTAACAATATTGTTTGAATCTTGGAATGTGAACTTCTTGGATCAGGGATTGTCTTTTGTGTCATTTGTACAGTGCCTAACACAATGAAGCCCTCTTTGCGGTCCTTAAGTGCTACAGTAATAACAATAATGATGAAAAAAAGTGAGGACACAACCCACAATTAGAGCCAACCAAGGCAATAATTGGCTACAAACTTGGTTAAAAATTGTAGTGAGAACGGGGCCTATCACATTTCAGTGAAGAATGAATAATTTATAAACCATGGCTAACTACAGTTACTAAAACTGTTCACCTTTTGCATCCTGGGAAAACGCATTCGGATAAAAATGCAAAAGACACATTCTGAAGTGATTTTTTTTTCTGCTTCGTCAAAAAATAAAATGTTTGAATGAACACTGGAATAAAAGTGCTCAATATAAAATTGAAATGCCTGGTGTATCACCATCTTTGATTTTTTTCAGTCAAGACTGTATTTTTCCCCTCTTGAACACAAAAAGTAAATAATATATTTTGCGTTTTTAAAGAATGGTGTTAGTCACCAACATTACAAAAGATTATAGTAACCACCAAAGCATAAAAGATTGATTAGGAAGCTATAAGAGTGGCCAGTTAGAAATCAGGGAGAGCATAACCTTGCACGAGATGGAGGGTGAAGTTACTTGAGAATTTCAGAGATTTTTTTTTAAATCACCACTAAAAATTAGAAGTTTTAAAGTTATGGTAAGAGGAATTGATAGCCAAAAGATCTAAGTGCGCATATATATATACAAAAATTTGCCGATAAACATGGTGTGGAGGAAGTTCATAATTTCTAGTTTGCAAACAGGTTTATTCAATATTTAAAAATAATTTATAAATGCATGTGTGACACTGCACCCCATATTCTTCACCATGATATTATTATGATACGATTATGACATAATCATAATGATTTTTTGCAAGATAAGTCATGTGAGGTGTCATTGGAAAGGTTATAGTTTGCTGAATATGATTATCCTATTTGTATGCATGTTTCATTTTTGTATCCAAAGTTATTAATATTGACTATATATCTATTTCACATGTAGCTATTCCTGGGCAACACCTACTAGGTAAAATGCTGTCAGTCTAGATAGCTGGCTGGCAAGGGCCCATTCAGGTTAATGAGCCATTAAGAAGAAACAACAGGCCTTAGGAGACGCTTATCTCCCACCTGGAGAGCCTTCCTGAGGACACTACAGACAGCCTCCGAGTAATGGCTGCTGTGACAGGGACATCTGACCAGGTCACCTGGTGCTGGTCTCCACCTTGGGATACCAGTATTTTTCCATTGACTGGCATGGGGAAACAAATTCTGAAACAGGGGAGTGACATCATCTTGGTTCTTCACTGACTCCCAACCCAAGAAGACTCCTGGAAACACCTAACAAAGACTGAGCTGGGGGAAGTGCTGGACCCAGGATAAAGGGATTTTTAGCCTGTGAATGGAACATCTGGGGATTCCAAGCTATAAACTAGTACAGCTTGCCCCCTAAGAATCTGCAGCCTGCTTGTATCATCACTGAGGGTGAGAATTTGCTATTCATATCCAATCTCTTTAGTTTAGTATATTAAGCTTAGTTTGTGTTTTTGTTTATTTGCAACGTAATCTGCTTTGATCTGTTTGCTATCCCTTATAATCATTTAATCTGTCTTTTTCAGTCAATAAACTTGTTTTTGCTGTATCTAAAACCAGTGTGTGGGAGTCATAACTCAGGGCATAAAGCTATTTTATATTCCTGTCCACATTGAGGGACGGGTCGAATTTCAAGAGCTTACGCTGTACAGTTCCCTGCATAGCGCAAGATGGTATAATTTTGGGTTTACACTTCAGAGAGGGTGCATGCTTGAGTAGCTGGGAAGTTCCCTAAATGAAGCATTCCCATGCAGGGCTGATCACAGCATCTGCATGTAACTGCAGCTGGGTGTGTCCATACCTGTATGTGTGCTGGTGAAAGTGCAGGCTGGAGCCTGGAGAGAGAGCTTGTCACAGCAATATAGTGTAAAGGGAGCCCAGGCTGGTGGGTCGGGGGGCTGCTGTGGTACCCTAGTTCCAGGAGGTACCCCGGTGGGGGAACCCGGCACAGCATGCTTTTTAAAAACCTAATGTTCACTTGTAAATTAGTTCTCCACAATTTTTCCATGAGTTGTTAATGTACTAACCTTATCGAGTTCAAGATTCCACAATTTAATGTATCCATCACTGGATGCAGTAATTATAACCTGTAGTCCTTCTTTTTCAAAACTGTAGATGTCTTTTATTCTAGAACAAAATATAATACCTGGATACTTAATAGCATGACAGGTGGCTTCAACTAATAAGGACAGATGGTAAGAAGTTGTCAGAAATTAAAAATCAAGAGAGAACATTCTACATGTCATATAGAGAGCCACAAACTATGGATGCTTCATGTGAATATTTTTGATTCAGGCATGTAAGATACAGTTCATGCACAAGACTAATCTGTTTTGTATTCTGCCATTTGGAGCAATATGTGCCTTTGAAAAATTCATGTTGAGGGCTGTTAGGACCCTGATTCAGGAAAGCATGTAAGTGCTTAATTTTAAGCACATGCTGAACACCCATTGACATCAACCGCACTTTAGCATATGATTAAGTGCTCTGCTGAATTGGCACCAAAATTAAGACAGAGTACTAGATATTTCTTTAACGATAAAAGGAACATATAAGACTTCCTTTTTACTGGCTTGGAGTCCAACTGTGCTATTTTACATGGGTGTCTGTTTGGACACCAGTGCAAAATTATAAATTGGTAACAGCCTCTTAGTCAATGCTTATGGGGATTCAGTAAAGATTAAAAGACTCCTCAGGCCATTTTTAAAATTTTTATTTACAGATTTAAAGACCAGAAGGGACCACTGTGATCATCTTGTCTGACCGCTTATATAACAAAGGCCATAACTTTCCCCAAAATAATTCCTAGAGCACATCTTTTAGAAAAACATCCAATCTAAAAATTAGCATTGATGGACAACTGTTTGTTAGTATCTGGTGTTGAGCAAGACTCATGACTGCTTTGTGGAGAAGACCAGGAAAAGGTGCAGACACTACCAAAACAACTAAGTACTGGTACATGTTTGTCAAAACACCTGTGTGGACATTGTGGCTTGGGCTGGAGATCGGGTTCCCAAACTTGAGGGTTGAGGTGGACTTCAGACCCTGACCATGTCAAAGCAACCTCTACACGGCTATGTTTAGTACGCTAGCGCGAGCCCCGCTACCATAGGTCTGTTGTCCTGAGCTGAAAGACTCACTCCCACAATAAGTGTAGACGTACCCACTGTGTTTTAGAACAGAAGTACATTCTTCCAGTGCAATTTGTTCCACCTCTTTTTCTGCTGTCTCCATCCTTTCTTGGCAATTTATACTTCAAACACACCTCCCTCTCCTTTCTTACATGCTTTGACTATCAGTGAAATATTGAACAATATAGATGATTAAATCATTATTATTGGGCATCTAAGCTAAGACCATTTAGATGAACGGAGCAGTTCACACCTCTCTAAGCTATAATATGCCTGCACCTGCAGAGAACTGGAAACATCTCTGCATTGGTTTACATTTGTTTCGCTTGTTTTCAAGGTTCTCTCCTCAACCACAAGGGCTTGAAATTTTAATTAAAACAAAAACAAGAGTAAGCTGAGATTCTGGAGAATAAGATAAAAAAATGCTAAGTACCATTTGGCATCCTGGTGCCAAGGATAGATTAGAAATGAAAAACCTGAAATCCTTACCACTGTTAAAAAGTAGTTCCTCGAGAACTGATTTGAGGCATACTGGTGGGACAAAATAGGTAATTCTGCAATTCTTGTGCTGTGCTGAAACTATTTTATGGATAAAAATTCAGAATCTGGAGGTATAAATCCATTTCTCTTTAGAATACATCCACGAAAGATGTGAGCGCAAACTCTTGTTGGAAAATATTGACATGGCAATTTAAAATCACATACACACAGCATACTGTATTTAACATATATAAAAAGACTTGCTTACATATTTTCCATTTTGCTGTCCTTCCTCCCAAGGCTTTTATATGGTATGTGGATAGTCCCTTCCACCTGATAAGGGGCTGACATGGATCCATCCAGACCACATTATTGTCAAAATCATCATATATTCAGTGGGTAGGTATTAAAATAAATTTCACACCGGGATTCCTTGATGTTTCATATAAAAAGAGGTGTACACTCACACTCAGTGAGAATGCACAAATCTGTATTGAATTTGCAACTCAGTACATCAGAAACAAGGCAGTCTACTTTCTATTTTAAAAATAAAAATAAACTGTATTAAGCCAAGATGTTCTGAATGCTGCCACTAACCAGGTAGTAGTGTGTATTCAACACTGCCATAAATTTTAAAACAATTTAACAGGACAAATATAAAATACCTGTTTTCATGAGCTTTAAATTCACAAAGGCACTTTTGTGAGTCACAATCGTACAGTCTTATAACTTCATCATCTCCGGCAATAGCAAGAACAGAATCCTTGAAGACAAAGAGAAGAAAATGCAGATGAGGCTAAAGTAATTCAAACAAGTTAGCTTTCCACCCCCTTCTTTTATGTACTTACTGTTATAAATCTAACTGAAGAAATTCTTTTCTCAGTTGTGATGGCACCACTGACAGATGCTGTTTCAAGTTTGTAGACATCCACTTTATTAGTTACGACCACCACATACTTCTCTCCACTAGGAGACCATTTAACTATGTGTGCATCTGAACAATTTTAAGTAAAAAACAACCAGAAAGAATGTAAGTTTTGCCTTAATAATAATTTTAAAACTCTGAATCTCATTCTCGACATCTTCACTCTGCAATCTTTAACATGCAATGTATATGACCCCAATCCTGCAAATATTTATGCCAATGCTTAATTTATTATCAGGAGTAGTACTATTAACTTCAATGATACTCATAGTAGTAAACATAAGCATGTGCGTTTGCAGGATAGAGGATTATATTACCACCCGGAAGGGGAAATCATATCAAATCTTCATATTTACTGGAATAAATCTACTCGTAGCAAAACAGATTTTTAAAAACATTGTTAGGTCCCAAAATTTAGGTTTTGTAAAAACAAGCTTTTACAAAACCCTACCAAAAATCAATGTTCCAAAGAACTAAAACCAGAAACTTCCGATAAAGAGTTCTATTTTAAAAGAAACATTTTTCTGTAGTCTTTGCAACCCAAATTCATATTAGCGCATAAGAATCTAAAAGTGAGAATCTTTAGAAACTGTCCAGTCGATTTTTAATGTCCAAGCTGAAATAAATACAGAAAGTAAACAAGGAACACAAATACTACTACTACCACTAACAGAATAAATAGCAAATTATTTTTTTTAATTTTTCCGTTTTGATCATCTAAAGTGTTACAATTAAAAGGGGTACAGAAAAAAAAAAAAGATTTTTAGCCTTATTTCTTTGAGGAAAGAAATAAGATTTCTGCTGTAGTATTACTATACCCTGTCCATTGCAATTTCTGTATTCAGGACATGCGCCTCTGATCTTTAGTAAAAGGTAGAGCAGAGTGAATTAATTAAAAAGTCAAACATTTGCAAGTCAAAGGCTACCCTAATGTAACTTTTAAACAAATATGCACATACACAAAAGGAACTCATCTAATTTTAGTTTTAATAAATATTTTGCAGATTAGATTGACACACTCACTTTGCTTCAGATTTTTGATGAAGGCAGATCGTCCTTCTACAAGATTCCATGTTCTGTAAAATACCAAAAAGGGATTGAATATGCATCACTTAAAATAGCACAGAGAAATTAAAGTACCATTTACTAACCATTGGTAAGGCTATGTTTTTTAGTCATGGGTATTTTTAGTAAAAAAGTCATGGACAGATCATGGACAGTAAACAAAAATGAATGGCCTGACTTGTCCATGACTTGTACTTTATACTCCTGACTAAATCTTGGGTGCTCTGGAGGTGGGGCTTTGGGGGCGCCACGAGTGCTCTGGGACTGCTGCAGGTGTTGGGAGGGGAAGGGGGGCGGGAGCAGCATGTGGCCGGGGACCCCGTTCACACAGCCCAGGACCACTGCTGGTGCTCAGGGGAGGGGAGGAAAAGGAGGGGCAGCACAGCCCGGGACTGCCACTGGCGCGCAACGGGGCGGGGGAAAGGGGGTGGCAGCATGTGCCTGGGACTGCTGCTGGCGCTGTTCTTTAAAAGAATATTTTAAAATGCTGGTGCTATTTTTAAAAATGTAACAGTCTGCACTCCTGTCTAGAGCAGGCCATCCAGTCCTCCTCCCAACACCAATCTCTTAGCTTTGTATTCTTCCCTGAAAGGTTGGCACTTGTTCCACATGCAACTGACATCACTCTTGAGGCTAACAGAAGACATCAATCTAGCAGTTTGATAAAGGTGGGCTTCCCTACTCCTTTGGGTTAAAAGGCCAGTTTTGTATACTACAGAGTCAACAGGATGAATATTAACTCTTTAATATTTCAATGGAGCTAAGAGGAAATTTCAAAGTGCTAGGTACAACTACACTATAGAAACTTCACAAGTATAGCTAGATTACCATAACTATGTTGGCATGACCCCCTAGTATTGATGCAGACTTGATTGATGGAACGCCTCCTCCCTGAATGATGGTGGCTACGTTGACGGAAGCCCTCTTCCATCAACATAGCTGCATCTACGCTGGGGGTTAGGTTGGCATAGCTAAATCGGTCAGAGGTGTGTGGGGTTTTTTTAGAATCCCTGACTGACATAGCTATGATGACCTAATTTAAGTGTAGGCTAAGGCACAGAGGTACTAAGTGAAATTAAAAGGTACATATTGATAGACCAGGAATCCTGCAAGTGTGAAAACATACACAGTTACATAGGTTAACTGACAGCAGCATCACAGATGCTTCCCTGATCGTTGCTTCACAATCTAGCCCCAGTGTATAATCCTTTCTCATAATTCAATGAGATCATTTAGTAAATTTCACTAAATAAGATTTTCAGCCAATTTTGACTCACCTTAATGTTTTGTCGGTTCCTACTGACAAAGCTAATTTTCCAGATGGGTGAATAGAAAGAGATGTCACATGCCCCCTAATAAAGTCAACAACAAAAAAAGTTAATCATGTATTTTCTTTGTCACATAAATAACCAAAAATATCTAAAAAGAAGCAGTTCAGAAGACTCACTTATGTGCTTTAATGGATTTCAGACATTCCCATCTCTTTGTGTCCCAAATACAAATTAATCCATCTTCTGCTCCACTTAATAAGTGTGCATTCCCATAGAACTCCAGGCAAGTTATCGTGCCTACAGATCAAGATCAGCACTATTAATCTACATTATGACATCTTGAATAAAAATACTACACAAAAAATAGTTTTATATAAAACGTCAAGATATTCACTTAAAGACATGCTAATATTTTAAAACTTAATTGCATAATTTCCAATAAAGTCACACACATGAAATTATATTTTGAAGTTCAAAATGAAAGTCACTTAAATTGTTTTCATTTTGCATCACACCTATAACACAGATACCTTTTTACATAATACATGTCTAGGAATTACAACACTGTAAGCACACCTCATACATAATTTGCAAAACTAACGCATGCACAAAACATGCAGCAATACCTCTGTATCTGTGAAAGAACAGACTGCTTCCAGCATCCAAACATGCCAGCCTTTTGTTCTACTTGTTAGATGAAACCTGGCTTACTTACTACATATTTCTTCATAAAAATAAGTTTAATTACCATATTTAAAAATCACTGATGCCCCTCTCTTGTCCTTGTCTGTAGTAGCATACAATTTTGAATTCTGTCTGATCCCTCACTCTCTAACGTAAGTCACATATGCATTTAATAATTCCTTAATCCATTTCAAATGTATCTCAACTAAGGCACCATTAAAAATTGACAGTTCTCTGTTACAGAAACACACCCATTAGTAAATCATGTAATTAATACCTCTAAAAAGAAAAGTTCCCTTACCATTATGATGAAGCAATGCCCCATGTTCTATCTTCTTTTTCATGTCATATATTTGGATCGTTTCATCTCTGCTACCAGTGACTACATATCTGTTATTCACAGCTACTGCTGATAATGAGGCAGTGTGGGCATGATGGGTAAAGTCAGGGATAGGCATCCAGTTCTGAAAACAAAATATAAAATGAACCTTTTTTGAAACACAACCAGTGTGATATGTTCTAACTTGCCTATGATCAGATTATAAATATCACAGTATAAGACTAATTTTGAAATAGCAAAAACTAGCCATGTTCATTTTGCTAAACATACAAAAACGTTCTATTCTGTTACAAATCTAATGGGAACCTGTGAAGGATGTTTCCTAGTGGTCACTGTGTGACTAGACCATCAACCTAACAACTCAGATGTATTGCTCTAAAGAAGCAACAAACTCAGAAGACCAAGGAGGAAGCAGCAGAACATACTAAGCTTTTGGCTAAGAGAATGAGGGAGGTCAAAGACAAACGCCAAGAGCAGATAGCTAAGAGACGACGACTATCCTCATTGAGGGCCTCTACATCTAAATCTGAGTCAAGCCAAAAGTAAAACATGTAAATGATTAAGAAAATAAATCTTTTATGGTGACCAAAACCCTCCCCACAACTTCTCCACTCTCCAGAGCTTCCCTTGTGACTAGTGATGCAGATGGATTGGTGCTGTGTGGAAAAAGGTTCTACCGTTTCCAGAAGAAAGAGACAAGTTGAGGCTCTTAGGAAAATCCAAGCCAGTCCTCCCCTTTCTCCTTCAGTACTTTGGCAATAACTGCCTAGGAAGGAGTACTGCGGAAAGGAATCAAGGGGTTATTCAGTGGATCACAAGCTAAATGAGAGTCAACAGTAACACTGTTGCAAAAAAAGCAAACATCATTCTGGGATGTATCATCAGGACTGTTGTAAGCAAGACATTAGAAGTGATTCTTCCAATCTACTCAGTGCTGATAACACCTCAACTGTGTCCAGTTCCGGGAGATACATTTCAGGAAAAAAGTGAACAAATTGGAAAAAGTCCAGCGGAGAATAACAAACATTATTAAAGGTCTAAAAAAATGTAACCTGTGAGGAAAGATTGGAAAAACTGGGTTTGTTTAGTTTGGAGAAAAGTAGACTGGGGGGATGAGGGGATGATAACAGTTTTCAAATACATAAAAGATTGTTACAAGGAGGAGGTGAAAAATTGTTCTCCTTAACCTCTGAGGATAGGACAAGAAGCAATGGGTTTACATTGTAGCAAGGGAGATTTAGGCTGGACATTAAGAAAAACGGGAGGTTGTGGGATCTTTGTCAATGGAGGTTTTTAAGAACAGGTTAGCCAAACACCTGTCGGGAATGGTCTAGTTATTATTTTGTCCTGCCTTGAGTGCAGAGAACAGGACAAGCTGACATACTGAGGGCCCTTCCAGTCCTACACTTCTATGATTCTATATTCTTGACATCTCCCTCTCCACCCTTACTATGCAGTCTTGATGCTTCCTTGGGTAGCTGAAGTAGAGGTGATAAACTGTGGAACTAATGTGCCATTAGTTGCAATCACACAGTTCATTCTGCAGGTATATTCCACCCCGCTGTGTCTGTCTTTTCTAGTTAGGGTGTAAACGCTTCAGAACACAGACCATCTAGTGTTCTATGTCTGGGCAATGCCCAGCAAAACAGAGCCCCATTCTGGGTTGGTTGTTAGGTATTAAGGACCGGAATAAACGTACTAAATAATAATCATAACAAGTGTGGCGCTCTGTGCCCCTCTAGAGGTAGCTGGGCCAAAGAGAGCGTGGCTATGCCTACTGCAGCCGGGTAACTCGGGCGGCAAAGGCTCCTGCTTTTAGAGCCCCGCAGGGGACAAGGCCCCCAGGCATGCGGAGTTGCACCAGCATGCGGCTGGGTCCAGGGGCAGGGAGGGCTGGCAAGGAGCTGGCGACGGGCAGCGAGAGCGAGGCGCAGTGTTGGCTGCTTGTAGCGGGCACCAGGCAGAGCTCCCGGCACCCCCTGCTGCAAGCCGGGCCCCGGCGCTGATCAGATCAGCTGCGAGCAGCCCCGCCCGGCCCGGCTCACAGCTCGCTCCAAGCGCTCACCGCACCGGCCCCGGCCGCGAGCGCCCAGCAGGGGGAACCCCTCGGCGTCGCGGGCGCGCGGAACCACCCTGCTTAAAGCCCGCGTGGAGGCGAGCAGCGGCCGGGCGCGCGCGCGCACACCTCCGGGGTAAGTTACTGGGGGGGCCCCCAGCAGCTGCCGCCCCGGCGCCGTTACCTCCGCCGGCCGCACCGCGAACCCGAAAAGAATCTGCTCGTAACAGCCGCCGACTAGCTCCATCTCCCCGCCGCGACCCGGGTCTTCCTTCCCCCACGCTCGGAGGCGACGCCTGGGGTCCTTCCAGCCACCCGTCGCAGGGGCTGGCCACGCACTGCCTGAGCCGGAATTGACAACGCCCGGACACCCCCGAGCCCGAAGCCCACCCCTCGGGTTTCCTAGCCGGGGTGTATCCCTTGGAGTCCCCGAGTCGCATAGGGAGGGCGCGGGCTGTGGGCGCGGTAGGGCCCTGGGGTTGGGGTAACAGGCGTCGCTGGGGCCAGCTCAGCGTGAGGTCCCGGGCGGGGGCGGAAGTAGGACCCGTACGGCTCCTTATGGCGACGCCGTGGATGGGAGACGTTAGTGCCGGGACCGGGCCGGGGGAGGGGGGCTCGCGAGCGGGGGGAAGCGGGTGGGCTTCTCTCGCGCGCGCTCCCAGGATTATCGCCCCCTCCCCCTCCTGGGGGTCTGGGTCTGGGTCTGTCCTTCCCCGGGGCCTTTCCCGGAGCCGCCGCCGCCCCTCTTCCCCCCCCCCCCCCGGCGGGCGGCTCCCCTCCCCCCCCCCCGGCGGGCGGCTCCCCCCCATGGCAACTCCGTTCTCAGCTCCGCCCGCTGACCCCACTCCCGGGAGGCCGCGGGGAGTGATGGGGGGAATCCGCCCGGGGGACCGTTGCGGGTCGGGTCACTGCCCTCGGGGTCAAACGGCGGTCCTAGGTCAGTGAGTGAAAAAATCCCCCCCCCCCCGACCCGACCCGACGCTTTCAACGCTTTCAACGCTTCTGCCCGGGGCTCTTTGCGCCTTGGCCGCGCCACACAAATACCGTCACGCGCGCACACCCTGGGCAGCGGCGGCGGCAGCAGCAGCTTCCCCGCGCCGGCCAGGCAACTATAACCAGCCCCCCTGAGCCTCGCCCAAGGCACCCACCCCTACCCATCCCGAGCGTGACCCCTCTGTGTTACTGTCTCGTGACGTACAGCTTCGAGGTCTTAAACGTGCCTCTGAATATGTGATTCACTGGCCATGGTTTTTCCATTTTACTATAAAGTCAGAAAAAAGAACAGGAATTAAGGATATTTATGCAACATTAATCTCATAATGGTCCGTTTTTTTTAAATGGTCTTACTTTTAAAAATCTTTCCTTCATGCTACTGCCTGAAAAAGTTAGGCTTGGTCTACACTAGAAAAGTTTTACTGATAGGACTTCAGTTAGCGGGTGTGATTTTTCCACCTATACAGCTATAAGCCATATTTTGGATGCAGTTAGACATGTATAAAAGTGCTTTATACTGGTATAGCTTATTTTCCTTCCCAACCCAGAATAAGTTATACTAGTCTAAGCATTTTGATACAAATATAATTACATTCACCCTAAGCTATTTTTGACATTAACTACATGAGTATAATTAAAGGGACAAAACTTTCAGATACATACAAGCCCTTATGTGCATGCTTAAAGTTAAACATGAGTAGTCCCATTGAGTAGCTCTATTGGAGTCAAATACTTGAAGTTAAGCATGCAAGTCTTTCCAGGATTGGGACTTTAATAACTAAATGGTAAATTACCTATGTAGCTAATGTTGGTATGAATAAATGATGTATCCTATTAATGTGTATACCTCTAACTTTTTAAAAAATTTGTTTTGAATTGCAGTGAAAAGATCAAATGACAACTATCAAGCTCAGAGAATAAAATACCAAAATTATTGTTTCATATAGAAGACCATGATAATTGTGATCAAGATATTATTGCATCACTTTTTTTTCTGACTCAATTTTTCTGCGGTCAAATTGCTTTTTTTATTGTGCTGCAGCTTGAATTAAATGTTCACAGAGAGTGGTAAGTCCAAAAACAAACCGCATAAATGGTCACAAGTAAATTGGACAGTTTTTAATCTAAAGGCCTAGTATTAGAACTCTTTTGATTTTATTTTTTTATACAAAAGTGAAATTTTGTTGGCTCTGTCTCTTTAAATAGCAGAACTATAGTAAAACCTTGCTGATGCACATTTTGCTAATCTGTGCATTTCATAGTTTGTGCAAAATGACATCCATCTGTATCAGAAAAGAGTTAATAGTAGAGTGCTGTTGTAAAGTCTCCCATATTGTTAAAAAATTAATTGCTGAAATTCAAAGTGAAGTGCTGCTCCTGAAAAGATTAAAGCAGTGGTCTCCAACCTTTTTATGCCCAAGATCACTTTTTGAATCTAAGCATAACCCAGGATCCACCCCTTCCCCAGGCCCTGCCCTGCTCACTCTCCCCCACCTTGACTCACTTTAACCGGGCAGGGGGTTGGGGTTCAGGAGGGGGAGTGGGCTCTGGGCTGGGGCCAAGGGGTTCACAGTGTGGGAGGGGGCTCTGGGCTGAGCGTGGGGCGGGGAGTTGGGGTGCAAGCTCTAGGAGGGGGTATGGGGTGCTGGCTCTGGGAGGGAGGTCAGGGCTGGGTCTGGGATTGGGGTGCAGGATGGGGTTTGGGGTGCTGGCTCCAGGAGGGGATTGTGGTGTGGCCTCCCGCAGGGTAGCACTTATCGTGGGTGGCTCCTGGTTTGCGGTACAACAAGGTTAAGGCAGGGTTCCTGCCTGCCCTGGTCCCATGCTGCTCCTAGAAGGGGCCAACGTGCTCCTGTAGCCCATGCGGGGGGGGCAGAGGGCATGTAGCTCCGAACACTGTCCCTCTCTGCCAGCACCGCCCCCTCGGCTCCCATTGGCCCCAGTTCCCCATTCCCGGCCAATGGGAGCTGTTGCGGCAGCGCTTGCAGGCAGGAGCAATGTCATGAGACCCCTGCACCTCCCCCCCAAAAAAGGGGGGGCCGTGGGGCTGTGCTGGCCGCTTCTGGGAGCGTGTGGGACCAAGGCTGCTCCCTGCCTGCCTAGCAGCAGCTCCACAACACCACCAGAGATCGTGATCGATTGGGGGAGTCCCCAGGATCAACCAGTCGATTGCAATTGACTGGTTGGCGACCACTGGATTAAAGCATGTGAATGACTATTCATGTGAATAGTCCCACTGAAGTCAGTGGGACTACTCACCTCTTACAAAGTTATGTGTGTGTTTAAGGGCTTGTCTACACATGAAAATTAATTTGCCTTAAGGCACGTTGTGAATTTAAAGGACAGTTGCTGTTCCTGAATAATTCCATATGTAGACAAGCTAAGTCTTCGCAGTACCAGGGTTTTAACAGTTTTCAAACTGAGTTACTATTGTGATTTACTAAATTCACGATAGTTCCCATAGTCATTAGAATGAAAGATGTACTATGTATTTTGCCACATAGATCCCACTTTAGGGTAATATGTTACAAAATCTGTTATGTGGAATAATACGGGGTGAAATTTCATCAGGCAAGCATTTATTAAAATGTACAAAGTACTGAATGTAAAAATCATTTGCAATGGAGTAAAAGAGTTTAAAAAAATTGTTGTGAGAGAAAGTGCTGTGTGCAGTGACATGCTCTTATCCCTAACATTGTTTGACTAGTGAGGTGATTTAAAAGAAAATACACAGTGAATAGCTATTTCAGATTTTCCTTAAAAATTGTATAGAGCAAGTGAGTGAGCTAAAGGGAAAAGGCATTGAAACTAATGACATAACTGCACAAAGCTGTAGCCCTAGCATGGGCCTTTGGCCGCTATTGTAATACAAATAATAATGAGAGGCTAAATTCCTAGGTGCTAAATGGCTATGTAAGTTACAAGTCAGTAAGAGGGTGAAATTTACATACCAAGCTGGCAGAAGGGGGGTAGCTAGAAAAGATACAGGAGGGCAAAATTCTCCCTCTGCTTTACTTTATACTGTCTTGTTTCTTTTACTGCTACAGGTGCCTCTTCCATATGTACCGCTCTGCACTCTCTTATTGATTTGTAATTTACACCACCAACCAAGGCACATTTGGCCCAAAGAGAGGAAGAACCAAGAAAACCTCAAAGGCCCATAAAAATGAGCTAGCTATCTTTTTAAGCTTTTGGATAATAGATCTTTCCTCACTTCTAAGCTGACCGTATATCCCCCACCAACCAAACACATGTTTAAAATAATAGTAGGGTGTGGCCAGATATATATGGAAAACCTTGAGGCAGTGGTGGAATAAGAATAAAAACTCACAACTGTCCTCTAGAATAGAGAAGTTGAAAGATAATTACTGGTCTTGGTGAATAGAAAGGATATGTCTGGTCATTCCAGGTTATCCCCAAGTCAAGCTGTGTCATGATATGATGCAATGATTATTTGATCCACAAATAATCAATGGTTGCCAATAGCAGTGGTCTGCATAGGTGTATTAAGGTGAGGCTTTTGCAATGCAAGTCTGAGCTCTGGAACCTTTCAAAAATTCCTCAAGTTAAATCTCTTAAATCTGATTTAAGAGAAGGTGAACAAGTTCTTAGCTGTGCAGCAACCATTTTTTTTTTAGTTGAATTACTTTTCATAAAAGCTTCTCCTCTCCTCCCCTTTTTCTTTAAATAGAGGATCAGAATAAATTGTGAAGCAGTGCAGCATTCCTTGTGAAGAAAACTTCTGAACAGTGGCAAACCAGGTAAGATCATCTGGTGAGAACAAGTCGAGGTCCACAGTGCTTAGGAGGGATACTAAACCATATCCAGAATTCTTAGCAAATATAAAACTAAAATAGTTTCTCTGAGTAGGTGGATTTTAGCCCTGTGCTTCCTGCAGGTAATTTGCTAATTAATTACTCTCCCCTACTCTGGAAACCTAATTATATCAACTGAAGCAGGTTGGGGGACCTGACATGAAGCATTGGACTTCTCATTGTTTAAAAGTCAGTTCTCATGGAGGGGCTTGCCTGTAACACTCTCTGAGCAGGATATATGCAAGCACTCACACAGACATTAACGTTCTACTTCTAGTAAGTAAAATTTATTGATAAATATCAAATGTATTAACTCTTGGAGCCCTAAGGATGAGAATCCTCATTCTTAAGATTCTAAGGTGAGGAACGTGACCTGCGTTAACTTTACCATCATCTCCCTTCTTCTCTTCTCTTTGTAGTTGCCCTACCTCCTTCCTCTTTTTTGAGTGAGGCATGCTTTGTGCCTGTTTCTTCTTTGCCCTGCATCTGGGCATGAGTTCCCCTGGGCTCCAAACTAGAGTCTATCTGTCCCTCGCCTGCTTTCCCCTTGCATCACATCTACCAACCTCCTCTTGGTTCTTGGCCTGAGCGAGTGACTGACAACTAGCTGTGAGGAGAGGTGTCTCACAGCAGCAGGAAGGGAAAAGCTTCCAACAAAAGGGAAGCAGGGCCAGATGAGGCTCATTTTAGGCAAGAGTGATGACCTAGCTGTGTCTTTCAGTCACCCAAAAAAATGCTACTAGAGTGCTCTAGCACAGTGTTTCTCAACCTTTTTTATGCCAGTGACCAGCTTGCTGCTTTCCTAAACTGTGTCAGGAAGATTTCAGGAACTAGCGCTGGTCCACAGACTGGTCATTGAGAAACATTGCTCTAGCAAGTCCTACAGAACGCTTAGGCGCAGTCCGGTCCTTAAAGTGATTAACATTTAGGATTGGCCAGCATCTAAAGGATAACTGCTTTATTTTATTTTTTTTTAATTCCAAGAGGAAGCTTTCAATCCTTTAGCCAGCTTGACAAGTCAGGGGAATATGGCTGTTCATACAATCCTTTGGCTCTGTTATTTTTGCCAGGCATTTTCCCCAGAGGCTGCTTTCCCTCATGGGAGGCGGAGGGAGAGATGGGACCCCAGGCTTCTTTCAAGGGCAAGGTGAATATGGGGAAATCACCTGTGGTGATGGGGAGTGGGTGGGAGGAATTTAAACGAGACTAAGTACTATAAAGCTTTTTTTTTCATCCCAGCAGGATACAATGGGAAAGCACAAAAGAGAGTCCCTACAAACCTATAGCTGGTGGAGAGGACCACAGAAAAAACGAAAGAAAAAGAACAAAATAAAAGCAGGAAGAACAGACTATGTTAGTGTTGTTAATCTTCCAATCAGGTAAAAAAACTCTTGAAACAGACCAAAAGAACAAGCCTCTGTCCATAATAATCCATTTAAATCAATAGTGAACACTGAACGAATTCTTTGAGATTCTTAAATGGAGGTTCTTATGTAAGTGCCAAGTATTGTTTATGCTAGTATATTTTGTAAAAGTAAGTCTTTGTAATGAGATTTCATTACACCACTCTGCTATTAAATCTTTGCTGAAATGTGAGTGACACCAATAGCATATATTTTTGGGGTTATCTTTTTATTTAGTACTTTGAGATCCATAAACTATGCATTTATTCATTTGTTGCTGGTACTTTTATCACTCCTCTTCTTTCCTCTTAACTAAGACATAGTAAAATCCAATCAGAGTTTGTTTGTTTTTTTTGTTTTTGTTTTTTGTTTTGTTTTTTTTAAAAAGGTGGATTGACTTGGACATCTGCTCACTCTCAAAGCAGAAGTAAAGCCTGTTTAGCTAGAGCAGTAGGCTGGACTCAGCTTTGAGCATATTGCACCACAGTGGTTGTACAGTACTACAAGATTTGGACCGATCCTGCAAATGTGTACACTGCCAAGTACAATGATCACTACAGTGTGTAGTGCTATAGAAGACCATGGTGTTTGCAGGATTAGTCCTAGAGTTATATGCAATAACTTAATAGCTTTCTGAGCAGTCTCTTAAGATTTCAATATTCTTGCAATCTAATTATTTCTTTTCAATCCTTTTTAGACCAGATTTCTCAATAGTTGTAGGAGAGCTAACTCCTGAAGTGGATGATTTTCAGCTCTATGATTATTTTGTGAAAAGGTATCCTACATGCATTGACTGCAAAATAGCTACAGACCTATTGGGATACTCCAGGTAATTTTTACACAATCAAAATGCTGCTGATAAAAGGACTGTAGACTGTTATTTGTAAACCACTTTGTCAAACTTAAACCTGGATCATGTTTCTGTGTTTTTTCCCAAAGCAAAGAGAAGGTAGAACAAAGGTTAGAGTCTATAAACAAAGCAATATTAGAGGAAAATCCCTTGTGCGATTTCAAGTCTTTGTCTGGATTGGGCACGTAATAGGCTAAATTGTGATTTCACTAGGCACATATTTGCATTCCAGAAAATGTACCTGGGGAGGCAAAGAAGATGTACATTGAATTAATGGGGCTCTGCTCCTGCCCAGCAGTGCACCTACGCATAATCAAGTGCGGTACTGAGGGCTAAGAATTATCCCCATTTGTTGGATGGGGAAAATAGACAAGGGGCCACAAACTGAAGTCAGTGGAGTTGAACCTGCTTATACCAGCAGCAAAAAGAGCCCAGAGAGTTTGTGACTTGCCCAGGGCCACCCAATGGATCAGTGGCAGGACTGGGACTATAACTCTTTGTTGCTGGTTCTCTATTAAGATCACAGTACACTTTGGGGGCAAGAAACACAAAATACGGAGAAAGTGAACTTTTCTTCTTAAAAGGCTAAGTACTGTAAATTGATAGCTCTTGGTTAACACTAATTGAGGATGTGGGTAAATCAGTTGCCATATACTCCATTAATATGATACACCGGTAACTACGTTATTTTTAATTAATTATTCTTTTGTTGAGAACCACCATTAAAAGAAACTTGCTCTGACTGCAGTCAGCTGTCAGTATTTGCTTTTTGACACAAGTTTGAGTTCTGAGAGAAAGCATTTAGCATGGGTGTTTAAAAACAAACCAGGTAGAAAGCAAATATGTACTGTAAGCCATAGTAACTACAATGCTAAATAAGGGGTTTGTCTGCAGAAGACAACACTAAACTTATTAACTCTGTTATAATGCATAGTGGAATTACTAAAATCTCTACATTTTTGGAATTTGCAGGGGGTATGGCTTTGTCAGATTTGGTGAACAAGGTGATCAGATGAGAGCACTGCAAGACTGCCAAAATGCACCAGGTCTAGGTGGAAAACGAATCCGACTGAGTATAGGAATTTCTAAAAGGTAATGAATCAGTCTTGTACTGATGCAGGAATTAAAGGTAGTCATTAAACACTGGTAGCTTCACCTTGTCAAACCATATGTCATCTACTGTAATGGTGGTGTCATCCCATATTTCATGATATAAAGGATCTAGTTTTGCAGTTCTTCTATTTAGTGCTCCTCCATCTGCTTTTCCTGTCTGGTAACCATGAGGTACCTAGAGCCTGGCCAGAATTCTGGGGTAAATTTTTTCAAAAGCACCTAAATGAGCATGTGTTTAACTTTACTACTGTGAGTAGTCCCCCTGAAATCAATGTGGCTATTCATAATAGCAAAGTTAAGCACATCATAAGTTATTTCAGGATCAGGGCCTTAGGGAGTAAATAAAGATTTTTCCAGTGAAAATAGTACCGGGTTTATTTTACGGTGATTTGGTGAAGTGAGGGAGCATTCTTAAGCAGGGAGAACAAAAAAAAAAGTCTATAATACAAAAGCCAAAATCAGATCCCAAATGCGATATACAGAAAATACACCAATTTCCATCAATGTTCTTTTGCTCTCCAAGGATTCCTGACTTTGAAGCTCTTAACATGCAAGTGAGGACTGTGAATCACTCTTAAAGGTTCCTTGTTCTGCCTCCTAAACTCTTGGTCAGTGATAGGCACTTTTTGAGGCAATCCCCGCTTTTACCAGTTAGGTTTGGGTAGATTGATATCAAATTGACATACGGTCTCATCCAGTACATGGGTGAAATAGCATGTAACAAAGAGGAGGAAAGCTCCTAAACATACATAAATTACCTCGCCTTATATTCCTGTTAATCCGTGGGAAATATCCAAAAATGAAGCTCCCTTTTCTCTTAAGTATACCCAGACCTTGTAAATATTACCTCTTTCCCTTTAAAGGAGATAAATCTTCTAATTCAAGTTGGCACTACCCAAAGCTGGTCTGAGAGCTAGATACCATTGTCTTCAAACTGTCAGGTTATGAACAAAATGTCTATTTCTCCTTTTTGGGGATCCTGTGATATGGGGGTATGTTTGTCTTTCACATCCCAAAACAGGATCAGTGTTGCATACTTAATAAAGAGTTTGGTTTTTTTATAATGTCCTTTCAAAAACTTCAGTGTCTTTCTTTGCTAATTTTGTCCTTGTCCATTTGGTAAAAATGACTTGATTGTTCCTATGTATAAAAACTGAGAAAAGATAACTTGGTTCAATTTGTTTATGTATCATCCTATTCTCTTGTAACACTAGTAACTGTCATTAAAGTGTGGGTGCAGCTTTCATGACAAATTTCAGAGTAACAGCCGTGTTAGTCTGTATTCGCAAAAAGAAAAGGAGTACTTGTGGCACCTTAGAGACTAACCAATTTATTTGAGCATAAGCTTTTGTGAGCTACAGCTCACTTCATCGGATGCATATTGTGGAAAGTGTAGATCTTTTTATATACACACAAAGCATGAAAAAATTTTCTTTCATTATTTTTTCATGCTTTGTGTGTATATAAAAAGATCTTCTACACTTTCCACAGTATACATCCGATGAAGTGAGCTGTAGCTTACGAAAGCTTATGCTCAAATAAATTGGTTAGTCTCTCTAAGGTGCCACAAGTACTCCTTTTCTTTTCATGACAAAGGCACTTATGTGTAGGTCCTATATTGATTTATATTTCTAGTTTAGTAATGGCAGACTGGTTGACTTCTGTGCCTTTTTAAAAAAAAAATAATTTAAAATCTGGAAGACATTACCCAGGAGACATTTAATCTGTTTCAAATTTAGGTTTAAACTAGAGGTTTTACTTTATTTTGGTTTATTTTAGCTTTGCTTTCTTGGTTAAGGTGCAGACTGTACAACTGGCTTTTCTGTGTCTGTGTAGAGAACTATGAAAATAAATAGGGACCTACAAGTACAGGAGTCTGCCTACACAGGGCCACATTTAGAATTGGGTATTAAATATGGAAAATCTGATGTGTCTCTGGAATGTGCAATCAGTCCATCTGACTTCATTGTATAGTGTATAATGATCAATGAGTATCAGATGAATCTAAAATAGGGAGTTTTCTAATTTTTCTGAAGAAAAAATTGTCAAACTATTTTACATTTCTTCCTTCACTCTATTAGTAAATGAATCAGGCTCCTTTTTAGAGTTTGTGCTTTTGCTGCTTATTCTCCACTTCTGACTTCATAAATTGTTGTGGCAATGATTGTCACAAACAAGATTATAACTTCAGATGGGGAAAAAAAACCCTGGCAGCTGCTGAATGCCAAACCAGTCTCTGTGCAAAACAAGTTCAGGCGGAGTGTGTGTGGGAGGGGGGACATGTGAGGTGTTTTTTTTTGTTTTTGTTTTGTTTTTTTAAAAGAAATAAAATCCCAGAAGTTTCAGATGCTCCTTAAAATGTAATCTGTTATCTCTTTGGGATTTTTTGTTTTGTTTTTTTTCCCCCTAGAACAAAGATTTAGTAATTAGCCAAGCAAAACATAAAGGGCTAAATAAAAAAGAACGTAGCTTTAAAGCAGCTGTACTTGATAGCTGTTTGACAAGTACTACTTAACCAATTTATAGCAGAGCACTAGACTTTAGCTGCAGAAACTGTGTTTATGCTGACACTGAAACTTACTTTAAAGTAAATGGATAGAAGTAGTAATAGTTTCATGGATTTGGATTTTACCCAGGATAGTAATTACTATTGGTATTGGCAGAGGTGAGACCATTTACTTCTGTATAAACACAGATGAAAAGCACTGTGCAGTGATTTTCCTCACCCTTTCATTTCTGGCAACTTTTTCAGAGAAATGTTCACCATCATAATTTGATGTACAAAGACTTACTAAATTGTTTAATTTTAAACTAAAATAAGTTTACATCCAGTTCTTAAATTCTAATTATAAACTTTTAAATATGTTTTTAGAATGAAAGCAGAATTCCAGCGGTATCAGTCCTATAACTATAATGATTATTATCAAGATTATCAGAACTACTACTCACAGTGGGGTTACGATCCTTATGCTGATTACAACTATAGCTATCCTTCCTATGACAACATGCAAGCTGTTGGAGATTCTGCTATAGGAGACTCAATTCTGACTCCAGCTGTATTTGAGGTATTGATCTTACTGAATTTACATTGAAGATAAGTTCTTCCCAAAATCTTAAATTACATAATTAATTTATAACAGAGTTGTATGTCATTTTCCCCCCTTTGGTTTTAACATGGAAACCATGCTTAAATCCTGTGATAATGTGTAAAATAAGGACTAAATGGCAGTCTGAATATCCAAGCCTTAATGTGATAAACTTCTCTAGTATTAGACCTCTATAATCCTCTAAATGTGTACCATTTGTCCTTGCATTATTTATTTATTTGCCAAATGTGATTCTGATAACATTATCTGTATGTAATTTTTTATCCTAATAAGTCTGTCCATAAGGCACATAGTTTAATTCTCTAGTTGTTCTAAGCCAGTGGTTCTCAAAGTTTTGTACTGGTGACCCCTTTCACATAGCAAGCCTCAGAGTGCAATTCCCCCCCTTATAAATTAAAAACTCTTGTTTTATATATTTAACACCATTATAAATGCTGGAGGCAAAGTGGGGTTTGGGGTGGAGACTGATAGCTTGCAACCGCCCCCCCCCATTAACCTCGTGACCCCCTGAAGGGTCCCAACCCCCAGTTTGAGAACCCCTGTTCTAAGCCATACTTAACTATTAAATTGGCTTTCTCCTGAATATGTCTATTTTTTAGAAAGGAAATGGCTTGAGGTTGGAAAAACCCCATTTTTTTACAGCTTTTAACTTTTTTTTTTTTTTTTTTTTTAAATGCATGCATGCATTGAAAATCCTTTTTTCAGATAATTGAATGTAAAAATTTCTGGAGAGCCTGGAATTGATAATGATTACACTTCTATAAAACTAACATAGACATATTCTTGTTTGTTTCAGGAGACCCCAACTGTGGCTGAAAGCAATGATGAACTAATAACTGAAGGTAACGCTAATGCTGTCATATTTCCAGATTGTTTGGTCCTAATAATGTCTAGTGTTATAAAATTTCTATACAAAACTGCTGACAAAGTAGTGCTAGTTCATGAAAAATATCTTTACAAATGTTGCATTCGCATTTCCAAATGAGCTATTCTAAATACTGGCACAGAGGTTAACAAGTTGGGAATGTAACGTAATTTACATTGTATGTAAAATTAGGAGTTTTCAGACTTGGCACTCTTTATGACAAATGACTTTCTTCTAATTTGCTCTTACATGAAGACGAAATAGTCTTTTGTCCCACTCTGCTAATTTTCATCCATGTGGTGTTGTCCACCTTATCATAACTTCTCTAGCTTTTTACAGCCTTGACTCTGCTTTAAAAAATCTCAGTAGAAAACAGGGTTCATAAATCTTTTACACCATGTTTAATATCAGTACTGCTTAACAGAATCCTATTCTAAAAAGCAAAAGAGACATCTGTTATACATATATATTTGTACAGAACTCTTCCCCCTTGTCCCAAACAAAGTGGGATGCCCTACCATTTATCTAACCATAATGGTATGCTAGCTTATGCCAGAGGGCTCTTCCCCTGCTTGAATTGCTGTTTATCATGATTGTCTGTCTGAACCTGACCAAACGTCAAAGTAAGACTTTGAACCTAACTCCTTCAGCAACTTTTCACCCTCATGCCTGAGACATAAGTGTATGTTGGATACTGGGATATTAGGAAAGCATATCCTGGCATGCATTTTCTCTCCTTTTTAAATGTAGGGGTAGTGATATTTCACAGGTTTGTAGCGATGGGTGTATAATTTAGGTTAATACCTTCAACAAGTCTGTGCATGTGTGTTTTAATATAATTGATTTTTTCACAAAGTAGTAATGTAGTCTCCATACTTTAACCCTAAGCATTAATGTAATTTAATGTTGGTTATTTTAAAGTCCAGATTGCAGAGGGTTTTTTTTGGTGGTTGTTTTTTGAGTTGGAAAGTTTGGTGTAATGAATAACAGTAACCACATGTCACATATGAAGCTCTTGGCATTAATTTTTGTGTATGTGCCTGTGTAGGTCTTCAGTGCTGGGTTCAATTTTTTTTTATTTACTGGGTTTATTTTTGCAGATCCACAGCTCCATCTGGATGTTGATGAAATGAACAGACAATTTATGGAAAGAAGTGAAGAACTCTATGACTCACTCATGAATTGTCATTGGCAGCCTCTGGATACGGTCACCTCTGAAATCCCTAATGCTTTCTAAAAGTGTCTTACATGAATATATAGCATGACCGTTATGACCAAGGTGCTAACATTACATTTCTTCTACATTACTCTAGACCATAAGTTTTAAAGCACAAGGATGGGTTGTTTTGCTAAGCTTTTGACAGCCTTTGTAATTTTTGTTCATCACTCTACTCATGAAGCATCTTGAAATCATGTAAATATTCTAGAAATGTAAAGAGTTGAATAGAATCTCAAGATAGACTTGCTTGTGTAAATAAAATCTCGTTTCTGCAAACCTGTCAGTGGGGAATTTCACTTCTTCACATGTAAGCGATTGGTACACGTTCTCTTTTGGGCTTGCAAAATCCAAATGGTCTCCTTGTTTCCATAACTTTCTAACTTCTATTTTGGAACTGACACCATGCTATAGAATGGCTATAGCTAGAGTGAACATTAGATCTAGCACCAAAGAAATATCTGAAAAATAAATATAGATGTGAACATATTCTGAAGATGCTGTTGGCTCAGTTAGCTAGCAGCCATCAGTGTTGGGGACTCCCACACTTGGGAATGGAGCATTCATTCCCATGGCTCTCCTGCAGCCTCCTGATACTGAAGAATTGCAGTTGGGCAGCCACTTGCTCCATTATTGGTTTTTGTTTTTTAATAAACGAATTTAAACTAGTTAGAGGCATGCTTAACTTATGCAGTGATGTGCAGCTGGGGCAGTTGGCATCTGGCACTCCTGTCCTCCTATTTAATATACTGTCTGTCAGCAGTCCACTTTTATTTGTATAGTGTTTAAAGGTTCACGGAAACCTCTGAAAATATCCTTGACATCTGACAGTTACTTATATACAGAGAGCCCAATATATACCATATTATGTATCCTTATAATCCTACTGTGAAAACTCATTCTTTTGTATCTTGCTTTCCTCACTGCATTTCTCTTTTTTGGCCCTTTGGCATGGAAGTAAATTGTACCAACTCAGATTTCTGTTAATTTTAGTTAGGGTTCCTTACGCTCAAACTCTGTGCCAAGTTCAGTTGTAACATGCAAAGAGAGGGGGTGTACATTACATTTTAGTAAAAGGCTATACAGAGACTCCGTCTGGACTTAAATGTTCTCATATTCACACCCTGTGTGTTGGGGGAGCTGGAAGAAGATGTGTATGTTCCTTCATTTCTTTCAGTTGGACTCTGAATCGGAGGAGTCCAATTGAAAGACTTCACTACTTTTATATAGGACTTTAATCCTTAAGGACAATAAAGTATGTTGCAGGTACAGGGATCCCTTCACTGTGTGTGTAGTTTGGGCCTGAAACTGAAGAATAGTGCTTAAGGGCCCTGTGAACAGAAACTACTGTCATTACTAATTTTTGCCAGTATTAAGACTATGGAAGGTGCCATGAGTCTTTTAACTATCACAAGTAATCAGGATCTCACTTTCACATCTGATCCTGGCACCAGCAATATGACATGCTTGTTTTATGATGTTGGTGGGAAGGTGGTCATTCTAGTTTGTTAATTGTCTCTATTATGATTTACAACATAAGTGAGGTTCATAAACCATGTACTGTATCATTATACATTTTTAATAGCTGATAAATACAATAGCTGTTGAATCAATTATTTTGTTTTAAATAGTGCCAACACCTAATCATTGACAGTTAATTCCTTGTACTGTAGCCAATGGTGAATTTGGTTCTGAAGTGCAGGGGGGCTTAAATTTAGTTTTATGACTTGATTTGTATCAAATTGAAGCTCTGAATCTTGAGTTTTCTGATGATTTGTTAAAAACAAAGTGATCAAAACAAAATCTGGGAGGGCTGCCTAAATGGCAAGCAATAGGCCAATTGCATAAACCAGAAGGGGTTCAAATAGTCCTCCCTCCTTTAAGGAGCTGAGTGGTGGGACTTTGCAGACTTGATTTATTGTGCTGTTTCTGAACAGACCAGTAGTAGCAGCTGAGAAGAACAGGCTGCCAAGGAATGCAACAGTAACACGAGTACACGCTCCACCCACAGTGCTGTCTTCATTTTTCCCCTCACTACTGAGCGTGCCCCATGCCACTATTGGCGTTTCTGAGTGCTGACCAGAAATTTCTGTTTCTTCTTTATCTCTTACTTGCTGTTGGGATGCTCTCCGAGCCCTGCCACTGCTTGGCAGATAGGAGGCATCTTCCAGCCATAAAGTCTCTCATAGACCTGCAGGCGGCTTCCTTACTCTCCAGCTGTTAAGCTGTGAGAGTGGAACAGGACCGATAACGCAAAGAGCCTCCTGTATGGCAGGGGGCGCAGCAGAATAGAGTGCCATCACCAGGTGCCTTCCTCCCTGCTATTAAGAGCTCACTCCAGGTGGCGTAAAGAGCTTGCCCAGTCAGTCCATAGTGTGAAGTGACCAGCTTTGCATCCAGACCCACAGTTTGGGAACCCCTTTAAGAGGGGACTGAAGGAGGAACTGGTGGTTTGGAGGGAGAGTGGATGGACTGGATGAGAGTGGGAGGGAGAGTTGATGGATGTGTGTGGGGAGGAGAAGGGAGAGTAATTGACGGACTCGAGGGGAAGTGGGGGTAAGTGATGTAGGTGTAGGCCCCTTGAAGCTTGATGGAGAAGGTTTGGTAAGGACTTAAGACCTTTGCAGCTCTGGAAACTGCACTCACTTTATTGGTATAGTTTGCCTGTGGTGTTGAGCTCTAGAGCATGTGGCTTGAATTTTCTACATTGGTAGCAGTGACCCCTACACCTCTGATATGTAAGCTACCTAATTTGGGGTCCAACCTCTATGAAGTTTGTAAGCCCCAGATACAGTAACTACATGTCGTTGCTAAACCCTGGTACAATTGTGCCCTGCAGTCCCCCCACCCATGCATGATTCTCACTCGGAGCCAATGCCCCCAGTGTGAGTTACATAGTCCAGGGCTTCCCAAATTGTGGACTGTGGCCCAAAGGTGGGCTACAACACAATCCCGGGTGGTCCACTGGCAAAATTGCATTCTCCCATCAAGTCAAGGGCAGAGATTGGGGAGGGCTTGTAGGGGCATTGCCACCCCTTCTCCTCCCCACCACATTTTCCATTCCCCTCCCAACCCTGGCCCCCAGCGCAGCTCCAGGACACGCAGCCCCTGCCTGACGGACCGTGTGCAGGGAAAGCATACAGGGCTGCACTCAAGGGCTGGAGTCAGCAAGGGGCTGAAAATTGAAGATGAGATCTGGTTGAACCTCAATAATGTGTCCCCAACTGGAAAAACTGTGCAAGGAGAATCTGGCACTTCCATCCCATTAAGAAGACTCCTGGTCTGTAAGTTATTTTATATTTTTATTTACAATATTTGATTCTTTTCTAATTAACAGAGAGTAGGGTTGGGTTACTTACAAAGCGCAGAAATTCAGATTTTACACTTAAAAAAATTGAAAACGTAATATAGTGTTCAAAGTTGGACAACTATTTTGTTTTAAAACCAACAAATAACATTGTCTTTTAACTATTTTGTTAAAACCGTTGTTTTGCTTATTTTCAGTTTTATACCAAATTGAGTTTTCCCTGTTTGAACACCACACTTTGCTCTCAACATTGTTTTAAAGTGTAGTTTTACTACAACTGTTGGGTTTCAAAGATTTTTAAGCATTTTTTTTTTGAGTGCATATTGCTAGGACTTACAATCATTTATGTTAAAATGAAAAGGAAACATTAGATTGTTTATTTACTGTGAAATTTATATGTATGTAATCATAAAAATAATTTTCTTCAAGAAGTGTTTAATGGTGGGCCGCAGTGCCTATTGCAGCTGCATAGGTGGGCATCAGGGAAAAAGTTTGGGAATCCCTGACATACTCAACCTGGTCTAAGGTCTGAAGAATATTTTGCCCCTCTTAGGCACCAGTAGGCCAGCTGGATGATTCGGCCCTACCAGAATGCTCCAGCCAGATACCTCACAGGATTCCGCATTCCATCCACTGCCAGAGAAGGGAGCATCCTGGCAGCACAGGGACCAATGGTTTTGTGGTTCACTCCCCCGCATTGCAGCCCTGCCAGAGGCTGGGGATGGGGAGAGAAGGTCCTCTCCCTGTTATCCAGTCAGCCCTGCTTGTTTCCTGGGCCAGGAGGCCTTGGCTCTGGGGGGCCTGAGCTGATTAGCTGTTTACTCAGGCTCTCCAGGCCTTGAGTGCTGCTGCTCCACCTTTCCCATTCCTGTGAGTCACAAACTGGCTGTAAAACTGTTCTGTGCCTCTTGGGTTGGAGAGAGGGGCTGGGGCTGCTGTGGCGGTGTTCCCAGGTGGCGGGAGGTTGAGGATAGCGCTGTTTTGGGTTGGGGCTTCTGTAGAATGTACCTTTCCCCTGTCTTGCCCCCCATGTTCAGCACTCGGCTCCAGGACAGGGAAGTGCCAGTTCAAGAGCCCTTGAAGCCATTGCCCCAGAGCCCCTAAAATACTACATAGAATCCCCTGCCCTGGAACTGAGAACATGGAATGAGGAGCTTTGGGACCGGGTAGTGGGCAGAGCCAGGTGGAGGAAGGGAGCGAGCAGTTCCTTCATTGAGGGTGTGGCTTGCACAGATGCACATAGTTAATACCAAGGCACCTACACCATGAGCTTCTAGAGGGCGGTGCCCATTGAGTCATTTGCCCCTCTCTCCCATTCTCTTGCAGGGGTTCCCATGATATAAAGGGGGAGTGGCCCCAATCACCCTTCCTTTCCTTCTGATCCTTCCACTAAGAACAATGCTAGGCACGTTAGGCACTATATAAACACATTGTCAGAGACCATCCTTGCCCCCCAAATTATTTCATTTTATTATTATTTATTAACTTATATTAGCACCCACTAAGGGCTTGATTCAGGAGAAGTGCTATAACATAACTTTGTAGTTTCTCCAACCACCTATGCAGCTGTCCCTCAAGAATCCTGAATCTAAGTAGTGGATGTAAGATTTTATCTCCGGCAGATTGCGGATTCCTGCTGTTGAGGGTACATCCTGGGGCTGAAACAGTCCCAGTTTTCATTTAGGTTTTATAAAGCAACTATGCAAAGTAGTTAACTAGTAGCTTCTGTCACTTCCCCCTTGGTATCTTGGATTTGGCCATACCATCCAATCTGCAAGCTGGGACTAAGGACTGGCCTGATCATGCTCAAACTGTGATTTACTGGTGAAAAAGAGTTACAGGCTTCTGCAACCTCCCACCCCAAGCTGGAGGAAGAAAAATCAGGATCTCTGGATCTAGAAGTGGAGCACCTGTGGCCCACCATCCTAGCTGAGGAAGGAGCAGATGGTCAGCTCCTCCATGGAGGCTAGTGAAAAACACTCACCAAAATTTCTACTCCGTGTTCAGAAGTCTATTGGTGTCCTGAAAATAGTGAATGAGACCCCATAAGTGGTTGGGGGTGAGTGGATTTTGGAAAGTTAAAGGCTTGGGGGTAGGTTGGAGCCAGATGGATGGGGGAGGAGGAGAGAGACTCTGAATAATTTAGGAAGGAGAAGGGCAAGTGGAAAGAAGGAATTGATGCAGGAAAGGAGAAGATGAGATATGTAGTGGGAGAAGGGAGAGATCACTGCTTTACACAAGGGATGGGGAGGTGCATAAGTCCCTAAATGTTGGTATCCAAGTTAGAAAATGTTGATGTAGCACACAGTTTTTATGTCAACTTGATTTTATACTTGTGCACAACAGTCTGGGGCTGTGATGGGAACTCATAATGGGCATGCTTGGTGCGTGCGGCAAGCAAACTCCTGTAGTGTTTCCACTGTTTCTGTGGAGACTAGCAGACAATGAAGAACTCTTCCCACGCAAACTTGCCTCAGTCTTCCTCACTTGGCTTCTTGTCCCATTCTCTTCAGCTCATTCTAGTCTACCAGCACTGCCTCTAATAAGGGTTAAATGATTTACATAGTATTTTTCCTGTCAGGACTTTCCATGCCATTACTCCTGACTTAATTTTATTCCTATCCAAATTTATTTAAAGCCTGTCACTCCCTGATTGATTTTCTTTCAGCAGTTTGGAAGGGCTGCTTTTCATTGACTCCTGCAGTGTGTCCATTGTTTCTGTGAAGTCTGCGGGCTGGGACAACAATGAAGGACTTTTCCCATTCTGTTTTAACAGGGCATCCATTGGTCTTTCAGCCTCAACTAAACAGTGTTCTCAGTTTCTTGGGTAGCCAAGTTGGAATTCTGACTCTCTGGTATCTTCTCAGATGAACCTTCTGGGTAATTTTGGACTTAGTCCTGGTATCCAACTGTATGCTATTCACCACTTCATTTATTTTTATCAATACTGTACAGAATCCCTCCCAAGGTTAATCAGTTTTAGGGCTCCTACCCTTCCTTCCGCTAAGACTATGGAATCAGATTAGCCCCTCCCTCCCCCCCCCCAAATTTTCCCCATATGATCTTTATGGTTAGTCTTTTTTCATTTTCAAATGCTTTCAAATTTTCCAAAGGAAGTGTGTGCTTTTTCAGTTTGGGGCTGTGGAATATCTGTATAGTTCAAATGATCCAAATTCCTTTGTCCCTTCCCAGAAGCTCTACAGAAGAGATTTCCTGGGGTCCCTAATTTATGTCCAAACATGAGGTGCATGGGGGTTCATTTTGTACTTTCATTGACTGCTATCTTATAGGCCATCAAAAAGAATGTGAGATGCTGGATACAGTTGGTTTGATGCTGTTCTGAAACGGTAGCCTGCTTAACCTTTTTTGACCCATTCCACCTTCCCACACAATTGTGGTGTGAGTCTTATGGATTCCTAGAATTTCATAAACCTGTTGAAATACTTTTGAATCAAATTTTTCCCCTTAATCTGTGTGCCAATCACCTAGAACCCCAAATCTGGTGGTGAATTCGTTCATTAAAACTTCAGTGACTGGCACAGCCTTTTTGTTTCTTATTGATTAAGATTCAGGCCATTTGTAAAGAAGTCCATCCCATATTTGTGAACTGCTCTCTATAATGAGAAAGAGACCAGACAGAAAGAATAAATGGGCACGTCACAACTGATTGACTGTTTCTTCTCCAGGGATCAATGAAGGCAATTCGTGGGGCAACATTTTCTCTATAAACCTATCTGGAAGGGCATTTTTATATTTTACTGCATTTTTGACATAGATTTATAAATATGAGCCAGATCATCATCTGGTATAAATCAAGTTTCAGAGGGGTAGCCGTGTTAGTCTGTATCAGCAAAAACAACGAGGTGTCCTTGTCGTACCTTAGAGATTAACAAATTTATTTGGGCATAAGCTTTCATGGGCTAAAACCTACTTCATCAGATGCATGAAGTGAAAAATACAGTAGGCAGGTATAAATATACAGCACATGAAAAGACAGGAGTTGCCTTACCAAGTGGGGGGTCAGTGCTAAAGAGGCCAATTCAATCAGGGTGAATGTGGCCCATTCCCAATTGTTGACAAGAAGGTTTGAGTATCAACAGAGGGAAAATTACTTTTTGTAGTGATCCAGCCACTCCCAGTCTTTATTCAGGCCTAATTTGATGGTGTCACATTTGCAAATGAATTCTAATTCTGTAGTTTCTCGTTCAAGTCTGTTTTTTAATTTTTTTTCTTGAAGAATGGCCACTTTTAAGTCTGTTATTGAGTGTCCAGGGAGATTGAAGTGAACTTCATTGGCTCGTTTTAAGTAGCTGAGATTTGGCCATTTTTGGTGTGTTTGTTTTTATTAACACTTATTTAACTTCAGTGACTAAATTTTTGCTAGACATGTTGTTGGTCTGACTTCACCTAGAAATAATTCTGATGCTTGTGTGTCGCTTATCAAACATCTATATGGGACTTATCTCCATTGACACATCATGTGCTTCTCCCTCTTCCCTGCACCACAACATAGCAACTCTGTCCCTCCAATTGTACTGTGGGCTTTCATAACAGCCAACCATAATCTGGCCTTGTGGACCAAAGCAGTTATGGATCCAGTGGCAGATGTTACTTTTCTTTACCGCATTTTCTGATTATATTGATTCAAATATTTTTGATCGCTGCAGAGTAGAAATCATCCACCAGCATATGTGCTGATATAACATGAATGCACACAGCAACATTGTCAACCTGAAGCCTCCAAAATTATGTTGAGCGCTAAATAATCCACACGCTAGCCTTAAAAAACCCCACACGATCTAAAGAGCAATAAGGGTGGAGTTCTGCTAAATGCAAACTGCGATTGGAGCTGGGAAAAAAACACCCCTGGCCTTAACCTGGCTCGGTCCCTACCTGCCCTTCTCCCAGCGCCAGCTGCTCCTGCCACTTCCCGAAACTACACTTCCCATGAGCGTTTGAGGTGGGGCGCACTAGCTTCTGGGTAAGACGCAGCAGGATGACGCATCCACTTGTGCGGGAGTTAGTGACGCGGCCTGCCCGGGCGGGCGCTGTGTGGTTGGTCGGGCCGGGGGGAGGGGTGCACGGAGTCGGCCGCGGCGCGGGCGGGACGGAGCCGGCAGCAGGCGCGTGAGGCCTCGGAGTCCGCGAGACAGGCCTTGCGGCGCGTGGCGGGGGCATCTCCATAGTGACAGTGACAGCACAGAGGGGAAGGAGGGAGCGCGCGGCGCGGCCAGGCCGCGGGGGGAAGGGGGGGTGAGCGGGGGCCGGGCCCGCTCTGCGCCGGGGGGCCGGATCCCAGCATGGCCTCGGGCGGGGGAGGCGGCGGCGGCGGCACTGGAGGGGGGAAGATCCGGACCCGGCGGTACCACCTGGGCGCCGCGAAGCCCTACCCGAGAAACAAGCAGGTGAGAGGCCGGGGATGGGCCGCGCCGCTCTGCCAGGCCGGGGGCTCTGACTCACGGCGGCCCGCCCGGCCCGGGGCCCGCGGGGTCTGGGAGCCGCCCGGCCGGGCGGAGGATCCCCGGTCTATCCAGGCCCCGCGGGCTGGGAACCCACGTGGAGCCCGGGGGCGGCGAGGCCGCGTGGGGGATCGGGCTGCTGGGGGCGTGTGAGGAGCCGCGGCCCGGGGTGGGGTGGGGGGATAAGGGAAGCTGGGGGGTTCCTGCGGGGCTGGGGGGGCGTGTGGGGGAGGTTTTCCCATGCGCTGGGGCCGGTATGCATGTGTGGGGGTTTCCTCTTGGGCAGCGGGGAGGGGTTTGGGATTTCCCTCTGGGAGCGCGCGGGGGGGCGGGGGAGTTAGGGATTTCCTGCCCCTTTTTTTTTTTTTTTTTTTTTTTTTTTTTTGGTGAAGCAGGGAGGGGTCAAGAGAGGGAAGAGGAAACGTGTTTAGCACTTGGTGCCATGTGTGAATTAACCCCGTCTCAGTTTGCCTTAGACAGCTTTGATGGGGCGGGAAGGGGAAAATAAAACATTGGAAGGAAAAATCTGGAGAGCGTTTCCTGTCACACAGATGCGCGTAGGGTGCAGATTTTCCCAGGATGTAAACTTTACTCTGCCCATCCTGTAATATCTCTGGGCCTTTGGGGTGGTGTAGCTCCACTCTTGATACAATCTTTTTCTATAATGCCCAATTTACTAGATGCTTTCCAACTCAGATTGCTAAAAGATATTTATCAGGAGGAATAATTTGTGTTCACGTTTGGGGAAACATACACAATCAGGATAAACCTCTAGAACAGGGGTTCTCAAAGTGGGGTTGGGACCCCTTAGGGGGTTGGAAGGTTATTACATGGGGGGGTCACAAGCTGTCAGCCTCCACCCTAAACCCCGCTTCACCTCCAGCATTTATAATGGTGTTAAATATATTAAAAAGTGTTTTTAATTTATGGGGGGGGGGTTGCACTCAGAGGCTTGCTATGTGTAATGTGTCACCAGTACAAAAGTTTGAGAACCATTGCTCTAGAATGACATTATCTTAAATAGGTGTTAGTTAGAATACAGTGAATTTTGAGATTTGACCAAATCTTTGATTCTTATTTACAAGTTTCAAAACATCTTACAAACCACTTTATAAGAGCAGTATGAAGTTAGTTGTCCTTGTGATAATTCAGTAGGCTAATAGTTCATAATCTTCAGCCCCTCACATAAATTTTTTTTGGTACTGTCATTCTTTGTAGCATTCGGTTGCTAGCACATTGTGGATGCTAATACCGTATAAGTAATAATATTAAAATATGTTTTGTTTTTTTAAATCTTGCTGAAGTGGTGGATAAATAACAAAATAACTTGTTTATATACTACAGCACTTGATACTGCAGGGCATTTGTAGATAAAAATCCAGAAACTAGGTGGGATGGCTGGTGGACAGGCAAATAGATCCTTCATTATTACTGTGTGTGTTTCTAGGAGTTTTAGCGTGCTCATATACCTATGTACTGTAGAAATCTCATCTGTGTGGGTATATATGTATGCATACATTTGGGAATGTGTTTATGTAAATGTTGAACTAGGTTAATACATTATTTAATGAGTAATTTGAGAAGCCAGGCAATTCAGTTATGTTCTGTTTGTATATAAAGTGAGGGTCTGTCATACATAAATCTTATAACATACTGCTTCTCAGAATAATAGAAAGGAATTGTAATTTTTCTGCAGCCTTAAGTATATTTTTACAATTGTGTAACACTGTTCTGCATCTGTCGCTGAAGCTCTAGGACAGGGGTTCTCAAACTGGGGGTCGGGACCCCTGAGAGGGTCATGAGGTTATCACGTAGGGGGTCGCGAGCTGTCAGCCTCCACCCCAAACCCTGCTTCACCTCCAGCATTTATAATAGTGTTAATTAAAAACACTTTTTTATGTATCTTATATGGGAGGTCGCACTCAGTGGCTTGCTATATCAATGGGGTCACCAGTACAAAAGTTTGAGAACCGCTGCTCTAGGAGATAGTGGTTTAATGACGTCTAAACAGTAAAAATCAGTTTCTTCATCTCTAAGTGTAGTATTGAAACGTTTGTGTAAAAGCTAAAGAAGTATTGAAATAGCAAGTAATGAATGTGTTGATCACTGCTAGTTGAGGAGAAACTTTGAAGGAGATGTATGGAAGGGTTTACTATAGTAATTGTGGACCCAATCCTCTAGTCTAAATGCACCAGTTGTGTTGTCTTTGTATATTCCCAATGGGTTCATTTGGATAAGTGCTGAAGTAAGCATGTGTTTGGGAATATTTGTAGGATCAGGGCCTAAGAATAGATACTTGAATGTACTGGTCAAATTTACAGATGTAACTTGGTGTAATAAGAAAATTGCTTTCTTTATTATAATGCTTTAAAACTAAATTTTTCAGGCAAAAATTGTAAAGCCTGAAAGCACAATTATTTGTTTTTCCTCCTTGGGTAAGTCAGTTTTTACTGGCGAGGCTTTTTAAAACCTGCCACCAACCTGTATTTTCACGTTGAGATTCAGACTAATGGTTTTAATCTTGGAGATATGTCATCTGTACTTTTAAGGAGTTGTCTACCTTTTTGTGCACTGGTGTAAAAAGTGACTTGAACTGGGTTACCTGTGTTTGAAACCTGGTTAAGCTGTACCAGGGTAGTATATCTTCACAAGGGGTTTGCACAAGTGCAACTACATTGATGGAGCTGAAGTATTGCATCCCCCTCCCAAGTCCTGGTCATGCAAATTGCTTTGAGCATCTGGAACCCCACTGAAGTTGTTGAGGCTTGATACCTGGGTCTGCGCATGCAGAGCAATTGCTCTTTCAGGCCTAATCCTGCACGTACCAGTGCTTTAAATCTTTTTTTTTTTCACATGCACATGAACAATCCCTCATTCTAAACTGGTTTCAGAGTAACAGCCGTGTTAGTCTGTATTCGCAGAAAGAAAAGGAGTACTTGTGGCACCTTAGAGACTAACCAATTTATTTGAGCATAAGCTTTCGTGAGCTACAGCATCCGATAAAGTGAGCTGTAGCTCACGAAAGCTTATGCTCAAATAAATTGGTTAGTCTCTAAGGTGCCACAAGTACTCCTTTTCATTCTAAACTGTTGGTTGTTTTGCTTCTGAGTGACATGAAATACAAGAGCCAAAAGAGAGAAAAATTTGTCATATATCTGACCTACCTGTCCTGCTCTGTGAGGAACATCTTCTCATTGTCTGCTGCTGAATCATCCTAGGAAAAAAAAGTCTCATGATTAGGCATAACTTTTAGAATTTTGCAATCAACAGTATAATTTGGTGATATTCTGTAAATGAGTCGGAGATTTTTTAGTTTAGGGATAATAATGTTCATTTGAGTATTTTGTGTGTCTGTCTCTACAAACTTTAGTTCAGTAGGTGTAAGAAACTGAACACTAACAGGTTTTAAAAGTTTGTCGTCTTTCAAGAATTGGGCTGTAGTTCATTTCAGCTCATGTTTTATCTCTGGTACCATCTATACGTAGGTGGCAACCATGTTATCAAGAACAGCGTTTAACTATGGTTCTTATTAGCAGGTATTAACACAGTTTCCACCATTAGCATAAAAATGACTCCTACTCCACAGGGGCCTATCTACACTGAGAATTTTTAGCAGTTGTCTCACATTTAGTTTAGCAGTTGTGCTAGTAAAGCTGGAAATGCTAATGTAGAGTGGATACAGGCATTTTTACCAATTTTCGTCTATCTCAACTCACTTTAAATATAGCTTAGTATAGTTTTGTGAAACAATTTATAGCAGGGTTCATTAGGGTATGTTGACCAGGGAACTCATATTAGCATGTAGTTCCATCACAAATGTAGACGAGACTATAGGTTCATAACCGTCCTTATTGTCCTTATTGGTATATACTTCAGTTCTGTCTCAAGGCTTAGGTTCTTTCATTCCCAATGGAAGAATAAAGTTTGTAATGGAGAAAAGTCCTTTCTGAAGCAGAGAAATAATGTTTACATCCTGTTGTTGTATCTTATCCTAGGTAGTTTATCCATCAGTTTAGAGTATGAGATTCTTTCAGAGTAAGAACATGCCTACATTTTTTTGTCTATATTACTGTTTCTGAAAGTGGTCCGTGGACCACTGCTGACTTACGGAAAACTGACAGATCATGTGGTGCAGGCTCTTCTATTTTTCCAGCTGCTGTGTCACATGAAAGATAGCAAAAAATTGATTGAATTGTTCATAATCTTTTTCTGATATTGTATTTAATGCATAAATATTGTGCAACTGCAAATTGTGAAAGGGAGGTATTCTGCACAGTGACACAGGAGAAAAAATGGTCCCCAATATAATCTTTCTGTTAATACATGATCTGCTATGAAATGTTGAGAATCCCTGGTCTGTACTACATTTTGTATAATATACCCGTGTGGTCACTCGTGCTATAGAAGTAATAATTATGCTGGGTATTCCAAAATGCTACTTTGCAGAAACCCTTTCTTGTAGTCAAATTTTTAATTTTGACTCATTAGAACAGAACCTTGGGATTATTCCTCAGTTTGTCCACTCTTTCTGTATTTAGTCTCAAATCTGATTCTTTCCAAGAATAGCCACGAAAAATTTGGACAACTTTCAGGCGTTGCCATCGGATATATCTCAGTCTGTCCCATTGTCTGGGCATTCACCAGATTGAGTGAGTGGTTTATTTCTTCGACACTTCAAATATCTGCCATTTCTTCTTTATCCCACTGTCAAAACACTTATTGAAGGCTTGTGCACACAAAGTTGCACTGATTTAATCTGAAATGGGAATTTAAACCAATATTGTTAAACAGGTAAAAACCCCTGTTTGGACGCTCTTATTTTGGTTTTAGAGCAGTCCTTTCTGGTTCAGTTTAAGACTGTTGAACAAATTTAAGATAAACTAAAATGAAAGCACAGGGGATCACTCCACTTTAATTAAACTGGTTTAAAAATGATTTAAAGGGTGGACTGTGGTGGAAAGTTATACTCATAGCTGCTGAGCTGTGAACGTAAACCAGTATAACTCCAGGTGTGGATATTTTTGTTCTGGAAAAAGTGTGTCCCCCCAGGTTTATTTAACTTAAAGCCTCTTTCTAAGTGATGTAAGTTTTTATTCTGGAGAAAATCGTTCACACGGGGAGTTATATCAATTTTATTATATCCGTTTAACTCTGCACTTGTCCTTGAACCTCATCAGATTTCTTTTGGTCCAATCCTCTAATTTGTCTAGGTCCCTCTGTATCCTATCCCTACCCTCCAGCATATCTGCCACCTCCCAGTTTAGTGTCATCTGAGGGTGCAGTCCACGCCATCCTCCAGATCATTAATGAAGATATTGAACAAAACCGGCCCCAGGACCGACCCTTGGGGCACTCCGCTTGATACCGGCTGCCAACTAGACATGGAGCCATTGATCGCTACCCGTTGAACCTGACGATCTAGCCAACTTTCTATCCACCTTATAGTCCATTTATCCAGCCCATACTTCTTTAACTGGCTGCCAAGAATACTGTGGGAGACCGTGTCAAAAGCTTTGCTAAAGTCAAGGAATAACACGTCCACTGCTTTCCCCTCATCCACAGAGCCAGTTATCTCATCATAGAAGGCAATTAGGTTAGTCAGGCATGACTTGCCCTTGGTGAATCCATGCTGACTGTTCCTGATCACTTTCCTCTCCTCAAAGTGCTTAAAAATTGATTCCTTGAGGACCTGCTCCAGGATTTTTCCAGGGACTGAGGTGAAGCTGACTGGCCTGTAGTTTCCCGGATCCTCCTCCTTCCTTTTTTTAAAGATGGGCACTACATTAGCCTTTTTCCAGTCATCCGCGACCTCCCCCGCTCGCCATGATTTTTCAAAGATAATGGCCAATGGCTCTGCAATCACATCCGCCAACTCCTTTAGCACTCTCAGATGCAGTGCATCTGGCCCCATGGACTTGTGCTCTTCCAGCTTTTCTAAATAGTCCTGAACAGCTTCTTTCTCCACAGAGGGCTGGTCCCCTCCTCCCGATACTGTGCTGCCCAGTGCAGTAGTCTGGGAACTGAACTTGTTCGTGAAGGCAGAGGCAAAAAATGCATTGAGTACATTAGCTTTTTTCACATCCTGTCACTGGGTTGCCTCCCCCTTTCAGTAAGGGGCCCACTCTTTCCCTGACCACCTTCTTGTTGCTAACACCTATAGAAACCCTTCTTGTTACTCTTAACATCTCTTGCTAGTTGCAACTCCAATTGTGATTTGGCCTTCCTGATTTCACTCCTGCATGCATGAGGAATGTTTTTATACTTCTCCCTGGTCATTTGTCCAGTCTTCCACTTCTTGTTAGCTTTTTTGTGTTTAAGATCAGCAAGGATTTCACTGGTCGCCTGCCATATTTACTGTTCTTTCTACACATCGGGATGGTTTGTTCCTGCAACCTCAATAAGGATTCTTTAAAATACAGCCAGCTCTTCTGGACTCCTTTCCTCTTCATTTTATTCTCCCAGGGGATCCTGCCCATCAGTTCCCTGAGGGAGCTGAAGTCTGCTTTTCCGAAGTCCAGAGTCCTTATTCTGCTGCTCTCCTTTCTTCCTTTTGTCAAGATCCTGAACTCGACCATCTCATGGTCACTGTTTCCCAGGTTCCCATCCACTTTTGCTTCCCGTACGAATTCTTCCCTGTTTGTGAGCAGCAGGTTAAGAAGAGCACTTCCCCTAGTTGGTTCCTCCAGCACTTGCACCAGGAAATTGTCCCCTACACTTTCCAAAATCTTCCTGGATTGTCTGTGCACTCCTGTATTGCTCTCCCAGCAGATATCGGGGTGATTGAAGTCCCCCATGAGAACCAGGGCCTGTGCTCTAGTAACTTCTGTTAGTAGAGTGAAGAAAGCCTCGTCCACCTCATCCCCCTGGTCTGGTGGTCTGCAGCAGACTTCCACCACATCACCCCCCTTGTTGCTCACGCTTCTAAATTTAATCCGGAGACTCCCCGGTTTTTCTGCAGTTTCATACTGGAGCTCTGAGCAGTCACACTGCTCTCTTACATACAGTGCAACTCCCCCACCTTTTCTGCCCTTCCTGTCCTTCTTGAACAGTTTATATCCATCTATGATAGTACTCCAGTCATGTGAGTTATTCCACCAAGTCTCTGTTATTCCAATCACATCATAATTCCTTGACTGTGCCAGGACTTCCAGTTTTCCTTGCTTGTTTCCCAGGTTTCTTGCATTTGTATATAGGCACTTAAGATACATCGCTGATCATCCTGCTTTTTCAGTATGAGGCAGGAGTTCTCCTCTCTTGCGCTCTCCTGCTCGTGCTTCCTCCTGGTATCCCACTTACCTCAGGGCTTTGGTCTCCTTCCCCCAGTGAACCTAGTGTAAAGCCCTCCTCGCTAGGTTAGCCAGCCTGCTTATGAAGATGCTCTTCCCTCTCTTCATTAGGTGGAGCCCATCTCCGCCTAGCAATCCTTCTTCTTGGAACACCATCCCATGGTCAAACAATCCAAAGTCTTCTCTCCGACACCACCTGTGTAGCCATTCATTGACTTCCACGATTCGACGGTCTCTACCTGGGCCTTTTCCTTCCACAGGGAGGATGGACGAGAACACCACTTGTGCCTCAAACTCCTTTATCCTTCTTCCCAGAGCCATGTCGTCTGCAGTGATCCACTCAAGATCCTTATACAAATTACAAATTAACAAATTCCATTCATATTTTTTTTTTACTGCAGCTATTGCTATGGAGTTGTAGGCTGGTCTACAAATTGTCTTAAAAAATTTAAATCAAGTGAATTAAATTAGCGCAGATCTCTAATATAGCTGTACTTAAACTGATTTAACTCTCACTTTAAATTATTTTATCCTAATTTGGTTAGTAAGGGTCAAACAGGTTTAAGTATATCTGTATTAATGAGTTGCACTGTATTAACGAGATCGGTTTTTAATAGACTTAATTAAACTGGTGGAACTTTTCTAATGTAGGCAAGTCCTGATTGCCTTCTAGTAGTGCATTAATTGACATGACTACCATCTGTGTGGAAAATTTAGGAAATAAAGGAGCAGTGTCCTGAATCTTCACAGTATATGATGCTACTTAGGGCTTTCAGCACGCTCACCTCAGGTTAATTAAAATAAAAAAAAATTGCTAATGAAATCTTAAAATTACAGATATAAATACACACAAGTTGGGGATATGGGTATTAACATTAGTGACATTAACTTGCCCACATTCAATATATATTTTTGATTTGCACTTTGTAACCTTAACATTGCCTTAATATATAATATTAAATTGATGTTTCTTGTGTTTTGTTTTTTTGAGAGAGACAAAATGTTTTGACTGATCGTATTTGAATTGAAATAGTTCCAATTTGGTTTTGATGTTCACACCTCACTGAAATGAATAGAACAGGAGAGCTGTTATTACCATCTTGGCTGCAGACATCTTCCATATAGGTTAGAAACATATTGGGGCACCTTAATCTTCACCAGTGAAGAAGAAAATTGGGACTGGTCTACATTAGACAAACTATACCCACATGTTCAAACCTCTAGTATAGATTCACTTAAACAGTTTTCAATCTTACATCTGTTTAGCTTAAGTCAATTTGTTTAGTTACACCAGTGTTTAGTGTTTAGTTTACACCAGTGTTTAGTTACACCAGTGCAATTTTTATAATGTAGAGCAGTTTTGTTTTTAACAGAAGATTAGAATATACAAAACACTACAGAATGAATCAGAAATTGTAGACAACCATGATGAAACTGCAGAATCTGCCATTTTTGCAACCACTGGTTTATCTTGTGACTGATGTTGCATCTGTCTTCAGAGGACCTTGTTGTGTGCTTCAGTGGGATACTTACAATCTCCCTTAAGCACATTGTCCAAGTGGCAATCCTTGTGTTTATCAGACTGGTCAGAGAACACATAGCAGGATTAGACAAAATGTAGATTTAAAAACTCTTGAGCCCTGACTAAAGTAACTACAACTTCCACTGTTGCTACCCAAAAGTGAATTTTGGATCCTAACTCTTCTGCTGTAGACAAAGCCCCTGTATGATGCTTAAAAGTTGATAGAGCTTTGTTGAGCCATGCTAAAAATCATAGATGGCCACTGAGCATAAGAAGTGACTTTTCAATTATTTACCTTACTTTAATATTTCCCATTTCATCACCCAAACTTAACAAGATGCTACTTCTAAATAAGGGCTCTCTATACATGCAAAGTTTCAAATTCAAGTATAGTCTACATTAGGATTTTACATGGGTATAGCTATGTCTCTCTGGTGTGAAAATACACGCTCCCCTGAGAGATGTAGCTATGCCAACCTAATCCCTGGTATAGACAGTGCTAGGTTGATGGAAGAATTCTTCTTGTGCTAATGGGAGAATCCTTCCCATTGGTGTAGGTAGTATCTACAGTAAAACGCTACAGAGTTCATGTCTAACTCAAAAATTGCGTCTTCACTAATAGGGAGGACTTGTGAACAAGATGAGATGAATACATAATAGGATTGGCACGTTCAGTGTTTGAATCACAATAGCTCTATCATATATTGGCTCAGTCTATAATAAGGAAGGGAGGTAAAGACAGTACAGCATTGATTCTTGAAGTGTTTTTGTCTTATACAGATCCTGTTAAATCATATGGCTAGAGAGTAAACAAAACCAAGCCAACTGCTGACACCACTTGTAATCAATGAGTAATTTTCCTAGTGTAGACCCTGCTACAATGCTAAAAACACTTAGGAAGTTCTGGGCAGCTAGATGACACAGTCAGTGTTTACAGTGTTAGTTAGTTTTATATTAATGCTCCCAGCTTGTATTGCTGCAACTGTGGTAATGAAAGAATAAAAATCGTAAGTCTTGGGTGGGCATAGCGGTCTTTTACGTTATGTATGCATAATGGTGCTAGAACCCACTCTTTGCTAATATTGTTGAAGTGCATTCTAAACAGAGCTTAGAAAAAACCAAATTGGGACCTGCCTACAAAATTAACCACATTTAAACATGATTGTGTTTAAGCCATATTATAGCACTTTTTTTTCTTTCTTGCATGGACAGATAACATGTTGAACTAAGTTTTAATCCTAGTTGATATTTTTACATACACGTTCGCTTAATTGTCTTAGAGAATGTTACTAAAGTGCATTTCCTATCAACGCAGTCACAAAAAATCCAGGAAATCACCAGTTAGGCTACACTAACACCCGGAGCAGCTTCAGTTCATGTAGTTTATTGCTCTAGTCTCACCAGTCCCAAACCTTCAAAGACTCTAACAAAGAAATTCCTGCTGATGCCAACTGGCATTGGCACAGTTGGGGTTCCCTAGTAGACAAGGCTCTAGTGGCTTCGATTGGCTTTACTGCTATGTTAATTAAAGCTGCCAAAGTCTTGTCTATGCTTGAGCTCCCACTGTTGCTAACATGGGTTCAGCTGAACGAGTAATAACATTAATAGGAAATTCTTTTGTAAACAAAGCAATAGATTCTTTACTTCCACAACAAACTTTCACTTCCCATATATATCTACCCAGAAAGCACGCATCCAGTTTCTCCAAATCTCAAAGAAATGCAAAGGTTTAATTATGACCTCCGCAAGACATTAAGATAAGAATATGTTGCTTCACTGTGAAAGTATATGAGTTTTTACTACCTTAAAAATTCAAGGTCCTAGTTAACGTTTGTATATGAAAGTTGTGGGCATGGGGGAAAATGACAAGGATTTTTATGGAGGCAATGGCAGCAAGTGATTGGGAGGTTTTGGGTTAGAGGGTAAAGAATTTGTCAAGGTAGCAGAGGTGCTTGGAGTTTGGGGGCAGGGAATGATGGGGGTAGTATGTAAGGAGCGCTGGGGTACAACATGAGAAGAAGGCAGGGTTTGGCTAGTGTTTCCTTGTTTTCTCCATCCAACAGATACTCCTGCTGGAATTCTGTGCCACTGCACAATGCAGAATTTAATTTTTCATGCAGAATTTGTGACAGCCAGAGCCCCAGCTGCCCACATCTGATGGTGGGAGCCCCAATCACCCATTCTCCAGTTTATCTGGATTTTTGTTTATCCAATCTGGCCCAGATCCCAATTAGATCAGATAATCAGGGTTCCACTGTACTTTTATACAGCATATTTTTATATAATGACTTTGTTTAAATGAAATGTTTCATTTCACTGAAAAAAAAAAAAGATAACTATCAACAAAGATACATCAAGTTCAGTATTAATATGCCAAGCAAGGAATCTGTTTGTCAAAAAACATTTCCTGAATCTTTTATGTTGTCTGTATTGTTACAGTTATACTTGCTGACAGGTATTTTGAAATAAATTGCCAAGTGATTGAAACTGGCATGATTATATTGTGTTGTTTTGTCAAAATATGCAGAATTTTAAAATAGTGTGCAGAAGTTTTAATTTTTTGGTGCAGAATTCCCACAGGAGTAAAGAGATGTGCAGAGTGACTTAATTCCTCAGCAAACTTTATCAGATGTGATGGGTGGAGAAAGCAATAACATTCTAGTGCTTCCCTGGTTTCTTCATTTCCTGTACTTGCATCTTCACCAACATGGTTGCTCTCTCCTTACATGCCAGAATCTCACTACCTCATACTCTACAAACCCTGCTCCCCTGTATGTTAACACAATCTCACTGCAATTTTCCCCATCATTTGACAGCCCCGATGGCTACAGTGGCTCAGCGCAGTCTACATGATATGATGATAAAAGTGTCGGTATGTAGTCTACGCCAATAACTTGTCACTTCTTCGAGTGCTGATCGTTTTGGATATTCACTATGAATGCTTTGTTTGCCTGTGACCAGAAACTCTTCATTAGCAGTGTCTGTTGGTTTGCACCTTGCACCTCCTCATGCTTTCATATGACGGCAGAAGGGGCAGCGCAGACTGACCACCTCTCCAGAACCTTGTGTCCATTCTTCTCTTCTTCATTCTCCTACCTAGAATCTGTAAATATTGTAAACAATATTTTAGCTGAGATAGTTTAGTCTAGTTTTAGTGCTAATTAGTGGAGAATTGAGGGTCCTCCTCCATTATCTCCCCTTTGTCTTGTTTACCTATTATGCCCAAGGTACCATGCTTTAAGCCTTGCCTGGCCTGCCCCTGGGTCTTCCTGGCGAGCGACCTGCATGACAGGTGCCTGTATTGCCTTGGGGAGGTTCACATGCCCTTGAGGTGTGGCATCTCTTGCTCTTTCCCCTCCATGTACAAGGTAGTCTCATGAACTCAGGCGCTGAAAACACTTCATGTAGCTCGCCATGAGACCCTGCTTGTATCCTGAACCCTCCTGCTTCCCTTCAACCTGTTTGGCGTCACTGGGCAGTGTTCCTCTGCCATCTGGTACCAGTGGTTCAAAGTCCTTCACCAAGCACAGGGGCTCCATGAGGCAGAGGCAGGAGAAGGACAAGGGCAAACACAAGAAGAGGGACAAGTCCCCACATAAATCTTTGAAAAACAGGTCTGCCTCACCTCTTCCTCTAGCACCACCTGAGACTTTGCACCCCGGAACAGGTGCACTCAGAGCTTGTACTAAAAAGGCAGTGTTGGTGGTACTGGGAGCTTCCAGTGCCCCAGTGCCACACATTGAAGGACGTTAACAACGCCTATGCCTCATAAAGTCAGAAGGGATTCTCCCCCCCTCCTCCATTTCAGTGGTGCCAGCCACTTACAGATCCTCCTCCTTCAAGACAGCACCAATGGTCTAGACAAAGCCAAAGACATCAATCAGCTCAAGGCCCTGTAATCTTCTGGAAGACGTAGCTATGTATGCAGACCTGACATCTCTGATTTTCTCTGAACTGATCCTGCTCCAGGAGATCTCCACTCCATCGACTCTCCATTCATTCGCCAATACTGTGAAGCAGCTGGAGAAAGAGGTCAGCCTGATGCTCTCTACTTCCTGCTTGTCCTTGCTCCTGATTGGTGGGAACCATCCCATTACGCCACCAGCCCCACCACTGGAACATGAAGAATCCTGTTCATCAAACCAAAATGAGCTTGTACTGACTGACCCTCCAGATACCCGACAAAGAGCCATCAACCCAGACTGCTTCCAAATGCACTCGCTTGCCCTCATGTGCTCCCCAACAGCATTTGTTGTCCTGAGACTAATGGTACTCTTGATGTGGACCCCCACAAGTACCCCTACACCCCATCCTATATCTCTGTTGAGGTCCCTGGGAACCGTACCTCCAGGCACCTGAATATGAGGACCCTATGTTCTGGGCCCAGTAGTGGTTACCACTACTAGTCACCAAGGGAGCAGCTGTTGGAGAGGGAGCAGCTGGATCCACCAGTGAAACCTTGTCCTCTCCACATGAGGCACTATCACCAGCATCTCCATTACCCCTAGATTATTTTAAACAGTCCCAGGATCACCTCAGGAGAATCACAGATGCTCTCCAAATTCCACTAGAGGAGTTCCAGGATCCAGCCTACTTGCTTTTGCACATCCTCCAGGCTACGTCTCCGTTTTAAATGGCAGTCCAGATTGGCAAGGTCATCATGGAACCTGTCCGATTTATCGTGCACATTACTGCAACCTGTGCCCCAGAGAGGGCTGAGAAATGCTACTTTGCTCTCCGCAAAAGCGTGGAATTTCTGTTTTCCCACCCTACCTCCAATTCCTTGGTGGTCCAAGGAGTTACAACAAGAAGCCAGCTACCTCAGCCCAAATCCACTTCACTGAATAAAAATACCAAAGGACTTGAGCTCTTTGGAAGAAAGATGTTTTTGTCAGCTTAGTTTAGCATTCTGAATAGCAAACTACCAACTTCAGTGTTTAAGTATAACTTCTTGAATTATAGCAAGCTCCTTCAGGAAAACAGACCTTAGTTCCAGGCCATCCTGGATGTGGGAAAACTAGTGTCAAGATCTTGTCTCCAGGTGTCCCTTGATGTAGTGTCACAATCCATAATCATGAGATGGGCATCATGGCTGCTGGCCTTGGGGTTCCTCTGGGATGTCCAAACCACCCTTGAGGGCTTTCCCTTTGAAGGTCATAATCTCATTAGGGACAAAACAAGTGACTGCATACCCTCTGCTCTCTGAGTACTTTGGCACTGTGTAGAAAATACTCCAGGTCTCCTTTCTGCCTTGACATCAACCACCATCTTCTTCCAACAGAAGATGTGTGAACCCCTAAAGCAATGACAGAGGATCCAGCTGTGTAGGCACCCTGCATCACAATCCTCCAGTTTAGTGTCAGCTGCTTCTTGTGTTGCAGCACCTGAGGATTGACAGCCAGTCTCCACAATGTCTGCTGCTGTCCCCTTCAGAGGCCACCTGGTCCATTTCCTTCTGATGTGGCACACTATTACAATGGACAAATAGGTCCCGGACATGTCAAATGGCTACTCATCAGAGGGTTTGGGCATTCCTCTTGTTCTGGAGTATCTTGTCTTGCAAAAGACATGTGGCTTGTCTGTCAGCTCCCAGTGGGTACATATGGCAGCTCTTAGCTCTTCCCACCCAGTGGGGAAGACTACTCAGTCTTTACTCATCCTACTACTGCAAAGTTCCTGAAGCATATCATAAGGACATTCAAATTGCAAAACTAGTCCTTGCCTAGGATCTGAGCCTCATCCTCTCTTCTCTCATGAGATGACCATTTGAACTCTTGGCTTTCTGTTCCTTTCTGCACCTTCCTTGAATGTCGCTTCTTGATACCAGTTACCTCTGCTAAAAGGGTTGGGGAGCTTGGGTTCCTTATAGTGGACCTGCCTTATACAGTTTTTCACTAGAACTAGTTTTCTTTGTGACTACATCCAAAGTTCATACCTAAAATACCTTCTGAATTTCACCTTAACTAGACTGTTCACCTTCCAAAAACCTGAGAATGCAGGGGGCACGACTCCATTCCTTGGACTTGTGTAGGTCTCTGGCCTTCTACCTGCACAGAATGGCACCTTTTTGGAAGTCCCCAAGGTGTGTTTGGCACTGTTGCTGAAACAGTGAAGGAAAAGGCTGTCTCTTCCCAAAGGGTCTCTAAGTGGATTTCCTCCTGCATCATTCTGTGCTATGATCGTATAAAAGTCCATCCTCCTCAAACTGTCAGGGCCCATTCTGTGAGAGTCCAAGTGCTGTCAGTACTCTCATTACAGGGAATCCTGCTCTCAGAGATATGCAGAGCAGCTACTTAGGGCTCTGTATTCACCTTCACCAGGCATTATGCCCTGGTCCAAGCTTTGGCTGTGAAATGCTTCCTTTAGCACAGCAGTCCTGCACTCTGTGATATAACAAACTTCCTTGTGCCCTCTTCCTTAATGAGCACTGCTTGGGAGTCACCCACAGTGAATATCCATAGGGACTAGCACTTGAAGAAGAAAGGAAGATTACTTACCTTACAGTAACTAGAGTTATTTGAGATGTGTGGTGCCTTTGAATATTCAAGACTGCCTTCCTTTGCTCAGCTCCTTTTGGGATCCATGTTAGAATCACAACTGGAGAGGCAGTTGGTCTGCACTGCCCTTTATGCCCTCAGTTGAAAGCACAAGGAGGCGCAAGTGCAGACCAATGGATGCTGCTGTTGAAGAGTTTCTGGTCCCCAATGTACAGAGTGTATTCACACCCACAGTGACTACACATCTTGTACTCCAGTTACTATAAGATAAGTAACCTTTCTTTCTCCATTCCAAGGGTTAGATGATACATTGGTAAAAATGCATATGTCCTGTCTATGCTACAGTTTATATCATTGTTCCTACATGTGTTAGACTGATTCTACTGATAAATTGTGGGGCCTAATTTTTCTAGTCTAAATAAGGCATTTCTGTCCATATACATTAAACAAAGCAAACACCCCCACCCACCCACCCACCCACCCCGAACACACACACACACATTCAGGTTATGCAATCACATTTAAACAATTTTTTAGAAGGTTACCGTAGGATAGGTCATCTATCACTTCATCATATATGAGTGTGCATCATGTGTGAATGAGTCCTTCATAGATTAAAAAAAAAGAAAAAAGCACAAGAGACTTGTCCTTACTAGTGTCTCACATTTTTATTTTCATGCTTAATTTATTTGAAATCTTACTCTGCACAGTAACGTAGCCCCACTTTCACTGTTCTTAATTAAGTATGATGCAGCTAATTGTTCATACATCTAATTGAGGACTTTAAATTCTGATAGTCATTTATTTGCTAAGTATTTTGGCCAAAGGTGTTAAGTTATGATTCTGTTTTATCTTGGGGGTTCTTAGCAACGCAAATTGTCACAAACAGATCACTTCAGTTGTCCATTTTCTGTGCGGTCTCCCCATTGAATAGAGAAGTTATCTGTCCTAAATTTCAAAGCTCTTCATGGGAGTGGTGCTATCTCCCCTCTCCCTGAGAGATTGCCTTTTCTCTGATGACCTTGCACGATAGCTACATTCCACTGGAAGAATAAAACTGTTGACCAATAGGTGGAAGTTTGTAAATGTGGAGACGGAACTTTTATGGGAGCTGGACTTTGGTAATGGAACTCTCATAAGAAGTGATGATATTCATAGACATCACCACTTTTAGAATTAATTGTGAATCATATTTCTTCGTCATTCTCTCTCCACATATAACGTAGTTAGGGAGAGCAAAATCAGACAGCTCTTCCACTGAACTCACAAGTAAACATACAAAAAGTTAATTGAGCTATTTTTTTTTTTTACAGACTAGGAAGGAAGGGAGGGGAGAGGGTTGTTATTCCTATTTTTAAATACTATGTAAGCATTCAGATAATATGGTGAAGGGCCCATATAAGCACGAAATCTGAGATGGATTGGAAAAGGTATTTCTGGATGATTTTCTATTCAGTACATGTCAAAGTATTTGTCAGGAGTGTTGTACTCTACTTTGCCATCCTGCTGCCTTGCCTGTTTTTAAATAAAGGTTCTAATTTTAGTCTGAAACAATTTTTCTTTATATGAATAGCACCAGTATCATCGGTTTTGAGCTGGCTTTCCATTATTACAGTTCTAAATTATGTTTTTGTTCAATTGTAGATGTATTTTACACTATGTAAATATAGAAGTCTTGATGCAAACAAATACAGTTATCTAAATCCCCAGTCTCTCTTAGAATCATAGAATCATAGACTTTAGGATTGCCAGAGATTCCTCTCAATTTTTCCTTGCATTTTAGCGTAGTGCCCATAATAGTGGTTAAGGTGCATATTAGTATTTTAAATTTTTCTTTTTCTTTTTTTCTTTTCAGTGTTGTAATTGATGGCTTTCTCAAGGTGTTATACCTAGCATGTGCTCTGATAGAATTGATCAGTGACAGGCACAACATATTACTAAGGCTTGCATGCAGCCTGTAGTCTCGCATTTTCCAATCTTATGTGGTTTTATGAAATGTTTACACTATATACTATAGGATATAAACATAGAATTTATTTACCTAGACAAAGACCCTCAGTACTGGGGGAGCAGGGCAGGAACAGGCTTTAACCAACTGGTAACCTGAATTCCTTAGAACCGTGAATGTCTGGGTATGACTTCTCTTGTAGCGTATATAATGTGGATTGTTGGTAATGATAGGCTGGGTGTTTGCTTTGCAGATTTGCAAGCAGTACTAAAATGTAGAACGCTGCAGTATCTTCTCTGGGATGTTTGGATCTAGTAAACTAACTAGATATTTTTTAAAGCATTTCCAGGTCTCAGTTCAAATAATGAAAGAAAAACAAGCTGGTATCAAGAGACACAATCCTTCATTCAGGATTTTAGAAACAAAATTTTGGAAGTATTCCAATTGCCCTAAATGAAGCAAACATTCCAAAGGGTTATGTAATTGGTGGCATGCCAGTAACGTTGTTCGGAGCAAAATACTGATATTAAATCAGAAACTTACCAATGCTTCATTTAATAATAATAATAATAAAAAGGGCCAAATATGCTGTTCTGTCATACTTTACTCCTGGGGGAATTCTGCACCCAAAATTAAAAATTCTGCACACAATATTTTAAAATTCTGTATATTTTATTTGTCAAAATAACACAATATAATCATGCCAGTTTCAATCACTTGGTAATTTATTTCAAAATACGGGTCTTCAAGTATGTCTGTAACAATACAGACAACAAAAAAGATTCAGGAAATGTTTTTTTGACAGAGTCCTTACTAGGCATGTCAATATAGAACTTTGAGTAATAATTCATTTAAACTACAATACAGAAACGTATTTCCCACACCCCTCAAAAGCAGCCCAAAGGCTTGTGGAAGTCGGGGTAATGGAGAGCTGAGGGTCAGAGAAGTAATTGCTTGGGAGGAGCCTGGGAGTAAACTTGGCAGGTTGTTGGGTGTAGGTGTGAGAAGTATGGAACAGTTTTTTTGGGGGGGAGAGAGGGAAGGATTGTTAGAGAGTTGGGGAGCCTCCCCCATGCAGAACCGGGCTGACCCCTAGCCTCTGCCATTCAGACACACGTCTGCCCCTGTTCCCATGTGTCCCTGAACCCCTCCTCCCCGTCCCCATGTGTTCGTGCATCCCATTCAGCCAGGCATATTGGCATATGTCCCCATATGTCCCTGCACCCCCACTCCCCATTCAGCCAGGCATAGCTGCTCCTGTCCCCATATGTCCCTGCACCCCCACTCAACCATCCCCACTCCCTCTATCCCTGTGTGGCCCTGTACCCCCACCCCATTCAACCCTGGCTCAATGTTGTCACCCCATTAGCTGCTGTTCCCCCACCACAATCTGCCCCCCATTAGCCCTTCTAAACCCCCATCTGTGTGACCCCCCCCCCAGCAGCCCCTTGTGTGCCTCTCTCTTCTCCCCCCTTCCATCCAGTGCATCCTTAAAGGCCCCGTGCGCAGGGCTCTGTGAAGAAGGTAGCCTCTGCCCCCTCCCTCTCCACAGCTGGCTGCTCCAGTCCATGGGCCAGCTGCCTCTCTTCTAATGCCACATCAGCCCCTGGTGAGCGAAAGATGTAGTTGCAACTTCCCTTCACTTCCCCATCAGAATCAATTATTCTGCGGGGAAGGGGAGAATCTGGGGGGGACATTAATTCTGTGCTTGCATGGTGGTGTAGAATTCCCCCAGGAGTAATACTTCAAGATCACTTTGTTACTTAGGCATAGCAATATGCAGTTTCATTTTGAGATTCATGCATTCTAAGAAATTAGAGTAAATTCTGACAAGAAAAAGAAAAATCCTGAGAACTTGGCTGGATGTGAACATTTACAGCCTAATAAAGATGCTTATTGGTGGCTAATTTCCACTTGTTATTTACATTAGTGAGTGTATACCTTTGACTATTTGAAGGTATGATCTGAACTTCATGCATAGTCTTTTAGCTTCATTAAGTACATTAAGGCAAATTGCAATTTTGCAGCTGATCTTTAATGCTGTTGGCTTGAAATCTAATCAGTTTTTTTAAAGAAAAGAATTGAATGCAGTTTCATATAACACACTTGCTCTGGGTTCCCTTACTACTTGTTGTAGTTTTTCAAACACGTTTTCTTCTTTTAAAATTTTTTTTCTTTCCTTTTGCTGTGTGAAAGGCCAATGCAAATAGGTGAAACTGTCACATACATAAAGTAGTTTCATGGTATATCTACATTTACAGACACTGTACACCCAGCTACCAGGGGTATAAATGGCAATGTAGTTGGTGAGGCACAGCTTAGATGAGTAGAGTGACCTACATGCCTAATCCTAGGGCAAGAGTTCTCAACCCTTTTCTTTTCTGAGGCCCCCCCAACATGCTATAAAAACTTCACGGCCCAGCTGTGCCACAACAATATTTTTCTGCATATAAAAGCCAGGACCGGTGCTAGGGGGTAGTAGGCAGGGCAATTGCCTGGGGTCCCACACCACAGGGGGCCCCGCAAAGCTAAGTTGCTTAGTCTTCAGCTTCAGCCCCATGTGGCAGGGCTCGGGGTCCTGGGCTGCAGTCCTGCATGATGGGGCTTTGGCTTGCTGCCCTGAACCCTAGCAAGTCTAACGCCAGTCAGGCTTCCCGGACCCCCTGAAACCTGCTCACAGCCCCCCAGGGGGCCCCAGACCCCTGGTTGAGAGCCACTGCCTTAGGGTATATACCCTACATGGCTCTGTACGTGCCCAAGCAGTGCTTCCTGGATCTATACTGCTACTTTTAGCAGTGTAGTGTCCTACCGTCTCCTTGTTGCTGGAGCTTTTCCCCACCACAATGAAAGACTCCTGCAGTAAGGGAAAGTTCCGGAAGGGGGAAGGCAGTGGGGAAACGTTCCAACAGCTCTTCCCTGCCAGAGGCTTTCCCCATTGCTTCCTGCCACCACAGCCTTTCGCAGTAGTGAGTGTGGATGCAGCAGGCCTTTCACTGTAGTCTGTAGTTACATGTACCCTACACACTACGACCAGTGTAGACAAGGTCTCAGATGCAGAAAGTAAGCTAAAGGAACGGAAGGGTTATTTTAAAATAAAGTTGGGGAATGAAATTGTGACATAAACAGTTTGCACATTTATTTGTTTTATATACTTCTTATTTCTGCTTGTGATTCCTTTTGAAGAGTGGATATTTAAACCCCCCTCCCCACTGAATTTTAACATTCATTTATACTGGTTACAGCTGCTAGTCAAATCTTCATCCTAGATAGAGGCTTGACTTGATTTCAGAGTTGCATCTTTGTATGTACTAAATAGCCATCAAAATTACTTCTAAATAATCAGCCAAAACTGTAGGTACTACCACCTCTTCTAGATAGTACTAGTGTTATTTTTTTAATAGAGTTAAGAACATAAGAATGGCCATACAGGGTCAGAACAATTGTCCATCTAGCCCAGTATCCTGTCTTCCGACAGTAAGCAGAACCAGATGCAGAATGTGGATAATTGAAGATTAGTACTGTATGTTTTCAAATATCTGTTCTTCAACTGCCTGTCTTATTTCCAGGATTCCATGTTTCTATGATTTGTAGTGTTTTCCTACTGTTTACACTAGAATGAGAATAAGATGTAAATGAATTTAAACTGGTCAAACTGTTATTGTTATTACTAACAATAGCATCTGAAACTGCTGTAACGTGTGAGAGATTATCTAATTCAATAGCTGTCTGCCATAGGGCTAAATAAATATAATGCCTATACAGGATAGTTTGTGATTTGCCCAAAGTCACACAGGAAGCCTGTGGCCAAGCCAGGAATTTAGTCCATGTCTCTGACATTCCCGTCCAGTGTCCGATGCACTGAACCATCCTTCCTACCCTGAACAAGCGGATAAATTTTCTTAGTCAATTACAAAAAATAATTTAAAAAAATCAACAAATGGCATCTTATAGGAAGGCCAGGTTAAGGTGTTGGCACTGTAGACATGTGCCTAGGGCTCCAGCTTCTGGAAAGAAAGCTTTAATATAAAATAAAAGTTCTGTTCCTAGCCCTTGTGGTTGTGAAGGAAAACTTGAAAACATGACCAGGATATAACCCATACAGTAATGTCTGCCTGAGTCCACAGACAATCTCTGATGGTAGCTTTGAGGTGTGAACTGGCACAACACATTTTAATGGTGTTAATTCTGAAATCCACTGTTCTGGTTGGCTCCCACCAACACCACTCTGGGAGGTGCCTCGTTGCTGCTATTCAATTATGACAGAGCAAAAGTCATCTGTAATATCTTTTCTTCCTCAGTTTAAGTAGTTTGAATCTTCAGTTTACTCATTTGATCATGTTTATATATAATCTTCTACATGAAGTCCACATAGTTTAGTTTTGTTTGCTTTTGAAACATTGAGGAACAACATTCATAATGTCCTGCCACAAGTCTATTGATTTTGATATAGTAGAAACAGAACGTGAACTGACAGTTTTGCATTTTTTTAAGTCCTCTGAAATTCCAGTTTCAAATTACTGCTTGAGTGAAATAACCTGACATGCTATGAACAGTTTTGTAGTGTTTTCTTATATATTGTGTTACATTTATTTTTCCTTCAAATTGGAAAGAAATGATTCAGTGGACTGCGTAACTAGATCATGATTAAATCTGTTTCGTTGTGTGATTTGGATACAGTCAACTATCCCTGTAGGGAAGCTGAGGTTTAGTGTTTGTACGGTACAAGACGCCAAGTGCTATCTTAGTAGTAAGTATGGATTACATATTGTGTACATTTGTGTGTCTGTTGTGATCTGTATGATGGTATTTGTAAACAAGATTCCGTATTTAAACAAGGAAAGCTAGAATGACACCACTTTCTTTCAGATCAACCAGCTGTGGAACTTTTTCTGCAGGAAAAAAGCCATCCAAGCTGGTTATGCAAGCCTTTTTCATTTTTTTTTTTTTTAACTTCCATCACAAGTGTTTATATGAACTTATTTGAAAGACTTTTTTTGTTAGAAAGTCTCTGATTTCAGTCTGTGAATAACTTTTATTCTAGAAAGTTGAGTACAGCAAGGTTCTTGTTCTGTCTATTAAGAAAGAAAAGTTACATAATTACCTAGAAACCTAGACCCAGGTTCAGTAAGGTAGTTAAGAATGAGCCTAACTTTAAGCACTTGTGTTGTCCCATTTACTTTAAATAGGACTGCTCAAGTTCTTAGTTAAGTATATGCTTAAGTAGTCCTATTTAAAGTTAGAGGGACTACTTAGGTACTAAGAGTTAGCGTATACTTATGCATCTTGCTGAATCAGGGGGTTGAAGAGCATGACTAGTGGATGGAATTGACTGGAGTGCTGACACTGAAGTGTTTTGAAATTGAACTTTTTACAGAGGGTCTGAACACTTTGAAGGTGTTTGTAGTATCTGATATAGTGATTCTATACAAATCTGGTTAGCTCATCTTTTCTCATTTCAAAATGTGTAGAATTCAGTAGGGTATTTCTCATTCTAACTGTAATAGAGTTGAAAGCTGTTGATCAATACTTCAAATAGATGATTAATGTTTAGTGATTACCAAATGGTGTCTAAATAATGACTCGACATGCCTGAAGTAAAAGGAACAGTAGGAATCAAGTGACGTGTAGACAGAAGTAATGAAATCATAGTCTTCTAAAGTAAAATATAAACCTTGCCAAGAATTATTAAATGGAAAACAAAAGCATTTGTGTATTTTAAAAAGTGCAAAAAATTAGGTTTTGGGAGTTCTTAAAGATTAAATGTGTCATTGAGTGAAACTTAACCAAGGTAGAAGAGCAGAACACTAATTATTTTGACAGTCCCACATAGATACATTCTTGATGCCATAGATGCTATTGAAATGTAGCCAAGTTTCTTCCAACTAAGTTTCAACAGCAACTTAGTTCAAGAGCACACTGTCTTCAGCCCTCAAAACTTAATGACCAATTGATGACTCTTTTTCAGTAACATCAATATAACAATGATAAATCAGCATTGATTACTCACTCATGTTAACAGTTCATCAGAGGATACAGATATCTGTTCAAAGCATAGTATTTTATAGATTTTGATACAAGTAGTCAATGTTTAAAGTGCCATGAGCAAAAAATCATGAGGTTCATGGTTTGTTGGAAGTAGCTTGATGTCACTGTAGATGTTGACTAATGGTTTCTTTGCACATATAGTTGTTCCTGTTTAAGTCCACATAGGGACACATTTATTCTAGCAAAAGAATATTCACGTATGGAATTAATCAGGAGCAACTCCACGTGTAGACAAGCACTAAGAGAAGGGGTAGGAAGAAGGTCGTCTCACAAACTGGAGGAAGAATGTAGCTTAGTGACTGTCTCTTGAAGTTCAATCAGAGTTGTGAGAATTAGGTGAGAGAAGGGCATCAGGGAGATTAAAAACTCTGATGCAGTAAGTAAATAAATTGTCCAATGAATAGTCATCTTATTTGTCCTCGAGGAATATAATACTTTCTTTAAGGGTTTGAACTTTTTGTCTGTTGTATTCATTTTCTCAGCAGCTCTTGCCTGACGTGTCTTTAGTATCTGTGTAATGTTGTATGTCAAAATATATTTTTGAGTTCATGCTTGTGGTTAAATATAAGCACTTTCTTTTTCAAGCAGGGAATCATTAGTAGAGTTACAGAATCAGTGAAGAATATCGTACCAGGGTGGTTACAAAGGTATTTCAATAAAAGTGAAGATGAATGTGTAGATGCAAGCGAACCTACAAGCCAGCAGGAAACTCCAGTAAACTACCATCATGGTTATGCAGATGATGACACCCCAGTGTTTGATGGGAGAGTCACTCCTGAGTCAACAAGAATTAATTTAGAAGGTATGTGGGAGTTTGCAATCAAAACTGTAGCCAGTTAGTTGAATAATCTTTATTAATAAATTTACATTTCCGAATTAATTATAACTTAAGAGAAATTGGAAGGAAAAGCGATTTTACAAATTCTGACACAAATGTTTTAATAACTTTTTTCAATTTTAAGTGCAAACGTATCATTTGAAACATTGTCTTCCTGTGTTCTCTGAGGGGTGTCCTATAGGGAATTATATGTCAATGAGTTTCACATAATACATTAAACAGCTGTTAAATGGTCATGATTTGTACTCAGAAGTAAGCTGGATTGTTTGTAAACAAAAGACCTCTAGATGAAAAACTCTTATCCCATTACCATAGAAACATTCATTATGTTTCTAGATACTGATGAGCAGTCCTAGAATGAGTGGAAGATACCCTCCTCGGAGTCCTGACCTTTAAATCAGGCTCCTTTGATCAGTAATACAGGTGGTAAATTCAGGTTAGTTCTTAATTACCTTAAAATTAGGATACTTATAAACATGACAAGGTTGGCAGGACATGGCAATAGTTTCTTAGATTTGCAGTGCAGGACTATCCAGATACTCCCATCTGTGAGCATGTATTAAAAATGTTTGCTGTGGTGGCGATCACCAAAACTGCTAGCCTGGGTAAGGAGGTCATTTGTGTGCATCTATCATTATATGACTGTCAAATTGGAGAAGGTTAGTTGCCTCTGCTAGCAACACCATTTGAAGAAGACTTTAAGGGCAAATAAGAAAATTTACAGCACTCGCAGTCCTTGACTAGAGAGCAAGTTTTCATAAAGGAATAGGGGATGTCTTCAGGACAGAGGAACACATACTGTCTTGGGTTGAGAAGTACTTACAGGACTTCTCAGCAAGGACAACCACACAGCAGATTTACTCAAACAACTCCAAAGGATTAGGAATAACACTACTGTCCAGAACTTTGACCAGTTATGATGCAAATGAGGAATGCCACAGATAAATCTTAATGACTTGAGAACAGAAAAAACAAACTCCATATAATCAGCTTTCAGGAACCATTGACCTGAAGCACAGATGCTGTCTCCCAAGCTGGACCTTTAGCCTGGTGTATATAATTCCTCTCAAGATGTTGTCATAAAAATCTGCTGGAGGTTGGGCAGACTGGTTAGTGACCGCACCATGGTTCTGGACACTGAGCTAATCCATAGATGCTGATATTAATAGCATTTGCTTTCCTAGAATATCTGAGGAAGGCCTCGGGCTCCTGTAGATAAAATATACTTTAATAGCCATCTCCTTCGCACAAGAACTATAAGAACTAATCCACCAATAGCCTTTCAGACCTTTTGATTTATTTGAGAAGTTGCTACTATAGGGTGGCATCACTTTCACACAAACCAAGAGGTTTGTATCCTCTCTCTGTATGCTAAAATCCCAGCAATAATTGATGGCAGGGACACAGCATTTTTCATCTGTAGGGGGAGCCAGTACAATAAAATTTAGAGAAGATACAAAAAAAAGTACCTTTATTGCATATAATCAAGTGACTATTAATACTTTCTATCTAATAGAGATTGTATTAATTAGGTGAATTGTCTAATGTCTGAATCTCATCATTTTCTTCATACGTGCATTTTGTAAATTTGCATATATTTTGTGTGATGAAAGACTCTATTTGAGAGCAATTGGACATAGGGGACAACATTAGGGCTGCTAAGGAAACCTTGACACTGAATTTCCTCACTTCTTTGTAGTTTAAAATTTTGTTTAATGTTGCAGTAGGGTAAGTATTTGCATGTAGTGCTGCTGCTGTCATCAGACAGTTAAGTGAAACCCTGTATGGGTGAGGAAGAAGTTAAATTTGGCTTATCTCTATTTTTGTACTTGACACATGGCAGTAGAGTGACTGTTGATAGAAAACAGCTCTTGATTTCTGTGTGCTTGTACACTTACCTTGCCTAATAGAATGCTAATTGTGTTTTTTTAATTCCTCTTTAGAACCGTCCACAAGTAGATCTGCATTAAACTTCTCAGATGTATTAACAAGACCCTCTCTTCATCGGAGTCATTTGAATTGCACCATGTTGGATTCCCCATCACCACATTGTCAGCCCTCCACATCCTCTGCATTTGCAATTGGCAGTTCTGGACTCTCCCTTGTAAAAGAAATCAAAGATTCTACCTCTCAGCATGATGATGATAACATCTCAACTACTAGTGGCTTCTCCTCTAGAGCATCTGATAAAGGTAACTTTCATTTTACTACGGTTATATCTGCCTTATATGATGATCGTGTTTCACAACATGAATAAATTGAGTTTGTTTCATATGCCATCTGTCATCTTAGTAAATACAAAGTTTGTTAGTGCCAATTACTTAGATGTATATCTTCTGGTATTTAAGAATTTAACTTTGTTTAAGTATCTGAAATATTACATCACATTGTAATTTTTAGATGAGTGTTCTGAAAAATGCTGTTATGAGGCTAGGACGTCTCAGGACTTGGTGATGGAACACGAAGCCTTTCACCTAGGTTATACTCATATCTAAGTTGAGGTAGTAGTGACTGACAGCTCATTATACTCATGAAATTGGGTGGTGGTCTCAATCAGTTTAATTTTAAATGGATGTTCATATCAAAATCACCAATGTAATTCAGTATTGAATGGCAATGGAAACCCTGAAAATGGGCTGGGGTGTTCTGCAGGTCAGAGCTGAGCCATACGGTCAGGGTCATGTGGGGAGACTTGCACTGCTTGTGCTTTATCTGTTTTGTGGACAGAGGACTTCACTTTTCAATACTGACAAGTCTGTCACATTTCATGAATACTACATTCACGAAGGAAAAACATTCTCAAGATTTTAAAGTAAAATTTTAAGTTTTGGACTGACACCTTTGGATTCTGAGGTCCTTTATCTTCAGAATAAGTGCTAGACAGCACAGGCAGCCATATTGCAGGTCTCCTCGTACTGTGCATCTACCATTGCTCTCCCCCTTTCTGGAGGAGCTATCCTTGGTGAAGATAGTTGTTTCCATGCTGTTGCGATTCTTGGCCTACCTGAATTTGCCGGTAAGAATGCTGGTGGCTTCTATGGACCGTTTGATAGTAATGGGAATAAGAGCATTACCTCATTTCAGATGGATAACTAAACAGTTACCAGATTTATGAATGAGTCATTTCTGACCTGGGCTAGTCTTGAACCATTGACTTACGTGTGAAGGATTTATAATCTGATTACCAATCCCCATGTGTTATAGTCTCCTCCTGTCTTCATCAGAAAGAAGAAATACCGTTTTATAGTAAATCCATCAGTATTCAGTTCTGTTTAGTTCCTGGAATTTCCATTCTAAGGGCTAGTTGTGTATACACTTTTGAGAACAGAGCCTGGGTTCAGGGATGATGTTGGTGCTCCTACTCTTTGAAGCAGATTATATTGCCATAATACACAATATTAGTCTGTTTAAAGAACCCTGAAACCCTGGGGTAGAATAGTGCAGGATTAAATATTGGATTTTATTATGTCTCTCCTTAATGCTGTTTTATATCCAGTTTTCTTGCGTATTAACTAACTTACAATATGATTTACACACACCATATGTTCTTTTGTCAGATATAGCAATTTCAAAAAATACATCAGTACCACCTCTCTGGTCCACAGAGGCTGAACGATCTCATTCTCTCACACAACATTCTGCTACCAGCTCTAAAAAACCTGCATTCAACTTATCTGCTTTTGGAGCCCTATCCCCTGTGAGTACTACACAATATAAATTCTAATCACATTAGTTTTGTCTCCATTTTGCTAACTACCTATTAATATTTCTCTCTGCAGTCACTTGGTAATACTTCTGTCCTTAAGACAAGCCAGCTTGGGGATTCCCCATTTTACCCTGGAAAAACCACTTACGGTGGTGCAGCTGCAGCAGCAAGGCAATCTAAAATACGAATTACTCCTTATCAGGTAAGAGAAAGCATTGGTTATATGGGCAGGGAAGAGCAGTTGAAATGTAAAATGAAAATTTTGTCTTGAAAATGTGCATTCAAGATAGATCAGAAACTTACTTTATTATCAAATACTTCAGTAGTAGACACTATACTATTATAGGTTTCAGAGTAGCATCCGTGTTAGTCTGTATTCTCAAAAAGAAAAGGAGTACTTGTGGCATCTTAGAGACTAACAAATTAGTCTCTAAGGTGCCACAAGTACTCCTTTTCTTTATACTATTATAGAGATGTCACTGACATTCAGTAATGGGGGAGAAAACTGTCAAATGTAGAAGTCTTCAACCAGGAAAGCTTCCAATCTTAAAGGTAAATTTCATGAGCATATTAACCAGTGGGATTACTGGTGATGAATAGTTGCTTATTAAACTGATTTTTAATTTAAAAACTGTTGTAGAGCAACCATTGCTTCTCCAGTGTGCATACACACTCTTGTGCAGTTTTTTTCAGCAGCCAGCCACTAAAAGGAGTGTTGTAACCATGTTGATTCCAGGAGAGTCACAAGGTGGGTGAGGTAATAGCTCTTAGCGGAGCAAATTCTGTTGGTGAAAACTCAAACTCTGTAGCTTGAAAATTGTCTTTCACCAACAAAAGTTGGTCCAATAAGAAATTCACCCACCTTGTCTCACTGGAGCAGTGGTACTCAATCCTTGGTTCTCATGGAGACTTGTGCTTCTCTTGTTCTTCCGGATGTAAACCAGAGTAAGTGAAACACTGAATACAGGTTTCCATGATGAATTCCATGCATCCTAATCTCTGCTGAGTAGAATAGTAAAGGGTCAGTGCCTTGTTTGTGTAATAGCAGTCTGGCCTTAGGAATGTTGTAGAAGTGATCAGTGAAAATTACAAATAGTACAATGCTGTTTGTTGTCTGAGAGACAGGGACAAGCTGTATTATAAAACAGTTATACTTTATCATGTATCTTTAAATTGGAAAACTTGTATTATAGCAGAAACAGTAGTGATTGCTTTAAAGTTGCATAACAATTTATATATAATTTACGCATGCTTCACTATACACACAGTATGTATGTGTATATAATGTGTGTGTAAAACATCATGTAACCTTAACTACAGCAGGAACAGATGTTCGTGCCTTTTTGAAAGTTTTCATATTTAAAGTGACATACTACTTAACGTAGTTTTGCTGACCTTTATTCTTCTACCCAGCACAGATTAGGGTACAATCCTAAGTGCAATGTCAAGATAGACACTGTAACAGAATCCATTTAAACATTTACATAATCCGAATGGACGTACATGCCACTTTACAAAGATACAACTCTTAAAGACAGATAATGTCTTAAAGACTAAAGACCATGTCTAATATCATAAATGCTATAAACAGCCAAAAAAAATTGATTGCAATTTTTCAAAAATCAGTTTTAAAAAATAAACATAATTGGGCCTGGGGAAGGGGAACTAAAATGGCAAGCTTCCTTTGAAGGAGGGAATAAGCTCACATCCTGCCCATGCTATTTGCTGTGGATTACAGCCAGTGTTACTAGCTGCTTGTACCCTCTATGCTTTGCTTCCTACCTGCACATAGCAGCAGTGTGATGCACAGCATGTGTCTGTGATTACACAGGGGCAACATAGGATCCCAACAATAAATTAGTATTCAAGGAAGCTTTCCGAGTATTCTTCCTTTTGACCTTTGTTGCTTCTCTTTTATAGTTATATTTGATGTGTATTGTTGTAAATATAAAGGTTTCTCTTCTTTACAAAGAAGTTACAAGGCACTGTAGTAGCAAAATATAAACTCTGAAAATAATTAAAGAGAAACTACAAATTGGAATTCCTAATCATGATATACACTGATTAAGATGATTCATTATACTGTCATGTAAATCTGACTTCTCTTGCTTACTCAAAGTACATTCTTCAGATGTGACTTGCAATGAGCCTTTATTTACATTTTCTTTCCTGCCCTTTTTCAAAAAAGATAGCAGGCCCATTATTTTTTTTCTTTTTCAGCCTTTTACATTTTGATTAAAAGAATATGAATTGAAGTGATTTAAGATGGAAGAATTTAGGATGAAGTGATTTAGGATGGAAGAATCCAATGCACCGCTACAGACTAGGGACCGAATGGCTAGGCAGCAGTTCTGCGGAAAAGGACCTAGGGGTGACAGTGGACGAGAAGCTGGATATGAGTCAGCAGTGTGCCCTTGTTGCCAAGAAGGCCAATGGCATTTTGGGATGTATAAGTAGGGGCATAGCGAGCAGATCGAGGGACGTGATCATTCCCCTCTATTCGACATTGGTGAGGCCTCATCTGGAGTACTGTGTCCAGTTTTGGGCCCCACACTAAAAGAAGGATGTGGATAAATTGGAGAGAGTCCAGCGAAGGGCAACAAAAATGATTAGGGGTCTAGAACACATGACTTATGAGGAGAGGCTGAGGGAGCTGGGATTGTTTAGCCTGCAGAAGAGAAGAATGAGGGGGGATTTGATAGCTGCTTTCAACTACCTGGAAGGGGGTTCCAAAGAGGATGGCTCTAGACTGTTCTCAATGGTAGCAGATGACAGAACGAGGAGTAATGGTCTCAAGTTGCAGTGGGGGAGGTTTAGATTGGATATTAGGAAAAACTTTTTCACTAAGAGGGTGGTGAAACACTGGAATGCGTTACCTAGGGAGGTGGTAGAATCTCCTTCCTTAGAGGTTTTTAAGGTCAGGCTTGACAAAGCCCTGGCTGGGATGATTTAACTGGGAATTGGTCCTGCTTCGAGCAGGGGTTGGACTAGATGACCTTCAGGGGTCCCTTCCAACCCTGATATTCTATGATTCTATGAAGATGTCACTTTGTCCCACACCCATCTTTCAGGCACAATCCAACTCTTGCTATGAAGCCAGTAGACTCCCATTTTCTTCAGTAGGTCCTCATTGAGCTCATTCCCCACATCTCTTCTAAAATATTGGGATCCAACCCATTGTTGTCCCAAAACAAATAAATATATGAATGTTGAAGTCCAACATTTTAACATTTATCATGCTAACTTTTCAGACACCAGTCAGAAGACAAATGAAAGCTAAGCAAGCAAATGTGCAATCCTATGGAGTGACAAGTTCCACAGCGCGGCGCATCTTGCAGTCTCTGGAGAAGATGTCAAGTCCTTTAGCAGTAAATGGCTCTCATTTTACTCTATTGTGTTTCAGTGCAAGAGCATGTAACACATTCTAAACTTACCTGCACCATATTGGTGAAAACTTTCTTAATATAGTTTAACTTACTGTAATATTTATTTGACAGGATGCTAAAAGGATTCCATCTTCTATTGCTTCTCCATTGTCTTCTGTAAGTTTGTCTTTAAACTGTCTTCTCTTTTGTTTCATGCCAATGTCATTGTAAAGAATTTTCCTCTAACGTGTGGCTTTTTCCTTACAGCCTGTGGACAGGAGCATGCTGGATATTACTCGCTTCCATTCAAAGAGAAAACAGGTAAGGATTCACTGATACCCAGGTAGTTTTATCAATTTAATTAAAATATTCATTAGTTTTAAGTACTGTGAAGTTTCTGCAAACCTATAGTGTATACAAGGAATAGGATATTAACTCACATAACATTAAAATTATATTTTGTTTGGATTATTAATGACAAAAAATGTTCTCTTGTACACACTGTATCTGGGAGGGCTGGGACGGTTATCCATTCCACTTCTGGGGCAGGCTAGTTTCGTGTTGCTCTTTCCTGAGATCTGTTACTAAGAGGAACATGGCTGGAACTCTAAAGGGAGCTTTGCTTCTTCCCGCTACTAGTTGGCAAGCAAGGTGTGTGTTAGACAATAGTTTGAGGAAGCTCTTGTGCCGGAAGAGTGACCAGAAATGGAACAAATAATAAATATTTATAAATGGTGCTAAATGACTTTGCCAGACTTGTATTTAAACCAATGATTTAAACTTGTTACCTGTGCTTCTTAGTGCTTCTGTCTTGAAAAATGGTGGCTTGCTGAGGAGGGAAGGAATTTTGTAATTTCTGGTCACCTCTATAATTTTAACCAATGTTCTTACACATAAGAATAAGTTTAAGCTGTTGTTAAAGAAGCCCTAATTAGTCATAATGGTATGGTAAATCCTGATTCCTGTCATGGTGTTAACAAGTGAAAAATGCTAATGGATTTTTCAGGTTTTTCAGATACTTCTAATATTGCATAAATTTGAGATCTGAGACCACTATAGAAATAAAAATATTGTTTTCCTTCCATAGCATCCACCACATGAAGTTTTACACAGAAAATGGAGAGAATGTCTCTTAAATTTTTGTACTGACCTTTTGACTAGAAATAGTATTACACTTGACAGTTTACCAGAACATATTAGAATCCACATCTTTTGTAGTTGAGCATTTGTTGAAAAGATGACACTCGAACACAAAGTATAGTGTGTAATTTCTTCAGCATAAGTGTCATGTAAATAAACTGCAAAGAAAACTGCAATATAGCATTTTCAGTTAAATTATAGAGCCACACCTGTGTTGAGGCATTAAAAAAGATGTAGCGGTTATGCAACAGAGAACCTGGCAACGTCAGGCTAAACGAATGTTGCACACAGCTGTCTCTGGCTGAAAGGAAAGGAATTGTCTATTCATACTGCAATATTTGGCAAGAAAAGGGAAGCCCTTGATGGTAGTAATTGCTGGTCGAGACAAGGATTGTTGGGTGTTTTTTTTGTTTGTGCTTAGCTGCCAGAGTAACTGGACTGTTGACAGAACACTTGTGTACTTAGTAAAAACTGTTTCAATTGATACCAGTGGTGCAGTACATTTCTTACTTTAAAAACCCATGTAGGCCAGAATAGCACTCACATTAGTGCTTTTTATCTGTAGTCCCTTATCAGAAAAATGTCCGCCTACCTTTCCTTATAATGTTTTGATAATGCACATTAAAATTCACACTGCAAAATTCTTCCATTTAGAGTGGACTAGATTGACGAACAAACTTAGTTTAACACATAGTTTATGGAAGGTATCCGAAGCAGACAAGAAGTATTGTAATGAGCTTCTAAAAAGATCCTTTTCATGAAATAATCCTTGAAATTACACTAGGGGAAATAAAACCTTCCTGAGTTATAGGGATATTGTTAGTTTAAAAATAATATTGTAAATTATTTTCTCTACTGGTGTTTGACAAAACTAGATTACTGCAAGTGAAGCAGATTATAAAATTCAGATTAATTTTCACTATTTACATATTCAAACATTTCTTTGTTAGGACAATGAAAATCAATGAAGTCAGTTTAATTTTTAGATATGTATGTAGTGTAGCAATGTATAAGTTGCAAATATAGTGCATGTGGTATTTGTTTAAAATAACTCTTAACGTTGGAATGTTTGTTAAAAAGAAAATAATTTAAAGATTCCTTTTGTGTTCATCTTTTTGGTTCTTCTGTAGAAGCTTGCTTTACGCAAAATCCAAAATTTTGGATAAAATTTGAATTGACATTGTCTTTTTAAAATGAGTCAGTAAAATAAAATGTGGGGTAAAATTTTCAAAGTGCCTGCATGGTTTGAGGGCTTAGTTGACTAATGCTGTTGTATTTTTTTTAGGATGAGATTTGTTGGAGTAATCAAATCCAGAGGGTTGATTGATTAGCCATTAGCATTTTGACATAGAAGTCTATTTCCTGGCTTCAGCTATGACCACAAATTTCATTGTGTGTGTAAAACAGAATAATACTCTGATGATTTCAGTGAATTAATGTTCCTAAATGTTACTAAAATTAGCTGAGGAATCCTGGTTTTAGATTCAAGACACAGTTGAATACCTTGCTTGACTTTCTTCCTAATTTCTCCATGCGCATTGAGTACCTGTATAGCACATGAGAGCACCTCACTGAGTGCAGTGATTGTGTAGAGGTAGTTAGCTAGTTTAATTCAGGTTTTTAAGTAAATATAAATGATCTCAAAGTCTCCAAACTAACTATATTGATTGCTGCTTCTTTTAAAGGTGGAATCCCAGCACCCTCCAGTCCAGAAACTAGTGGCACCGAAGACAGTTTCTCAGTCAGTGAGCCGGTTACAGTATTTTAAACCATCTCTGACTCCAGCTGCTGAGTCAGGCAAGATTACACAGGGAGTAGACGTAAAGCACAAAGTAAGTATGCTTTCTCTTAACTTTGGAAGAGCTATAAATATAAATAGTTCTCCTATTGAGATGTTCTTACCTGTCAAGACAATTTATAACATTCAGGGTAGGGTAATGCTTAAGACAGTAGCAATCTTTGTAGAAGGAATATTTGAATTCGTGTCGACTTTTATTGTATTCGTGGACCATTATGTGATTGGTTGGTCATCCTCAGTGTAACGATGTGCTGCTGGCTTGGACTATATTTGGACTGAAAGGATAACGCAGAAGCGCAGTAAATTTTGAGACCTAGTTATGATCAAATCTCTGATAGTCTTACAAGAAACTTCTGCTGAAATAATTATCTAGCAAAACTTGGATTACTTTCATGCTAAATAAACATACTTGAGCTATGTATAAACTACCCTTCAGTTAAGCTATGGTCTCCCAGTGATCTAATTTGTGAGATCCTGTAGGGCATTTCAGTTCGTGTTACTCTAAAATTTTATAGGTAACTTATAAAACATATAAACTTTTGCAGCTTGTTCTAATATACCATAGTTCCCAGACAAAAATTGTACCTCGTCCTTTCCTATTATGCAAATACTGGGGACTGGAAAGTCGGGAGGGTCTCTTTTGAGATGGTTGAACCAGAAGAGTGAGGGAACCTCCCTGCCTGTGCAGTTACCTGTTTTGCCAGAGATCGTCTTTGGAGGAAGATGAAGTAGCACTGACGTGAGTGGGAGAAACCAACCTATGGATATTTTTGAAAGTGAAGTGTATGGGTTGTAAAATTGTTGAACAACCAAGTGGCATAGGCTTGGAGGAAAGAGGGTGCCATTTATGTTTCTATAGAAAGCATAATTGTTAAAATTCGGAACAAGTATTGATATTTTCACTAAGTGTTCTCCCTTGGGCTCTTCTGAGTAAAGCTTGAATGGATTTTAGGCAGCACACCAACATATTATTTCCCAGCCACAGACATTTGTAATACAGTCTATTATGGTGGAGTTGGTTATAGCTCAGTAGTTAAGTCTGAGTTCCCTTTTGTCCTTAAAAGCAGGGATTTAACCTTTTTGTTGTTTAAAAAAAAACAAAACAGCTTACCCTCCCCAAACTTACAGGACTTGCTCTTTTTACAGAATGAATTTTCTGAGAATTTACAAGTAAATCTGTTAATAAGCTTTGAGTTAACTTTCTTAAATGATTGATTGTCTATCTGTCAAGTTTTTTTGTTTTCCTGAGTGATCTTAATAAAAGAAAGACAGACACTTCAAACTTATACTTAAAATCAATTGAAATCTTTTGTGCATAGGTTATATTTGAAGAAATTAGGTTGTAATGAAGCTAAATTAATGATTGCATTTAATGGTTATGAATATAGAGGCTATAGAGTTATGTCACTGCTCAAGTTTGTGAGAGTGATAACTTGGTCACTGCCTCTTCTCTACAGTTTGTTTGCTTGAAGCCGTTCTGTTGGTTGTAATGAGTCAGTGGCATGAGAAGACTGGACTTGTATGTCAAGAGTTCTCATTGGTAGATGACTTGGCACTTAACTGTCACTACTTTTAGAGGTTCCGTGGCCGTAACTTGGGCGTTAAGGCCTGAAAGGCTGTCCATGGCACTGCTCCTTGAACTCCCCATTGTGAACCAAGGCAGCACTGCTACGGGGGAGTTGAGACAGGAACATACGGTGAGCTGTTAAAGTGCAGAGACATTGGGGGTATGTCTACATTGCAATAAAAAACCCACGGCACTGCGTCGCAGAGCGAAGGTCAGCTAACTCAGGTTTGTGGGGCTAAAACTAGAAGTGTAGATGTTCAGGCTCAGGCTGGAGGGTTTTCAGTTTTACAATATTGAACTTAAATTGAAATTTTGAGCTGTTATGTAGATAGCATAAATATTTTATCATGATTTTCATTAGACTCAAAAGTTGTCAGAATCAAATAAATATTCAGTGAATTTTGAACTCTAAATGGGAACTGTCTGCTAGTAAATAACTCAGCACAGCTACCATATGTGGGGGTGCCTCAGTTCAGCATTTTTGTGTTTAACATTTCAGTTTGGATTTAAGTCTCATGTCTGGAAGGGCCCAGGGAGCAGGAGGACCTGTTTTATGTTGTTGACCTTAACTGCCCCTTGTAACTCATAATGATTACATGTTGATGCAAGTGAGAACCTAGAGAAGAAACTCATTGCAGTTTAGAGGGGGGAGTAAAAGTGTTTAATAGAAGAAAAATAAGTAGTTGTAAAATTGAACTAAAGAAAGAAACCTAGTGGTTGTGATCTGTTAGGGCTGCCTGCTTAGTCAGCAAGAGACTAAAGATGTTTTATTCCAATAGCAACTCTCAGAAAAAATGCATACCTGCAAGAGGTAGAGCTAAGATTAAGTGTGCAGGCTTAATTTTGGATTTTCTAATTTTTTGAGGGTCTACCTCTCTAACCTTAATGTTATCTGAATATTCCATACAAAACTCCACGTTATGTGTGTTTTAGTGACTAGCTGAGGCTTTCTGTTATATTACAGGGGAGAGAGATGAGCTGTATTTCACAGTCATCTGTGTATCTGTTCTAATGGGATTTTTCCCCATACAAATACAAAGTTCTATGCAAATGGCATAATCAGTGTGGCACATAGTAATTTCATTAAGAACTGGCTAATAGATCTCACAAAGTAATTGTAACTGAGGAACTGTTATCAAGTGGGGCATGTTTCCAGTGGGGTACCTCAGGAATCTGTTCTTGGCCCAGTGCTATTCATTATCTTCAGTGATCTGGAGGAAAATATATGATCATTGCTGGCTACTTTTGCAGATGACGCAAAAATTGGTGGAGTAATTAAAAAAAAAAAAAAAGACAGGTCAATTCTGCAGAGCCTTCTGGATTGCTTAGTAAGCTGGGCTCATTTGAACAACATGTATTTTAATATTGCCAAATATAAGATACATTTAGAAACAAAAAGTGTGCGTCTCACAGTGAGGGGCTACATCTTAGAAAACAGTGACTCTGAAAACAACTTAGAGGGTCATGATAAGATGCCATGCTAAGAAGGCTAACATAATCCTTGGATGTATAAGCAGAGGAGTATTGAGTAGGATAGAGAGGTGGCAGTATGTCTACGTATAGTGTTAAGGAGACCATTAATGGAGCCCAGCATCCAGTTCTGGTCTCAGTGCTTCAAAAAGGACATTGAAAAATTGGGGTTCAGAAAAGAAGGTTCAGACGAATGATCAGAGGTGTAGAAAACTGTCTTGCAAAGGATGATTTAAGAAGCTCAATCTGTATAGTTTATCCAAGAGAAGATTAAAATCACGGTCTGAGTACCTACACAGGGGGAAAATTTCTGATTAAAGGGTCTTTAGTCTAGTATACAAAAGCATGACCAAGGCCAATGTCTGGAAAAAGAAACTGAACTAGAAATAAGGTATACATTTTAAATAGGGTAACTAACTGTTGGAACAAATTACCAAGGTATGTGGTGGATTTTCCGTCACTTTAAGTCTTAAAATCAAGATTGAATGTCTTTCTGAAGATATGCTTCACCTCAGATTGAAGTTATGGGCTTGATGTAGGAATTACTGAGTAAAATTATAGGACTTGTGTTATACAGTGTCAGAATGGATAATCATAATGGTAATTTATGGTCTTAGTATCTATGAATTCATAAATTGTTTAGATTGCAGAGTTTGTGTTTTGTCCTGATAGAAGATTGATATGAGTCAGATGTCAATAGATGTTTGTTTCTATGGTTAATGGGATTGTTAAAATGGCATGCTCTTTCTAATGTAAATACCTTGCTAGTATTATTTGATATACTACTTAATTTCAGTAAATATTACCTCAGTGGGATTGCATGGACTGTAAAATCAGCCCAGATTTTGGTCCAAAAAGTTTATAATATATTATTTGGAATCCAGTGTTTGTTAAAATTGGTACTTAATGTGTCTTGTATGCAGGCTATGCTAGTGAAATTTGGTTAATACAAAACTAATTTAATCTCCCATTATTTTAATCAGTAATAGTGATAAACTGATGACACCCATTGGAGCTGCAAAGCTTAATTTGAGTGTGTCTGTAATATTGACTTAACTCCAACGTCTAAGTAGATGCGGTTAGATTTTTCTAGTTAGTTTAACTAATAAAAGAAGCAGAAGAAATGTTGTAAGAATTGCCATAACTATAGTCTTGTTTTGTGCTTCAAATAATAGCAAATTCAGAGAAACCGAAGTTATTTTCCTTTATTTGCAGGGAGTGAGGGAGAAGAATTTGACTGCAGAACAGCAAGTAGAGCCACCTGAAAGGTATGTCTGACCTCCTAGATTTAATCTAAATTACTTACATGAGGGAAGGGTGGTGGCTTTGTGCATCCTCTGCTGGAATCTCCGTGCTTACCCTTTTTGTAAAGGAAATAAGAAATATTTCTTGATCACACAACAGAATGTGAAATTGGGACTCTTTAGTTAAGAATTCTTTCTCAGAAATGGCATATGAAATGTCTGAAGTCTGTTAATATACACTTAGTAGAAAAGAAGGGAATGATGATAGATAAATTAATAACGATAGCAGTAGTTATACTAAATGAAAAAAGGATACATGAGAATAACATGATTTACAGACAACCACTTATTAGCCAGTATGTGTCTTCCTACCAGCAAATGAAGACGGGAAATAAACAAAGTTCTTGCAATGTCACTCTTGTAGAGGGGGCTGTTTGGCTGGTGAGGCATTGTAATTTCCCTTCTCCAGGAAGTGTGGACAGTTTTTCAGCTAGCTGAACTAGATTTCTAATATTACCTTAGCTCCTTTAGCAATTCTATCAGGATTAGATGTTGCAGAAGTAAGGCATTTTGCAGTGAAGATGTTTCTCTTAGTTCATCTGGGTACTCTGTATGGTAGCAGCCTCACGTTTTTCTAATAGTTTGGAATGTGAAGCCTTGGTTTAAGGTGCTCTGAGCTAACCTACCACTTCCCGTGACATGACAGAAGTAACCCGCTTAGTGGACTAGCCTATGTGGTTCCACCTGTCCTACACTCTCACCTTCAGTTTTGGCTCATGATATTGAAGAGTATATTAACCTAGCAACCAATTGATGTATCAGTCCTGTTGTACACATATGGTTACTACAGTAAGGTAGGGTTCTCTCTGAGGGAAGTTCTTTTGAGTGTGAACCAGTACCATTTTCTTAGTTAAAGAAAAGGAGTACTTGTGGCACCTTAGAGACTAACAAATTTATTTGAGCATAAGCTTTCGTGAGCTACAGCTCACGTCATCGGATGCATTCAATTGAAAATACAGTGGGGAGATTTATATACACTGAGAACATGAAACAATGGGTGTTACCATTCACACTGTAACAAGAGTGATCACTTATGGTGAGCTATTACCAGCAGAAGAGTGGAGGGAGGAGGGGAACCTTTTGTAGTGATAATCAAGATGGGCCATCTCCAGCAGCTGACAAGAACGTCTGAGGAACAGTGAGGGGGTTTTCTTAGTTGTGTCTCATGCTTTGTGGAAGGCAGCATGGCCTTATCAGATGCTTTGCTGTGTGTAACATACAGGACAAATTGCTGCTTCATCCCTAGATGAGTCACAAGGCTCTGTTAGCCTTCAGAAGCTAGCCCTCACCCTCTTCGAGCAGTTCTGTGGGCCTTGGAAATGATTACCTGAGTTTTCCTCTATGATTTTTATAAGTCTCTCAACTTTCATAGCCTCAGTATCAGTTTCAGTTTAGCATTTCCCCCTCAAAATGGATTATTCTATAGTGGACATAGGATTTTTCTCACAAGATATCCTCTGCATGAAGATAATGAACTTGTACAAAGCCTGGCTTCTGTGGATTTCTACTCTTCTGCAGAAGGGATAATTACACCTTTTTTTATATTGTTTTTTTTTTGCAGGAGAGTCAATCCAGTTGTATTAATTGATCAAGAGAGTCTGCACTCTAATCCATGGGTCTGTTTAGTTCTTGGGTGGCTCTTGATAAGAAACAAGGGAAGTCCCTTAGGATTTGTGCAAAAGTTTTCCATTTTTGAAATCTGGGTAAGGACTTGTAAGTCAGAGTCTTTCCTTTCGGGACAGAGGAATGACTTCCTCCGTAAGTGACAAACAGGTGTATGCAGAAAAGGTTACATATTTTGCATAAAAGTCTGAGTCAGGCTCTGGTGCAGGAGTAGTTAAATTGAGTAAAATATGAAATTTCTAAAATTCTTGCTGCTCTTTTAAGTTTGGATAGTTAAAGGTTGAGCATCCAAGTGCTAGTTAGGCTTTAAGAGGCAACAGAGTGCTCTTCCATAGGTTCTCATCCAGAGCTGAAGAGATTATTCTGGAGCATCTAACAAGGTTAAACCAAGGCTCTGCCCTCATCCTCATGGGGACTTGACCTGGGGCTTAAAAGCCTTCATGTGTGCTTAAACCTGCCTTTTTAGTAGTCATCTGCTTGGCCAGAAGAAGAGCTTCAGTATAGGATTTCTTTCCGTTGGGCACTTTTATCTCTCTCTTCATCTGGGCAAGGTATAATGCTTAATTTTGTTCCTTTTTCCTTACTTTCCTCGGGTAGTTTTTCCCCTTTCCACTTGGGTTAGAATATCTTTCCCCTTTGTTCTGTCCAGTCTTTTGGAATGAAAAAGAGAAAATTCCATTACACTTTATAAAGCTCTTTGATGTATGTGTATCTGAAAAGAATTCTGGGATGTTAACACAATCAGAACTCCTCTTTGTTCTGTTGAGGGCCATATAAAAGATGCAATAGCTTCTAAGGCTTCTGTCTCTCACTGTCATGCTGCAGAAACTGGAGTCTCTGCCTTCTGTCAAGGTTCATTCCATAACAGTGGCAGACAGGTACCTGGACATCCTTTTATATCTTCTCTATGCTGAAATCTTGATGTGTCAGTGTTTGCATGTAATCTGATCTGTTCTCCCTCCCACGATACACCCATTCTATCTGGTCTCTCATTTGGTGGTGAATATTTCATTTGAAATGTCCACTGTCCAGGCTAACAATAAGGGATGTGGGAGAATAACATATTTTACTAGCTAACTTAATTTTTCCATCTTCCTCTCTGCTGGCTCAGACATCACACCTTGTGGAGTTGGGACTGTTTCTGATTGATTGATTTTTTGATTGATTGACTCTCTTTTATGGTTATAGCTTTTTCTATTTAGCAATATTCTTATTGCTTGGGATGTCTATTTGACCAACACAAGACAACTTGGACAAGAACTTTGCTTTTTCCGGACTGTTGGTAGGAAGGTTTCTGTTCCAGCCCAGACTGAGGGTATAAGAGCTTAAAACAATTAAGTAATAAGAGTGCGCTCTAATCATATACTGTTTATTTCTGTGCTAGCAATTTCACATACCCCAAATTCAGTACACCTGCATCCAATGGATTATATTCTGGAGTGGGAGGTGGCGGAGGTGGCAAGATGAGAAGGGAAAGAGGAGTACATTATGTATCTCAACCAGGACAAGACAAACAGGTAAGAGAAAATACTTCAGTTAAATTGCTTTATTACAGTGGAATTTTTCAAAGCATGGATGCAATGAAACTGAAATATTTGGCTCCTAAGAGACTACACAAAAAATTAATAGTTACAAGCCAGTCATGTTTGTACATTGCCTAACACAATGGGGTCTGGACTATGATTGAAGCTCCTGGGTGCTATGATAATACAAATAATAAATAATAATAGTTAATTCTGTTGGATATATAGGCCCAAGTCTTCAAAGAGCTGCTGATTTTGAATGCCTCAGTTTTGGTACTCAGCTTGAGACACCTGGCCCTGACTTTTCAGAAGTGCTGAGCCACTTCCATCTCCAGTTGAAAGTCAATAGCTACTCATCACTTCTGGAAATCAGGCCCTAGATTTCTGAAGTTGGGCACCCCGAATTAGAGGCTGCATTTGGAAACTTTGGCCATATTACTTTAGGAGTTCTTCCAATTGTATTGTAGGGTTTCCCTGCTATCAGCTGAATAAATCTATACAAGAAACACTGAGTAAATATGTCAGGGTAATATGTACAGTTTATTTTAAAGGATTAAAATATTAAATAAGTGGCAGTAAGCAAATAAACTATTACATAATTCTATCTTATATGACTTAATAGTATAGAACAAATCAAAATTTTGAAATGGAATAAAGCTGAAGACAACACTATATGTGCATGCAAAAATATTAAATATGTTAGAGATCTGTGAGTGACATTGACTAATGCGTCCCGGGTGCACAAATCAGCCACTCCCTCTTTATTTTTTTAATAATAAAAAATCAATTTAATAAAATGCATAAATAGTAGTACATGTCCACAGAATTATTTCTGTGTTTAGTGTCTCAAATATGTATAGTCCAAAGCATACAGTAAACTATACACTGCCTCTTTTGTCTTAAGTATAAAGTTATGAATCGTTAGACCAATCTTTTGACTGAACTGATGTAGAGAGAAAATCCAGCTGGATATTGGAGATCTTGGAGGGTATTTCTGTAGCACAAATAAGAGAACTTAGTATAAAGATTTGATAGGTCTAATTTTTCATTAAATATGTTGAAATGAACCAGTATAGAAGTTGGGAACCCAAATTCCTTTGGGTATAAACACAGGGAGAAAGTTAGGTCTTAATTTATCCACACTTAATTGTTTCTGCATAGATCCAAGTGCCACTAATGGGTTGTCATTAAACTAGTTAAATCTTTATAATACCCAGTTTAATTTCAGCAGCTAAATACCTTAAAAGAAATGTCTTTATGCTTCAGTGGCTTCTGTGTTTGTTGCATAATTGTCTTACACCTTACCTTAACCTATATGACATACCATGAAGTCAGACAGCATACTAGACCGGATTGACCACTGGTCTGATCCAGTGTGACAATTCCTGTGTTCCTAAAATAGGGCTTATGCCCTTTTGTGTCTCTGTGATGTATAAAGAAGGCCCGAAAGATTTGTGTGTGTGTGTTTTAAAAAAAGAACAAAACTTGCTTTCTGTGTTTTTTTACCTTAGAAATATCAGAAACGTCAAGACTGGTCTTCCTTAGCTTTGCTAGAGGATTTCTTGCAAATCTCAGCATGTATTGAAATCCCACCTCTTAATTAAAGAGTAGGGAGGATCAACTAGCACAACTATCCTTTCTCTAGAATTTTGGTTATTAAAGTTAAATGATGTTCCTTTCCATTTAAAACTTGTTTTTGTTGTTAACAACTCAGACTCTCTTTCATTCTATGTTATTTTTATGGCACATCCTATGGGCAATGGTTGAATTAGCAACTTTGAGACAGTCTTCCCTGTTCTACCTACTGTACACATGATGATCATGGCATACCCATGGAAAGTGCCTGCCAAAGGTTAAAAATGTTCTAGTAGACTAGGGTGGGGGGTTGGATATATTTTTGTCATTTTATTTTAAATTTGGCTTTGCTGCTTTTAATTTTGTATAGATATTAGAGGGGGAAATGTAGTTTCTAATGTAGAATAGAAAAATAACTAAATAAATGTACAATTTTAGGAGGCGGAGGCACCAGTACTACCCAAAATACCCTTACCAATTAATACTGTATCACTGCCTAACTTCAGCTTTGGCGCCCTTGCCAGTACTAATGTGTCGTCATCACCAATCACTAATACAAAACCAGTGATTAACAAGGTAATTTTTTACATTGTATGTACTTAAAACTTTACAGGATTAGAATTGGTTTGTCTTGTTCATTCACTGTGCTGCCTATCAGATATGTTCTTAGTCGTATTAAGGGGTAGACTAAGTAGTGTTAGTTTATGTACAGCTGAGTAAATGAGGGCCATTATATTCTGATGTGTAATAAGATTGCTGAAAGATTTTGATGTAGTTTCACAAAGTTGATGGATTAATTATTGGATAATACAGACGTATGGCATCTGGAAGTGCTCTGGAAAGCCTGTTATTGTTACAGTATGCCAAGATTTATTCAACAATTCAGAAGTACCATAAATGGCATTGGAAGCATCAGTAGGAAAGAAATGTCATCACAATAATTAGTATATATAACTGCAATAAAAATAAACATTAAAAATGTCTAGAGACATTTTAATATTTGTGTACAGTTTTTTAAAAAAGAATCGGAGACCCATTTATTTATGGAGGACCTTGTATATGTTGAGTTAAATTTAAGGTTGTTTAGGTGTCTTGGCTGCATTTTTGTACCTTAACATATTTGAATATATTTTCAGTGTAACCTCAGCTCTGAATTTTCTGAGTTTATACCATATGGTTTTGGAATAATTAAAACATGACTCTGATATATTTTACCATAAACTGCTGATATGTACTCTGAACCTTAATTGCATTTCATCATAGATCTTGTCTGGGAATGATAAATGTCAAAACTAGCTTTCCGAAGTTCAGTGCAGAACTCCTGATATTTTTTTAGCCTTAAATAGTTACTGGTTTTTCTTTCAACATATTTTCTTTTTAGATAGTCCTAATTTTTTTATTTTTGAAAATTTAGGTGCAACCAGCAAGTAATGCTAGCAGTCCTGTGTTCAGATTTTCATCTCCAATTGTAAAATCTACTGAGGCAGAAGTGCTACCTCCACTGTCTGTAAGTAATGCATGTAGAAACTCTGCTGTCCTTGAAGCTTTTGCTGTGGGCTTAGCAAAACATTTCAAAACAGTAAAGTGGCATTCGTGGCAAATAATGATAAAAGGAACATACGTTTCGATATTCAGTTGGATGCCAAATAAATTGTATGCTAGAGAATTGAAGTCTGAATTTGTACTTCTGTGTTAGACTGAATTAAGATTTCTTCCTTTTGGCATTGAAAAGATCTTTTTTTTTTTTTTTTTTCCCCTTCCCCTTCTTCAGATTGGGTTTACATTTAGTGTTCCTGTTGTGAAATCAACACAAGCTTCTGGATCCAGTGATACTCCAGTGCCACTTCTGATTAGCCCAGGTAACTAAAAATCCAGTATTTCAGACCTGAAATGTTTTATTTTTTTCTAGCACTAGATCTGGCTGGTGGGCATATCCTAGCTGAACTGTCTTACCCCACCATCTGCATTCTCTCAGATGGGGATCATTTTCCACCAGATATTGGAACTAGTGTGTCACCAGGAGGAGTTTCTAGAACAATCATCCCACTCCCAGCCCTCACTCTCAATCTTCCACTTTTCCTCCTATAGGCTGCTATTTTATCCTTTTGTGTTTCAATCACAATGCCTAAGTAATGATTTTTAACGTGTTTGGTTTATCTTGAGACTTGAAATTTTATTTCTTTGACTTGTTCCTTCTGAGAGCAATAATAGTTCCCAACCACAACCTTAAATACTTCTCTGTTGCAAGGGATGCTTTTTTATTTACATAGCCAGGGTTTCTTCTGGCATAGTGTGTTATATGAAAATGCCACTGAAATGTTATCATGTAAAGCATACTTTAATTTGTGCATAAGTTATGGGGACACTGTAAATTTAAACCACACTACTGTTGGAAAACTTTATATACTATTGTTACAAGCAGCAACTAAGATTACTGTTGTGAAAGGTTATAGAGAAAAAATTCTTTTAGTTTAACTTCTTGCATTTGATAGCATTTTTTTTTTTTTTAAATATTCAGTTTCCTCTGTTAGTGGGTGTCTTTCACACAGCAAATGTTAGAATTTTTTTTTTTTTTTTTTTTTTTAAAAGATAGGGAAACCAGATTTTTAAACTACAAAAACTGGCAGGGAGACTCAAGGGCCCTGAAAGTATATTTGACTAATTTTTTTTTAAATTGACTATTTCAGATTGTTTGTTTTAAAATGATGTCAAATCCACATCTTACACACTAAGGAATTTCAGAACATTTGCTGTGCTGTAGTTACTGCACATGAAAGTCCTGTTATTAACTTATTCCCTTCCCTTCTGTCTTAATAGCTCTATTCCATCAAAACTGGGGTAACTTCCCAGATTTTTTAGGAACTCTTTCTAAATGTCATTTATTAAAACTACATATTTGTGCCACCACAGTTCAGGTTGTCTCACCATTTTAATGATGAAATCCTATCTTGTGGTATTAGCTATAGAAATTGTCTTACCAGAACTTTGGCACATATGGCCCCAGTCTAGCAGTACAAAAACTAACAAAAAGTAATAAAAATTGATCTGACATTTAAAAAAGTGAGTGGATTAAAAAGTAGTTTACGGTGCACTTTGTGTCAGATCAATCATACAAATACTATATTTATAGTCCAAGAGACTGAAGTCTTCTGTCCATAAACAGGCACAATAATAGCAGTGTGACAGGCAGATCTTTCTCTAAGTATAAAATTTTGGTAGCTTGAAAACAACTCTTTTTCTCTCCTTTTTGAGTCTTCCTCTTTCCCATTCCCACTCTTAATTGCAGGCCCTAATAGTTTGTTTTCAGTGACAGTAAGGAAGAAAAAAATCTTGGGGAAAACTGCAACAGTGGATGTTAATACTACTGCATATGACTACAGTAAAATGAAAATCAGAAATTCTGCTATTTCTACATTTCTTTTCAGCCTCAAGTGGAACAAAATGTTAAAATATAAAAGAAAAATTGTGGAACAAAAAGTTCTGAAAAATTGATTCAGAAGCGGCAAAACGTTTTTACATTTCTGCATTTCTGATCAGAACAAAATGCTTTGATATTCCCAAACTGAAACCTTTTGTTTCAGTTCAGTTCAATGTTAAGTTGCATCTCCTTCTGGTGCTGCATTGTCTCATTGGATTTGTCGTTTGGGTGCCTCCTGCCTTCATTCTCTCTTAGAGACTGGCCTCTCTAGCCATCCTATATCTCTCATGATACATGAATAGTCATGCGACTCCCATGATGCATCATATGGCCCAGTCACAGGAGAGACTGGCAAGGGAGCCGAACGCATAGGAAAGAATGGAGGCATGATAGATCCAAACTACAACTCTCATGGGGCAAGGTGGCAGGATAGGAGGATGCAGTTTAATCTTGAACTGACTTTATAAACCAAATGTTTTGGTTCACTTCAACAAACTGAAATATTTTTATTTGGCATGAACTGACCCAGAGTGAAATATTTTCCTGTTGGGGAAAATATAAATAAAAAAAACTAGCAAAATCAGTTTTTTTTCTATGAAAAATTTCAGTTTTACAGAAACTGCATTTTCTGTGGTTATTTTTAAAAAATGTTTTTTTTAATGGAAATTTCCAAATGGAAAATAAGCTCTACATCCAACCTCTCTTTGCAGGAGTCTGCATTAATTTTATTATGCTTGTCAACTAAGTTGAAAGTGAGAGGCTGTGTAAATGTTTCTTGAAAGTAGAAAGTAACTTTGTAATTATACATAAAAAGTTGATTGGACTTGTATAGTTCTTGTAATAATACACGCATACATAAGTTTCTATCTTGTGTGAACATAAAATTTTAAAAATCAAATCTTGGAAAGTAGGAAGACTTTTGAAAACTTTATATTTTTGGGAGGGATGGAAGAAGGAAATAACCTTTTGATTCACTTTCTCCATGAAAGTAGTAAACTTTCTGTTTAAAGGTAGCACTGCTGTAAATAGCACCAGCAATAAGAGGAAAGAAAAGGAAGAGTACGATGGCGCCTTCAAGCCTGCAGAAGTCCTGAAAGAAGGGAGTGTACTGGATATTCTAAAAAGCCCTGGTGAGATAATGGATTCCATTTTAAAAGAATTTACAGTAAAACCTGGACTAGTATGCAGCGTTGCAGTTCTAGAGAAACTTTAATTAAATCATTCATCTAAGATGAAGTTTTGCTGACAAATTGAAAACAAGCTCAGTGTTGAAAGACTGAATGGAAGTCCATTGTGGTCCAGGACTCCAATATTAACTATGGAAAAAAACACAGGGGTGGATGGTGTAAAGCTTTTCTACAGTGGCTTTACCACTTCTGTTTTTATGGTACTGGAGTCCTCCCCTATCCTCAGGACCCCCGTGTAGATCTCCTGTTGTGTGGTGCGATGAATGAGGGCTAAAAACAGTTCCTCAAAGAAGCTAATGTAAATGTGCCTGATTTTGTGTTTATATTTTTCTAGACTTTACTTCTCTGAAGACACACGCCCCTACAGCCACACAGCCTGTTTCAACAAGCACAGAAGTTTATACACGGCCTGCAATAAGTAATTTTTCTGCAGGTTCATTGGGATTTAGAGAGACCTCTAAACAAGCTTCATCATATTGGCGCTGTGACACGTGTCTCTTACAAAACAAGGCAACAGACAACAAATGCGTCACCTGTCAAGCTGCTAAAGTGCCGACAGCAGACCCTGCTAAACAGAGTGGAATGTTGACTCTAAGCAGCACTGTTAAATCAACTGCTCCTGCCACAGGAACACTGGGCTTTGGAGACAAATTTAAAACAGCAGCAGGAACATGGGATTGTGATACATGTCTAGTCCAGAATAAACCTGAAGCTACAAAATGCGTGGCCTGTGAGACACCAAAGCCTGGAACAGGAGTAAAGCCTGCTCTGACATTGCCAGTGGTCACAGAAAATACAACAGTGACTTCCTCTCCTAGCTGCACTGAAACTACAGTCACTTTGGGGTTTGGAGACAAATTCAAAAAGCCGAAGGGTTCTTGGGACTGTACAGTGTGCCTTGTGTCAAATAAGGCAGAAGACAGTAAGTGTGTAGCTTGTCAATGTGAGAGACCAGGTACGATTTTTTTTTTTTTTTTTTTTTGTATTTTAACTGTCCATGCTTGCTTAAATATTTTTTTAAAAAGCCTTTGTCTTTAAAAAAAACATTCTGTTTTATTTGAAGCTTAAAGTATAGAACACTGAATATTCTGGTTTTAAAATTGAGGATTAAGGTTAATGTATAAGCTCTTTAACACATCTGTCTCTTATGACTTGTATCTAAATATTTGATTCTGTTTTCTGGTTACCATTTCTTCCAAGTTTCTGCTTGTGGGCCACTGCTTTGGAACTAGCATCTGGTTCTCCTCATTGCCTGGAATGAGGTAGTTCTGCCCCAAAGGGTTACGCTTCCCTAAGCTGTAGCTCATCTTCCAGCACAAGTTGATAACTTAGTTAAACTCCTTTTGCAAGACAAATGACTCATTCTCCTATGGCTTTTGTAGTACTGCATTATAGAGAGGAGAAGGAAACCACATTGTCTTGAACTGTGGTTCCAAAAAGTCTTCAAAAACACATTTACAGATGTACCAATGTGTACTCATCAGAGAATGAAGGTAGGAATGGACTTCTAGTTTATATCCTGGCAGTGTGTCCACATTCCTTTTATGTTTAAGTAACTGTCAGTCCATTAGTGGAATGTCTCTTGATTTCTAGATGGCAGGGGAGAGCTTCAGCTATATAGTCTTCATTAATATAAGCACATAGCTATTTTGTTATGAATGAGAAATAACAAGAATTTGTGCTATGAGCTGGGGACATATCAGTTGGAAAAGACCTAGGTACATTGGTCGATCACTGGATGACTATGTGGCCGTTAAAAAGGCTGATGCAATCCTAGGATGCATCAGGCAAGATATTTCCAGTAGAGACAGGGAAGTGTTTATTACCATTGTGCAAGGCACTTGTGAAACCTCATCTGGAATATTGTGTGCAATTCATGTTTAAAAAAGGTGAATTCAGACTGGAACAAAAGCAGAGCAGGGCTACAAACATGATAGAGGAATGGAGAACCTAACTTACAAGAGGAGACTTAAGGGATGTGGCTTGTTTAGCCTAACAGAATGAAGCCTGAAGGGAGATGTGATTGTTCTCCATAAATATATCAAAGGGATAAAACACCAGGGAAGGGGAGGAGTTATTTAAGGGCCAATGTTGGCACAAGAACAAATGGATATAAACTGGCCGTCAAGTTTAGACTTGAAATTAGACAAAGGTTTCTAACCATCAGAGGAATGAAGTTCTTTAACAGCCTTCCAAGGGGGGTAGTGGGGGCATATAAAACCCAACTTGTTTCAAGACTGTCTTTGATGAGTTTATGGAGATGATGGTACAATGAGGTTTGTTATAATGGCATATGGCCCATTCGCAACTACTATTAGCAAATATCTCCAGTAGCAGAGATGGGGGTAGGTAGGGCTTTAAGTTACTACAGAGAATTCTTTCCTGTGTGTGTCTGGTGCATGTTGCCCACCTGCTCAGGATCTGATTGCCATATTTGGGGTCAGGAAGGAACTTTTCCCCGGGACAGATTGGCAGAGACCCTGGGGATTTTCGCATTCCTCTGCAGTGTGGGGCACACGTCACTTGCTGATCTGAACTAGTGTAAATGGTGGATTCTCCGTAACTTGAAGTCTTTAAATCATGATTTGAGGACTTCAGTAACACAGCCAGGGCCTATTACAGGAGTGAGTGGGTGAGGTTCTGTGGCCTATAATGTGCAGGTCAGACTAAATAATCATGGTGGCTCCTTTTGGCCTCTGAGTTTGAGAAGCTACGTACACATACTTTCATTTTTATGACAGTTGAAGAGAACCACTCTTCCGTGCAAAATCTTTGAGCTCTTTATAAATATGTTTTGACCCTGACTGCATCTGATTTTTGTGTGTAGTGTATTTATATGTCTAAAATCAATATTAATATATATGTTTTGAGTTTTATTTATAATTTTATGCACCTGACTGCCACATGGCTACTTTCAGTAAAGGTGGGTGGGAGCAGAATGAAGGGAGATGCACTGAAATAAGGCCATCTATCTTTAGGCATAAAACTAGGAACATCTCCAAGTTGGGGCACCTTTTGCAGGAATAGGCATCCATAGAGAGAGCGACTAGCCCGCCCACCCACCTGGCCTAAGCGATGGCCAGAGAGCTAGAAAAAGGGAATCACATTAAGGGTTTGGAAGTGGGGGGTGGGTCTGTAGACCACTAAGCCAAGACTCCAAACTGACTATTGGCCAAGGCTTAGTTTGTAGATTTTCTGTGAGCTGTAAAAATCTGGATTCTAGGTTGGTGGGAAATGGTGGAAAACCCTTCTTAAAGGACCCCCTGATGGACTTTAAGAATGAGTTGTTCTAGTAATATGTAACGTGCTATCAATCACCTTTTTAAAGCCTTCCTGAAAAATTCTAGCAACTGTAAAATGAGCTTGAACCTAGCTCTCCAACCACTCTGCACGGTTAGAGTGGAATTTCTTCCAAATATATATTCAATTCCAGAGGTCGTTGCTTTTGTGGACTTCCATCACCATAGTGAACACCTTGTTACTTCAGGGACTTGCTCATGTAAGCTGGCCCTTTAGATGTGGCTTGTCTGGCTTTGGGCTATTGCTGAGAGGTGTTTGGGAAATGAAAGATTTCAGTGAGATCCCCATGATGCAGAGAACTGCGTGGCCTCCAGGTCCATCAAAGATGAGAATTAGAGGGGAGAGAGAGGGCAAAAAATATCCGATCATTCTAAAAGTTAAGTTGTGAGATGAGGGTGAATATCTTCCCTATCTTCCATGGTTGAAGTCAAAGGAGGGTGAATTTGAGGAGAAGAGTAGAAGGTACGCAGGCAGTTCTTCAATCTGGCTGCTTCAAAGACCCAGTTCAACAGGATAAATTTGCTGGGATGCAACTGGTGTTCAGGGGACCCTTTATATATGTGCTGGATTTGGATTTGTGCTTCAATCTGAGTATTTGTTATGGAAGTCAGAAGGCCTGCTACGGGAGCAGCATCCACTGACACTGTTGGGGGATGACGATGGGTCTAGGTTGTAGGACAGGCGGAAGGAGCCAGCTACTAATGAGAGCATGCCAGTGCTGCAGATAATACGGTGCCTTCCATGTCTCTTCAAAGAAGCCTCTGTTGCTGTTGAAGACAGTTGGTTTGGGTGATTGAGCATGGCATTGGGAGTCTGGAGCTCATGAGATCTAGCTCTTGTATCACTGACAGGGGTGTGTGGTTTTAGACAAGTCTCTTCTTTCTGCTTTATCACCAGCCTTTCCTCTTCTCCTCCAGCCTTTGATAGTTCTGAGGGGGTAGAGGGTGGGAGTAGCTTTAGCAACCACCAAGGAGCAGGAGGCGGAGAAGAGTCACTGCAGCTGCAGGAGTGTTTAGTCCTCTATTCAGGCTTGCTGGGGCAGAGGGGAAGGAGGAAGAGATCTGGTTGGAATTTGCTGATGAGTCTGCTTAGTAAATAACTTCTTACCTCATGTCATTTTACAAGTTGGGCCAGCATTAATTCCAGCTCTGGTAATTACCTTCTGTCAACCTGAATTTTTCTTGCAATTTCAGTTGGTTACAGTTTCCTTCTCTTTCTGTCTTAAATAGCTGAGGTATGTTGAAGTAGCCTATGAACTTCATTAGCTGTTTAAACTTAGCATTGGCTGCATTTTAGTGTGCTTCAAGTAATCCCTCTATATAGTCTGTATATTACTTTTAAGTTTGTAAAGCTCTTCAAGATTCTTCAGAGATACTCAATTTATATTTAAAATAATCTGCAGGTTTTGTTTCCTCTTCTTGTGCTTGGTCAGTTTATACATTACAGCTTGAAAGTGTATTTGAAACTTAAGAGCTTCATGAAATTATCTTAGTTAGTTAGTTAGTTAAATAGACTTTTAACACGTTCCTTTGTTTCCTAGGGTGTTCATTGCCTGTGACTAGTAGCAGCACATCCTCTTTCTCCACTCCTTCTGGAGGATTTCTGGGATTAGACAAATTCAAGAAACCTGAGGGAAGCTGGGACTGTGAAATATGCTTGGTACAAAACAAAGCAGAGGCCACAAAGTGCATAGCTTGTGAGAATGCAAAACCAGGCACCAAACCTGAGCTACAAGGTAATGTTTGCTTCCTGAAGGAAATAATAATTGCACTCTTTCCGTTGTTTTTTTTATCAGTTGTAGTGGAAGATTTGTGTGAATTGCTGCATTTTTTCCAAAGTGTGTGTGTGTGTTGTATATCAGAAAAAAGAAAATAAACGTTCACAAATGACTTGTTAGGGCTCAGCATTGTCTTTGTGTGTATGTGTGAGGAAAATATCTCTTGTTGGGGGCAGGACGGGGAATATATTCTTGTTGTTAAAGTATTCCATATCACCAAATCTGTTAGTTTGAAGTGTATAAAAAGTTTAGGTTTAGAGTGAGTCCTGAGTACAGTTCTTTGATCCTAGTTGGGGATACAGCACCACTCATTTGAGAGGGTCTGTATGATAAAGTAACTGACAATCTACAAACAAAAGGCATTTCTAGTAAAAGGTTTTTTTTTATATAATTGGCTCAGGAGAGGATCAGGACCAGAATAGCAGTGTTGTTGCAGAGCAGGACTTAAGTGCATGTGTCTGTATTACAAATGTAGTCTATTATTCCTTTCTACAGGTTTTGGTACTGCTGCTGTGTCCTCAGATGCTGCTGCACCGTCATTTAAATTTGGTATTCAGTCATCATCCTCTGAGTCATCTCAGACAGTAGGAAGCACAGAAAGTTTTAAATTTGGAGAACAAGGGGGTTTGAAGTTTGGTATTACATCAGAGTCAGGATCTGTAACAAACAACATGACTGGTGGCTTTAATTTCTCTAAAACTTCAGGGGACTTCAAATTTGGAGTCTCTTCCTCCGACTCTAAATCAGAGGAGAGTAAAAGAGACAGTAAGAATAACAATTTTAACTTTGGACTTCCCTCTGGTACAAGCAATCCATCTACTTCAGCATTTCAGTTTGGGACATCTAATCTTGGACAGCAGGAAAAGAAGGAGGAACCTGTTCTAGGGGGTTTCAGTTTTGGCACAAGTTCTACTGCCTCCATTGCTACATCAGAGAATAAAACAGGAGTGAGTGGATTCAGTTTTGGAACGGTGGCAGAAAAGGAAGTTGCAACAACTCCTTTTTTATTTAAAAAGGCAGAGGAGAAAAAAGATGAAACTCCTTCGGCAAAGGGAGGCTTCAGTTTTGGCAGCATGGAGCCCGCATCTGCCTCACAGTTTGTCTTGGGAAGGACAGAGGAGAAACAGGACACTGTTACCTCTGCTACTTCATTAGTGTTCAGGAAGACAGTTGACAATGAGGAGCCAAAGGTGCAGTCCATCTTTTCATTTGGGAAGTCTGAGCAGACCAAAGAAGAAAGCACAGCAAAACCCACTTTCAGTTTCAACTTAACAAAACCAGAAGAGAAGGAAACTGAGCAAACAAAGCCAGCTTTTACATTTGGGGCACAAACCAATACTGCAGGTAAAAGAATCTTTTGCTTTAAACTTTAGTTGTCTGGTCAAGTTCATGAAGTAACAAAATTAAGTCACTGCCAAGAAAACAAATATATTCGAGTGATTTGTTCATGTGTTAGGTCTTTAGAAAAGCTTTTGTTTACTACATGAAGATGAATTTACAATTCTGGGTCTTAGAGGATAACAGGATTGTTACAGTTTTTCCAAGGACTTCAGTGGAGTTGAATACCATGGATTGAAAAATTGAGAAAATATTTACTGCATGTAAGAACCATTTTCTATTAGGCCTTGCCTAAATACAAAAGTTGTACCTCTTGCTTTCCATACCTCCATAGTTAAAGCAGTACAGCGTGGACGCAGTTATCCCAGTGTAACGGTGCCTTATACCTGTGCAGCGTATTCCAGTGTGGGATGGGGAATATGTTGTACTGCTATAACTGTGGCCACACGAGAAGTTATACCACTATAACTATATCAGTAAAAAAGATAAAATAAATCACAGCCCTAACTGAAATAGTTATACTGGTACAAAATCTGGTACTAGTATATTGTCCCACATTAGTCCATATATTGGTAATATCTCTACCTTTGCAGGTGAAAATGAGCTTTTTAGTGATGTTGCTGCATAGAGGGCTTTCTGGCTGTTAAGTTCCAGTTGTGCCCAACTACCTGTCATGTTTTAAAACCGATTTTTTTTCTCTAAAGGATTAGCAAAGAGTTTTGTCAGTAACTCTGACTAAAAATAGTGTTTTGCAATTAGTCTCTTCACAGTGTTATGTTGTTCAGAATCATAAAACTGCATGATGATGTTGCTAGACAAATAGTAGATGAGGGCTCAGAGGTCTGAGATGAAATACCATGACATAAATATTTACAGTGTTATTTTAATCCCAGAGTCAGTGTCAGCAAGGACTCTTGTTAGTTCTAATTGAAAAGATTTATGACAGTCCTTTGAGGAATTAAGTTCCCCTTTCGGCATAAAGTGGCCCCATCTCCTTCCCCAAAGAAAGGGGGAGTTGAAACAGAGACCTAAGTAATAGAAAAATGGAGACTGAGAAATGAAAAGAAGATGCCAGACAATTAAGTCTGAGAAATGGACACAGCAACAGACTTAGTGAAAGCTTAAAGCTTTCCAAAATGTGGGTAAACTTAGTTTAATGTCTTAAAACAAAATGGTTGATGAAGAAATTGGACTGAGGAGGGTTAGTCTTATTTGCTTTTGTAGGAAATCTTGAAGGTACTTAAATATGCATATTTATATATGCACTTTTACCAATTTTAAATTATTTTCCAGATAGCACAGGGGTTAATTAGTAAACTTTAACCCCCATTAGGGATAAACAGGGCACCCTGGAATTTTTGTGAAAGTATAACTAGGGTCTGACCTTGCAGCCTTTACACAGGCTAAGTACTCACTTAGTTGTTGAGTTTTGCCTGACTTAAGAAAGCAGGATCAGGTCCTTAGATTCACAGTGGGGTGGAGAAGAAAAATCTCTAAATCAGTCTGTCCCTTCTCCCCCCCGAAGTAGGATCCATTTAGCATAGCCATGAAACTATTTGTTCTGATGTCTCTTGGAAAAATTTACTACCAAGCATTTCCGCTACTGGTGGCACAAAAACAAAACAAAAAACCCTAAGTACTTGTACCTATGTAATGCTACTTCATATTTCCTTAGCAAACATCCCTACTCTTGCCAGCCACAAGTAGAGCCAAGACAGGAGTGCCTTTCCTCTGCTTTGTAGTCGTCTTCATGAACCCCTCCCCTCCCCCTCCCCCCCCCCCCCCCCCCCGATTGTGTTTTTCCTGGGAAAGAGACCAGTTTATGCATTTCACCTTGGTTTTACATAGGTGAGAGAGAAGCCATGAAACTGAAGTGTCATCCAGTGGTGGTGTTGGCATTCAGTGCTTGAAACAAAACGTATGTTGTGCCTTCAGAGCCTCATTTGCCATTCATTTCTAAAGTACTTTATAATTGCTTTCCTTCTTTTCAGATCAAGGGGCAGCAAAGCCAGCCTTTGGTTTCTTGAGCTCTGGTTCCTCCAGCACAGCCATACCAAGCACTTCAGCTAACAGCAGTAGTGTGTTTGGCGGCAGCTCCTCCTCTGCCTCAAATCCTCCACCAGTTGCCGCTGCCTTTTTGTTTGGACAGGCCAGCAACACTGTGAGCAGTTCTGCATTTGGCAATGCTGCTGAATCCAGTGCCCCTCAGTCATTTGGATTCTCTCAAGAAAACAAACCAGCAACCACATCCTCCAGCACAGGTGCAGCTGTTGGGTCATTTCTCTTTGGTTCAGGAACAAGCAGTAACAATACTGCAACCTCTGGTTTCAACTTTGGGGCCACAACCACATCAAGTTCTACAGGTATGTATACAATTTAGTGCTGGTAATTTCACTGTTGTGGGTAGATGAAGGACCAACACAATTTTATTTCCATCAGCATTTTACTGTGGAGAATACATGGGCTGTGTACAGGGCTATTCAGTAGTCTTTGTACAACAAAGGAGTCACAGTCATTAGTGGGGCTACCTTGTTATGAAAAAAAAATCCTAGCTCTTAGTATTTTTCATCAATAAATCTCAAGGACTTTGTCACAGAAATTTTTAGGAAAAGTCATAAGGCATTCCTATTGGAAAAAGGCATAAGTATTAGAAATAGTTTCAGAGCAAAGTGTCACAGTCGTTGTTTTATACACCACATAACCTCTGTATTTGGTTTTCAGTTCATATAACTAGAGTTCTGCTTCCAATATGGAAACCGTAGAGAAATTTGATTGAAGTTATGGAATATTGCTGTACCAGAATCAGTTTTTGAAAATCCAGCCTAATTTCCCAATTCTTTAAAACGTGAAGAGATTAAAAAAAACCAAACAACCTCTTGGAAAAGTTAAAGCCCTCACTAAATGGTCTGGGTCCATTTGTTGCCACAATATTGTTGCTGTCATAGTTACGTTGCTGAGCCCTTGGTTCTCAATTTGCCTCCTCTGCAGCTCAGATCAACTTGACAGCCCTCAGGCTTCTCAGTGAAAATGGTCATTTATTTACCTTCCCACTCTACCTTCCACATGTGAAAATCCTCAAATGTCATTAGTATTTTTAAGCACAGAATTCTTGACTTCTTTACCTTAGTGCAGCCTTCTTCATTAGTGCAGTGTTTAAGCACAACACTCATGCATTTGCTGCTGCTACTATGACCGGTTCATTTAAGATCAGATTTGTTTCTTCCAGGTTAATGGGTTAAGAACAGTGATCCTGTTTATCTCCCACTGATTCAAACAAATTAGAGATCAGAGTCTAAAATCCTAAAATGTGTCATCTAATTTGGCATGAGTTTAAGTTAAACTCAGAGGTACAAGCTCAAACCACCCAGTGATTTAAGTAAAATTTATTTTGTTATTCTTTCTATTAAGAAGCAGAATTTAAATTTGGTTGTCTCTAACCCTCATAACCCGAGAAGTTAAGTTCAGGAACTCTTTGTGCCAGAAGCAGCAGTTCAGAGTTTGGACCTGGAATTGCCATATGAAGAATTCCACATTTTTTAAGAACAAATAATATCCTAACTCTGAATTATGGCTTCTTTGCCAGCAAACCAGGTTGTCACTTTGAATAAATCGCACTGAATCTGAGGCAAAAATGACATATTAATTGACTATTATTTCTAATGCAGAAATCCAAAATTGTATGTGCAATTAAACAAATCTGTTTTCCTTGATTCTAAGTTATAGTGCAGTAGACCATGCTCTTTTTCTCTGTTGTGTAATTGCTGCCTGAAATGTCTTTAGACGAAATGAAAAGTCCTTGAAATAGTGACACTTGGCAGATGTGTTCCCTGTGTGTTCAGTTATTACTGTATGTCAGTTATATGCAATACTTAAGTTTCTGTTCTGCTTCCTTGCTTTTCTAGGTTCTTCCTCTTCATTTGTGTTTGGCTCTGGGTCTTCAGCACCTGCTGCTGGTCCAGCATTTGGTGCCAGCCAGACACCAACATTTGGTCAAAGTCAAGGTGCCAGCCAGCCAAATGCTCCAACCTTTGGATCATTATCATCAACTTCATTATTTTCAGCTGGCTCTCAGCCTGCACCTCCAGCCTTCGGGTCTGTGTCAAGCAGTAGTCAGCCTCCTGTGTTTGGACAGCAAGCAAGCCAACAGCCTGGTTTTGGCTCCGGTACAACACCTAATTCCAGTGAGTGCAAGCCCTTCATGTCTGACATTTATTTTGGTCTCAAGATGTAGGTTTGTTTCTAGAAAGAACTCTCCTTAACTGTTCAGTAAGTAATAAGGCTACGTGGGATTTCATGCCAACTTTTGGTAAAACACTACAACTTTTAAGGAATAAATTGTTTTATTTTTTAATCTCCTTTCTCAAACACAGTGCATATTAAACACTTTATTACAGATAAGAAACAGAATCTGATTACTATAACATGTAATGTCCATTAACAGAATTATTCAGTAATTTGCATCATTCGTAGAGGTCAGATGGTACCCCCCACCTTCATCAGAAACTTCCCCACAAAATTCATTAGGGTGAAATTAAGATTTGTTCTCTTTCAAGAATGTTAGTGTTAAAATTAACAAATGTTAGAAAAACACAGTATAAAAATATATGAAACTCACACCACGAGGTTGAAGGCAATGTGACTTGAAGATGAATATACTCTAAGCCTGGACAAGGCCCTGCATTCATGAGGATCCTCCTCTGTCACTGTAGTTTATTATTATTTTGATTATGGTAGCTTAAGTAGTATTTTCTCAGAATAGAATGCATATTTTTTATTAAAAGGAACAATTTCCCAGCTTCCTTGTCTTTGTGGGAGCTTTATTCACTGACTGGGGGTGTATGCAGTAATTCTATAGAAATTATAAACATCATCTAGGAAAATAAGCAAATAATACAGGTCAGTAATCAGTTATCCATAGCAACAATATCGACACTTTATTTCTATTCATTTGAAAGACTTAGTCAGCCCTCCCTTGATCTGGTGGCATTTAGAGATCAGTGTCTGTCTGATTACCTGGTCTGCACAGATTATTTAACGTTTATATTGTGGTAGTGCCTAACTCCTTGCATTAGGTGTTAGACAAACATATGGACTGTTGTTGAGCTTTCAGGTGAATTTATAAACTTCTTAGCACAGTATAAAATGTTTGCTTATATATCAAAACCACACACTCAACTGTAAAGTGAGACTTTATTTACAGCTAGGCTTGTAGCTATAAGGTTACTGCTGTAACAGAAAATAGGGAAACAGTTTTAAAAGGGCACAATAATACCCTTAAATGTTATGACTCATTCTTAATAGAAAAATTGAAAAGAAAGTTAGATTTATTTATTTTTTGCATTTCACTCAGTTTGGACAGTGAAAGTACAGTAGTCAGTTTCATTTTTTAATGGATTTTGTTTGTCCTGTAACACAGGGCTGGGTTGTAAACACTGCAAGGGAATGTTCAAATCCAAATAAACTGTTCAGATTGAAATAGTCAGGCCCTAGTCCTGCAGTGGGTGTAGTCCTCATCGTAAGTCTGGGGTTTAATGATTAACTTGAAATCTAAACTACCTTCAGCAATTTTTAAAAATTGCCTACCTTTTGTTTCAGGCAGTACACCTACCCTGGAGTCTGCCTCCCAGTTTTAATGGTTTTGCATTAATGGTTTTGTACAACGTTTACGCTTCAAAATAAAAAAATACAATAAGAATGAAAATGAACATTATTTTATTTTATACTTAGGCACCTAGCTAAATAGCCTAAATTTTAGAAGCTCTCCTATAGATTTAAGAGACTGACTTTAGGGACCCACTTTTTAAAAAATCTTAACTTAGGTTCAGTAACACTTTTTTTTAACAGCACCAAAATTTGGGTGTAAGCCCTGGGAGTGTCCCTTGAAGTTGAAATCACAGTAGTTGTGACTTTAGTATTGAAAAATGTAAGTTGCAAAGAAGTACTTGGTTAATAAGAGCGAGGTGCCTTGCCTTGCCTTACCTAGAAGGGTTCTGTTCTGGAGCCTCTGTCTGTAACTGCGTCCTCTCACTGAAAGCCTGTGTGAATATGTTGAAACTCTTTTGTTGGATAATAAACAATACTTGAATACAATTCTTGGTTCAGAAAACTTTATAGTATGTATTTTGATTTATGAATGACCAGATAAATTGTAAACCACTCCAAGTATTATGCATAAATCCAACCTGTGGGAGGCATTGCCTGTGATTATAAATATATTTTAAGTATAGCTCCTCAATGTGCTTTTCAAAAGGCTTCCTAAAAATGTTCAGACCATTCAAAATATGCCACATGCCCTGCTTTTATAATGAATTATTCTGACTTCTAAAGGCACATAATCTGAAATGCACAAATATCCAGAATAAAAGGAATTGACTGTCACGTACCCTAAATGACTTCAATAAACCTGCTGCACACATTAAAAGTTGCTGCATTCACAGGGCCATCACCTTGTATCTGAATCAGCAATGCTGCAGTAGATGTTGGCTTAAAAGTCCCAGTCCTCCATGAAGTTGCCCCACTTAAATGAGTGAATATTTTTAGTGTAGGTTTTAGCAATAGCTACTTTGGTATCACTGCTTTAGGGAAGCCTGTAGTCTTGTTGTGACACAAACTTATATGATAGAATGGCAAAGGGGAAGAATCGTGGTTTTTTTGTTGTTGTTTTTTTTGCATCGGATGGGGGAGTTAAACATAGACTTTGTCTTTTTTAGGTGCTGTATTCCAGTTCGGAAGTAGTAATAATTTCAGCTTCACAAGTAATAACCCAGGAGTATTTAATTTTGGTGCACCAGCACCACCAACCCAGCCTTCTGGCTCTTCAGGATTTCCATTTAACCCGACTCCATCATTTGCAATGGGGTAAGAATATCTTTTAAGTGACTAAAAGGGTGATGGTGGTGGGGAGGAATAAGGATCCTAATTCATAGGAATTATAGCTGTTAGAGTTAAGTATGTGCAGCTTCCAACTCCCAAATTAGTCTTCATTTACATGATTACTTTAGGTGTTCACATGAACAATGAGCTCCATATAAATACTTAGACTGAATTATGTTAAAAGTGCCAGATTTGGCACGCAAAATGACTAGTCAGTCATCATCTTAAAGGGGTCCCGTTTTCAGATGTTGAGCATCCATCCTCTGAAGATCAAGTACTTTTTAAAGGTTTCAGAGTAGCAGCCGTGAAGTGAGCTGTAGCTCACGAAAGCTTATGCTCAAATAAATTGGTTAGTCTCTGAGGTGCCACAAGTCCTCCTGTACTTTTTGAAGTGTCTCAAGTGAGGCATGAAAATTAGGCTGCCTTTCATGTTTTCAGACCTTGCATCTACTTTAAAGCCAGCGACTTATTCATTTTGTTCTGTGTGTAATACAGTAAATGTGGGTGTTTGTTTTGTTTCTGGAATCCTTCTCTTGCTGTGGATTTTATGAAGTTTGGGCCTAGCTAATTGCTGTCAGAATACATATGATGATTTTAAATTATTCCACAAAGATCCTGAGATTTGCAGTGGCAGCATGCTAGACTTTTGACTACTTCTGAATTCTTTTTGACAGGTCTAACGGGAAAAATGTGTTCTCTGCTTCTGGATCTTCAGTTTCTGGGCGGAAGATAAAGACTGCAGTTAGACGTAGAAAATAATTGTCAGTGGTTATTAGACAGCAATTTTCACAACAGCTGGTGCCCTGCACTTATTGGATTGTACCTCATGCTGGGTTTAGCTGAAGTCAGATCTGCCTAAAGAAATTCAAAACTCTGCTGTCTTTTTCCCCATTTAGTTTTTCTGGTAAGAGGTAGAGTTGGCAACAGGAAAGTTCTCAAGCAAAACTATTTTAGAATCCAGTAATTTCTTTATTCAGACTTGGCATGGTCTGGCTATAGACATGACGATAGCCTGCACAGCAAATAGCTTTGTATAATACCTCTTCATCTGCACCACTGTGTGCGTTCATTTGCGTTTACTGACGCCTCAAACTTGTAATTATATCAGTGAAGGGATTCTGTATAGAGTAGAGAATGTTGATAATGAATGATTTCTATGCTGAGTTTGTGCTGGTGTATGTGTGAAGTGAGTGAGTTGGGTGTATTGTGCACTAAAATTTTCTGATAGAGGAAGACTGATTAAAGGATGGTCCCTGCTAAGGACTTGTTAGATCTGTAGTTCTCCATTTAATAATTATATGCTATTTCTATACTTTCATTCTTACGGCTCTTTATCACCTGTCTCGCCTTTTTGTTATTTTATTATGAAAAAGTGTAAATACAATTTTGTTTCTCTTTTTTGGCATAACAGATCTGTGAACTTGAAATTTTAATTTTGTGTTATGGCAATTTTTGTTTAGTATTGTCTCAGATTTTATTATGTAAATCCCATTATTCAAAGTTGCCTAAATCCATTTGGAAAATCTTTAAATAAAATTGGGAATTCTTAAAGTGAGTTTATTGGCTTTTCTGATCCATTTTTGTTTGGACCAAAAACCAGTATTGTACAAAGTATTAAGTATATATTTTTATATTTACAGAAATGGACTGTGGTGACTTTGGATAATAAGGAAAAGTTTAATATTAAAGCCATGTTTATTACAGTATAATTAACATGTTAAACCATGGGATAAATGCCATCAATAAAAATTATGAAATATTGTCTGTGGTAGTTTTAACTCACATTGAAACCTATCTGTAAGATGAAGCATTGTGTCCATCAGAATAGAGGTCATACCTCTCTGCAACATTTCTGCTTTTAACAGAAATACGGAGATTGGTATAAATGTGTGCTCTGTGATTTAATGGATCCTCGAAACGAGGGGATGTTTAAACTTCTCAACCCAGAGGGGCTGTAACTGGTTACTTACCTAGAGCCTGAGGGCTGTACCTAATTTGCATATACATTTACATACTTTTAAAAATCAAAATAAATGCACATAACCATAATATTTGCCTGTACTCGTATTTTACTTGATTTAATTAAAATTGCTGCTGTGTGGAGTTCAACAGCACTGAAAACCAACCAAAAAGTCAAGGCATTCAGAGAGCTGTAGCATATGGGACTGAGGTGAGGCCCAGAGCATCTCAAACTGCAAAGCACTTGCTGGTGACTTGGTTACATAGGCCTGGCTCCTTGTCCAGCTGTTAAATATTTTCCTAGTATTCTTCTATGTAATTGTCACAGGGCTCTTAAGTGATTGCAAATAGGAAGGGATGGTGGTCTGTGAGACTCTAGTGAGGATGTTAGAAAGCCTCTGAACCTAGAATAATTTTAGGGAAAAATTCTAAAATCCCTACCACCAGGTCATCTGGTATGGTGGCTTCCACTGTACTGATTAAAACTTCTAAAGCAGCAGTAAGTATTTTTTGCAGTGAGCTGGTGGAAGACAAGCTGATCTCAGAGCTCGCTGGGGAATGATCAGACAGCCACTTCTGCTGCCAGAATTTAACAATCTGTACTTGCCAATATTGTTCACGGTCCAGAAACAGACTAGTGGGAGGATTACATAAGTAAGGAGGCATTCCTGGAACTAAGGGTGTCTTGACAAGAACATCCATTTCCCTGTGGAAACAAGCTACCTCCGATTGTTACCGTGAAGGTGGTCCAGAGGTTTATCCAACTGGACGTTCAGAAACATGGATTGGCTGGAACCCAGGTATCCATTCTACTGTGTTAATAATTTAAGTTATGTTACATGTGCTGAGGAGCTACAGGTGGTTAACACTTCAAACTTCTCTGCTGTAGACAAATCCAAAGCCTACGCCGAGGAAGACTCCTCACTTAAGCATTGAACATAATGTTCTAGCCTATTAGAATTACCAAAGCAAACTAGTACTAAAAATTTTAAAAGTTAGGTGTTTTGATAGCTAAGATATTTATGGTCAGTCACACATCAAATTATATTTTTGAAACAGCTTTGTAGTTAAATGTGCTAGTCATCTCTGAAAATGGGGAATTTGTCATACTCTTAACTGCTTAATTTCAGTAGCTTGACTGTGCTGGAACCTCAAGTTTCTCTTCATTTCCAAAATGGAGGGTTTGACAGACTTCTGTCTTGCTGTAAAACCCTAGTGGAGACAAGGTGGAGGTATTTTTTAACAAAGTCTGTAGTAGTCTCACCTAGCTCCATTGCTCTAAGCAACCTCAGAAGACTTAATAAAAAGTATGCTAGTCTGTTTCCAGTAGGGCTCCCCTCAGTGGAGCTGTATAGGTGATAGGAACAGTTGGAAACTTGGGAGGGGCAGATTTAAACAGCTGAAGGGGTAGCTCCCCACTTCACTCCTACTGTACTGATCACCTTTGCAAACAGTAATTACCTGTTTCAAGGGTTCACTGTCTGTACACTGCTGTTGCCACACATTAGTTAAACTCAAGTGACTGGCTGCACAAAGTGATTAGATGAGCAGCAAGGTCTCCCTACTTTATTAAAGCCAGGTCTACATTTGGAAGGCTTTGCTGGAATAGCTGTGTCAGCATACCACATTGGCAAAGCTCTCCTACTGTGGACACTTTTACTGGTATAACCAAAACCAGCAGCTGGGGTGTTTCCCACATCCCTGGCCTCCCATGAGAGAAAGATTATACTAGCAAAAACACTGTTTTGCTGGTATAAGTGCATGTGTTTGAGGGGCTTTTTTTGATCTGGCCTAACCTGAGCTTCAGTTTGTAGCAGATGATGGGCGAACTCGCTCAGGTTTAAAGCACCTAATTCAAACTTAAGATTTGTATAGGGACAGGAGGTGGGTTAAGGCAACACAAGTTATATGTTGAGTTAACACTTCAGTAAAGATAAGCCCTGAAAGTTACCAAGGAATTATTTTCACCCTCTCCCACTGTGGGCAGAAAATGGCCTCCACACAGGAAGGAAGGAAATTGTAGCAGTTCCTACAGTATGCCTGAAGTGTTAGCTAAACCTTTAAAATAAACATCCCTTTTATCCTAGCCAAGCCATACTTACAGTGAAGAGCTACTGATGCTCTACAGGAAAAAATGTCAACTGGTGGCAACTCTCCAGCAATAGTATTAGCAACTTCCAGAGCTGCAACTCTTCCCATTGCTGCAAGGATTCTGCATCTGAGTTAACTTTGTTATAAAGCAAAGCACACACTCCTAACAGGTAATTTCTTCTGAAATATGCCTAAAGATTAAAGCAGAACATGCTTCTTGCAAAGAGAACGTTTCAACCTCCCACCTTTAGGTAGTCTCCTTCACAGACCTCTGAATTTTAATATCTAGGCTGATCTTAATCACTCCTCAACAATACAACACTTCTCCAAAAGAGGAGACACACTTCAGTCCATGATTAGCTTGTCCTTTTTCCCTGTCACTATCTTTACCTTGCATCTTTCATACCTAATGCTTTAGCTGAAGTAGGAATACAAAAGGGTACTTGTATTTTATACAGACCAGCCTACAGTCACTGACTGGCAAATAGCACAACTGACAAGCCATTCATTTTCCACAAGCACAGCTGAACGATCCAGTTTTGTGATAAGTATAGCATAACTTGGTCACATTTAATTTATAGTCTACTGTTAATTTAGAAGTGAATTCTTAAAGCTTACATTGTAAACAGGCAAACAGCTGTAGATGAACTTTATGAATGACAGCAAGCTATGACCAAGCGCTGATAATTCAAAGGAATTAATGTCAAAACTCAAATGTTTGTGGTAATGTCACTCTTCATATAAAAGGACACTTCAGGGCTTAGATTTTTATTGAGGAACTGAATGGTATAAATTGTCTTTGAAGTATTAGACAACTGAATACCCTGACCAGTTCCAAACAAAACAGTGACGGCAAGCACCTATTTGAGTGTGAGAAACAGACTTAAGCCAGAGGCAGTGACATTTGAATTCAAGTACTTTGTAGAAACAGACTTTTATTTGAGATAAGATTAAATATATAAACAAGAGGAAGTAAACAGTTAACTGCAGCAATTCACCATAAATCTGGTCATCTGATTGACATCTTGAGCACTTAAGAGCAGAACCTTAACATGAGATGTCAAGTTTTTTTCTTGATTCTACAATCTCTGAAGTTTTGCTCTAGTACAGCCTCACTATGGTGCAACAGACAATACAAAGTATCATCTATAGGCAACTGATAAGGTAACATGCAGCCTTTTGTGATACAGAGAATGAATTCATTTATATAGCAGAAACTAGATTCCTGTTTAGAATGCTATGAGCCTTTCAGAAATCTGATTTGGGTGTTGGTTAGGACTAATCTTAAGAGTTCAAAAATGCATGTCTTCAGGGAGAAGACCCATACATCATTAGAACAATTTTATGCTGGTACAATTAAGCTTGAGCCATACCTATAAGACATTCCCCCAAGAGTTTGGGGTGTTAGACATTACAGCCTTAGTGAATAAGGATTAAATGGGAAGTTATATTCTGTCTAGCCAGTGGAATGATATTTTACCTTAACTACACTATTTACTGTTAAATTTATTAAAACTGTACAATTATCATTTTTGAAGGAAAAGTATGTGCAAAATACACCTTGCAAAGGTGGCTCCTTTTAATGCTAATGATTTCTTCCCTAAAATAGCAAGCCTAGCTCCAATTGTTTGCAATGACTACAGTGTAAAATAAACCCACTACTTTTTAAATCTTATCTTCAACTGTAATTTCTTTGGACAGGGCTCATTGGACTGTTTGTACAGTGCCATCATAATTTGGGGCAGGGGCACTCTTTTAATACAAAAAAAAGATGTCTAATTGATGATGGGTCTAGGTTTGGAATCTGGGTCTCCAGCTGAGAAAGGTTTGGTCAGTGTCCTGACTTTAGATACAACAGAAGGTTGCCCATCAAGCCAAATAGCCACCCATATCTCAGGGATGGGCAAAATTTTTGGCCTGAGGGCCACATCTGGGTGGGGAAATTGTATGCAGGGCAATGAATGTTGGGTTGGGGCACAGAAAGGGGATCAGGCCAGAGGGTTGGGGGCTCAAGGCAGGGGGCTCAGGCCTGTGCGTACCACTCCCAAAGCTCCCATTAGGTGCAGTTCCCCATTCCTGGCCAATGGGAGTTGCAGGGGGCAGTATCTGCAGGTGAGGGCAGCACACAGAGCACCCCTCCAAGGGGCCACAGGGATGTGGTGCCAGCCGCTTCTGGGAGCATCGCAGGGCCAGGGCAGGCTAGGAGGATGCCTTAGCCCCGCTGCATCATGGGGCTGGCAATCCTGCAGGCCGGATCCAGCCCACAGGCTGTAGTTTGCCCTCCCCTGCCATATCTGTACTGAAAAGCAATGGCTTAAGCAGAGTTAGCCAGTCATCTCTATCTAGCAGTAGTTCATATTCACTGTTACTGTCATTCTCCCAAAACCCTTTAATTATACTAGTATGACTAACTCAGCTATTCAAGGTTGTGGTGTAGATTCATCTCCCAGCTTTCTGTCATCTAACCTATTCATGCTAGTATTGTATCCAAATAGTTCTGCTTACAGCATGTGCAGAACAGGAACCGCTTAGTAAGGGACGGGGAGGGGAGGGGGACACCACACACAATGTGCTGGTGAAACCTGCTGCCCTACCACACAGTGAAACCAGAAAGGAAAGTAGAATATGGTTGTATTTGGACTGTGGCTGAACTCAGTGTTCATCGACTTCATTAGTTCTAGGAATGAGTATTAGCTGAGGTTCAGATTATAAACAGTAGCTCTGCAGTTTAAGAAATTGGCAGTTTCTAGGCAAGACTTAAAAATTACAATGTGTAAGTGGAGACAAAGTTTACAAGAAGCAGTGAGCTGACTCTGGGATGGGGGAGCGGGGGAATCTAATCATGCAAATGAATATACACATCTCTGTAAAGCAGACAATTCAACCTTTTGCAAGTAGTAACCAAAAAGCAGATTAAACACCACAGTAGTGAAAATTAGTACAGCTTTATGCTTCCTTAGATCAGAACACTCCTCCAGGAACACTTCAATACTTAGCCCTAACGATACACCAAATAATCGTTAAAATGCTGAACTATTATGAAAGTTGATAGTGGCACTCACCTTCCTAAATTATTTCATTAACAGTACAAATGCTTGTTCTATGTTTAAATTGCACATTTTAAAATACCCTCCCACAACACCCTCTTGCACAAAGTAGATGACAGTCAAGAGTAACTGCTGCAACCACTTGTCAATATTTAGTCCTAAGCCAACTACAGACAGTAATGGGGAATTCCAATTCATTAAAAAAAAAAAAAAAAACTTAAGCTTTTAACAAAAAGTTGGCATTGTTCTTCAGAAGCTCTTTCCCAGTCAATATTACATGAATAAACATAAATGTTAACAAAGCTATGTAATCATGCAAAATATTAGGCTTCTTTATTCATCAGTAGGATCCAAGTTATTTGCATATAGCAGTGACTAGGCAGAATTTTAAAATATAAAGTGAAAACCAATTTTTGAACTTATCTATACAGTTAGCCATAATTTGTGTTCTGGTTGATATTTCTACATGCTACATATAAACTCCATCTATCAGTTTACATAGTCTATCTGCAACAATTTGAGGGAAATAAAAACTTTCCTTCCCCTACAAACAGAAGCAACCATTTTCACCTTTTGTTTGTAACCATGTTAATTTTATAGCTCTGAAGTTATTTACACAAACCTAATTCACAAATACCACAGTAACTTATTCTTCCCACAAAGTAGTAGTAACTTAATTTACCTCTTCATTAGGACAGACATAAATAGTAAGTGACTTAATGCTTAACACAATCATGCAAAAAACCTGCCACAATACATGTTTAGATAAGACATTTAAAAAGTGGTAAAGAAATACAATTCTTGAAGTGAAGGAGTTCACTAAGCCTTTTAGGGGTTGATAATACCCAACCACGGCACAATGCATTGGTTTAATGGAAACATTAGCTATATTTTTGCCTCCATCCCCCAAAGAAACACTGCAATCCCCTCTAAGGGACAGTTTCTGTAATGTGTTTTGTAAACATCAACATAGACAACAACTACATTCTCCAGCTTATTTTTGCCATAAAATAATCAAGTTGTAGAACTAGTACTTCTTAAGATGGCAATATTTCCAGGCATCTCCCTTCTGGAGACTGAGAGATACTGTCCTTTATGGATAAATATAAGCAGTTTCCTTCCCGTCAATCTAATGTTAATACTTCCCAAATTGAATAGGTACTATTTCTCTGAAACCTCTTTGGCATTTAAGAAAAATCAATACTTCCAAGATAATCATTGCCACCATACTGGAATGACTCATTGTTTAACGTCCGAATCTGTCTCCAGTTAGTTTGGGCAAGCAATACTGATGGTCTTCTTTACTTTGTTTTTTAGGAGTTAAAAAAAGTTTGGTAATCTGGGCTTCTTTTGGTATCATCTGACTCCATTTCTTCTTACCACAATAGTTCCTGCTACAATGTCATAGGCTGTTCTGTTATGCTGAAAAAATAGCAGCGTAATGAATGCAGGAAAAAAGGAAGCAATAGAAAAATTCTTGATCAAGGCTCGTATTGTAGACCTAGAATGAGAAGGAAATCAGCTTGTTTTAATTTTCAGTCCCTGCCCAGAGTAGTTTTGCCACTGATCCAGTACCTTAAAGTTATACAGCACAAAGTGAATCATATGGATTTAGAAATCAAGTATTTTAACATGCAAAGGTAAAATATGCCTTTCTGTTTACGTGATTAGATAGTTAGTACATGATTCTTGGGTCACTGCAGGATTCTGTCTGATAAGTCTCACTGCCAAAGAGAGGGAGTACTTGTGGCAGTTTCCACAGTATGCATCCGATGAAGTGAGCTGTAGCTCACGAAAGCTCATGCTCAAATAAATGGGTTAGTCTCTAAGGTGCCACAAGTCCTCCCGTTCTTTTTGCGAATACAGACTAACACGGCTGTTACTCTGAAACCTGCCAAATAGAGAGAAACTTTACACTCTGACCTTCTGCACATTGCAGACTATAGAACCTTGCCCACCCACGCCTATAATAGACCCATATTTCAGAAGAACTAGATCCCCTCAATTCTTTAGTGTTAAAAGGCAGACCTCTCACTACGAAGCATGGACTGAGAGATCTCATTATACATGACTGTTTTAATAAGGAAACAAATTAGCAAAATGCTGGCAAAGTAATCTTATTTCAAATCATGTACTTTCAAACCTATTAATTTGTGAGTGATACAATTAAGTGAAGAATACTTACGTTGTTATGCTAACATTAGAGGATGGAATCACTAACACACGATTTGGTGCAATAAGTACAGATGTATCACATGTCACAACTCGAAGTCCAAGCAGAAACTTCCCTGGGGTTGCCCCACCAGCTCCCCAAATGCAGATTATCTGCAAGAGAAATCAACAAATTTATTTCTGCAATCCATCACTGTTGGTTGCCCAAAATGTATATAATTTTAGTAAGTCTGATCTATAAATAAGAGCAATCCAAATGGCACCGAAATCTTAATCTTAATACACTGAATATTTAATTTACATTTATTCTCATGTAGTAAGTTTACATTTGTAGTTTTAAAATAAAAGGTTTAAAGTTAGTTTAGCTTGGGTAAGAATTACATGTGTGTTCAGTAAATTGTGTAAAGAGCTAAGCAAATGTGACTAATCCTTGAAAAATAATTGGTTCAAATGCTAAAAAAGAATGTAACATCTAACAAGACAAGTTTTAGGAGAAGGCTATTCTTGAAATATGGCTAAGAGAACACTAACAAAAACTTGGTTCTAACAGACAAAAGGGTTGTGATGAATTTATAGTAACCTCCAATATTATCTTAAAATATGGCAATGTGTAAAGAGATAAAAGACCAGTTGCAGCTAGCTTTGACACAGATACATTCAAAGAAAAAGGCCCACACTGCCCTAACCCTATCTGGTCTTAGCCAAGGTCGATGGAAAGCTAAGAAAAGAGCAGCCCCAGACTGCCCAAAATTGTTTTTTAGCTGAAGTAAGTAATTGGCAATGGCATCACTTGTTTGTTATACTGTATAAAAAAACCCATGTTTGCTAAGGGTAGTTGTCATTCCTATCTGATCATGCTGATGCCAGTCAGGATGAGAGAGGTGTCCCTAGGATGGGCCTTTTCAGAGTGTACTAATCAATTTATGTTTGCTACTGTATAGATGTATTGATTGCTTATTGTTATTTAGATTTTTAGAGCAATTGTATAATTTGGCCTTTGGATTTAATAAAGGAATTTATGGTTAAATGAACTTCTAGTAGTATCCTATATTAGTAATTCCAACAACTTCAGTTGGTATATTAGTGTTAAACTTCTTAACCAATTAACTAATCAGTTTTCAAATATTTCTGATAGTCATGGAACAACATTTGACCTGAATATCCAGCTGATAAGTTAGGATTTAATATTCATGACTAGTTACCTCATAGAAGCAGACTAACAACCTGTAGATAAGGGCCACTACCATCATTTTCTGCAAGTCTTCCATGGATGTGTCTTCATCTATTTCTTCTACTATATAGTGCATAGCAAACTTGGAAATGTCCCTGTACAAAAGAAGACTTCACTTTAACAAGTGAGCCATTTCACAAACCTAATGCATTTGACCTTCATTATGGTATTCCCATACCTGCAGCCACCACTTTGGTTACCCCTTTGGAACCTAGGCCTGGTCTACACTGAAAGGTTATATAGGCATAGCTATGTCCATCAGAAATGTGAAAAAACCACTCCCTTGATAGATGTAGCTATACCAGTATAATTCCTAGTGCAGATGTAGCTTGTTGACTCAGCCTCATAGCCCAATTCTACAGTACAAGTTATGTTACGTGGGCATACAGCCACAATTATTAAATTGTTCGTGTGCGCACATTTGGCTCCTTGTGTCAGCAGTGCACATCCTTACCAGGAGTGCTTGGTGTATGGACTATATTGTCAGTGTGGGACATTGTGGGGCAGCTCCTGGAGGCCAGTAACAGTCAACATAAGCAATGCAGTATCTAGAGTGACACTGCATTGACCTAATTACACATACCGTGACAATGCCACTCAGGGAAAGCGGCACAGAGAAGCACATTGGCAGCAGCCAAATTTAAGTGAAGACTCTTCCACAGCTAGGTCACAAGGCTGCATATGACCTAACTGTCTAGGACAGACCAGGCCACAGGCTTTTAGGCCAGAAGGGACCATCATGATCATCTAGTCTGACCTCCTGCACATTGCAGGCCACAGAACCTCACCCACCCATTCCTGTACTAGACCCATAACCTCTGGCTGAGTTCCTGAAGTCCTCAAATCATGATTTAAAAACTTCAAGTTACAGACAATCCATCATTTACTCTTGTTTAAACCTGCAAGTGACCAATGCCCTATGCTGCAGAGGAAGATGAAAAACCCACAGGGTCTCTGGCAATTTTGACCCAAGAGAAAATTTCTTCCCAACCCCAAATATGGTGGTCAACTGGACCCAACATTCAGACACCTGGATAAGAATTCACTGTAGTAACTCAGAGCCCTCCACGTCTAGTGTCTCATCACCAGCCATTGGGGATATTTGCTACTAGCAGTCGCAGCTTGGCTACATGCCATTGTAAACAGTCTCATCATACCATCCCCTCCATAAACGTATCAAGCTCAGTCTACAAGCTAGTTAAATTTTATGCCTTCATTGCTCCTCTTGGGAAGCTGTTCTGGACGTTCACTCCTCTGATGGTTAGAAATCTTTGTCTAAGTTCAAGCCTACAGTTGTTGATGGCCAGTTTATATCCATTTGTTCTTGTGTCAACATTGGCACCTAACTTAAATAACTCATCTCCCTCCCTGGTATTTATCCCTCTGATGTATTTATAGAGAGCAATCCTATCTCCCCTCAGGTTAGGTTTGGTTTGGTTAGGCTAAACAAGCCAAGCTCTGAGTCTCCCTTGCATAAGGTAGGTTTTCCATTCCTCTGATCATCCTAGCAGCCCTTCTCTGCACCTGTTCCAGTTTGAACTCATCTTTCTTAAATCTGGGACACCAGACCTGCACACAGTATTCCAGATGAGGTCTCACCAGTGCCTTGTACAATGGTTCTAATACTTCCCTATCTCTATTGTAAATACCTCATTTGATGCATCCTAGAACTGCATTAGCCTATTTCACAGCTGCTCACATTGGCAGTTCATAGTCATCCTGTGACCAACCAGTACACTTAGGTCTTTCTCCTCCTCTGTCACTTCCAACTGATAAGTCCCCCCGCTTGTAGCAAAAATTCTTTTGTTTGTCCCTAACTGCGTGATCTTGCACTATTAAATTTCATCCCATTTCTATTACTCCAGTTTTCAAGGTCATCCAGACCTTCTTGTATGATATTCCCAATATGGAGGAGGACCGTAATAGCTCTCATCTTTTTGTCATTCACAAATTTTATTAGCACACTCCCACTTTTTGTGCCACGGTCATTAATACAAATGTTAAATAAAAGTGATTCCAAGACCCATCCATGAGGAAATTCACTAATAACCTCCCTCCAGTCTGACAGTTCTCCATTCAGTATGGCCCATTGTAGTCTTCCCTTTAACCAGTTCCTTATCCATCTTTCAATTCTCATTAATTCCCATCTTCTCCAATTTAATAATTTCCCATCTGGAAATATATCAAATGCCTTACTGAAACTAGGTAGATCTACTGTATTTCCTCTCTCTAAAAAGATCAGTTATCTTTTCAAAGAAAGAGATCAGGTTAGTCTGGCATGATCTACCTTTTGTAAAACCATGTTGCATTTTATCTCAATTACCTTTTAACCTCTATGTCCTTTAACTACTCTCTCTTTCAAAAGCTGTTCCAAGACCTGCATACAATTGAGGTCAAACTAACAGGCCTGTAGTCTCCTGGATCATTTTTTATTCTTCCTTAAAAATAGGTACTACAGTAACTCCCCATTTAACGTTGTAGTTATGTTGCTGAAAAATGCCACTTTAAGCAAAAATGATTTAAAGCTAATCCAATTTCCCCATAAGAATTAATGTAAATAAGGGGAGGTTAGATTCCAGGGAAATTTTTTTCGCCGGACAAAAGACACACACACAGAGCACAAGTTTTAAACAAAATTTAATACTATACACAGCAATGATGATTGTGAAGCTTGGTTGAGGTGGTGAAATCAGAGGGTGGGATATTTCCCAGGGAATGCCTTGCTGCTAAATGATGAACTAGCGCTCAGCTGAGCCCTCAAGGGTTAATACATTGTTGTTAATGTAGCCTCACACTCTACAAGGCAGCATGAATGGAGGGCGGAGACACAATAGACCCATGGCAGTGGCTGCACACATTCCCTGCGGAAACTGAACATGATGCTGAACCCACGCTATCCCACTGGAGCGTACCACTCCCTCCACTTTCCAAAGTGCTGGGAGGGGGTGTGTAATGTGATGCGTGCAAGTGTGAGAGTGCGAGCGTGAAAGAGAGTGGGCAAGCACGAGAGAGAGACAGACACGCGCACTGCCCCTTTAAGTACACTGACCCCACTTTAAATACACTGCCTTTTTAAGGAGATCAGCAAGCTCCCTCCATCCTGAGCCTTGTCATGTCCCCCTGCTGCTCTGTGGAGATGGGGTACAGGAGCAGGTGGAGGGGGACACCCTGACATCAGCACTCCTCTTCCCCCAGACCCCTGCACAGCAAGCAGGAGGGTCCTGGGAGCAGCTCCAAGGCAGAGGGCAGGAGCAGCACATGGCAGTGGGGGGACTGATAGCTGAACTGCCCAGCAATTGACAGCCTGATGGGCGGATGCCACACAGGGAACTTAGGGGAGCTGATGGAGGGCTGCTGGCCCACCCTGGTTCCAACCCCCCACCAGCTAGCTCCAACTGGCTGCTCTTCCTGCAAACAATGGACAAAGCAGGCGGCTGCCAATCATCATCCTAAGGGAGCATTGCACAACTTTAAACAAGCATGTTCTGTAATAGATCAGTGACGTAACAATGAAACAATGTTAACCAGGACGATGTTAAATGAGGAGTTACTGTACCATATAATTAAGCAGTACAACTCCTAGTATGGACACAGTTACAGCGATGTAAAGGTGCTTTATACTGATATAGCTATTCCCATACAGGAAGGAGAATAAGCTATGCCAGTATAGGGCACATTTATACTGGTTTAACCACTTAAAAGAAGCCACACCCCTAAATGAAATAGTTACACATGCCTAAATATCAAACTTGCATACTTCAGTTACATGTATCCAAAAAAGAGTTGTGTTGTTGTAAAGCCTAATAATTTAAGTTAAGTTATAAGGCATTATAAAAAAACATCTCTCCCCCAAAGGCTGCTTAAATTAGGTCATCAAGAGTAGGTGGTTCAAACAACACTGATCCCATCTTCCCATGCAGACTGAGTAGAGTAGAAAAAAGTTTTTCCATGATTAGGATAGCAGTAGTCCCTATAGCTTCTAATCAAGATCAAACCCCATTGTGCTACATGCTTTGAAAATATGTAGCTACAAAGCCCCTTCCCTGAACAGTTTACTCTACTTGGAGAAAAATTATGAAGAGATTCAAAGAGGCAAGGAGAAGGGGACAAGAGTAAGAAACTCGATCATGTAGTTACATAGATTAGTTATGTTGCAGTCTCGTGATTCCAATTATTCTATCTCAAATTAACTCACTCTTCCCATAACTGCTACACATACTTAAAGGAAAGCCAACCAATGATGGCTGTATCACAGCAGAAATGAGTCTGGAGAGAATAGTAGTCTTATCCGTTAATTCAGCATTCCAAGCATAAGGGCATGCATAGAAAGAATGAAGATGTTTGCAAAAGCAGACAAATAAGCCTTAAAAATTTGCATCATTTGTGCAGTAGATAGGGGAACAAACTGAGTTAGAAAGGGCCTTGAAGCTGAAAAAAAGCAGTCATCTGTAGCAGATTCCCTCCATTCCTTCTTTTGTATACTCAACCAAGGAACAGAACCACTTTGACCTCTTAACAGGCCACTTCTGGGCTACTGCACCAGGTTCGTTATGCCTCCTTCATTATTCTAGATTACCTCTCAGTTTTATTAAAGTAGATCCTTCCTCTGTATACCCACTTGCAGGATCTGGTGCCCCAGGTGTTGAGATGAGGAGCTGTCTTGACAAGCAATATCCTTTGAGGGGCACACAAGAGATTTTACAGGAAGGCAGCTTCATCACCCAACTCTATGTAAGGGACGGGAGCCTCAACTACCTCAGTTCCTACTCTGCTGCCACAGACAGAAAATGGAACTTGCCTTCCTGTCCTAAGGCTAGAACTTCCCTTACGCTAGATTATTTTCATATAGGATAGTTTAGAGTACACAGACTGCCCTTGTCCCGGGGAACAATTGACTCTCCACTGGGACCAAGTTGAGCCCCCAGCCCTTCAAGATGTACACCTCCTAAATGATCGTACCTTATACATCCAATACCTTCTTTGTCTTGCACAGCTTGCCACACCTTCACTCCCTTGCACACCCACTAGAAGGGGGAAGACACTTGAGGCTCAAGGCTCATCTGGTTTTTCCATGCCTACAGCCTGATATTCAGACAGGGCCATTGAGGGAACCGAGACTAGCCTCTGTGCCAAGATCCTCTAACACAAGACCCAAAACAGATATTGCCATTCTGGCCTTAATGTCGCTGTCTCTCACAGGTCCAAAACTGGAATGTCTTCAGCCTTATACCAGGAGCAAATCCCTTATCCAGCATTGTTAGTAGCAGCTAAATCAGAAGTGGCACGGAAGACCAAACCATCACTGTCTACTGAGACTCTAAAAGTCTTGGCAATGATGCAGGAAAAACCCATCTGAGCACCTACTCCTCATTTGGCACCAACTTTGGACCGATCTTCCAGTGCCAGTACCTTTGTAGTGATACTGCAAGTTCATGTAGATGCTCATCAGGGAAAAGAAAGCAGACCTTTCCACACAAGGGGAAGAGTCATCCCTTTCCTCCTTTTTATTATGAGCCAGGACTTGGAGATCTTGATGGATGATCAATAGCTGAACATGAGGTCCAGGTGAGATGCAGTTGCCAAAAGGGTTAATGCAATCCTTGGACGTATAGCCAAAGGAATCTCTAGTAGGATTAGGGAGACTGTATTATCTCTATTTGACACTGGTACAACACCCACTGGAATACTATTTTCAGTTCTGATACCCACAATTCAGAATAAATTGGAGAGGGTCAGAGAAGAGCCATGAGAATTATTAAATGATTGGAAAACATGCCTTATAGTGAAAGGCTCAAGGAGCTGAATCTTTTAGCTTAACCAAGAGAAGGTTAACAGGTGACTTGATCAGTCTATAACTACCTACATGAGAAACAAATTCAATAGAGGGCTCTTCAATCTAGCAAAGGTATAACAAGATCTGATAGCTGAAGCTAGACAATTCAGACTAGAAGGCACAAGGGACAAGTTTTTAAACAGCAAAGGTAACCATCATTGGAACTTACCAAGGGCCAAAGTGGATTCTCCATCACTGACAATTTTTAAATCAAGATTTGTTGTTTTTTCCAGTTCAAACATGAATTATTTCAGGTCGTGCTAGATGATCCCAGTGGTCTCTTCTGACTTTATAATCTATGAATGTTCTCATGCAACATGTTCTCAAGTAGCATTTAAAATGACATTTTATACAAGGAGCAAAGAGAACAGTCAAGGTTGACAGGTTCCACATCTGACTTATCTTACCTCCTACCCATACTAAAGAATTGCAAACAAGTGTTTCATTTAGTAAATGCTAGTTAGCCTTTTTCTTTAAAATAAATAAATAAAAATTCCACACCAAAGACCGTGGAATTTGTGTAGAACAACTGATGCAGGAAAAAACCTTCAAATATATCAGCCTTCAAAGTTTTTCTAAACACGGCATAAGAGATTTTTGAAAAATCCTAATAGTCTCTTTTAAAAGTACAAGCTAGTTTAAAGTGTTTTCCCAACTGCTCATACTCAGAAATTTCATTTTTAAACAAACTGTGAGTGCCAACTATTAAGCTTATTTAACAAAAAAAAGTTAACATTTGAAAGCATTTCTAGGCATCTACAGTAACTTTTTATAATATGCATACCTGTATAATGCATCACTTTAATAAAGATCTATTTTTAAAAGACAAAATAAGTTTGAAAGGAGCCTCTTATCAATTAAGGTTCCATCAAGTGCTTCTCCTCTGTGTAACCCTAGCTACTCCAAAATACACAATATATATATAATATTCAATCACAAGAGTGAAAAGCTTTATATAATAATGCCTTAAATGGTTTAACTTACTTTATTCCACTGAGATGCATAATACTTAAGACAATGGTTGCCTTTATAAAGAAAAGAATAAAGAAATCCACCATCTCTGCTATAAACCTGTGTGCCAAGGATGGGATAATGTATTCCCGACCTGTAACAAAAATAGTTAATTACCTAAAATTTTACTGTGCTAAAGCAATTTATAACTTAAACCTGAATGTACATTAGTTTGCACTATGCAGAATAAGAGGCAATATTAAAATGGTATTCCACATTGTCCCACTGCAGGGAACATTTAAAAAATCCTTATTCTGACCCATGGAAGCTCATATCCTTTTTATTCAATTACCTCCTTAAAATGTACTTTGATACAATGGGAATTGGATGACAAGTTAACTAAGCATGTACCTAAACCAAGTAACATATCTTTGCTGTTGCTCTTCCTAATCCCATCCCCTCCCTGCTCTGTCTGAGTCACATATTACACCCTTGAACAGCTTACTTTTTGTAGTGTATCATTTTTGCCTTCTATTATGATATTTAGAAGGAACTTGATATAGAATGTTTTCTAGAAGTTCAATTTTTTATCTGGTATTAAAACTGCCTCCTTCCCACCACTCATTCATTCCACTTTAGAGAAAGACTTCAGAAAGAACTGAGCACCAGCCCTGTGAAAATCAAGGAGGGTCCTTTTAGATATCTCAAGACAGGTGTCCTAAATGCCTAGCCACTCTTGGCCACAAATTTTTTATTATTTTTTTTTTTTTTTAAAAAAGACACAATTAAAGACCAAGAAGTTGTCTATTTTTTTAAACTTCAGGAGAACTAGACAAGCATTCCTGTGCAGACATAGCAGGTTACGCTACCATGAGAGAACAGGAAAATGAAAGTGGCTACTCTGGTTTAACTGGCCCTGGTGAAAGAAATGCAATCATTTTTAAAATGGTCTTAATAATCTCAGGTGGTGGTAGTAATAATACAAGCAAGCTTTTTCTTTTTCTTTCTTTTTTTTTTTAAACCAAAAGGAAAAGTGCCATATAAAAGAATTGTGGCTAGGCTGATTCTCCGCATTGTATTTCCTCAGCAGCACTTACAGGAGCGCCTGTATGAATGCATCCGATGAAGTGAGCTGTAGCTCATGAAAGCTTATGCTCAAATAAATTTGTTAGTCCCTAAGGTGCCACAAGTACTCCTTTTCTTTTTTGTATGAAACTAATATTCTAACAATTACAATTTAAATATACTCATGCACCTGACTTAATATAACCTTGTTAAAATTCACACAAGTATATTTTGGAAGGGAGAAGGAACCCTTTACTATTCCACTTCTTCCCCGCACAATAACCTCTCCTACCAAAAAAGGCATCTTCACAAGGCATCCACAGAAGCTGCACAAATGGCACTCTGAAAACTAGCCTCAACAAATTGCTTGAGAGCAGCACAAAGCTCTCCGCCTCTGTGTTCTTGTTTTTAAAAGGCAAATACAGTTAGAAGAGCCATTAGGTAATAGGGGCACCGTCTTAATATTTGTTTCTGTGCATCTTCCTTTTATATCTGCTTATCTCACTGACAAATTCAGTCTCATTAACGCTAAAAAATAGCAAAACAGATTCAATTCCCATTCTTGCATTGTCACAACTGTCGAATAAATCCTAATTGTACAATCTTTAACCAAAGATGAGGCAAGAATGTGAAGAACACAGCTGGACTTCCTCACACCAGGTTGAGCATGCAGTGCCAGAAGATAGAAATCAAGTCAACTTTCTAATATGAGAATGTTTAATATGAAAGTTAGTGATATGGAACCTCTTATTTTATTCTCCCGACTACAGCCACACTAATATATTAAATGCAGCAACAACTGGTTAAAATGGAAGGTAAGCGTTAAGGCGGATTTAAATATGACAGACTTGTTAAAGTATCTTAGAATTCCAAAATCTATTAACATGGATGGTGCTACTAATATAATACTGCACATGCTACTATTTGAGGATAACTGTCTATGCTGAATTAAGAAGAATTATTGTATTGCTTCCATGAAATTTTGCCTGTGGTCACAACCACTGTTCCCTCTAAACTGTGCACGCACACACAGATCCTAAACCCCGCGCACACGGCGAAACACCACGAGCACAAAAATTTGCACAAAAGCACAACAATTTGCACAGAAGAAATTTTTTGCGCACATGGCCTGTCAAAAATTAGAGGGAACATTGGTCACAACTATCATTGGTATTCAAAATCACTTTCAGATGCCAGTGAAACACAAAATATCAACTATCCATTATTCCACACATTATCCTCTGGCATAGTACATTACTGTACTGATTTCTGAAGAGAATAAAATTGTGGATTCAATAATAAAATGATTTTATTTAGTACTTGAATCACCACCATTTCTTTCATTAGGCAGCTAAAGGGGGTGTCATACACTCAAGTTCAGAGGCATTAAACAATCCCAACAACACTGGCGCTTCTATAAAGCTCTTTGAGGATTTTGAGAAGCATTACAACCTTAGCACCTAAACCTCATCAGTCATAGTTCCCCTACAGTAAAATGAAGAAACTGAAGCACAGAGATTAAGTTTGCCTACACACCACAAACCAGTGGCAGGGCCTGGTATGAAATACAGAAGCTCCCACTCCCAGGCCAACCACAACGCTTCGAAAATATAAAATGCTAAATATTAGACCCGAAGAAGGGCTCTGTGTAACTGGGCTCTGTCCCTAACAGAAGTCAGCCCAGTCAAGGATACCGCCTCACGCACCTAATTCATAACAGCAAAGCCCCATCACAGACAAGCCCGGTCCAAAGTCCGCCTGGAGACCAGGAGTGGGAGAGGCGGCACGGGGGAAGATAGGCACCCGCAGGACGCCCCGGCCAGTCAGCTCAGAGACCCAGCCGGGGCCACCTGCTTGAGTCGGACACGAGTTAGGAGACTCCTTCCCCAGCTGCCCCCGAGCCTGCCCCTCGGCCGGGGTCTCTCGCCAGCCACGGCCCGCCCCCCCTCCCCGCCAGTCTCACCTGCCGGCCGCCCGCTCCCCCTCGGGGCGCTGCTGGCGGCGGGGCCGGGCCGGGGCACCGCGGCCAGGCGGGCGGCTCCCGGCCAGGCGGGCGGCGCGCGGGGTCCCGGCGCGGCGGGGGCGGCGAGGAGGTAGCAGGGGCCGTAGTAGGCGGGCGGCGGCGGGGGGCAGCCGGCGGCGGGCGGGCCCGGGCTACCGTAGGGGGCGGCGGCGGCGGCCGCGGCCAGCAGCGCGGGGAGGCTGCTCTGCCAGCTCCAGTAGCCGCAGTACGAGTCCCAGAGCCACTGGTGCACGCGCCGCGCGTACTCCCCCGCGCTCAGCGCCTTGGCCTCGGAGCGCTCGGCCCCCGCCGGCTCGGGCTCGCCCGGGGCTGCCGCGACCTCCGCCATAACCCGTCCCCTCCTCCGCCTTCCCTGTGACGCACACCCACTCCCTGACCCCGCTCCCCGACTGCGCAGGCGCGGGGACCCGCTCCAGCCCATCCAGCCGCCAAGAGGGGGGGCGGCATGAGACAAGCTGAAGAGCTCTTCCCCCCCGCCGGCGAGTTGAGATGGTATGGCCCAGGGTTGAGCGGCTAAGGCGGGAGCTGCTGGCGCTGTGGGGGCGGAGCTCGGGACCGCAGAGTCCCGGGAATGGAATTGCAAGGGGGCGGGGCCTGCCTTTGCGCTGCAGGGACCCCCCTTTCCATCCGCCCAGGTTCAGTGCAACGGGGCCGCCCCTAAATCAGGTGACCCGGCTGGGAGGACGGTCCCTAATTCTGAGTAGCAGGGGGTAGCCGTGGTCGTCTGTACCCACAAAAACAACAAGGAGTCCGGGGGCACCTCCAAGACTAACAGCTTTATTTGGGCATAACCCACGAAAGTTTATGCCCAAATAAATCTGGTAGTCTTTTAAGGTGCCCCTGGACTCCTAGTTGTGAGCATTTCAGTGTCACCAGGGGTAGGAGGGTCTAGGGAAATCACCCCCAAAAACGTTTCAGAGTAACAGAGCCCCCAGGAGACTGCCCTGCCCACCTGGTGGCAAAGAAGAGAAAGATTTCCCGCAACTCCTAGCCCCCTAACGCCCCCTGCCACTGCTGCTGTCAGAGGTGGGTCGGATCTGCTTGGGAGTGGGTTTTGTCACCTGTGTCCTTTTGTCATTGCTGACCCTTTGTGGTCCCGAGGCAGGTGCAGGTGGCTACGTCAGCTTTCTCTCTCCTTTTTCCAGTTTGGCCTCATTGCTTTTTGAGGAGAAGTCCTTAATAGTGTCTGCTCATTTGAGAAAAATACCCTTCTTGCGCTTCCACCTAGTGAGTACATAAGAACGGCCATAGTGGGTCAGATCAATGGTCTGTCTAGCCCAGTATCCTGTCTTCTGACAGTGGCCAGTGCCAGGTGCTTTAGAGGCAATGAACAGAAAAGGGCAATTGTCACGGTTCCCTCCCCACTCTGAACTCTGGGGTACAGATGTGGGGACCCGCATAAAAGACCCCCTAAGCTTATTTCTACCACCTCACATTAAAACTTCCTCAAGGCACAAATCCTTTCCTTGTCCTTGGACAGTATTGCTGCCACCACCAAGTGATTTAGATAAAAATCCAGGAAAAAGGGCCACTTGGAGTCCCTGTTTCCCCAAAATATTCCCCCAAGTCTCTTCACCCCCTTTCCTGAGGAGGCTTGAGAATAATATACTAACCAATTGGTTACAAAGTGAGCACAGACCAAACCCCTGGGTTTTTAGGACACTGAAAATCAATCAGGTTCTTAAAAGAAGAATGTTATTTAAAAGAAAAAAGTAAAAGAATCACACCTATAAAATGAGGATGGAAGGTAACTTTAGGAGTAAATAAAAAGATTTAAAACACAGAGGATTCTCCTCTGACTCTGCTTTCCAGTTACAAAACAGGAATGAAATTACCTTTTAGCATAGGGAAAATTCACAAGCTAAAACAAAAGATAATCTAACACATTTCCTTGCCTTTACTTACAATTTTTGTAATCTTAAATGCTTATTTCAGGTAGGTTTTTAGGAGATGTTTTTTCCTGCCTGGTCCCTCTCTCGTCCAGAGAGAGAACAAACAAAGTGAGCACAAACAAAACCTCCTCCCAAGATTTGAAAGTATCTTCTTTTCTTCTTGGTCCTTTTGGTCAGATGCCAACCAGGTTATTTGAGCTTCTTAACCCCTTACAAGTAAAGGAGGGATTTTATGCTACCCTGAGCTGTATGTTTATGACAGCAATAATCCAGTGATTGATCCTGTCCACTCCCAGCTTCTGGCAGTCAGAGGCTAGGGACGCCCAGAGCATGGGGTTCTGTTCCTGACCATCTTGGCTAACAGCCATTGATGGACCTATCCTCCATGAGTAAAAAGTGTGTCTCTGCTCCCCACTAGGTTTAGACTGCTTGTGCCTCCTGCTTTCTGCCTCTAGATTATGGTCACTGATTCTGTACTTGGTGACAGTTCATGTGAGTCTTAACACATTTCACTCAGTGGGGTAGTCTGTTTGTCTGATGGGTCTATGTAGGGATCAGTACTCCAGCAGCTAAAGGTGCAGGGAAATGACCCCAGGAATTTCCACAGTAAATCATTTAAGATAACAAAATAATGCCACTAATGCTGATGAGAGCCCAGAGAGCAGCAAATGTGATGGTGAGAGCATTGCTGAAAGATTTCTCAACAGAAATCTGTGTAGTTGAGTACTGATTTCTTTATTAAATGTCTTAGTATTAAGAGTTTTTGAGAGAGACAACTTCGTAGTCTAAGCTGCTTTAATATCTTCTCAAATGACCTCCTGGTCCCGGGGCTGCCTGCATGGCAAACCACAGAGACCATGTGCACAAAGATTTTTTTTTTTAATGTGAGACTATTAACCTCCAGCTGAAACACGTGTAGGCAAACCCTTCATTCCCAAAGGCCTTCAGCTGTATTCCTTAATTAACAAGTTTCTTTAGTCAATGCATTAGACATTTGGGCTCTGCATGTTTGTAGCTCTGTTGATAAGCAACATGTCTTGGTTTCATTGTTCCTATAATTTAAGTTATTTTCATCCCAATGCTGTCCTCCATCACACCCATGCAATTCTACTGAAGTCAGTGGTGTTACATGGGGTGTAAAAGATAGAGGGGAGCTTTTGTACAAACCCCATTACCATGCTGAAATTCCATTCTGAATTCAGAACTGAATTTAAGCTGGTGTAACAGATGTGCTAAGGGGGCAGGGCATAAGTTACCACTTAAGCTTCCCATAAACTTTCCTCTGAATTTGGTCGACATTACTGATGAATCAGTCTTACCAACGGTTACCTTGTCATGCCAATAAATCTACTGACATGATTAAAATGTGCTCTCACCCTACCCTACATTTCTGAGCAGATGTAGCTGGATAAATTTAATTTTCTTTGTTGTTCTTGCCCATCTGTGCTTTCAGCTTGTTTGTGGCCTCTGGCTACTTTCAAATCACTTTCTATTCTGAAAACGGAATTAGGTTTGTAGTTGCATTTTCTAAACTGAAATTAACTAGAGGACACAGAATTAGCTAGAGGCATCAAGGCTCAGGAGGATGGGAGGTAGTTAAAAGTTGCCATTTTTCTATGTATCCTAGTTGTTTCTAAGGCACTTGTCACCATGGTATCTAATGAGAGGTTTCAGAGTAGCAGCCGTGTTAGTCTGTATTCGCAAAAAGAAAAGGAGGACTTGTGGCACCTTAGAGACTAACCAATTTATTTGAGCATAAGCTTTCGTGAGCTACAGCTCACTTCATCAGCTGGAGCTCACGAAAGCTTATGCTCAGATAAATAGATTAGTCTCTAAGGTGCCACAAGTACTCCTTTTCTTTTCATGGTATCTAAGTCAGACAGTATCTTTTTGCCTTGAGACCTCGGCCTCTCATCTTTTCTGTCTCCCTCTTCTCTCTTTGCAAAACTTGGAAGTGTAAGAAACTAAATTGGGAGCTTTACAGCAGCTTCCAACTCAGCTGTCTAAAATTAACTTTACATTTTTAAACTACTTTGCTGGTTTCCAGATGCTGCTGAGCACCACAGCCACTCTTCAGTAGGAAGTGATGGCTTTCCTCTGAAGATCCACCTTCAACAGGGCTGGCGGCAGTACATCTTCCCCTTGCTGCCAAGCTATGGTGCTCAGCAACATTGGAGAAATAACTGTCTATATTAGAAAGACAAAACAAACCTCACAGGGATTAAACCATATTGATTTTGAAGCCAATCTAGTTACTTTGTTGCAAGCCCCTAATACAGATGGATTGAAAGACATTTAAATCATGCTTAAACTGATTTAACTGAGTGGGACAGATGTTAGCTAAATCAGTTTAAGCACATCTGTAGTAGGAAGATCCACACTAGTGCATGTTTTCTAATATAGACCAGACCAAAATTAGAGATCAGATTAAGCAGATGAATTGAGACCTTCTTATACTGCAAAGTTTGGCATAAGTGGGGAAAGATACGAGAAGAGGGTAGTGCATAAAGTGGACTGAAAAAAGTGTTTGGGTGGATCTATCATTTTCTACAGAACTGAAAGCGGTATCGCATCGGCCTGTCTCTGCAGCTCATCAATTCTGTCCCTCCAACACTTCACATCAGGTCTCCTCCCACCTTGCCTCATCTCTGGTCCTGCAGCTCTTGGGGTTCTTTGCCCCCCCCCCCGACTCAGGGGCTGCACTGGGGTCCCCTCTCCCCTTTCCAAGCTGCGGGGGGCAGCTCCAGGGTCTCCACCCCCACACACTTTCCATTCCAAACCATTTGGGGGTGGGGTGGGGGTCCATGAACCATCCTATGGTTCACAGGAGGGAAGGAGGGAGTGGAGCTACCCTGAGTTTTTTGTGCTCCCTCCAGTGAGAAGGGCTTTGGCTCTTGAGAAGAAGGGGGGAGAGCACAGCTTGTTTCCTGCAGCAGCTCTGATTGACTGGCCCCAGGAGATGGGCAAGAGAGGAAAGCAGGGTATTTTTTGCCCCAGGTAGGGTTGAAATGTCACCTCTGCTTGAGTTTTAGAAATTTTATTTCTGGGCCTCTAACCCAGTGCACTTTAATCACTGAGAGAGGGAAAGGAGAAAAGATAAGAAAGGAGGTAAAGAAGGGTGAGCAAATGAGAACTGCACAGTGTGATTCATGTAAGATAACATTTTGGAAGAAAGACCGTGGGATCAGAAACTCTTACAATAGAGAGTTGCTCTGCTGCTGAATGACTATGGCAAGCCCAGGGATTTTTTAAGAGATCCTGAAAAACAGATTTATTTTAAAATGTTTATTAATCCTTAAGTGGAGATCTATTCTGTAAAGGGACTGTAAAATTGGTATCATGGGGCTCCTTGTTCATTATCTTTCACTGATTTTTATATTAACTGTACTTTTTTAAAAATTTGCTTTAAATAGGTTTTCTAACTTCCAGCCCTGCAAATTCAACTAGTCTCCAGAAGTCCAACTTAGTTCTTTCCTTCCTGGGCATTACCACTGGCATAAAGAGTTCTGAAGGCCAAATTAGACCTCCAGTTACATCTGTGAAATCTTCCAGGCTTCAGGTATGCCCTCAGTGACACCTTTGCAATCCCATTGCCCTCAGGGGTTTTACATAGGTGTAACTGGCTGGAATTTAGGAGGGGACGGCCTTTAACAGCTTAACCGTGGCCAGTGGGAGCCACGATCAGCCGAACCTGTGGAAGCGGCAGGTAAACAAACCAGCCTGGCCCACCAGGGGCTTTCCCTGAACAAGCTGCGTCCCAAGTTTGGGAAACACTGCTCTACACCTTTTCCCCTCACCCCTCTAAGTAACCAGAGGGCATTAGAGGCTGGACTGATAGTCACAGAGTCTTTCTACCACCATGTGGATCTTCCAGTCATCCCCACCCTCTGGAGGTGCAAGGGATATAGAGAGAAATCGTGTCTCCACTGAAGTCAATGGCATCAGCATTTCACTTATGTAGGCTCTTTAGCTCTTAGGCTGGAGATCTCCATTGACTACATGATATGGGCTGATGTTTGGGAGTAGAATTGGGGTTTCAGGTGTAGATATTTCTGGGATATGTGTATAATACAATGGCACTAAATCAAATACTGGATGCAAGTTCTACAGGGCATGGACTGTGACTTGTACAAAGCCGAGCACTCTGACCACACTTAACAATTAATAATAACATGAATGTTTTGGTTGAACACACTGGAAAGATTTCTGTATTTCAAATTATTTCCTCTGTCACCTTCTTCAATAACCCTGCTCACTAGATTTCAGTGTTTTAAGCCAACTAGGTATTTCCTGTTGCGTGTGTTTTTAAAATGATTATTATAGAAGGACAGCTAAAAATAGATGAGCTGACTTATTCACTGACACCTAGACCTGGATGTTCTTTCCCTCCCCGACGCTTTCTAAACAAATAAAAAAAAAAAACCCTCTGGATTTACTCAAACGATCATTTTCAGAATCAAATAATCTTTTCTTGTTTTTAACAATGTAAATTTGGCCTCGTTTTTGGAGTGTAAACTTTCCTAATTCCTGGATTAGCTGCAATTCTAAATTAGTACATGTATTCTGTATAAATAGTATAGTTCCTACATTGTCTGATTGCCAAAACAGCTTGGATTTTCTTGCACCACAATAGTTTTCTGCCACCTGGTGGATATATAGGGTCAGTACCTCAATACTTACAATCTCTTATGTTTTCCTATATTTTTAATGACAAGTATGATTAAATAAATCAGGATTTTTACAGTTTCCTTTTTAAGATAATATGAAACAAAGGGCCAATTCACCATTTCTTGATAACGGTTGGGGAATTACTGTATTTACTACCTGAGTTTCTGCTTTCAGGGATATATCCTGTCATCAGTCCGTATCAAAAATTGGCCCAGATTCTATTATATAATGTTGGGATTATTTCTAGAACTGCGTATCCCTTAAGGTCTGATCCTGATGCCATTAAAATCCATGGAAAAACTCATGTTTTTAATTTGGCAAGAGCAGGCTCTGTAGGCCCAAATACTACACAAAGTGCAAGGCAGTAGAGACAAAGGCTAAGGGCTGGTCTACACTGGCAACGTTAAAGTGCTGCAGCTGTGTATTCACGGCACAGCTCCCACCTCGCGAGGGGCGCAGCTCCCAGCGCTGGGGCACTGTCTACACTGGCGCCTTGCAGCGCTGAAACCTGCAGCGCTCAGGGAGGTGTTTTTTCATGCCCCTGAGTGAGAAAGTTGCAGCGCTGTAAAGTGCCAGTGTAGACAAACCCGTAGTGTCAACAAAGGGTGATGAACTTCATACGGGATATGGGATGTTGCCCCACAGTATGAAACCTTTATTATTTTGTGGCTTTCTACAAACTCGATCATTCTAACATCATTACATGCGAACTTTGTATTCTGCGGTAATTACTTTCATTATTTGGCAACACACATTGCACGTGTCCTTTTGGCCACATACATACAGTATCACTGAAATGCAGTCACCTTTGGTGTGGCTGGCAGCGGCCAGCGAACAAACAGCACAACAGTGTGGAGAAGGGACACTTTTGGCTAAGAACAATGAAGCGACCCCCTAATGTTGTGGAAAGTGTCCTAGGATCTCTAAGATCCATGCAAAGCGGACAGGCCCTCAGGGAAGGTATGATAATAATAAAGAAGGACATATACAGTAAATGACTTATGGTGCTCAGTTTATACACCTTGGAAAGATAAAGGGCGGAAGTGATGCCAGAAGAATTTTAACCTGTGGTTCCAGAGTCTAGATATTGTCTCTAGGAGTAAAATGATAATAGTTACATTTATCTATAATTACACTGATGAAAAGAAGTTGAGATGTGTTTAGAAGATACAACCTTGTATCCTGTATTTATTACCTTGGATACAAGGCTGACTCTTCACTCATAAAGCTACAACTCTTCAGCCACTAAAACTAGAAGCTGCTATTTTGGCCACCTGATAACTCCCATCTCTTTCCATTAACAAACAAAAATATACAGAGAATGACAACATTGAGAATAAAGGCTTTAAAGTTCAAAAGGGCCTGTTCCCTGCATTATTTCCAATATTTATGTGGGTACAAAACTTCATGAAAATCACACTACGTTGATTGTTTTAGAGTAGCAGCCATGTTAGTCTGTATCTGCAAAAAGAAAAGGAGGACTTGTGGCACCTTAGAGCCTAACAAATTTATTTGAGCATAAGCTTTTGTGAGCTACAGCTCACTTCATCAGATGAATTGATTGTGTAATTCTTCTTCAAAAAGGTGATAACTGTCCTAGGTGCCACAATTATCCCCACAGATAGCACACATGTTTAAATAATTGTTCTCTCAAGATCATTGTATGCACCCAAGTGGGTTCTAGCTAGTGTGATGCTGTACAATTTAAATTGGTGCAACAATTAGTTTGGAGAATAACCACAATTTTGGGGCAGAAAAGCACAATGAGGGTGTGACTTGGACACAGATCGCTGGAATCGGTACATGATAATACACAACAATCTTCACACATTAGGGCTGCAACAGAACAGGGGAAGGCATTAAGTGTAGATCAAACCTGCAGACAATCGATTAAAGTTGGCACAGTTCATCAGATCATCATTATGCAAAATGCCTGAAGGATGTAGGCATCTACATATCTTGACCAACATGATTTTATATATGATTTTCAGTAGAGGATTATTCTTTAGAGGCAACTATGCACAGATGTGTATTAAGTGGAGTCAGAAGCTGGGATTTTTTTAAAAAAGATCCTCTTCCTTCATGTCCCGTAGATACATTAAAGATGGGTTTCCATTGTAGGGCAGGGGGCAGCCCATCCTACATGACAGTGCATGGCAAGGAAGCTAAACTGCACTTTTAAAAAAGTGTAGCAAGGGCACATGTATCTGATATCAACAGTTAATACGATAATTTCTTAGAAGTGCCTTTTCTGCAATATTTGTAAACCATTTGCAGGAACATAATCCACAGGGAGAAAGCTGTACCACAGTGGTGTTTTCCCTGCAAATATTTAGGAGAAAAGTCATACAAGTATACTGCCCCTCAAACTGCCACTTATTTCAGGGGAGAATCAGTATCCTGGTTCCTCATTGGGATATTTTGAAATTATTTGCCTGCCTACTATAAGTCAGAGCTGTATATCTGCTTCCTGTTGTTATTGAGTATTCAACACTTGTTTTGCTTCAGCAGTCCAAAGGGTTGGTTGGCATCACATTGCTGAGTGATGACATATATAATATCAATATCAGATGCAGTATTAGAAGAGAAGTCAGTGGCTCAGGTTTAGAATGTTCCAATGTATGATTGTTTTACTGCAGGAATTATTAGTGTAATTAATGTTAATAAACTGTTCGGTCATGACCTACACCGGCTACCCGTTCCTTTAGGTATGTGCTCTACATCCAGGTGAAATACATTGCACAACTAGTGGATGGTGCTATGCTGTGCACCTCTGACAATCCGACCAAAAGGGTCATGCCCAAGGGCCCACAGTGAGTTAGTGGCAGAGCTGAGACTAGAAACAAAGTTTCAGTGACTCCCACTTGAACATGGTCATTTCCAGGACATACCCTACAGCACATACAGGTGCTCCAAAAAGAGAGAGTGATGTTATATATTGCAATTATTTAAAGTAAGGGCCTCTGAAGTTCTGTGGTTGCCACTAAGGCTTTAATTTTGAAACTGCACATCTGCCCATTATCACTAATACATTATATCCAAGCTATTCTCTGGGAGGAGGGTGGGTGGGATATGATGTACAAGAGACAGTCGGTCAACTGCAGGGAGTAAGAGCTGCCTCCCCTCATTCAGACCTTTTGAAATGGCATTTAGGAAAATGGATGAAAACACTTAAAAGAAGTGCACTCTGAACTCGCTGTATTTAAACCAAGTACAGACTCCTTTTTTTTATTTCAGAATAGGTTTACCGTTGAAAAATGCTATGTACTAAAGCCACAACATTATACATACAGATAAAACATCAGATAATAAAACCTTATTGTGTGAGCACTATTGGTTGTAGTACAATCAGATACCTTAAACCTGAAGGAATTGATGTATTCTGAAAAGGTGCAGGAGGCACAATGTATATCCTGTAACTAGCTTTGCAAGCATATAACCATGAATTCACTCTTACAAAGGATTACAAGTGATCAAAAATGTATGCTGAATGTTGAGTACTACAAGCTGAAATCGTAAAATGTATAGCACACGCCACCTTAGTGTTGAAAAAGCACGTAAATAAGAACTGTAACATAGAATCAAGGGTCTTAAACAAGAAAGAGTCCCTTTAATTTGGGTTCAGAATTCATATGGAATACATCTATGGCTTTTATTTATGGACATATTTGAAGATTAGTATGCAAATCTTGCAAGTGACTAAAAAAACCAAGCAAAACCCTGGGATTACATCCCCAACAGACAGCTTATACAATAGAATACTTTAGAGAACCAAAATCAGCACGGAAACCAGTTATAGGGCACCTGACACTTAGCATGTGCCCAAATCATAAAACAACCCTATCTCAGGCTATGTCTACACTACCATGGAAAATCGACCTACGCTACGCAACTCCAGCTACGTGAATAACGTAGCTGCAGTCAACGTACCTTAGGTCAAGTTACTGTGGGGTCTACACTGCGGGGGTGGGGGTGGGGGGGGTTTCAACAGAAGAAACTCTCCCATCAACTTACCTTACTCTTCTCATTGGTGGTAGAGTACAGGGGTTGACTGCAGAGTGATCTGCTGTTGATTTGGCGGGTCTTCGCTAAATTGACCACCAGTGGATCGATCTCAGAGCAATGATCCTGGATGTAGTGTAGACCAGGGGTTCTCAAACTGGGGGTCGGTCGTGAGGTTATTACATGGGGGGATCGCGAGCTGTCAGCCTCCACCCTAAACCCCGCTTTGCCTCCAGCATTTATAATGGTGTTAAATATAATTAAAAGTGTTTTTAATTTATAAGGGGGGGTCACACTCAGAGGCTTGCTGTGTGAAAAGGGTCACCAGTACAAAAGTTTGAGAACCACTGGTGTAGACCTGCCCTCAGTTTTTAGAGCAGGCTGTGCAGTACTGTGTGAAGAAAAACAAAAAAACCCAATTCCTGCCCCCCCAACCCCAAATAAAGGAACACAAAAGAAATCAGAGAAGTGAAAAACCTTCAGATGATATGCTGAACATTAAATAACGTTTTCTAGAAGATATTAGGATTAATAATTTACAACCAAAAGGGATACAACAGGTCTGTGTAAACTGAAAGCTGAGGGATACTCTACATATACATATTAGAAAAATGTTTGATTAAAATATCCTGTTTTTATATTCCACTGGCAAAATGTATTGCTGAAAATTGTACTTTTGTGTCTTAAAAATCCCCATGATTATTAGAACAGATCTAAAAGAATCACACATTTCCTAAAGGTACATGTTCACCGCATCATACATGAATTGTCTAAAAGGTAAAATAAACATCTTAACTGTTTTAAGATTATTTTTGACTAGCAGAAACATGAAAAGGAATGCACTGAAACATGATTATAACAAAGTATATATATCATGCAATATTTTGGCTTATTGTGTGCAGTGTAATAGCCAATAACGCGAATGGAGTATTTTTTTTAAAAAATCCCTTATGTTCACATGACATCATGTAGAATCAAAACCGTAAATGAACGCAAACTGTGTGGAAACTTTAAAAATATCAGAATGCCTAATAAAAGCGTGCCAGACATGTCATTGTTTCTAGTGTACAGAGCTGCTGTTTGGAGACCTACTACAGCAGTATAAGCTACTGTTACTTCTAGTTCTTTATGTTGCTGTTTTATTTAGGCTGACCTTGGTCTGAGATCGTGGTCAGCGGGTGCTGTATGGCATTAGGAAGTTAACCTACAATCTCTGCAGGTTCAGTGACCAACTTAGATCCATCCCATGCTGTCTTAAACTGTTCAGGAACAGGAAATTCTTTCTGGTAAATGGAAAGAGCAACAATGATTGTTAGATAAACAGTGGATATCTTATAAAAACTGATGGAATACTATTAGTGCTGCATGATTGACAAGGCATTTATAACTCAGACATGCCTGGATTACAAAGAGGCCTTCTTCATTACGCGCAGGAAACTGTTTCAATGTCACACAGAAAACAAGCTCATTATTACCATAATTCACTTAGCTTTGTTCATGTGCTAGTTTGTAACAGCCCCCTTTCCTCATTATTTGGGCAAACTACATCAGTATAACTTGTTTCAAAAAAGACTATGGACTCCATTAGCAGGCAGTCAAGCTAACTGGATGGGAATGTAGAAAAGAAAACCTGGTAAATACCAGTAAACTTGGTAAGGTAGTAACAAGACTAACAGGAATTTTAAAGAGAAAAGTGATATCCTACAGAGCAAAACCCATGGTCAATCCCCAGAATTTGGTGGCAGATGTAATCTCAGATCTCAAGATAATTGTTGACCAGTCTTAGGTGGATGAACAAAGGTGCATGTTAACAAAAACACTGTCACATTACCACTTTAACAGTGAAGCATTCCAAAAGACACACTATGTACAGTCAATGTTGCAGGACTTCACGGGAGTCCTTAGCTCATTCAGTGTGCACCTGTGAACTCTGCTGGATCCCTGGCCTCAGGTGCTGCACACCTTGTAGGGTAAAAATTGTGTGATGCTCCTAAGATGTGGAAGAGAGGGCTCCTTTCCTCAGACCCTGCAGTAGACTTATATTTTCTTAAATGACTAGTGATTTTGGGTACCCAGCTCGAGACATGTTCAAAGGGGCCTGATTTTCAGAAAGTGCTTAGCAACCGTCCTCTGAAAATGAGGTCCTTTTAAGGTGTTGGAAGTTGGGCACCCAGGACCACTAGTCACTGCTGAACATTTAGGCTTTTTTTTTTTTTTAATTAACAAAAAACTCCCCAATGAAATTCCCGCACAAAAATATTAAGAGAAAGTTAAGGTAGCCTGGTTAAGCCCTCAGTAAAGTTGCATACACAACTTTAACCCTGCCCCTTTGTGTGTATGTATTACAACACAGCCTAATTATATGATATCCTGCTACTGTATTGCATGCAGTGAATGAGGAACAGCTTCACAGGAGGTGCTGAGATACTGCAGTCCTAAGTATAGTCTGAGAACCTCAGTAGAAGAGTCAGAGCCCTTGCTTCAGGTAACGTGCCCCTTATGTATGAATCAAAAGAAAAGGAGTACTTGTGGCACCTTAGAGACTAACCAATTTATTTGAGCATGAGCTTTCGTGAGCTACAGCTCACTTCATCGGATGCTTTCCTGGACTCTGTCTGGCATGCGCAGAAAGTACTACAAGAAACTATACACGTACCAAAAGCTTGTATTTAAAAATATACTGTATTATTTGAGAATTAATATGTGATGATGTTGACCTTAACACTGGCATTTCTTGACCTTTGAGTTGATGTTCTTATAATATGTGGCAGGAAACTGAAGTTAGAAATCTGTTTCACACAGGCCAGAGACTAAAGTGACATAGGAGACACTGAATTATTTTCCATCACAACGGAAGGAGATAACGGCTCTTTTAATGTATGGAATTACTTTGCACCCCAGGAAAAGGTGTTCTTTGATGGATTGTAGCTGAGACTATTGGTATATGAAAGAGGGTTTATTTCTGTGGTTTGAATCAGACCTTGCTGGGGGGGGGAAATTGTGGCACTTTAACTCCTACTTGCCTCGTAATATGAAAGGCTAATCACTACACAGATTAAAAGAGGGAGAAAAACTGAGTCTTTAAAAATATTCCACTTACGTAATCTCCATTTAGGGGGATAAGAATGTTCATTTCAGATGACTTGGCACTCACAATCTCACAGTCTAATGAATCTTCACTGAGGTATATGTGGCAGCCTTCTGTCTTGTTAATCGAAATGGTTGGCACTTTCCCCATCACCTGAAGAACAATAAATGTACCTAATATCAAATGCCACTGCATCAGTGAAAGTAACAGTTAATAACAAAAACCCTATCCACCTGCTGAGCCTAGCTTTGGCCACCAAACTCTGATGTATGGCAGCTGCATTTACATTTGGGGATTTAAACAGACTGGCATGGACCAATTAATGGATGGTGGGAAGGCTGCTACTGTTTAACTGTATTAAATGTTATTTTCTATCCCTGAAGTTCTAAAACATCAACTTTTAAACAACAAGCCTCTCACTCCCACACACATGCACACGGTCTCCACCCCTTGGCCCTCTTTACCAAAGGGGATAAGATGATGGGATCCACACACATTCCCACCAGTACCAGTGCATAACTTGCATGTACATCAGTGGGACTTATGGGGAAACAGATCCCCCCCACACACAGAGTGACTGACTGCAAATAATGACAGGTTTCAGAGTAGCAGCCGTGTTAGTCTGTATTCGCAAAAAGAAAAGGAGTACTTGTGGCACCTTAGAGACTAACAAATTTATTTGAGCATAAGCTTTCGTGAGCTACAGAAAGCTCACAAAAGCTTATGCTCAAATAAATTTGTTAGTCTCTAAGGTGCCACAAGTCCTCCTTTTCTGACTGCAAATACTCCTTCACTAGAGAGATGCTCCACAAGTTTCTGCTTAAAACATTCTGCAGCCTCTGGGTCTCTGAGGTATTGCAGCACATAATAAAAAAGGATTTTTTTTTCTTCCCCTGCCAGCAATGGTACAGCTCTAAAAGTGTATTGAAATTGATTACAATTTAAATTAAACAGACATTTCTTTAAGTCAGTTTGAAAGCAAGTGCAAGATTTACTTGAGGCGAGAAGAGGAAATGAGCCAACTCCTCTTTGCATCTGTGGGGTTGTAAACAACTCCACAAGGCAAAGTGGTTGAGTCACTGTTTGTCAGTAAGAATCCCCTTCTCTCCACCCCCTGCCCTGCAAAAAAAAAAAAAAAAAAAAAAAAAAGCAGTAACTAGAGCCCCATGGTAAATGATTGCCAAGATATCAAAAGGACAGAGGTTAGTTAGGGTCATAAAACAGCAGCAGCAGGGTATATATATATATATATATATATATATATATATATTCCCATGTAAATAAAAAGGAGTGTTTTCTCACATCATTCACGTTAATACATTTTAGATTCAGTTCCTGAACAACATGCTGATAAACACAGAGTGTTCAGTGGCCATGGCCTTGATTCTATAGCTAGTCTGTGCAAGTGGAGCACTTTCTCTAGGTTGATTTTAATGGAGCTCCATTGAGTCGAAAGTATGCTCCTATATGGATCATATGGTATGCCTGGGGGTATTTTATTTGACAAATATTAACCCAGCAGGAAAAATAATCGGTAAATAGTTATACTGGTGGGGGTCAAGAGCCAAGAGCATTGCACTATTATTGCTGTTTATGGCAAGATCTGCTTGGTGAATTCCATTGATCTGTTACATTAACATATCATTCATATGACCAAACCTGCAAAGTGCTGACAGAGTTCAGGTGCTCAGCACCTTGCAGGATCAAACCCTTAGAAAGAAGACAGCAGCCTGCTTCAAGCAGTTGTTCAGCCTGACTCATGCTTTTCTTAAGTGCAAGACCAGCCACGCTATAAGGCACTGAAATCTTATGCAACATTCATGAAGCCTGAATCATCAAAGGCATTTTGATTTTAGCAAATATATTTCCCCTTTATTTGAATTTTAACGAGACGTGGTGTTCCTATTCATTGTGTATAGACTTTTCAGCTTTGGTGAATAGTTCTAGCGCTAACAATCAAAATCCTCTATTTATTAAAAAAAAGATCACTATTTCTTAAATAATCATGCCCTTTTCTCTCTCCCAACTGCCTCTTTCCCGCAAAAGGAAATGTAGTGATTACCAATAAAATTATTGCTAAATGTTCAGAAGTAGACAAGTAACTAGTAATAATGGCATTCACTCGTTTAACGTTTAAAAGATACAAAATATCTTGCTGTTCCTCTCCCTATGGTGGCTTTGACCCACATTTCTGAAGCATGGTACAGTATTCCCCATTATTAATGTCACTCACTGTGCTGTATCTGCCCATCTACATGTAAATAGAAGACCCCACTGATTTCAGTGAGGAATGTGAGCCTCGAGACGGATGGCAGGATATGAGCTGATGAGTGTTTCAGCGGTTTTATTTTTTATTGATATTTTAAAGAAAAGCCATTGTTTGCCCTTCTCCCAGCAAAGCTGGAGAAGCCATTTCAATTCCATTCTGTTGCTAACAGGGTAGACTGTCAAGGGCTCAGCACCTAGTACTCAATTAAAGTCATTGGGAGTTAGGTGCCATTTGAAAATCTACCCAACATCCTCAGTGTGAGAAAATTAGCTGAGCCTCACAACCACCTTCTTGACTTTAGCACCAATTAGGCAAATGAGTGGCACTATGCCATGAAGCTTTGTCAAACTCCGACACTGATGGACCAGGATGCATGGAGTCCAAACCTGGGGACCGTTCATTGAGAGAACCTGACCACCACTCCCCAGAAGTAAAAGTTCCCAGACTATCAGAAAATACCTCTGCTGATCTCAACTACAGCACCAGAACATTAAGGAAAGGTGTTCTCGACAGGGAGCCATGATCAGTGGCACTTGAAAACTCAAAGGCAAAAACAATAGTAGCTCTCAATCTTTTTCTAGACAAGTTAGAAGAATTTAGTGCATCTAAAAGGTAATTTTTGGAAATATACATTTTTTTTTTGTATACTCCAGGGAAGCTGAAATTATCTCTAGTAGTCAAATACCACTTTGAAGTTGTTGGTTCTTTTCTTCTTCTTGTCTAATTGGATGTTTACCTGAATCTGAATATCCCTGGAATTGATCACTTCCACGATACCCACGACGTTGTCAAACACAAGGCCAAACTTTCTGCAGTTGTCTACAAACAAACAAACCCGAAACGAATGAAGGCAAAATAAAAAGATCTTTTTTAAAAAAAAAATCACATGACCACATTAAAAACTAAAATGCTTCAATCCTGCAATGACTTACACGTGTGAGTAACTTTACACAGGACTATTCATGTCAATAAAGTTACCTGCATGTGCAAATCTTTCCAGGACTTACTGCCCCAAAGCTCATATGTGAGACTGTCCACTCACCAATTGTAATGGAATTTATTTTTCCTTTCATCTGTAGTGTAGATTTGTTGCATTTAAAAATGTAAGCCACTTGCTTGAGTTCAGTATCAGTAATAACAAGGTCGTTCTTATCCTCTTGGTATTCCTGTTTTAAAAAACGCATATACTGGTTTCACTATCTTTAATAAGGCAGCAATAAGGTAGACTTTAAGCACAACTTATTCCAGTCATTGCATCTTCACATAGAAAGAGAATGGGGAGGAAAAAAGATTCTCACTTATCTCAGCCTGTGATAAGTCTAACTGATTGGGTTTATGAGGGCACATATTCAGTGCTGTGTGTGCATGATTTAGAGCTGAAGTGTCTGTGTTGTGAAGATCTTAACACTGACCAAGACCAAAAAATGTTTATTTTGGTACTAGGTTCTTATACACTCAACTATTTAAAACTATCTCAGTGAAGTTGTTGCTTGGTTACCACCCAATTTTAGAACAAGTAGGCACCTTCAGGAATAGAACAAGTTGTTGGTGCATACTGTTATATAATTCATTAGGGTTAGGTGTGAGCAAGGCAGTATCCAATAAGGAGTAGTGCATGAAGACCTTCCTTTCTATTTGTAAGACACTGAGGGCCCATTTTGCACACAAGACTTCCAATTGATTTCAATGGGAGAGTTGAGGTATGTAAGCTACACACTGCGTGTCCCAGCATAGTAAAACAGAATTCATAGCAAAATGCTGGTCTACTTAGCATGTACACAGGGGCTCTCCCATGTTTTGCCTTTACTGCACTTTCCTGTCTCAGTGAGAGTACCTGGAATATTCTAACACTAGCATAGCACAACCCATGTAAACAATGGCTGACCCTCATGCACACTGTGACCCATGCAAACAAGGGCCTATGTAAGCTACCAACTGACTAAATCATGTCTTGTCTTCCCCACCCTTATAAACAACATAACTTTCCATTCAATAAGTTCTGTGCATGCACATGCAAAAAACCACACATACCCCCTCCAAAACTAAACGAATCAAGCTATTCCTTCTATGGGCTGGGAAAGAAGATGGAGAACTATTGTTCTTTCTATTTGTAAATACTATGATATTGTGATTATATGAGTATCTAGATAGAGGTGCTCCCACTGGCTAATAAATGAGAACTTCCATTGTGTCACAACAACTATATCTCTCATACGTAAGAATGGCTTGCACAATGGGACCTTACTCAATTGGAGTTCTCTGTGGGTTTCCTTCTGAGGGACTTTTTGACTGAGTTAAGAACTAAAATATTGGTTCTGAATCTTATAGGACTATTTTCCAGTTCAGGTAAATTCTCATACTATTCTCACCAACAAATGAAAAAGCTGTAAATCTCACAAGAATATTAAGGACTAAGCTGTGGCTAGATGGGACAGTGCAGAGCCACTGTGCCCCCAGAGAAGCACTGGAGAGATTGTGCCTCAGGCAGGTACAATCCCTCTTGGGATGTTCCAGGCAGTAGTACGTGTGTGTGTGTGTGTGTGTGTGCGTGTGTGTGTGTATATATGGGCGATGTGAGCTGAACTTACCACTCTCCATTTCTTTCCCTCTAGTTCTAACAAAGGAGAATGGCTCTGCTGAGGAGAATTTTTGGGAGAAGTGGGACTCGGAGTATGGCTTTTTGTAGGAGAACGAACTGGCAGACCCTGAGCACGTAGATTGGGATTCTTATGGGTCTTCTGGTCATCTGAGACATGTCGTAGCCCTAATAAATAAATAAATAAATAAATAAACAAAGAGGTGCTGATATGACTGAGTCTCTCTCACAGCATTAGGCCCCTAGGGAGGTTAATATTAAAACAGGGAAGAGAATACCATAGCTAGTTTGATTACAATTGTATTAAAATGCCCAACACACTTCTATGCTTCTTTAGGTATTTAGCCAAAAGGGAACTGTCTGGCCTCATACTTTTAAATAAAGGTTCTTTTACTGTGAATGGGCTGGCATTATGTCTTCACAGATAAGCTCAGCAATGTCTATTGGCATCTCTCTGTTCACAAATCTAAAGGTTCACTATATCTGTCATCAGCTGTGCATGCCGCCACTCCATTCATTTTATAGGTTCATCTGTGAAAATTAGATTCTCTAGCTAATCTGATTGTAATGCACTCATCCTCAGAATACCTAGGGCCAAAGACTGAACTTTACTGTACTGTGTATATTTCAACTCAAAACTGTGTACACTAATTAAGACTGTCCTCAGTTTTATTAAGAAAAGCTTAATAGCTTTATTTAGGTGTACTTACAACAACATTATACAGTGGTATAGCAATCGGTACCTGCTTATCTAAACCAATGTCTCAGTACAAATCAGTGTATGCAGAAAATGCAGAGTGGACAAATTCTAGTCTCAGTGACATCTGGGCACTGCCACTGAAGTCAACAGGACCCAAAGTGTCAAACTTGGATGCCTATAATAAGGTACCCAAATTCACACTGAGGGATCTAAATAAGTGACAGGAAATTCAAAGGTGCTGAGTACCTATGAGATCCTACTTATTCAATGGGAGCTGCCAGGGCTCAGTATCTCTGAAAATCACGCTATTTATTTGGGTGCCTCAATATGGATTTAGATGCCTAAATTTAGGCTTCCAAGCTTAAAAATATACTGGCTTTGGGCCGTATAGATCTGACTAAAGGGAGAATTTGGCTAAGTATATATAGTGGTAGCTAGTATCAGTTGGCTGAAGAGTGACAAGTTGAACTATTTTCCTCTAACCTTTGGTAATTGCCTCTCCCTGGTTAAGCTGGGCAAACAAGGCTGAGCGAGATGTGGTTGCTTCATCCTTTCCACTTTCTGTATCGAAGACAGGAGGAGGTCCTGGGGGCAGCGGTGGAGGTGGGGGTGGTGGGAGGCACTGCCCACTTGTTAGAGTAGACAACACAGATGCTGTTGATGCAGTTGGGCCCTATGTGTGGGAGAGATGGAAAATATGTTTAATACAGTTTTTCAAAAACCCTCTATTATGGAATCTTACTCTTTTCATACTTGAATGCTGCTGGGAGTTGGACTTCGGCCAGCAGTGGGCTTGGGAAAAATTGCTGGCACTAATGAATGAACTTACATATTAAGAAAGATTCATAGTGTAAGGAAGAAAATTTCTTCTTTCCCCAAATATCCAGATAAAATAAACCCCGGAATGATGCACATTCAGTATAGGCCAGACAAATAAAAAAGCATTTCACTCTAATCTCCAGTGAAGATAACACAATGAATAATAGGGTGGAACTTGCCCAGCCAGTTATACACATGCAAAGTGGGCATGAAATGCTACCCTTCAGATTTTGAATATACTTTGCAATGTGGTGTAAGGTTGTGGTGACTCAGGCTGTTAAATTCAACACTATATTTCAGAATTCTGATTTGACTGCTTTTTATTTTTTAAAATTTCTATATGTTTCTAACACAATAGCTCCAGGTGCAGTCATAATACCAGTTATAGACAAATACTGTAATGAGGGACATGGATATAGTGTGAATAAACTAATCTTTCTAGCAATTGTTTTGTATAATCAGCCGTACATGGTATTGGTCTGTTTGAATTATATGTCTATGCCAGTGCACTATGAAAAGAAACAGAACAGCTTTATTAGTAAAAAATCAGATTCAGATCTTAGATTTCTAATTTGCCTGACTCACAGGAAAGACAGGAAGGATCAAAGGAATTGGGATTCATTTTTTCTGTCTGACCACTCAGCGAGTGTCACTCTGATTCCAAGAATCCCTCATCTGGACAGCACCTCTGCAGAGGAGGACAAAGACTATATTTTATAGGATCCATTATGGAAGATCAGACGTTTGGAATCTATACCTGAAAACCTCATTGTTTCAGGCATAACTACCACCTAGAAGCAGCAGCCCAGGCTGGTTATATGGAAGTAGCATGAGGCCCTCTGCACCACTTATATCTTACATGGGGGCTGCACAGGCAGGTCGCTAGGAAAATGGATGTATAGGAGGGCCTGGCATCTGTGTGGGTCCAGCACAATCCAATGGGGAAGGCTACAATGGGATGAGGCTGCTGGAAAGGCCATAAGTTCAATGTGAGCAGAGTCCCTGAGTTATTCCAGCCCATAGACTAGAATAGCAGTCAAGAGGGTGAAGGCTAGGCTGGGCTGCACAAAACCTGAGATGGGAAGGTGGATTTTACCTCCACAGCCACTCCACTCCCATAGAGCACAGATCCTTGAGCCTTATGTGGGATGGGTAAATTTCTCCATAGAGAAAACAGAACTTTTTGTTTGGTTTCGGGATCATTTGCCCCCCAGGCTGCAAAACTGCCTCACATCCTATTATGGACCCAGTCTAAAGCCCATTTCAGTCAATGGGAGTCTTTCATTTGAGTTCAGCAGGCTTTGGATCAGGCCCTATAACAACAAGGAAGCATTTTGGCAATTGTATCAGAAGTAAAAAGCATGGCAGTAATTGACAAAAATGCTAATATATTCAACCAACAGTACCTCTGTAACGTACTTTCCCACTGTTTCAGTCTGGGGTAAGATCTTTGCATACAAGTTATGACTCAGGTAGTGAGTAAAGGATCAGAACTCTAAACACTGTAAAACCAGCAGTGTTTTGTATTCCTCCTCTTCCTCCTCCTCCATGGGCTAAGTAAACAATAGAGGTTATAAAAATCATTATATTCCACTACACTCCTAGAATTCATAGCAGCACTCACTGAGCCATCAAAGATTGAATGGTAAATAAGCTGCATTTTCTCTTGTTTCTTACTTTTATGCACATTTAGGTGGCTTGGGAAAGGGAGAAGAGAAAATAACAATCGACTTTGTAACAGAAATCAAGGAAGTTCAAGAGTTAAGTTGAACTTCTGTTGCAAACTTTTTTCCTGTGTGCCAAATTCTTTTCTCAATTACAGCCAAGCAACATAGACAGAATATCAGCAGACTGCAGAGAAATCAATCTGCACAACAGCCTAGAGTACAATCATGGGTTTTGGAAGAAGGCTATAAAAGTTGCTGACGCTGACTAGGAAAGTGTGTAGAACAGTGTTTTTCGACCTTTTTTCATTTGTGGACCCCTAAAAAATTTAGAATGGAGGTGCAGATCCTTTTGGAAATCTTAGACATTCTGTGGACCCCAGGTGAAAACCACTGATCTAGAAAGAAGAGTTACAGCCAAGTAACCCTATAAAAATCAACAGAATAACATGGGTGTATGTGAGAGCAGAATTTGTCTCCATAATTATTGCATAGGAAGAGATTCTCAAAACCTAGTCCCACTTTTTAACCTGTAATGAATTTCAGTCATAATTTAGGCCACTGAGACATCTAAGAACAAATCCAAGGTAATGAGATTGCTGGGGTATAATTCAGGGCTGAGTTTGCTCCATTGTACGTACACATCTCAAGGCATGAGGGACTGAGCTGAAGTTACTAAACACACCCAGTGAACACACCTGGGACAGAATGACGAGAAAAGACAGACCAATTTAAATAATTAGGAGACATACAGAAACATACTGGTGCTGCTGTCAACTGTCTGCCTCTGTGTGTACTGTGTGTGTGTCTGTCTCTCTCTTTTAACCTGTACAATATTGAGTTGCCCAATTTAGATCAAGTAAATATTCATGAAAAGAAAAGGAGTACTTGTGGCACCTTAGAGACTAACCAATTTATTTGAGCATGAGCTTTCGTGAGCTACAGCTCACTTCATCGGATGCACCGTGGAAACTGCAGCAGACAGTCTGCTGCAGTTTCCACGGTATGCATCCGATGAAGTGAGCTGTAGCTCACGAAAGCTCATGCTCAAATAAATTGGTTAGTCTCTAAGGTGCCACAAGTACTCCTTTTCTTTTTGCGAATACAGACTAACACGGCTGTTACTCTGAAACCTGTAAATATTCATGCTTCATGAAATTCATTCCATGGAGGAGGACCCATGTGTAGCATAGAGGCTCCTTGGGCAAGGGTCCCCTGTTCTTTTAAAACAAATCTCACCTCAGACCTGACAATCTCACTACATCAAATGCATGTCTTACAGGATATTTAGCCATAAAGAGTAACATGTAAGGTATCTACAGAAAACTTATAACCAGACATGCCAAACCCATGAAAAAATGCAGAAATTGGGCTTGTTTTTGGCTTAATTGACTTGTGAGTTGCTTGTTGGCTAGTTTTTGGCTTGTTGCTTGTTTGGGTTGTAGCTTATTGCAGCTTGTTGCTTCTTTTTTTTGATCGGCTCCTGGCAAGCAGGGGCAAGCAGGGGAGAGAGTCAGGGATGCACAGTGGGCCCACCACAGTCCCAGACTGCATGACAGGGGGTATCTAGTCACATAGAGTGTTGGGGTTCTTAGGGATTGGCTTGTTATGGCCTTGTTTTGAAATGGGATTTGCTTGATTTTTGGCTTATTGTGAAAGTCAGGGTGCTTATTTACCGCATGGAAGTTGGCAACTGTGCTTATAACTTGTCAAGACTCATAATCTTTGCAAGATATATATGGATAATATTTAAGGAATAATGTATTTATATTGAAATTATGCTTTATCGACTTGGAGCAAAAATTAGTCACCAAGGTAGTCTTGGTGATGACCTATTCAAGCAAGAGTTGCCACCCTTCCCTAGTCAACTGGTGAGGTAATGCAAGATTCTATTGTCTACCCTTGCCACATCGCAGAACAGTCAATGGAAAACCATCAAAGACAAATGCCAACAATCAAAACAAAACCACTTGGAGGTGAAAAAGAACATTTTAGCAGGCAGGAGATTGCCCTAGCTATGAATAAAAACAAAACACTGTTTCACTATAACAGAGTGTAGGGAAAGGCGCTCTGGACCCATTCATTGAGGAAACCCTTTAACAAGGGGGCTTTCATGAACGTTTGGATCCTAGTTCTTCTGAAACCAGCCAGCTCTGCAACAAGCTGAACTTTGGGGGGAAGCCTACTTTGTTGTATAGGAAAGGTAACTACTGCTAAGCATAGACCCAGGTTTGTGTTTTATGATTGTTTTGTGTTTGTAACCAGTTGTTTCCATCCTTTTCTCTCACTTCTAGTTAAATCTTTATTCTTTCTCAAATAAACCTACTTTTGTTTTATTGTAAGTGTTCACAAGTGCTGTGTGGTTTTCAGGAGTGGTGGTTTAAGGTAAAACTGGTAAACTGGGGTACCCTGCACCTCTGGGTGCCGAGAATCTGGAATTTCAGTGAGTAGCCAGTGTCTGGGGCTGGATGTCACAAGGGAATGATTCAAAGAGACTCAAGGCTTGGGGCGCACCTATTGTTAACCTGCAAGGTGAAGACAGAGCTGGCATAGCCCAGAGGAGAGTGTTTGAGTGGCTGACAGGCTGGTGGTGTCAGGGAGGTGATACCCAGTTACCAAAGGGAAGACTCCCACTTGCTGGAGGCAGTGGTAAGAAAGATGACCCACAGTCCTGGGTACCCCGAGAACCATCACACCATGCAAGGCCCTTCATGTTGAGGAAGCCCTGAGATACCTCTTGGCAAGGGGACAGGGAGCAGGCAAGCAGACTGGATGTGCAGGAAAGTCTCTGCATCCCTAGCCTGCCAGGGCAATGGATTTTGTGCTGCTTCCAAATACGCTGGTATGGAGGGCAGTTTTGGAGTGGGCTTGGTTAGGAGGGTCCATTGGATCCATAAATTGCTCTAGTATCTAGGAATGGCTGCATAGGGATCACTGTGGGGCAGCAATCACCATACGAGCTGGAGTAGTAGCTATGTACGGGGTATTTTATTGGGTGACCTGTCCCTGAATTGGGGTGAATTCTATTCCTGTCCAGTTTCCACTGATTTCCCTTCATAAAGCCCATTTATTTGTGCTTTGCATTGCGTGGTGTGTGTATGTGTGAGCCCCTGGGAATTGAAAAAACAGCACATTATACGCTCACAAAAGTTCATCTTTTTTAATACAGCAGGTGGTTAAAAGGCTTGCTATTTGCAAACAACTCTTTACATTAACTTTGAGCAGATGTCCACAACAATGTATCTTTACACAAAGAGTATTTAAGAGCCATTTGACTAGCGAGGGATGTTATCTGCAAGCCCCTGTCTTCTATTTTCATTTCAGCTGTTTTCCTTGGTAACAGCTGCTCTCCTCAGTGCTCTGGTTTACATACATCCATTCAAGTTATGCTCAGGGATGTTTGTTCCCACTTGCATCTTTGGGTGGTCACTTTCCATTTGTAATTAAGATCTTTTTGTTGAAACAGTGTCATCACTTGCAAATGTGCCCCTTGTAAGAAATATTAGGGAAGTGACTGACTTCAGCGCTAGCTAGCTAAAATTACAATTTTATATAAATACAGGAAGACATCTGAGAAGAAGGGAATGTATCATACACGTTTCATCATACAGTACTAGCAATCTCAATGTGGTTGCTTTAGTAAAGCTTGCTTTAGTAAAGATTTATATAACTGGACAAAGAATTCTTTGTAGCTGTCTGAGTAAGATCCTATGAACATTGGAAATGCTAGAACCTAGCTCTATGTGGAAATAGCTGTGTAGGGGACAGGAAGCTCCACAGGATTATCATCATGGTGTTTCCCCTGCAGCCTTCCATTGGGGTCAGGGTTTGACCCTGTGTAGGTCAGAGTCATCTGCACAGAGGCCCTGTTCCTCCATACTGACTCTGGCTCCCTAGCAGCCCCCTGTACCTCAGTGACACAGTTCCAGTGGCGTCATGCTTATAAACCTCCAACAGCTTGTGCATGCCCCAGGATTCTCTGTAAAAGGGGGATACTGCTGTGGAAGGGGTGCAGGAATGTAATACAGACCGTGGCTGTATTATGTCTCCACCCTTAGCTCCACAGAGCTACCCATATGTTCCTCCTGACCTACCTCTTTTCCCCCACTGGATGGGCCAGGAACGTGAAGGAGTAGAATGTTGCATGGAAGAAGCTGATAACCCCACACCATGCTGGAGGGGCGACATCAAATGTGCAGATCAGTGGGGAAGAGGTGTTTGGACCCAAAGCTCTTTATTCTGAGTAGCTTCTCTATGGTAGCTCTTGGAGCGTAATTTAAGCCAGGTAATGTCCCAGTGCAGGCGTTACAACCTACCTGATCACTCTTGCTCCTAGTTCCCAAGGTTAAGTTCCTAGGAAGTTTCTGTAGGGCTAGACGCAGAAAGGATCTCACTTCTATCACTCATCAAGTTCAAATTGAGTGAGCCACAGAAAGGTATCTGTCCTTATGGTAGCATCCAGACGCCACAATGAGAAATGAGGCCTTAATGTGCTAGGTGGTGTACAAACACACAGAAAGACATGGACATGCCTCTTTTTGTTCAAGCTTTTGGTGATCTACTGCAGGGTTTTATGTGTAATAACAAAGAAGATGGGAGGATGAAGGTTCCAGTGCAGTGTGAGATTACTGTGGAACATTTAAATGGGAACACATCTCATTTTGTAGTCTACTGATTGCTCTTAGTGAGGAAAGACATTGGGTATAAATATAAATTTCTAAATAATACATACAAATATATATATATATATATAAAAATAACTGAAGTGAGTTAGAAATAAAATGTATCCCTTTATATCTATCTCATGATACAGGTATCTAATTGAGGACGAGACAAGTGGTTTTGGGGGGGCATAACCCCCTGAAATTCATTGAACGCTTTCCTTTTCAAGGCAACAGATGAATAGGACTCCCAATGGGGAGGTTCACTTTCTCCTCATAAAAGGATACGCCACCCCCCTTTTTATAATCCTAGTTACATGCCTGAAATGATTACTGCTCTGTGTTGTTCTCTTCATACACATGCAGTCACAAAGATGAGGATCGTAGAGCTCAAAATATCATGTAACAGCCTCTAGGAACAGGTGGACTATGACACAGAGACATAGATCTTTTGTTAAGGTGTTTCTTCTGTAAAAGTGGCTTAATGTTATGGCCCTATTAACTACAACATGTTAGGCCACCTGTCTGCAAGCATTCATGCTGCCCAATGATATGGAAGTTATAAGATGAAACAGCTGATGTGCAGGGGCTGCAGTCTTTGTGAATAAAAAAAAAATCCTCTTTTTCTGGTTCTCGGCAGGATTATTTATCTGTCCGGCTCTCCAGCTCTGAAGCCGCTTTTATGCATTTGTGCCATTTATCACCTGTTTGGGATTTAACATAGGGCCTATGTTGCCACTGAGCAATGGTACCATTCAATCACGCAATCAGAGATGTTTTACAAAGTCTGGGTTCTCTAAATCACCCTGGAGCTGAATGATGATGTACTATCATTAAGTAATTTGTTTAATGGGCCTATTTAAGCTGTTTCTTTTTTAAAAGTAAAAAAATGTGGAAATACTTCTTGTAACCTATTAAATTGATTAGTAGACATCTTTCTCTCCTTTTCCCTCTATGTATGTTCAGTCCTCCCATTCCATCCCCCTGGCTGTGTTTATACTACAGCTCAAGCTGCACTTGATGGCTGGTGTCAAACAAGTCTCCACAGGCTTCCCCTTAACTGGGGCTGAATAATGTTTGGCCACTGGTGTGGATAGGGCCAAATCAGTATACAGTGTTGCGAACCCCTGCTAGAAGGAGGGAGTGAGGACACTTTCTTAGTAAGTGTGTTGAATGTAACCGATCCTATCTACACCAGTGGGGAAAATGATTTCAGCACTGGATGGTGTTCTGCCATGTTTACATTGAGTGTCCTGAATGGCAGTTTCTATAATGTTAGTGTCTCAGTGGTGAGACTCTGTCTTACAGGGGAAAGGTGACGGCTGAAGCTTTCTACAGGAACCTCTGCCAGGCAATCTCCAGCTTGGCATTGCACCGGTAACAGTCTCGGAGCACAGTGTGTTCTGTGAAATGGAAGTGGCTCAGATTAAAGTGATTCAAGCTGGTCAGCAAAATGAGTCAGAGGGAAATACAACATGGGGCAGAAGGGTGCCCCAGAAAAGATTGGGGGGGGGCAGGAAGGGCGGGGCAAGCCATGTTCTCTTACCAAGACCTAGAAGATTAAAACCCTATGTCCAAACTCTGCTCTTACTTATATTTGTGCAATCCTGCTGAGGTGAGTGGAGCTGCACCGCTATACAATAACACAGGGTGGAATTTCACCTGATCATGTTAACCTCTTGTTTTATGAAAGATGAGTGTCGCTGGCAATGGTGGGTGCATCGTTTATTTTCTAAATTTCTTGTTGGAAACCTGGAATTGCATCAGGTGTATGTTTATACCTTCCCAACATCTCTTCTTCTGGGGGGTGGTCAGAAAAGAAAGATGAACTTTATTCCACATAAGAACACAAGACTTATAATTCCCCCTGGGCGTGACTATGTGGCTTTTTGATAAATGGGTCGAACTAAACATAGCATGGCAGATATACTGTAAAGATAGCATGAGGTTGCTGATTGCAAAAATCAGCCTTTGCAGCCTCCTCCTCTGAGCATGCAGATGGTAGGGACAAGACAAAGTTTTATGGGGAAAATGTTGAGGTGTTAAAGGAAATGGTGGCGATTCGGTGAGAGAATGTCTAGAGCAGGTGTCTGTAGCTGGGAATGAAGTGCCAAATGATTGTATTGGGACTAAATATAAGGGCAGACTGGATGCTAATTTATGGGCTGCAGTACTTACCACTGTTTGATCTATCTCTGGTTCTCGCTGAAGATGCTTAGGGGAGTTTTAATCAAAATTTCAGTTTTTTAAAGAACATTTAAAAATATTATGTATTCCATTATGAATATTTTAGAAAAATATATGTTAGGAGATAAGACTTGCAGACACAGATAAAACTGTCATTGACTTCAATGTGAGTAGGATCGGCCCACTGTAAATAAATCTCAATTTTGAAACTGTTCGTAAATTGCAGATTTTCTCCTAGGTATCTGTGTTTTTTTATAAATGGGGAAAATATTTAGTGTTTCCTTGAGATTGTGTCAAAGGGAACATTTTCACTAAATTCACCACTATTGTGAGACTATTTCATCAAATCAAAAACTCACCAATTTTGTCCCAAATGACCATGGTCTACAAAAAATAAATTATCCCAGCTCTACACAAGTAACTTGAGATGAATGTTTTGGAAAATAATCCTCAGGCAGTATTTGTTTGTTAGCACTGATTTGAGATACAGTTAGCTATAGCAAACTCTCCTTATTGCCAGTTGTTTTCAGGCCATAAAGTAAACCTGCATGAATAGGAGTGGATGTGTTTCCCTGGTCCCTCCCAACACACTCAACCCTTCCAGCAAACTAAAACTTTTATGAGACATTCCTGATAGCTTATACTACAGCTGTTCTAAAAAAGAAAAAAAAGTGGGGCGAGGGGAGGGAGAGATAGTTCAGTAGTCTCTTGCATTTCACCAGTGACAACTGAAAGAAGGAACAGTTTATTACTACAGCTGTAGATTTCGTCTAGAGTTCAAAAAGTGGTAACAAGGAAACATGGTTGCAACTGTCACAAAACAGAACAGTTGTTGTGTGGGGGAAATGATATGCTGATCATTTTCAACAGTTCATTATAATAATAGCTTTGCACTTCTACAGTCTCTTCTGACATCTGAAAATGTCCAAGCATTAATGAATTACATTTTACAGAGCTCTATTAGGTAAGTAAATATTATTATCCCCATTATACAGATGGGTAAATTGAGGCACAACACCTAGTGACTTACCTAGTAGAACCAGGTATCATGACTCCCACCCATTCACATGACTTCTGAAACTTCACACATTCCAATCAATTCAATGAATCCCCAAAACCTTACTTTAGGGAAATGATTTCAGATTGAATTATTTTGGATCATACTGGCAAGAACAGTCTCTTTGAGTTGCTTGCATATCATGATGAAAATATAATTCTATATTTTATTCCATGGGTGTCAGTGGGGCTGAACAGTGGGTGGCCTGTATGCACTGGTCAATTACCAAGTTGCAGTCAGGAGATAAGTCAGGGTCGAACTGGGTAAGGATACCAGGGAGTCAGGGTCAGACATCAAGTTACAGACAGCAGGCAAACAGCAGAGTCTGGGACAAACCAGGGTCAGAAGCCAGAGTCTAGGGTCCACAGCAAGGCAAGGTCTGGAGAAGAAGCAAGCAGGCAGTCTGTGTCATTGCTCAGGACAATTCCCCATGATGGCTTCTTGGTTTATATACCAGCATGAGACAATCAGTGGGCTGCAAGGGGCTGCCACTCAGACCCTGTTGGTCAGTACTTCCTGCAGTGCCTAGCTCCACAGGATACTCCAGCGGAAACATGGCGTAAACTTCCTATGACAATGCTGAATTGTTAGCAGCCCAGAATTCTCATGGTCCAGGTTCTAACTCTTTCTCCCCTGCCCCCCAGTTCTGGGTTGGGTTCTACTTGAGGGTTGGGGGTGGTTCCAGAGCATGAGGTGTGGTGGTACCCAGACTGCACCCCCCTACTGCATCTGGTCTTGTTCATTTCCTGAGCTCTTCTGAGCTGGAGAGGAGGCAAGAGAGTGTTCTGGAACCACACAGTGAAAACAGAGCTTCGCTGCTGTCTATGTTCTTTCTCCTGAGGTCAAGTGTTGGTGACCCTTGTAGACTTATATGGGTTCAGGATTGGGTCCTACAGGCTTTGGTGTAGAGGGAGGACATGGGGGCATCTGGACACCCCTCATTTCCTCCTGCTACTCACACAGCTGAGAGTTGATGTGAGATCAATAGAGGCCTGTAGGCAGGTGGGGCAGGCTAGCTCATCTTTTACATACTCACTGAGCACCACCAGAATTTATGTAGTTGGGCAGTGTCTTTCCATTGGATGTCCGCTGCACACTGTTGGAAATGAGCAACATAAGTGGCTGGCCCTTGCTCCTGGCAAAGCTTCCAGAGGGCAGCCTCTGCAGAGCAGCCACAATGTGGGTCATCAAAGATGGTTGAGAAGGCTTGCAAGGAGTCCCAATCAGAGACCATGGGCCTGCTCTACTCCAACAGGAGGGAAGCCCAATCGAATGCTTCACAGGCAATCAGGCTGACTATTAGCTCCACCTTTGTCTGGTCCATGGGGTACGTTGGGGGCACAGCAGGAAGAGCAGGCTGCCTTGGTTCAGGAACCCCCGGAATTTCCAACAATCCCTGTCAAACTGTTTGGGCGGTGGCACCGCAGGCGTTGGTTCAGGCGATGGGTGGTCTGTCGGGCACATAGTGTGGCTGCTTCTCCCTGTAAGCATGCCAGCTGTTTGTGTAGGGTTTGTGCTTTGACAGTGAGCTTCATCACTCGGGTCTGTAGTATTAGGTTCTCCGCCTGCAGGTTGGCAACTTGCTCTTGCAGGTCCCAGACCCCTGGGGAGCTACTGGTCGGAGGGCAGCCCACCCATTCCATCATATATGCAGGGGTTAGATGGGCTTAGAGGGTGAAGGTGGTTTGAGTAAACTGTCAGGGCTGGGCTGTGGGTAGCCTGTGTTCATGGTCAGTTACCAAATTGCAGGTAGGAGAAGAGTAGCAGGCTTGGGGTCAAGCCAGGTCAGGATACCAGGACGCCAGGGTCAGGCACCAGGCAAGTAGCAGGGTCAGAGTAAAGCTGGGTTGGGATACCAGGGAATCAGGGACCAGGTTACAGACAGCAGGTAAATAGCAGAGTTGGGGACAAACCAGGGTCAGAAGCCAGAGTCTAGGATCCAGAGCAAGGCAAGGTCTGGGGCAGAAGCAAGCAGGCAGTCTGTGTCATTGCTCAGACAGATCCCCATGATGGCTTCCTGGTTTATATACCAGCATGAGCCAATCAGTGGGCTGTGAGGGGCGGCTACTCAGGCTCTGCTGAGAGGTACTTCCTCCAATGTCTATCTTCACAAAGTCCTCCAGTGGAAACCCAGCCTAAGTGTCCAATGGCACTGTGGAAGTATCAGCAGCCCAGAACCCGCCGTCATCCTATCTAGTCCCTCAGGTTCTTCCAAGGGGAACCAGTCTTGTGAATAGTTTTCCCATGAGCAAAGAGCCCAGAAATGCACTAACCCTATTTATTATTTGTTTAAAAAATCTGCAAATACAGGTGGCTCAGTTCTGCGACCTGTATGAACGTTGAGAAGTAACTTACTCCTCAAATAATTACACATATTTCAGTGGGACTGCTTAAAGAATAAGGTATTACTCAACAGGGTGGCAGAATCAAGACCGAAATGAATAAGGGTGACAGAACAGGGCACATTATTATCTTTCAGAGTCTGTACAGATCTATTTTTATCAGCATAAGCACAATAATAAAAGCTGATAGAGCCCCTGTGATTATATTATGAGGGCTGATTGCTTATGTGTGCTTTCACCCTTATGTGCCCTGTACTAGGGCTGCTATACTGTACTCCATTAAGACCTATCTTGAACCTGCCTCTTAAAGCATCCAGAACTGGCCAGTGCCAGAGACAGAGATACAGTTCTAGATGCCCTAATGATCTGATCTAATTTGGTAACTCCTATGTTCTTGATTTTGCACATTTTCCCAAGATATTTGCAAACTGGTTGGAAAAAAGTAGTAATTTGCTAATGATTTTCCAAGACACTTTTTCTCTCTCTTTAACAACCCCAAATACACTGAGTTATTTATTTTATTTGTGTGTGAGTGTGATTTCCAGCATTCCTTGTCCAGTTGTGCAGATACCAATGACAAATTATTTGTATGACATGGTACTTATAAATATGCTTTCAAGTTGGTCAAAAGTTTATTGTATACACAATAGCGATTCTGTACCAACATTTTCTTTCCATAAACATTCCTTTCTCAATGCCTAGCCAACCTACCAGTTTTTCCTTTTATGCACATAAGCGGATGCTATTCCTTTCAAGGATTAACAATTTTGTTTGTAATAGTCCCATAGTACCTATCTAAGACCCTGATCCTGCAAACACCTGGGCGTGTGCCCGACTTTATACACTGTGGGTCTGGTCCTGACTTGTTGAAGTCAATGGGATCTTTGCCATTGACTTCAATAGTGCAGGATCAGGCCTTGTGAGTAGTTCCACTGATTTCACTGGGAGTTAAACCTGTGCTAAATTGGTCAAAAGTTCCCTTTTAAATGCAGTATCTTTATGATACAGTCACTTTATGCCTGGCCAAAACTCTTAGGTGTATCACTTTTGAAAGCCTGAGTATATAATCAGGGATTCACTGAAAACTATCCAAAAACATTGATATGTGACTGTTTAATTCTGACTTTAAAAAGTAAAAGAAAAATCATAATACCATTTTATAACTCCTGGATTTGTTACAGGTGTCTAGTAGAAAAATATCTAAACAGAAAAGATACATGCTAATTTATTAAACTTCTGACTTTGTAAGGTTCACTTGATGGTATGTCAAAAGAATTACATATCACATCAATAAGAACATTATGTTTAGAATTTGACATCTGAGTCCCAGGTCATCTGAGATTTAACTGAACCATACTTTCAGGATAAACCACTTCAGATAGGACACATTTCAAGTGAGCGAAACTAATAATACTATGGATGCAGTAAATCATCTTTAACCAACTGTAATGGATGGAGTACTGTCTGTGGAGACGTTATATTTGATATGAACAAATAGTGGGTTTCGGTCTGTTTGCATACAGCACTCTGATTGACAATTAAACCAAAGGAAACAGAGAGACCCTGGGTGGGAGGCTGAGATGCTGACTTACAACCAGTCAAATGTATCCTGCAATAGCTACTATTTTGGGAAAGATTGCAGGTGCCCACAAAGCTAAAAATGACTCCTATCTGACGAAATGCAAATGAGATAGCTTTGTCTTATCTTAATATTAGTTCCATACCTGTAAAGTTCCATTATGTAAAATAAAATTATTTCTTTTATATATTCGCATATATAAAGTTGGCCCTTATTCTAATGCTCATTCTGCTAATAGGGTAATAGAGTTCCTTAGCCCTGTCTTATAATCATTTCAAAATCAGTAATTCTTCTCACACCCACTGACTGGATTAAAATAGAATAGGATGCAGCAAGGGTGTAATTTTATACTAAACACTGAGAAAGAAAGTGAAGTTTAATATTTTAAACCTTTGCTAAAGAAAGAACCCCACAAAAAAGCAGCTAATTCCTCAGACACTTCAAAAAAGTTTAATATTTTACTTTGGTTCAGACCAAAAAGTACACATATTTCAGCAAATGCTAGTTTCTCCTTTGTTTGAACTTGCACTTGCTATGCTTCAAGGTCTTGCATGGTGCACAGGGAAGAGCGCAAAGTTGTAGTCCAGTGCAAATCTGAGCAAAAGCTATCCCTGGGCACAAGTAACATGATGTACTAGGCACAGCTGTTTTCCCTGAACAGAAGTAAGTTTCAAGCCCCTTGAGTGCAAAGCAAGTGCAGTGAATGTACGTGTCTAAAGGGACATGTCAAGTGCGATCCTTGGCATGCTAATATGTGTTTCTTTCTCTGGGCCAATGTAACTCCTATTAAAGTCAGTGGAAAGACTCCCGTTGACTACAATAAAAGTTGCATCAGGGCCTTTATCCTGACTCCTACTATTAGGCTGTAGTGATTTGGCAACCATGGATTTGTAATATTAGAATACATCTCAGAAGAGGTGGCTTAGTGGTTAGGATGCAGGCATCAAAGGTTAGCGATAGATACAGTTTATCACATGGATCTCACCTCTACATATGTGCCATATATATTGGAGGGGAGGTAACCACTTCATAGCTGAAGTTAAAGCTAGCCTCCATTATAAGATACAATTTTAGCTTCTCTATGTCTTTGGATTGGAAAACTGTTTTGGCCTGAAACTGTAACGTTCTGGTGACTTGTCCCATTCCACTTAATTACAAATTTTTAAACTGTGTCTTTATTTGCTTACACAAAAGAAACTATGAACAATATTGTATGGGTGTGCTTTTTAAAAAAAATTAGGACACTCCAAAACCAAAAAATTGTTAATGAAATTTCAGGGCATAAGACATTTTGACTCACATCTAGAATTCCTCTAACTAGATAATAAGTAATGTGAGTACATTCTTTAGACTACCAAGAAAAAACTTAGACTCTTACATTTTTATATTGACAGGGGTTCAAAATCCTTGCATGTGTGTCAAACACAGCAAATTCTTTATTCTTAAAGTTTAACCCTATTTAAGAGAAGAATAGACAACAGATTGCAAGATGATCCTCTAATGTGGTTACACATCATAGTTGTAACACAATGAAAATGTACTTATATTGTATATATGTTACACACAATATATACACATAGCATGGAGCTCAATAATTATTTATATTCGTATAACATTGTAAAATAAAATTATCTATACTATAATAATGTGGTATGTGTCCCTTATATTTCTTTTTCTCATTATAAAACCTCCCTCTTCTCTGTCTTTCCCTCCCATTCTTCCATCTTTCAATCTCTCCTTAACTTTTTATCCCCTTCTTAACCTTTCTTCTGCTTTCTATCCCCACAAGCAATAGCACACTGGACCTGGAGAATCTAATTTCCTTACTCCTCCCTCATTGCTGCTGAGAACTAGGAGCCCAAAGAATTTCTCCACCTCCCCAAATGTCTAGGCCACAATCGTCCTAAAGCATCATTCTGTCCATCTTTCGCACAAGTTTCAGCTGTTCTCAGCGGAGAGCAAAAAGAATGTAACTTCTGCTACTGGCTAAGAACAGTGAGCTGTGACCATTGCCTGCTCTGCCCTGGAGAAGCACAGTTGTGTAGCCACACAGCCAGCACTGTTTAGTCTCTGATTTGTGTAAGACACAAAATTTCTGCGGAGGCTTCACCTCCCTGGGGCCCATCCATTGTCATGCTTTGGAAAAGTGAAAGGGAAGATGAGGGTAGACATGTCACTATCCACAAAGGCAGATTAAAGAACGAAAAATCCTGCAGCCAGCATACATTGAGCCTAGTTTGTTCATATCTGACGACTATTATTACAATGTCCACCTCCGCCCACTCAGATCTACATTTTATTTTATCAATGCACCCGACCCACTTTAGATCTCTCATACTAGGAGACTACACCAGCACTTTTGTCAGCAAAACTTTTGTCGGGAGTGTGAAAAAACCACACCACTGACTAACATAAATTTCGCCAACAAGAGTGCCAGTGTGGAGAGCGCTATGTCAGTGGGAGATGCTCTCCTGCCGACATAGCTACCACTGCTCATTGTGGGTGGTTTAATTATGCCAGCAGGAGAGCTCTCTCCTGCCGGCATAGAAGAGCTACACAGGAGACCTTACAGTGCAGTGGTACAGCTGTGCCGCTGTAAGGTCTGTAGTGTAGACATAGCCTAAAAAGCTACCTTACTACAACATTCACTACTTTGCACGGCCAACTTTTGTTTTGAATCTTCTTCCTGGGTCACATTTGTCTTATCCCCTTAAAATATTTTTAAAATTTTAAATACAGAAATGTCGTCTTCTTTTTTTTTTTTTTAAATCCTTTCCTCTCCCGGAGATAATGTTTGGTCTCGCTGCAATAATGCCAGAATCTGGTAAAAGCAGAATGAGCTAGTGTTATTTTTCTGTTCTGACTGTGAAAGGGAAGGAGCACTCACGGTTTTACTCCAGGTGAGGCCTGTGGTATGATGTTCTTTGATGTAAGCCTGAAGCTCAGTCCAGATGTTCAAGTATGATTTCACCCAATCAACATGATGTAAGTCACTGTAAGGAAAAAAAAAGGAAATATTTCTATGTATGATTTATTTCCTCCTCTCCTGTGTTTAAATATAGATACTTGCTACCCTGTATTTAAAGCAGACTAGAGACTGCATCTGTCATTGGCCACTGACAATTCAGTCAGAAGACTGCTGACAGACAGGCAGCCCAGCAAATGGTGAGGCCTAGCAGACTGGTGAGCCCTGAGATCCTTCCAGAGGAGAGATAAGGGAACAAGAGGGAACAAAGAGCATCAAAGTGAGCCAGGGCAGTAATAAAGCTAGATGGGGCCCTGTGCCAGGAATTCAAACCTGGTCCCCTTCAGTGTTTTGATTTTTAGAGAATTAAAGATCAGCATATTCTGTAAAATGTCCTGGCTTCTGAGTTCAAAGGTAGTTTGTTGCTTTCCTTTACACCTCTCAAATGAGCATGTGCTCTGCTACCCTTTCCCCTTGGAACATTTTAACCAGCACCTTATAAACTCTTAAATGCAATCAAAATATTAATCTCAAAAGAAAATGAGGAGTTGTCATAAATGAAGACTGGTCAGGAAGCAAAGGTTATGTGCATCTTTAGGCTAGATAATATGGTGTCATGTTATAATTTCTCTCAGACTCATATTTATAAGCCAAGATTTTAAAAAATAAGTTAGGTTCCCAAATTACTATTTAGGCACCTAAATAAGTGGCCTAATTTTCCAAAACTCCAAGCACCGGGATGCCTATCATTGACTGCAATGGGACAATGAGTGGAAGTAAGAATATGTATGGGAGTAACTATTTGTAGGATGGAGCCCTTAATGGTGAAAATCCAGTTAAAGATAATAACAGTGATCACTAAAAGCCTGATCCATGGCCCGCTGGAGTCAATGGAAAGACTCCCATTGATTCCGTTGCATGGGCACTGGGATCAGGTCTTAAAGTAAAACAAAGCCTCAGAGAAAAATTTCCACACTTAAATCCTGTGTCTTGTTTGTTTATTTTTATATAACTTTTTCAGCTCCAATACTCAGAAATATCTTGGTGTGAAATACTAAACAAACATCATCCCTCTCCTCATCCCTAAAAATCATGCACATTGTTTATTCCTTTTTAAAAGGTACACTTTCCCCACTGGTGCTTATACCCGTTCAAAAAGTACATTCTAAAATGGAGTAAAGAATTACCCAGAGTAGATAATTTTGGGCTCCAGCAGGCAATTCACAACTATAATTAAAAGAACTTTCTCAAAAATTCAGATCTGCAGATTAATTTTTACTTGGGCAAAAGATTAAATTACTTGTGAGCTGCTTTCCCTCTGCTGATCAGTGTGGATGAAAATGTGTATCAACAGACCTGATATAAGGACTTGAATCAGGTATAGATTCATAGATATTTAGGTCAAAAGGGACCATTATGATCATCTAGTCTGACCTCCTGCACAACGCAGGCCACAGAATTTCACCCACCACTCCTACAAAAAAAACCTCACACCTATGTCTGTGCTATTGAAGTCTTCAAATCGTAGTTTAAAGACTTTAAGGAGCAGAGAATCCTCCAGCAAGTGACCCGTGCCCCATGCTACAGAGGAAGGCGAAAAACCTCCAGGGCCTCTTCCAATCTGCCCTGGAGGAAAATTCCTTCCCGACCCCAAATATGGCGATCAGCTAAACCCTGAGCATATGGGCAATATTCATCAGCCAGATACTACAGAAAATTCTTTCCTGGGTAACTCGGATCTCACCCCATCTAATAGCCCATCACAGGCCATTGGGCCTATTTATGAATATTTAATTACCAAAACCATGTTATCCCATCATACCATCTCCTCCATAAACTTATCGAGTTTAATCTTAAAGCCAGATAGATCTTTTGCCCCCACTGCTTCCCATGGAAGGCTATTCCAAAACTTCACTCCTCTGATGGTTAAAAACCTTCGTCTAATTTCTAGTCTAAATTTCCTAGTGGCCAGTTTATATCCATTTGTTCTTGTGTCCACATTGGTACTGAGCTTAAATAATTCCTCTCCCTCTCTGGTATTTATCCCTCTGATATATTTATAGAGAGCAATCATATCTACCCTCAACCTTCTTTTAGTTAGGCTAAACAAGCCAAGCTCCCTGAGTCTCCTTTCATAAGACAAGTTTTCCATTCCTCGGATCATCCTAGTAGCCTTTCTCTGTACCTGTTCCAGTTTGAATTCATCCTTCTTAAACATGGGAGACGAGAACGGCACACAGTATTCCAGGTGAGGTCTCACCAGTGCCTTGTATAACGGTACTAAAACCTCCTTATCCCTACTAGAAATACCTCTCCTGATGCATCCCAAGACCGCATTAGCTTTTTTCACAGCCATATCACATTGGCGGCTAATAGTCATCCTATGACCAACCAATACTCCAAGGTCCTTTTCCTCCTCCGTTACTTCTAATTGATGTGTCCCTAGCTTATAACTAAAATTCTTGTTATTAATCCCTAAATGCAAAACCTTACACTTCTCACTATTAAATTTCATCCTATTACTATTACTCCAGTTTACAAGGTCATCCAGATCCTCCTGTAGGGTATCCCTGTCCTTCTCTAAATTGGCAATACCTCCCAGCTTTGTATCATCTGCAAACTTTATTAGCACACTCCCACTTTTTGTGCCAAGGTCAGTAATAAAAAGATTAAATAAGATCGGTCCCAAAACCGATCCTTGAGGAACTCCATTGGTAACCTCCCTCCAGCCTGACAGTTCACCTTTCAGTAGGACCCATTGTAGTCTCCCCTTTAACCAATTCCTTATCCACCTTTCAATTTTTCTATTGATCCCCATCTTATCCAATTTAACTAATAATTCCCCATGTGGCACGGTATCAAATGCCTTACGTTCTATAAAAGAACAAAAATGGGATTTCAATCAGCCTAATTTGTCATGGAAGATGATGGCTAAGGGGGAAAAAAAAAACCCTAATCTGCAGGTATTGTATTTTAGTAACAATATGGTACTATCGGCTAAAAACTGTGCACAGGCCAAGTGAATGGGATTTGTGCAAGGGTTCCCCAAAGGGGCTCAGAAAAAGGAGTCATCCTCTCACTGTCTCAGGCTACAGAACACCAGTAGCACTGCACCATATCTGCTGCAGCAACCACATGCCTCCCTGTGCCCACCCCTTAAGATCCCCTTGCATTGGTGCAAAGAGAGCCCCTTTGGAAACACAGCATCAAGGGGCAGTAAAGTCTCAACTGCATGGAGCTGGACTCCAGATGATAGAGCCTAAGTGCAATTTTTCAAGCAGAAAAGCAAGATGGGCAGTCAGGGAATTCCATCTCTGCAGCAGTGTATCAGTCAGACAGGGTAGTGCTGTAGCTGGCAGTGTGTGTGTGTGTGTCGTGCGTTCACGTGTTGAATGCTTTTTAATTTTCAAAACATTTTTTTGTCATGTGTTTGCAAATAATACAGTACTCTCTAGCACCTCAGTAAAGCTAGTTCTAAGCTATCAATAGAGAAAGTGTAGACATTCACACCAGGCAACATACCTGTTTTTGTAGTCCTTTAACACCCTGTTAGTATAAAAAGTAGCAGCATCATTCATCTCCTTGACATAAGGGCCTGGTTTAGGAGACTAAGAGAACAGCACCATTGCCCAAGCAGAGCAAGAAAAAAATAAAAGAAGAGAAGAGTTAAAACATTAGTCAAAACCCCCCACCACTATTTTAGACTAAGGGCTTGTCTTCACTACGAGGGAGATCAACGCCGCTGCGAGCGATGCAGTGGGGGGTCGATTTAGCGGGTCTAGTGAAGACCTGCTAAATCGACAGCAGAGTGCTCTTCGGTTGACTCCAGTACCCCAGCTCTCCGAGAAAAGTAAGCGAAGTCGACCGGAGAGCATCTCCCGTCGACACAGCGCAGTGAAGACACCAAGGTAAGTCGACCTAAGCTACATTATTCATGTAGCTGGAATAGCGTAACCTAGATCGACTTACTCCCCTAGTGTAGACTAGGCCTGACTGTAGAGATAAGGAGATGGGAATGCAGAGTTAAATAATATTCAGGACTGCTCTGATTTGATTATTTGTTTATGGAGTACCATTAAGAAGTGCGTTTAAAAATGCCCTAGTCTGTGTCTAACTCACCACTGTTATCCACCCAAGTGCAGGAATGCTTTCGCTGACAGCTGAGAGGTGGTTGAACATTTTACTTCCTCGGTTTCTCTCTCTGAAGGTTTGGATTTCCTGGATCTTGTCAGATATAGGTTTGAGCAGCACGGCCATCTCACTCTGCAGTAAAACATGAAACTATTGGTAACATTGGCAGACTGGAAGCACTCTGTGCTCAGCACTTCTCCGTGTAATGCCATCGATTTAGGGAGGCAATAAAGGTCAATGTCTTGTATCACTTGTAAGCCCACCACACAACTTCATTTGCCCCGCTCCAGTTACAACAGCAAAACATCCACCCATTAAATACTGATGTGCATTGCAATATAAATTACAGTCAGCATTGGCAGTGTCTGAGATATGTGCAATCTATACAGCAGGGCTGGTCAAACTGGCTCTTTTACCGTTAAAGTGTGGCTCGCAAGCCCCCCACGTTCCCCCATTCTCTGTCTACCAGACTGGGGGGGAGCTCAGGACCTCTGCCTTGCAGTGGGGTGGTGGGGTAGGGACTTCTGTCCAGTAGGGAGGGGAGGGGTCTCCGGGCTTTAGCCCTATAGGGTGCACTTGCTGGGGCTCGGGGCTTCAGCAAGAGTGGGGCTGACGCCCCGAGCCCTGGCTCCTGCCAGGTGTGCTCCAGCTCTCGAACTTCTGAAGATTTTTGTATGTCGCTCAGAGGGCCAGTGAGTTTGGCCACCCCTGCTATATAGTTAAACAGGGACCTGTGCTTCCTGGGACCTGTGATGCTCCCCAAGGGCACCCATGGTTGTGAGGCACCTCACTACTACCTGCCTTTAGCAGACACAGACAAGACTTCTTCACACTGTGGATCAACTCCCTGAAACCAATGGCCTCTGGCAATACAAGCACTGCCTTCCAGGCCTCTGCAGGCCTCACTCCCTCTGAGCAGGTTGGCACACACCAACAGCCAAGCCCTTTCTGAGCATTCCCTGTTTTGTCCAGCCCCGTATTCATTAAACACTCAGAGAAATACCAGGATATACAGAACACTCACACTCAGAAAACACACACAGAGAAAACAAATGTACACATAAGGCATACACCAGCTTGTAAGATTCAGCTCAAGACCCGCACTTTGCTTAACATCAGTGCACTGAGATATATTTATAGTGAAAACAAGAATAAGTTTATTATCAAATAGTAGATATTCAGGAGACAGTGAGTAAGGATACTGGAAACATGGTTACATATGAAACAATATCATAACACACTTTCTAGAGACAGATTAACCTCCTTTCTAAAGATTTTCAACACTTTCAACCAAGGCTGGCTGAGATCCCATTTTCATGAATATAAACACATCGTCCATTTACTTCCTAGGTACAAGATGAAGCGGTATCTTCTTTGTCTTCTAGATATATCAGCAAAGTTCATGGTCTTTACTCACAGACAGGATAACCTCCCATAGATTGTCTTTTTTCCTGTGTGACCTTTCCCTGTTTGCTTCACATTTCTTCATTAATATTTGACTTCATATGTAAATGGGCAGCCATTGTGTTAGTTTACAATGCTTAATTTACATCCTGACACAGAGACACACACATTTCTTACCTCCCGTTTGGAGGAAAACCTGTTTTTCACCTTTGCTGATGACAAACATCTTGATACAGACTTAAAAAACATATTTTCAGTGTGTGTGTATATACATAACTTCTTCATACATATCACTAGGATAGTAATGACCAGTGTGACACTGGCTTTAACTTGAGACCTCACATGACATTCTTTGAAGAAACAAAATGTACATACTAGAATCAGGATATGCCCATAAACTTATCAACTGGCATTATGAGATTCTTGGGTCACAGGACCCCACTCCTAAAATGATTATACATTTTGGAGTTACTGTGACAATTAGTTTTTTCATACGATATTCCAGAAACTTCTTTAGGACACTTGCAATGCCCTGGGTTTTCATTTTATTTATCAAAATGTATTTTATGTCTGATTTTGTTTTTTAGAAGTACAAAATATTTGTTTTGATGTATTGCTATACCAAGTAGAATTTGCTCTGTGTTTACCAGCAACAAACAGTCCAATAGAATGAGTACTCAGTGCGATTGAATAGCGTTTGGAATGAAGAGAAAAGCTGGATGAGCATAGATGGCATCTAAGCTATTCTTTTATTCAACGTGAATATTAATCACACTTGTCCAGTGTATCAGATAAACTCATTCAAAACACTAAGTCAGTGGAAAATTTACCACATTCAGTAATAGACACATGTTGCTGCAGAGTGAGAATCTGTCAGCATCTTCTTATCTGTAATATAAACTATCTTGCGACCCTAAAATATATTGCCACAAAAATGGCTCAGTTTTTGATTTTAAAAGTTCAGTCACCTAACCCATGCCACACACTGACATGTAACCGACTTGAGAGAACAACATTCCCCAGTGCCCATGCTCTTTCCTGAAATATAACCGAGGGGAGAAGTTGGCCACTAGTATTTATGGACAAAGTTGTCTGAGACAGATATTTCTTTTCACTTTTCCTAAGAGTGTAACTGTTTGACTGACTTAACTGTTTACCGAAGAAAATTCATTTTTCAGAATACTTTGAGGACCAGCATTACCATTCACATAATAAAATTACCATTATTGTACAATTACCTGCCCAGTCAAGGTGCAGGTCCATTCTGTAGTAAGAAACTGGTATATCAGAGTGCTTAAATACTGCAGTGATGGATGCTATACAATTCCTAAAATAGGTAGGTAGTGTAACAGAGAGATTAATGATCAGAAAGACTTTCCAGTCAGCAAAGAAAGATTGATTGTAAGTGGCTTCATTTGCAAAAGATGTATCCAATAGTGGGATTAGTGGAAAAGGTGAAAGCTCCTAAATGGCCTTTTGAGAGCTACACAATTTTCTTTTCCGTGCTGGGAGAGAGTTGTAACAAAGAGAAGTTCAAATGTTCCCCAGATCAGCTAAGGAATACCTTTACAGGATGACCTTCTTCCTGCCTTGCCATTTAAAATATCTCATGACTTCTGATTGAGCAACAATATCTGATGACTTCTGATGGCTTTAAAAAATAACACACAGCAGTAAGCTTTGCTTGTTTATTTCCCTCCCCTTTAACATGTGTTTCAAGCCATTCCGCATGACGTAAGCTTCTTAAAATATTCCCCCTACTTAAAATAAATGTGTCAAAGTTACCATAAATCAACATATGGTCAAAAGGCTTTCCCAGCAACAGGGGAAAAATCAGGGGTTAAAAAATTTTAAAGGAGTCAGTCTCGAACCTTATTATTGTCACATTGAGAAAGACCAGTGCATCTGAAAAGTTGGTGATATCTGGCCTGCCTCCACAAAGGGCGAAAATATGATATTTACAATATTAACTGGATCAGAAAGGATTCTTGTTTATCTCTGGCTCCCCAACTACAAGTCATTAAGTCTGAAAAGACCCTGCGATCTCTTAAAAATTGGTTTTGTGACCATAATATTATCAAGTTTGGAAAAGTTCTTGTTTACAGTTTTTATTTTTTCATACAACACTCAGGAATCGGAGTACAACACAGATGAGCAAAAATGAAATTAAACAAAGTATTAGCCCTGCTTTTGTGTTGTGCTAATTTGCTCCTAGAGTCTAAGGAATGTTTACAGTCTCTAGCTCATCATAAACCTTCATGGTCCAGATCCAAACAGCCCAAGAGAATGTCAGGAACAGAACATGTAGCTCCAGAAAGGCCTTGCATATCGAGGCAGCACAGGGATAGGGCACAGGCTTGGTAATCAGGAAACCTCAGTTCTCTTCCAGGCTCTGCCGCTGACTTATTGTGTGACTTCTGGAAAATCACTTCAGTTCTCTATGCCTCAGTTCCTTATATGTCAATTGGGGCTGATGATACTTACCTTCATTTGTAAAATGCTTTGAGAGCCAAGTAAAAAGCCCTAAATAAGAGGTAAGTAGTATTATTACTGTGGGCAGGGGACCCAATCCTGCTTTCATTAAGGTCAACAGAAAAGCTCCCATGACTTCAGTACAAGATTATGTCCATTCATCTTACGTGTGTTAGAGTTTTCTGTTGCTTTGAATGTAGGGAGATATATATTTTCTTTTGCTGCACTACATATTAAATATTTCTAAAAATGTAGTCCATTTTACTTTTTCTATTAAGTTATTTAAGTCCATCGCAGGGCTTTTTAAAGATGAAATATTAAGTGCTAGAGAAACTGAAAGGAGCAGAATTTGGATTCATATAGCAGCTAGATTCATCCTCACAGTAAGTGTGTGTGTGTGTGTGTGTGTGTGTGTGTGTAGCTTCTTGTTACTCATGCACTTGGGCAAGGGTCTGTCACAATCCAGCCCTAAGCATCCGAACTTCTTAAAATGATTGAAATGTACCATTAGACGAATGAAATACAGTGCATTTGACTATGTGGTGCGGGGGAATTAATTAATAAAATACTCTTACTTCGGGCAGTAATAGCTCTTGATTTGGCTCTACAATAGGAGCAATATGGATCTGCTCTGCTCAGGATTCTAAAAGAATTTTCTCTTTATTAGCTACCAGCTGATTTAATATTCATTGCGATAAAGTGAATCTCTATGCTGTATCTCTAACAAAAAAAAAATCAATTCAAAGAGATGAATCTGACCAATTTAGTTGGAAAAAATCTTCCAACATGTCTTCTGCATGTGCTACATGAAATTTCTTGTCATGTAAAACAGCACAGTTGTTCAAGGTACAGTAATTTAGGACTCTTGGTATTTAAACACTAGATCCATTCCTATTATAACATCATTTTACTGAAATTTAAAAAATGCAGAATAGTACAACTGAAAAATATCAAATATAATTCTTAGCTTCTCTCTTACCTTTCGGCCTTTATAATAATTAGTAATGCCAGACAAGAATCTCTTACCCTTATTAGTAGTTGTGGAGCAAAGCTTGAAAATGTGAATCCTAAAGGTTCACAAACCACAAGGCAAATAAAAAGAAGCCAACGTATTATTTTTAGTCTCATGACTTTAAGCCAATCTCATAGTGTTTTGGGGCTTGACTAATTTAAAAAAAAAAAAAAAAAAAAGCTTGGGGTTGACAACACTTCCGGTATATCTACCCAGCAACTGGGAAGGTGTTCCCCATCCTGAATCAACAGACACGCGCTAGTTGAGCTAGCATGCTAAAAATAACCGCATAGCCAAGGGTAGCCCAGGAGGTGGCTCAGGCTAGCCACCCAGCTATATACCCTGGAGGTTGGGTGTGACTGTATTCAGGTAGCTAGTCAAAGCCACTGCCCATGATGCTATGTGACACTGCTATTTTTTTTAGCACACTAGCTCCAGCAGTGTTTGGAAGCACCCTCCAGCTGCTGTGTAGACATACCCTGAGTTCTCTCCAACCTTGTCCACACTGCAGCAGTTAGTTTGGGTTAGTACATTCCAGTTACAGCATCCAGGTTACCCAAGTTCGAGTGAGAGCAGAGAGTGGTCGCACTGCGAAACAATGCTGGAGCTACACAGTGATTGGATTAGCATCTGATGAGTTGTAACCTGAGATGCTGCATCCCCACAGCTATCTGGTCATCCTAGATCCTTCCCATCTTGGATTCCAAGTTAGAATAATTCCCTGCACCTCCACCAAGCAGTACAGCATATCTTTTACTGTGAATTGTGTATGGCCATAAGGTAGGCCAGAGTTAGTGGTATCACTGTGTATTGAAGAAAAAGGCATTGTAGTTTGTTATCGCTGATGAGATGAAACTCTGTTATGGATGGATAAAATCATCTAAGAGTTTCTGGCATAACTACAGTTGCAGAGTTTGGGTGCATTAACTGTGCTTTTCCACACTTTCAAATGTTTGTGTTTCTTTTAAAGGCAATCTGTAAAGAGCATTTTTTTTATTGGACTTGAACCCTTCTTTTATTATGCATACGGAAGGAATGAAAGGTTGTTTTGTTTTTGACATTCAAGAATGTCAGCAGTGTGATGGAATAATTTTTCTATTTTATTACTAATCTGAACTCAACTGAGGTGGTGCTTGTGTTAGGCTGAGGAATGATTTTCAGAGCTGAATCTAAATAAACCCAAAACAAGCTGCTAAACAGCCTTGAACCTCCAGGGCTTGCTGTTTGGGAAATATCTGGATCCCCTGAATGGTTACAATTTTCTGTTTGTTTATTTCCTAGCAAAAATGTATCCAGCTTTCAAAGGCAGCTGCCGGACAGTTCCTTTTGCACACTCCTCCTCCTCCTCCATGGGATGACATGATTCACCCCCCTTGCACAAAGGAGCTTTGTCTTGTGTGAGGTTTGAGTGGGAAGAAATTGCAGCCCCTCTGCATCTGCTACTTCAGCCTCTGGGCCAGAATAGCATCCGCTGCCCCTGTGCACTGGGGAGCAAGTGGGTTACTGCTAAATATATGACAACTTTCAGAGTAACAGCCGTGTTAGTCTGTATTCGCAAAAATAAAAGGAGTACTTGTGGCACCTTAGAGACTAACCAATTTATTTGAGCATAAGCTACAGCTCACGAAAGCTTATGCTCAAATAAATTGGTTAGTCTCTAAGGTGCCACAAGTACTCCTTTTCTTTTTGCTAAATATATGCAGCTGCAGCTTTAGTTGAACTTCCCCCACCCTGGGTCCATAGGCCTTCACCACACCAGCTTATTCGGGATCAGTACAGAGATCTGTCTTCAAGGATCCCTCTGTGTGACCAATCCACTCACACCTCCCCCAGGGAGGGCTACAGCAATATTTCCATGCAGGGGGCCTTGTGCAGACCCTCCATACATAAGTGAATTTTCTGATTTCTCTTAAATTAAATGAGTCTCCAACTCAATTGTACATTTAGGGCTTGTTCCTGCATTCACAGAAGTCAATGGCAAAGCTCCGATTGACTTTAATAGTGCAGGACCTGGGCCTTAACAAGGTGCGACAAGTGTGAGGGAAAATTCCTGGCCTTACCAAGTCAGTTGTCTATAGACAGATGCATGTGATTCAGCAGTCACTTAAATGGCATTTGATGTATTTCTCTTAAAAACCACAGCAATGCCCAACCTAACAACTAATTGGTGTTCTGTCAAAACTGACAAATTACTATTTTTGTCACTTGTGGTTTTTATTTTTATGCATAAAACGTTAGGAAAGCAAACAGCCAGGAACATGAAAGATAAATAGTTTCCTAATCAGTGAAGAAACCTGGGGCTGGTGTAAATTTCAGTGAAGCTGTGCCAAGTTATACGAACAGAGAATCAGGCCCAATATATTTATTCTGGGAGCCTGGAGTCAGTCTGACAATTTTTATAATTAGAATTGCCTGCTACTGCACACTGCGTTACCTTCTGCGGTCATTCTGGCCAGGCAGCACACTGTACGTCCAACAAAGAGCCACTCCTAAGGTCAGACAAACTGTGCAGACCCACCTAGGTGTTCTGCTGCCCCAGCCAAACTGAACAGATTCCACTCCTAACTATGGGTTGCTACCCAGGCAAGACCAGATTTGCTCCTAATTTGTGCTGCTCGAGGTACTCCTGGGTTCTGTTTGTTACATGGTTTGCCCTACTCTGTATGTTCTAGCAATACACTGAAGCAAATTTCACGACAGAGAATGGTGGTAGGAGGGCATGTGCACTAACTGAAAACACAGAAGTGCGCAGGAAGACTGAGCTGACTAGCTATATAAGCTACTCGGGTTTTAAAAAGCAATCACATGCTGTAGTACCACTCCAACAGCTTTAAGAAGGACAATAATTCTTCTCTAAACACTGCCACTGTTAAAATCCACTCACCGGATTCACCCTGTGTTTATGATGGCAAAAACCCCGGCCGCAGGTCACTAGTGGTAGCATATTTGCCAGAGATGGAGACTGCAGCAGTGCCCAATCACCATGTTGTCTCTCCTGCCAGAAGATGTAGCGGGGGTGAGTGCAGACCAAAAGTGCTGGGAAGTGGGTGGACCTGCTGGCCAAGGGAGTGAGCTACTTCAGTTTTGGGTTTGCAAAAAATGAAGAGCATGGTCCCTAGTGGATTAGGGACTCTTACCAGAATACTTACATCAAAATGGTTTAATGTAACCTTATATAGCTCAAGGGCTTGAGTATGAGCATTTCTGCAGGGACTGAAAACTGGCTGAAGGATTATGGAGAAAGGATAAATGCCAAAAGGAAATGTTTCAGGCAGGTATCCAATAAGGAGCCACAGGGATTATTAGTGTTGTGTCCAAAGGCATTTACTGTTTCATTCATGAGCCTCGAGAGGCAATGAATAGCATATCCGTTAAAACGGTAAAATGGTGCTCAGCCCCTGCACGGATGTGCTGGGGGTCAAAGGTGGAAGGAGCCTCCCTCTTACTTGTGTCTGGCCCCTGCATGTGTACACGATGACAGTGCTCACACTGAGAAGTGCAAAGTCTGTGAGAGGCTAGAGATGCTGGTGGTGTCTGCCCCTCAAAAGGGTGTGAAGAAGCAGAACCGTAGCCTCACCTCCCTTCTGCACTGGCCAGAAGAGCTGGTAGGGTACAGAGAATGGACTTCCTCAATGGTACCACAACAACCACAGCCTTCCTGTACTCTCTGGAGCTCCAGGTGGCATTATGCCTTCCCGAGGCTAAGTGCCCTGCCTGCAGGGCTGTGTCTCGAACACTTCAGACCATCAAGCTGCAGAAGACATTAACTTGGGAGGTTTTGCAGACACCAATGAGGAAAGAGAAACCATACAAGGGGATCTAGAGAGGTGAGCTATGTGGGCAGGAAATAAAATTAGTCTGAAGCTGGTAAAGTGCATCTGGAGGAAAAAAAGTGAGCAATACACAACCAATGGCAGGTAGCTATTTGGAAAACAATAATACTTACCAAAAAAACAACCAAGGATGGTGGTGGACAACTGGATGTAAGTGTGCAATGCTGAACAAAAAAAGAGCCCATGCAGTTTTGGGCTGCATATACAAAAGGCAGCACATGAAGGAGCTGGGAACTGTATGCTGCTGTGGACCCTCTTTATATGGCATTAATGAGACCACAGGCATCACACAGTTCTAGGCTTATTCATACCTGAAACATACTGACAATCAGGAAGGAATGCAGAGAACCTGGGTGGAAGGGGGAATAAGGGCCTAATGATGCAAGGTGCTGAGTGCCTCTTATTAGGGGCGCAGCACTCTCAACTCTCATTCACTTCAACCTCCACACTTTTTACCAGATTGTGCCCTGAGGGCCTAGAAAGATTTAAGAAAGAAGAAAAAATAATTGGACCAAATTCTACTTCTAGTTACAAAGGTGCAGCCTTGCTGAAGTCAACCAAATGAGTAAGATGACAGCAGATCTTGACCTAAAATGTTTAGTTTGGCTGAGCAATGACTGAAGAGGAAGGGATGTATTTAGAAAATAGGTGGTCCATGGGTGGTATATCTAGGAGCAATCAGTAATGGAATGACAATCAACAAAGAGAAATTCTACATAAGTAATAGGAAAAATCTCCTACTTGAGGCAATAGTCTCCCATGAGATGCAGTGGCCATCCTATCACTGGGGTAATTTAAAAATAGGATAGTTCCCATGCTGCCTCCACGATGTTCTGTCCTGAACCAAATCTGGCGGGTTACTGGATTAGATGCCGATGACCAACAGGTTTCTGTTGAGACTATCCAGCTATTGTGTTTTAGGTCTTCCGAGGGGTCTTTTCTATCCTGCTTTCATTAGATAAAATTGAAAATAATTCTCTCAGGGGAAGCTGGTGGATATTAGGAGCAAATGACCACACCACCTTAGAGAACGTTGGGTGACCGTCCAAGAGAGTGGGACCTGTTTAGTTGGAAGATGGGTTTCTTCAATTGACTTGAATTTGGACCATTTGATGTTTTTGAACGTTTCTGAGATGCCAGCTTCATCTGAATGGTGCTCAACTTCTTTTCAGTCTGGACAAAACAGACTGGAAAAAAACTTAAGAATATGATGCTGCAAACAATCCTGCACTCGCAGGAACGAACTGGTTGAAAACATTCATCTCTAATTTCTATAGACTAAATTTCGATGTATTTACTCAGTCTGTACTCAGGCAAATTCCCACTGACTTTAACGAAAGTCATGTCTGAGTAAAGGGCCATTTAAAACCTCAGGTTTTGCTCCTACACTCTAACTTCCACTCTAACTTCCCTAGTTTTTGTGGGATTTTGAGGACAGGTTATTGTGATTTATTTTTTTCTAGGTGAGCCCTTCGCATTCCCCACCCTCAAATTGGTTATAGCATTTGCACATTAAAGGCAGGTATTTATCCGGAATGTTTGTCTACAGAATGTTAATATCAGACCAGCTGGGGATTGGCAGACATATGCACCATTTATAGTCTGAACTGCATCTGTCATCTGAATTTGGTTGTGATAATCTCTTATGATCAGTTTCTTACATTTCTAGCTGTGCCTATTTGTATGGACACTAAATTTTTGAACGTAAAGGGCTTTACCTCAGAAGTGCTGTGGTGTAATTTTAAATGAATTGACTTAATGGCAAGATGTGCATTATTACATCATGAAAAAAGCCCCTCTGTCTCCCACAACATATCTGAGGAATAAACTTTAATATGAGAGGTTCCTGATAAACTGGGCTACAACATTTCAGTCCAGTACCATCTGCAGCAATGTGTTTGGCACAGATCTAAAGCTGATACTGCTTATACTTATAATAATTCATGGGCAAACTTATCTTATTAATGATCCCCTTTGTGGGAACAGTGGTACAAATAGAAGATCAAACTGACAAAGCAGTTTTTTAAGATATTTAAACTCTTGAAGTGAAAAGAAACAGTTACTCAAGAAGCAGTGGCATAAAATTTATCATTCATAGAATATTTACTCCTATGACTTTGAATGGTACTATTCTGGAACAAGAATGCATTTTTTGAAGATCACAAGTAAAAACTTATATTGTTAAAAAGATAGTTACTCAAGGAAACAAATAACTTTAAATATGCCACAAAATAATATTCTGTTTGATTCAGAATTAGATTTGGAATAGAATATGTGGAATAGGAAATTCAGTTCAAAACTGTTTCACAATGTTTTGATATTTTAATTTTTTGAACAGCTCAAAAAGCATATAAATCAAAATGCCTTTTAAAATAATTTCTCACAGAACACAACACACTTACACCTCTTTGGCTCTCTCTTCACCCCTTTCCATTCCCATGTATAAATAATTTATGGTAGATAGGTTTACATTTTTCACATTTTAAAATGTAGCATCAGAAAATTACTTCCAATAAGTGGATGAATGTAAGAATTGTAGAATTAGTTTGTATCCAGCAGCCACTAGTTGGGACACAAACATTAATATCAAATGATAGTTTTGTCATGTGATCTTTTCCACTGAACCTACAAATATAGAACATGACCATAAAAAGTAAGGAGAACATGCACTCTGCTAAGTAATTTATTGCAGTTGATGCAGGATTGGTATGCCATCTGGAACAGTTATTTTCACATATACAGATGATAAATGCTGTTCACCACAAGCTCCAAGATGAAAAAATGTAGAAGCTAATAATAAGAAACAAATCTGAACAAAACCAAGCTAAATGAGTTTTAGCTAAATGGAAGAGCATTTGATAGTAACTCACTGACTACAGATATTAAAGAACTAAATTAATTAGTCACCTCAGCATTTGAATAAAAGGAGAAGAGAAAAAAATCCTGACTTCTACAAATTATGTATTTCTATTTTCTGACCTCAAAGTTATAATATTATTACCTCAACAGCCATCTTTCTAATGCTGATTGCCTAATTCATTAGTTTCTTTAGCAAAGACAGCTGAGCTAATTTGTTTTTTCAGGGTTTTCTCTCTTTAGTTTTTTTTCTTAAAAAGTCACCATGTGCGACATCCCAACACCACAGGAAGTCAGTAAATCCTCTCAGTCTCCACACCGCTGTCTCTGAATATCTACAAAGCTACTATGCCATAATTGCAACTCACTGGCTCATTCACAGCTTTACATTACTAAAGCAAACAGTCTAGACAGCTGAATGACAGAATTACTCCCTTTTCTCTTGCATTTACAGATATGCTGTTATCTTCATTTGCTTTTCTCTGCCCTGTGCATTCCGATACACTAATGATTAGCTTTCCTGTTTGGATTCCACACTGACTTTGTAGGTTTAGGCTATAAATACAAGCAGACCCAGATTACATCACATTGATACAGTCCTGGGGGGGGTCTCCCCTTCCTTCCCTCTCTTGGGATATTCTGTGCTCACCAATTTTCATATGTGGTGCAGAAAATAATCTGCAAACTCATTAATCTGTGTGGAATTAGTAACACAGGCTTTTTTTTCTACTACTGACATGTAGGTGTGAAAAGACAGAGTGGTACCTGGAACTGCACGCTCTGTAATGGAAAATACTATTCAAGCTGCTGCCATGCAAACTACATGTTGCACGGAATAAGTAGCCATCTGCAGCATTCGGGTCTGCCCACAGAATAGCTGAGTGTAAAGCTATGCAAAGAACTGGGTCTGAAAAAAAGTTAGAATGAGCAGCAATATCCTTTTTTATGGAGGCCCACCAAAATAAATGTGTGTATCAGCAATGCTGCCTAATGCTCTTGATATTAAAAGGAACAAATGCACTTGGCTTGGTCTCACTCACAAGCAATCGGAAAAAAAACCTTATGACATTTTTAACTTTCCAGTAGTGTTCACCTACACACTATGACTATGTGGACCTCTGTCTATAGCTATAACATTCCAGCCTTGATCCTCTAAGTCAGGGGTCTCAAACACGTGGCCTGCGGGGTTATTTGCTGCGGCCCGCCAAGCTCCCCCACCCCCCGCTACCAGAGTTATTTCCTGTGGCCCCAAGCTCCCCACCCCTGCCACCCCCCCAGCATGCCACGTCCCCGCTCCTCTGCCTACCTCCAGGTGCTTCCTGCCGCCAAACAGCTCTTTGGTGGTGCTTAGCACTTTTCCGGAGGGGGGGGGGCAGGGAGCCGCATGCTCAGGGGAGGAGGCGGAGAAGGGCAGAGCAGGAGCAGGGATTTGGGGAAGGGGTTGGAATAGGGGCAGGGAGGGGGCGGAGTTGGGGAGGGGACTTTAGGGAAGGGGTTGGAATGGGGGCGGGGAAGGGGTGGGAAGAGGCTGGGCAGGAACTCATGGAAGGGGTGGAATGGGGGTGGGGCTGGGGCTGGGGGCAGAGGCGGGGGCTTTTGTATCTTTATATTAAAAGGTGTCAGTGGTGCGGCCCTCAGGCCAATGTACTAGTTCTCATGTGGCCCTCGTGGTGATCTGAGTTTGAAATCCCTGCTGTAAGTCCTAACAAGGTAAACAAAATCGTCATGCCAGCCAAAGCGCAAGTAAAATTATGCCCCAAGTTGCCAAGTTTTGTGATTTTATTGCAAGTTCTGCAATATGTAGTGTGTTTCTTAAAGCCCCGCCTCCTGGAAAGCAGTGATTTACATGAGAATCTTAGTTTACTTTTTTTTTTTTAATTGAAAGTTTCTAGCCCTCATGGTTGCTGAGAAAAGCCTGAAAATGTGATTCAATTCTGCCAAAAGCTCAGAAACAAGAAGACAAACAAAAAGAACCCCAAAATGCATTCTTTTTTAAAGCCAATCATGAACTTCTGGGCGGGCCTGACTCCCTATTTTTGGGTGTGGCAATACTGCACGCCTAGTGCTTAATTTATCGTAACCCAGGAACCTCTTGATGTCAATTGGCAGAGGGCAAAGGGGGTTCATAGAGTTTTACAGGGCTCTCCTGAATCAGTTATATGGATAATAATGTGCCAAAGAATGTCATGTAAGGTCTCTACTGAAAGCCTGTCTCACTCTGTTCGTCACAATCACTGCAAAATATATGTACAAATAATATGGAAGGGATAATGTGCATATATACTGAAAACTGAATTCTTAAGGTATGTAAGACAGGTCACGAGAAGGTGATAAACAGCTTCTGTTCAGACAAGGGATAGGAGACACTTATCTCCCTGGCTGACCATTGTGTGTCTTAAAATGGAAGTTAGTCATTAATGGACGCCATTAATGACTGCTCCCTGGAGCAGCTAGTCCTGGAACCTACAAGGGGAGAGGCAATTCTTGATTTCGTCCTAAGTGGAGCACAGGATCTGGTCAAATAGGTGAATATGGCTGAACCACTCAGGAATAGCAACCATAATGTAATTAAATGTAACGCCCTTGTAGGGGAGGAAATTCCAAAGAAACCCACCACAGTAGCATTTAACTTCAGAAGGAGAACTACACAAAAATGAGGAAGCTACACAAAAATGCAGGCCATGGACAGACTATGCACAGGGACTCTTAATTCCCTGCATGCCCCATGAAGGAGGATTTGAGGGTGGACCCATGGAGAGACCGGGATATTTGATACAGACAGATCAAAACTCAATGTATTACAGAATCTGTAATAGAGGCTCCATAGGGCTGCTCCAAGCCCTAGCTTCAAATTGTTAAGAAGGATTCAAATAACCCCCCTTTAAAAAAAATAATCATTCTGACAGAGAAATGTTTCCTCCTTCTCCTCATAATACTACCTCCTTGAAGTATTTTCCTCCCAAAATTAGTGTAATCTGGGCCTCAGGCAGGGCCCGAGTCAGCCCTGGGCCAATAATAATGTTTCTATACATAAAAAGTGTTGTGGCTTTCAAGTCTGTTACCTAGTGTCCCTGCAGGACTAGAAATGGAAGTTTTATTCCATGGGAAACAGGAGATGTCTGGCTTCCCAATGAGATACACAGCACTCACTTCCAGCCCCAGAAGGTCCAAAGGTCCAGTTAGTATTGTGACACTTTTATGCATGGAAAAACTGTTTTAGGGCATTTGGGGGATTTTATGGCTTACTCTGATCCCTGTGCAATAGAACTTTGAGCTACTAAGGTACCTTGCTTTACAGGTAGAGAGGACTGCAACAACTCGTCCTAGGAAAAAAGTTCTAAAACTCTCTAATATATTTTTTAAATGTTCTGCCATATGTGTGACAAAGCATAAATAATAGTGTGTTTATATCAGTGCTCATTTGAGAGTAGCTGCATGACCCACTTCTAGCTTTGCCATTGGTACTGCGCCCATCCCAAACTCATGTCAGTACAGCATTTATACCACACCATCACATATTCCCTCTAAATAAAGAGCAGTGAATGCACGAGAGCTTGAGTGCTGCCATTTATACATACACAGACATTCTAACACGTGTCTCCCAAAATGTTATACTGATTTCCTTACCTCTTGAGGTTCTTGATATTGAGACACTAACAACAAGAAGGCTCTCTGTGCTTGGAAAGCAGCACGTACCATTTCTGCCTATAAGAAGAGGAGCAAAACAAATTAAACTTTAATCTTGGAAGGAAAATAATTGTTAATAGTAACATTAACCTCATCTTTTTAGCATTAACAATTATTCTGTTCCTTCTTTATGCCCTAGTTCCCCCCTACAGCCTTCACTCTTCTAGTTGGTACCGCCAAGTCAAGTGTTATGACTTAATTCTCTCTTTCTGCTTCTAGTCTAACTCCCTGCAGCAGTACAGACTGGCCACAAGACAATGGAGGTAGGGGAGTCCAGCACCTTACAGGTGGTGCTCAGCTACTGGTAGCAATGGGTCCTCTGTGTTTTTGAACATGCACAAACAAGCACAAAACTTGACATGGGCTAGAATGTACCATCTAATCCTCATTCAACTGCAGATCAGGAGAATCCAATTCAGGCGTAGAGGATAACAGTTCAAACAAGCATATCTGTGGTTTCTCCTAGCCAGAAATGGGCAAATTTTTTGGCCCGAGGGCCACATCTGGGTATAGAAATTGTATGGCAGGCCATGAATGCTCACAAAATTGGGGGTTGGGGTGCAGAAAGGGCTGAGGGCTCCAGCTGGGGGTGTGGGCTCTGGGGTGGGGGCAGAAATCAGTAGTCAGGATGCAGGAGGGGGCTCCAGGTTGGGGTGTGGGGGAAGGGGCTCCGGGTTGGGGTGTGGGGGAGGGGGCCCCGGGCTGGGGCTGAGGGGTTTGGAATGTGGGAGGGGGCTCTGGGCTGGGGCTTCGGGGGCAGGGTGAGCGCTCTGGCTGGGGGTGCAGGCTCTGGGCTGGGGATGAAGAGTTTGGGGTGCAGAAGGGTGCTCCAGGCTGGGACCAAGGGGTTCAGAGGGCGAGAGGGGGATCAGGGCTAGGGCAGGGGGTCGGGGACAGGAAGAGGTCGGGGTATAGGCTCTGGGTAGCGCTTACCTCAAGCAGCTCCTGGAAACAGCGGCATGTTTGGCCACAGTTCCCGGCCAACGTGTAGGAGGTGGTGGGGGGACATGCCGCTGCTTCCAGGAGTTGCGCGGCGTCATGGCACACGCAGAACAGGGAAGCCCCCAATCCTGCTTCCCGGCGGGAACTCGAGGGCTGGTTTAAAAGGTCTGACAGGCTGGACATGGTCCATGGGCTATAGTTTGTCCACCCCATCCTATGCTGTCTCTCATGCTTGGGAGGAGCACCCATAAACATTTGCAAAGCTATTTCGTTATCCACCTTCAAAACCCTCCTTAAACTCTCCTTTACCATCAAGCCTACAAAAAGCTTGACAACAGCTAGACTGTTGGTGTGCTGAAACCATTGTGTATAATGCTGACTAATACTTGTCTCACTGTTTCCTTGTACTCTCCTGTTGGTCTGTCTGCATACATCCATTGTCTCTTCTCTTATACTTAGGCCTTGTCTACACTACGAAATTAGGTCGAATTTATAGAAGTCGGTTTTGTAGAAAGCGTTTTTATACAGTCGATTGTGTGTGTCCCCACACAAATGCTCTAAGTGCATGTAATCGGTGGAGTGTGTCCACAGTACCGAGGCAACCGTCGACTTCTGGAGCGCTGCACTGTGGGTAGCTATCCCACAGTTCCCGCAGTCTCCGCTGCCCATTTGAATTCTGGGTAGAAATCCCAGTGCCTGACGGGGCTAAAACATTGTTGCGGGTGGTTCTGGGTACATATCGTCAGGCCCCCCTGCCCTCCCTCCCTCCATGAAAGCAAGGGCAGACAATCGTTTTGAGCCTTTTTTCTTGAGTTATCTGTGCAGACGTCATACCACGGCAAGCATAGAGCCCGCTCAGCTAACTGTCACCAAATGTCTCCTCAGTGCTGGCAGACGCGGTACTGCACTGCTACACAGCAGCAGTTTATTGCCTTTTGGCAGCAGACAGTGCAATATGACTGTAGCCGTCGTCGACGTAGTCCAGGGTGCTCTGTTAGCCGACTTCAATGAGGTCAGGGGCGCCTGGGCAAACATGGGAGTGACTCAGCCAGGTCATTTCCCTTTTAAGTTTTGTCTCATGGTGATTCAGTCCTACCAGCAGTGCACTGTCTTTTAATCTGCAGCCAGCAGAAGACGATGGTCAGCAGTCATACTGCACTGTCTTCTGCCGAGCACCCAGGTGATGACGATGGCTAGCGGTTGCACTGCACAGTCTGCTGCCAGCAAGATGTATAAAGATAGATGAAGTGGATCAAAACAAGAAATAGACCAGATTTGTTTTGTATTCATTTTCTCCTCCCTCCCTCCATGAAATCAATTGCCTGCTAAACCCAGTTTTGAGTTCTATCCTTGAGGTTTTGAGTTCTATCCTTGAGGGGGCCAGTCTGTTTCTCGCAAAGCCACCCCCTTTGTTGATTTTAATTCCCTGTAAGCCAACCCTGTAAGCCATGTCGTCAGTTGCCCCTCCCTCCGCCAGAGCAACAGCAAACCATCATTTCGTGCCCTTTTCCCTGGATTGCCCGAGCAGGAGCAGACACCATAGCACAGCAAGCATGGAGCCCGTTCAGCTCACCACAGCAGTTATGACCAATGTAAACATCTCGCGCATTATCGTGCAGTGTATGCAGAACCAGCACCTGAAAAACCAGGCGAGGAGGTGACAGCAGCGCGGTGATGAGGACATGAACACGCTTTTCTCTAAAACTGCATTCCCCCACAATTTGGAGATCATGGTGTTAATGGGGCAGGCTCATGCCGTGGAACGCTGATTCTGGGCCTGGGAAACAAGCACAGAGTGGTGGGACCGCATAGGGTTGCAGGTCTGGGATGATTCCCAGTGGCTCTGAAACTTTCGCATGCGTAAGGACACTTTCATGGAACTTTGTGACTTACTTTCTCCTGCCCTGAAGCACAAGAATACCAAGATGAGAGCAGCACTCACAGTTCACAAGCGAGTGGCAATAGCCCTGTGGAAGCTTGCAATGCCAGACAGCTACCGGTCAGTCGGGAATCAATTTGGAGTGGGCAAATCTACTGTGGGGGTTGCTGTGAGGCAAGTAGCCAACGCAATCACTGAGCTGCTGCTATCAAAGGTAGTGACTCTGGGAAATGTGCAGGTCATACTAGATGGCTTTGCTGCAATGGGATTCCCTCACTGTGGTGGGGCTATAGACGGAACGCATATCCCTATCTTGGGACCGGACCACCAGGGCAGCCAGTACATACACCGCAAGGGGTACTTTTCAACGGTGCTGCAAGCACTGGTGGATCACAAGGGACGTTTCACCAACATCAACGTGGAATGGCCGGGAAAGGTTCATGACGCTTGCGTCTTCAGGAACTCTGGTCTGTTTAAACGGCTGCAGGAAAGGATTTACTTCCCAGACCAGAAAATAACTGTTGGGGATATTGAAATGCCAATAGTTATCCTTGAGGACCCAGCCTACCCTTTAATGCCCTGGCTCATGAAGTCGTACACAGGCACCCTGGACAGTAGTCAGGAGCTGTTCAACTATAGGCTGAGCAAGTGCAGAATGGTGGCAGAGTGTGCATTTGGACGTTCCAAGGGTTGCTGGCGCAGTTTACTGACTCGCTCAGACCTCAGCAAAACCAATATCCCATTGTTATTGCTGCTTTTGTGTGCTCCACAATCTCTGTGAGAGTAAGGGAGAGACGTTTATGGCGGGGTGGCAGGTTGATGCACGTCGCCTGGCCGCTGAATACGCGCAGCCAGACACCAGGGCGGTTACAAGAGCGCAGCAGGAAGCGGTGCGCATCAGAGAAGCTTTGAAAACCAGTTTCATGACTGGCCAGGGTACTGTGTGACACTTCTGTTTGTTTCTCCTTGATGAAAACCCGCCCCCTTGGTTGACTCTAATTCCCTGTAAGTCACCCGCACTCCCGCCTTCGATCACAGCTTGCTTGCAAAGGAAATAAAGTCACTATCGTTTAAAAAACATGTATTCTTTATTAATTGATTATAAAAATAGGGAGATAACTCACAAGGTAGCCCGGGTGGGGTGTGGGAGGAGGGTAGGAGGGAAGAAAAAGGCCACTTTAAAACTTGTTGAATGCCAGCCTTCTGTTGCTTGGGCTGTCCACTGGGGTGGAGTGGTTGGGTGCCCGGAGCTTCCCACCCCGCATTCTTGGGTGTCTGGGTGAGGAGGCTATGGAACTTGGGGAGGAGGGAAGGCAGTTAAGCAGGGGCTGCAGCGGCAGTCTGTGATCCTGCTGCCGTTCCTGAACCTCCACCAGATGCCTGAGCATGTCCATTTGATCCCGCAGTATCCCCAGCGTTTCCTCATGCCTCCTCTGATCTTCCTGCTGCCACCTCTCCTCATGTTCATCAGCCACCGTCCTGTACGCTGCTATTGTGTCCCTCCACACAGCTCTGTCAGTGCCGGATGACTGCATGAGCTCAGAGAACATGTCATCGTGTGTGCGTTTTTTTCGTCGCCTTATCTGAGATAGCCTCTGGGATGGAGGAGGGAGGCTTGAAACATCTGCAGCTGCTGGAGGAAGAAAAGGGAGTGAAGTATTTAAAAAGATACATTTTACAGAACAATGGCTATACTCTTTCACGGTGAACAACACTATTCACATTACATAGCACATGTGAGTTTGGTACAAGGTCGCATTTTGCATCTTATATTGAGTGCCTGTGGCTTTGGTGTTAGAGATCACACACGCAGTGCCAGGCAACAGAATTTGGCTTGCAGGCGGCCATGGTAAGCCATAGTCTTTTGGCTTCTGCAACCTTCATAACAGCAGCGCCCTCCTCTCCCATACCAAGCAAAGCCCGTAGACTTGGCCATTTACTGCTGCAGTTTTCCTGTTAATGTGCAGCAGCAGAAACCAAACTAACCCCCTTCCCACATCCAGTTCTCTGGGATGATCGTTTTTCCCCTCCCACCACTGCCTGGCTGGTATCAGGGAAGATGTCTGCTAACCAAACGCGAACAGCTCAGCGCCAATGGCCCCCCCTCCCACCGCGTGGCTAACTGCGGGGAGGATTTATTTTCAGCCACAGGCAAACAGCCCAGTAGGAACGGCCACCTCTGAATGTCCCCTTAATCAAATTCCCCTATTTCAACCAGGTTACCATGAACAATATCACTCTCCTGAGGATAACACAGAGAGATAAAGAACGGATGTTGCTTGAATGCCATACGCTGGGACCATACGCTGCCAGGCTTTGTCATGCAATGATACCAGATTACTTGCTACTAGCATGGCATGGTAAAGTGTCCTACCATGGAGGACGGAATAAGGCTGCTGTCCCCAGAAACCTTCTGCAAAGGCTTTTAGAGTACCTCCAGGAGAGCTTCATGGAGATGTCCCTGGAAGATTTCCACTCCATCCCCAGACACGTTAACAGATTTTTCCAGTAATAATACTGGCCACGAATGCATCCCAAGTCCTCAGGGCTACTTAATCATTAAAAAACGCTTGCTTTTATAACATGTATTATATTTTAAAAGGTACACTCACCAGAGGTCCCTTCTCCGGCTTCGTTGGGTTGGGAAGGTATTTCAGTCAGGGTGATAAAAAGATCCTGGCTGTTGGGGAAAACTGTGTGTTGTGTGCTCTCCTCAAGCTCGTCCTCCTCCTCATCTTCCCCATCTGCAAAATCCTCAGCCATGGCAGAGAGAATCCCATCCTCGGAGTCCATGGACAGGGGTGGGATAGTGGTGGCAGCCCCCCCTAGAATTGCATGCAGCTCAGCGTAGAAGCGGCATGTCTGGGGCTCTGTCCCGGAGCACCCGTTTGATTCTTTGGTTTTCTGGCACGCTTGTCTGAGCTCCTTAAGTTTCACGCGGCACTGTGTTGCGTCCCTGATGTAGCCTCTGTCCCTCATAGCCTCTGAGATTTTTTGAAATGTTTTGGCATTTCATCTTTTGGAACGTAGTTCTGATAGCATGGATTCCTCTCCCCATACAGCGATCAGATCCGGTACCTCCCGTTCGGTCCATGCTGGAGCTCTTTTTCGATTCTGGGATTGCATGGTCACCTATGCTGATGAGCTCGCCTGGCCAAACAGGAAATGAGATTCAAAAGTTCCCGGGGCTTTTCCTGTACACCTGGCCAGTGCATCCGAGTTCAGAGTGCTGTCCAGAGCAGTCACAGTGGTGCACTATGGGATAGCTCCCGGAGGCCAATACCTTCGAATTGCGTCCACACTAACCCTAATTCGAAACGGCGATGTCGATTTCAGCGCTAATCCCCTCATTGGGGAGGAGTACAGAAATCAGTTTTAAGAGCCCTTTATGTCAAAAAAATGGCTTCGTTGTGTGGACAGGTGCAGGGTTAATTCAGATTTAATGCTGCTAAATCCAACATAAACTCATAGTGTAGACCAGGCCTTAGATTGTAAGCTCTCCGTATGGCACCTAGCACAACAGGGTCTTGGTTTCTGAACTCGGTTCTTAGGCACAATGATAATACAATTGAGTAATAATATCAATAAATGGAAAAACAGGATGACTATGTTAAATTAACCTAATAACTGTACTTTCAAATGGGAATGTACATATTGGTCCTTTTGTTTTTCCCCAATGTCTTTCCTTTATTTATCTGTCCCTCCCATCTAAAAATAAAACAAGGAAATTAACTGTAAAAGCCCATGTGAATATAACTTTTGATTGAGATTTTAAATATACATGAGTCAGGAAATTCAAAGTTATAGCAAGAGTAAACCAGACACATTGCCCACATGAATGTTACCTTTGATATCATATCTAGTAACATCAGATACTATGTGAGTCAATTCATGTCTGTGGGCTAATGTTGCTGATTTCAGAGTGATTACTGTATGCCAGGAATTAATCTGGCTTTAGACACTTCAGGCTGCTGTGGGCACCAGAATGCTCATGTTCCTGGCATGAGTATTTAAATCTTGACCAAAAGATTGTATTGACATAGCCTTTGCAATTAATATAGTATAATTTTATAAGGCCTTTTATTATCACTGTTTACTTCCTTCTCCCAGCAATAATATTTAAAGATGGTCCTACTTGAGTTCTACTGCATATCCCTGTTTATGGAAGTGTGTTGATTTCATTCCACTATGTCTCTGCAAAGTAACACAAATGCTTCTTCACAGTGAGACTGCAGTATCACTGGCTGTAATCTACCACCGCACTTCCTTTTTTAACCACCTCACAGACTTGGAACTCTACTTTACACATTTCATTGTCACCTACCTGAGGAGCCCTGCAAATCCGTGGATATTCACTTTACATCCGCAGACCATGTTTGCAGCTCGCGGATTGGATGCGGACACACATTTTGTATCCGCGCAGGGCTCTACCTTCCTGGTTCTAACTAACTAGTTATTTACCTAAACAGATACATTTATTTTTACAGAGAGCTGGTCCTTGAATAGGACTCTTTATTGAATGGGCAGCCAGTATAGTGACCGTGAGCACAGGGGTGATGTGTTTACAGTGACTTTTGTGGCTGAGCAGATCGGCTGCTGCATTTTGTATCAGCTGAAGCTTTTTAAGTTTTATTTGGCTTCCTTCCCAGATATGAAATGAAGTAATGAAGTCTGGAAGTCATAAATGCCTGGGTAAACATGGCTAGATCTGTGTCCTACTGGATGGGGCACAACTTCCGGCTATCAGTGGGTGCCAATGGATATATTTTGCAGCCATGGCTCTCCGGGCATGCAAAATCTTTGGGAGTCCTTTTAGTCGGTTCAAGGCTGTGCACAGATTTCACAATTAGTGTGCAGGTGCCTTGAGGTGTATGTTACAGAGGAAGCAAACTATGAAGCCAATTTCTTTCTTATGGAAGTCTATAGCGCTTCCATTGACTACAATCAGATAAGGAGTGGGTCCTTCTGTACATTCTCAGTAACATTTATCAATACCCAGGTCTCGAGATAGTGAAACCTAGCTCACCATGAACACCTCACCGCTTTGCTCCACTCACTATGCTGGCTGTACACTGAATAAAGAATCCAATTCAGGGACCAGCTCCCTGTAAAAAGAATGCTGTCTGTTTAAGTAGATAACATGTAGGTAACAATGAAATGTGTGAAACAGTCCCAACGGCTGTGAGGTGTTTAAAAAGGAAGAGCAATGGCATATTACAGACAGTGACAGTGCATTTGTCCTACAAAAAGTCTCTGCAGAATTCTGGCTAGATTGCTGTACAGGCATATATACATAGAACCAGATGTTCGAAAAAGCTCAGCACCCAATAGCTCTCATTTAAGATCCTAAATAAGAGGCTGGATTTTAAAAATAATTCAGCTCCTAATGGCTGTCAATGGGAGCTGCTGAGTTCTTAGCAGTTTCGAAAATCTGCTTCCTAATGTACAAGTACAGTAAACTATGCATCTTAAGAGCACTGTGCCGTAGTTCTGCCCAAAACTTCCCCTTCTCTGGAGAAAGCATGATAAAAAACAGTATGCTTGTATCATCCTAGCTGCCACACCATACAATTAGCTCTGTGCATGACAGCTGACTAAAGAGATTAAATAAACTGTATGCTGTGTGTGTGTGTGTGTCTTTCAAGCAGTTTTGAAGCTGCCTCTACAATTTCAGATAGATATATTTGGGCTGAGGTTAGCTAAAATTCAGGCTTCAGTGAAGGTTGTCATCAGTACATATGTCTGCAACATCTGGAGGATACATGTATTTTCACAGTGGCTGGTGGCAGCGTGTTCTCAGCAGAGGGTCCTTGACTCAGGAATTCACTTCTCCCCCTTATCCAGCCAAGTAAGGCCTTGTCTACTCTAGAGAATTTTACTGTTCTAAGAATGTTTAGTCCCCCTAGTAGACTTGTAAAATATCTCATGTCCACATACAAAAGTGCTCCGAATGGTTAACATGTGTTCCAAGAAACGATTTGGATTAAACTTCCTTTTAGACAGCCTAAACTACTGCATTCTTTTAGTGCCAGTGTAGATGGAGACTTGCCCAAATTGTAGTGATTCAAACCACTCTCCTACAGTGCACCCTAATGATGGGGTCTAAATTAGCTGTTACCACTCAATAAAGAGATCTTGGAGTCATCATAGATAGTTCTCTGAAAGCATCCGCTCAGTGTGAACCAGCAGTCAAAAAAACTATCAGAATGTTAGAAGCCATTAGGCAAGCGATAGATAATAAGACAGTAAATATCACAATACCACTATATATATCCCTGGTACACCCACACTTTGAATACTGCATGCAGCTGCATACAGTCACTCCATCTCAAAAATATACATATTAGAATTGGAAAAAGTACAGAGAAAGGCAACAAAAATGATTAGGGGTATGGAACAGATTCCCTATGAGGAGAGATTAAGAAGACTGGGACTGTCTGAAAAGAGACAGCTAAGGGGAGATGTGACAGAAGTCTACACAATCATGAATGGCATGGAGAAAGTGAATAAGGAAGTGTTATTCACTCCTTCACATAACACAAGAACCAAGGGTCACCCGATGAAATTAATACGCAACAGGTTTAAAACAAACAAAAGGAAGTACTTCTTCACATAATGCAAAGACAACCTGTGGAACTCATTGCCAGGGGATGTTGTGAAGGCCAAAACTATAACTGGGTTCAAAAAAAGAATGAGATAGGTTCACAGAGGATATGTCTATCAATGGTTATTAGCCCCTATTTTCTGGGTGTCCCTAAGCCTCTGACTGCCAGATGCTGGGACTCGACGATAGGGGATGGATCACTCAATAAATGCCCTATTCTGTTCATTCACTCTGAAGCATCCGGCACCGGCCACTGTCAGAAGACAGGATACTGGACCATTTGTCTGATCCAATATGGTCTGTCTTATGTTTGTTCACTACTGGCTTTTGATGTCTCCCTGAACGCACTGCTCTGGTAGTGGTGCCAGGAACTCTGGGAGCGAAGCTTAGAAAAGATACTACAATTGAACTGTTTAGAATAGTGCTAGTTTGGACACTGGGCAAAGCTTCATTGGTTCAGAATGTGAACTGACAGGGTCACGCTGAGCCATTTGTGCCTGAACCAATTCTATACCACCCATTCAGTTAGGAACAGTTCAATTCTGTAGTGCAGGCATGGTCCTAGGCAATGGTAAGTCCATCCCTCCTCTCAGGCTGTGGTGGTGGTGGTGGAGGTGGTGGTAATTCGCTTTGTTTTGGGGCAATGTTTGTTCTTTTTATTATCTTTGCAAACTATAAATTCTGTATGTATACATTTCATACCTGCACCTTGAGTTTGGGAATATGAGCGCTGTAGGCTGGTGGGCTGTTCCAGCAGCCAGAAAGGGAAGCAAACTCCATGCCCAGGTCCCTGCATGGTAGATTGTTTATAACAAAGGACATAAACAACACAAAATAACAACTCAGCTGAAAAATGTTGCTTGCTATCCCCAGAGTTTTCCCTGCCTCAACCAGCCAAGGAGAAAGAGGCCACAGTGTTCTTCCCCTATGACCCAGTTTTTTCTTCCTTATATATCCTGTCTGGCCAGGGATAGCAAGGATCCTGTCATAGGATGACTGGCCCTGTTAAGAGGGACTGGGTTCAGTTCACCTGTGACTAATTAGCTGCCTCTCAATGGGGCCTCATAGACAGTACCTGGCCTCTATAAAGAGCCTCGAAGTAGTTACGACAGTGTATGTGTGTGGGTACATGTGTACTGGTGGGAGCTCTCTGGGATAGCTGCATGGTGCTTCCCAGAGTCCCCTGGTGAAGGAAGCAGTAGACAGCTACTGGGTAAAAGGATCAGGGAATTACCCTGTAGCCCGCTCTTCTGTACAGGGACAGGGTCCTGGGGAAGGACCCAGGATGGACTAGGATTTTAAGCCCAGGCCAGGGAGGGCAGACACTGATTGCATGGGAGTTTTGTTTAGGCCCAGGATGGCTGGATGCTATTTATTCAGCTTCTTCATTTGGGGCCTTGACAGAGGTGGATTAAGATTTATTGGGGCCCTGGGCACAAAGAACATTGCCCCCCCACACACACACACACCCTGCCATGGAGCCCCATCCTCTGCTTCTCCCTTTCCCCCCATGGCCCTGCCTCCTGGCCTGGCCAGAAGCCGGGCTGTGGTAAGAGCTGCCCAGAGAGCCTGGGCTGCTGTGGGGAGTCCTGGACCCTCCACCTGTCCTAGACAGCGCACCCTGGGAAGCTGGGACATGGGCCGGGGGCTGTTCTCGGGCACCCCGGCTCCTCGCCCAGGGCAGGTGGAGGGTCCGGTGTTCCCCAGGCTCCCTGGGTGGCTTTTATTACAGTCTAGGGTGACCATACGTCCTATTTTGGCCAGGACAGTCCCCTTTTTAAGCCCTGCCCTGGACATCCTGACCTTTTTGGCAAAACTAGGTATTTGTCCATCATCAATTGGCAAGAGCAAATGGGAAAAATGCCCAGCTTTGCCAAAAAGGGACTTGGGGCGGTAGCAGCTCTGTGGGGGGGGGGAGGGGAGAGAGGGATTCGGGGGGGCCCTAGAAGGGAAGGTCTGTATACCAATACAAGGAGCAAAGGAGCAGTGTGTATACATGTTTAAAAGAGAGGGGAAATTTTGGCTGTCTAAAAGGCTAATTCAAATGGGGAAGGAATGAATCTGAGTGAGGGTGAGAGGGGAGCTGCAAAAAGCCTACATAGCTTATATATAACATACTGGGCTGTCTGGAAAAAACCGCTATGGGGGTATTTATTGAAGACAACAAAGAAACCGTGTACAGTTGCTACACTTTATTTTACTGCCTTTATTGTTTTAAGTAAGTTAGAACTGCCTATCATATTGCAACTTGTTTAATAAAGAAAAACATTTAATAATTTAAAATACTTCAATTATTCCTGTTTAACACAGATACGAGATGTAACTTTTTCTTTTTAAGTAGTTTGAGAAGCTGATGTAGTAAGAGCATCTCAGCACAGGCTGCAGATGTCTGTACACATAACACAGCATTATGCCAGAGAACTCTGCCTAAGTGCCAAATATTGTAATAGCTGAGACATGAGTTTTTTTTATTAAAACAGTATCTATTGGTAAGTGTCGGAGACTGGCAGTCAGGACTCTTGAGTTCTCTAACTAGCAGTGATACTTGATTCACTTTGTGCTTGACTATAGGTAATTCACTAACCTCTGTGCATATCACTATACCCATGTGTAAAATGAGGGGAAGGAGAGGGGGTGGTAGCTCCGAGTGGGAGGAAGGGGGGAGAGGGATTCGGGGGGCAGCACCGTACAGGGTATGTGGGGAATATGCTCACCCTATAACTCCTGCGTCCGGCCTAGCCAGGGAGCGGTGCCTCAGGGGGAAGACGAGAAGCTGGGTGGCAGGGAGGGGGGGGTGGGGCAGGGGGTGGGGCCAGAGTTCCAGCAATCCTGAGGGGCCCCCCAATTCGCTGGGGCCCCTGGGGACAGGCCCCAGTGGCCCATAAGGTAATCTACCACTGAGCTTTGAGTATATTAAGAGGACATGGAAGGAAGCCTGGTACCCCATTCTGAAGGATGAGTGGGATGGAAGAGTCTGGATTGGCAGAAGATGACAGAGCTAAGTGATAAATTTTGAGCTATTAAATTGGGACTTTCTTTTCAGCTTGTAAAGGGTTATTCTGAAGCCCATTTTTTAATAACTGAGCCTGGAACATGGATGGCTTTGGCTTAAAGTGCAGTGGTGGGGTGATCTGAGGGATACTGAGATGGGCGAGCCAAGGCCAGAATCCTGGGGCGGGATGGTCCTGCCACAAGGGAGTGCCTCAGGAGGGCCTGCCTGGAAATCAATACCTCACCTTTTTCCAGGCTGTGGCTTTACCTTGTCATAAGCACATTTTATAGACAATAAAACACATAAGTCCATCAATGGCTGTTAGCCAAGATGGTCAGGGGGACAACCTGGTGAAGCTCAAATGATGCCAATCACAAAGTTGGCTCTAAGAGCATCAATGTGTTACTTTTTCTTCCAGCTTAAACATCTTATTCTATCTTACACACACACATTATAGCAATAAACAACCCAACTGACTGAGGGTCACAACATTACCATGAACTAATATTCCATTCTTTCTTTTAAGAATTGTAAGAAAGAGTTCAACCACCAAAAGGAGAAAATGGTCTTGCCTCTGAGATACTTGTCTGTTTTCAAGAGCCTTTTGAGAGTGAAGAGGCTACTCTTTCAGAAGTATGACCTCCTGGTGGCTTTAAGGGACAAGGAAGAAATGGAGAAAGAATGGAGCTTTGATTAAACAGGAACAAGCAAACTACCCAGTGCAGCTGCAGAGACAATATGTATGCTGTACTGCTGAATAATCTGATTGCTTTTTTTTGTTTTGGTTTGGTTTTTTTGGTTTGTATAACTGGGCCAAATGTTAGTCACTAGCAATTCTCTAAACACTGGGCTAGTAACTGAACTGGTCAAGGAAAAGGAAAGCGAGCAAACGACCACCATCTTTCTCTCATTGGCCCATGCAGAAAATAAGGGTGAATTTCTGGTCCCACTGATGTCTCTATGCAGATGACTCTAGACCAGTGGTTCCCAAACTTGTTCCGCCGCTTGTGCAGGGAAAACCCCTGGCAGGCCGGGTTGGTTTGTTTACCGGCCGTGTCCGCAGGTTCAGCTGATCGTGGCTCCCAGGGGCCACAGTTTGCTGCTCCAGGCCAATGGGGGCTGTGGGAAGCGGCGGCCAGCACATCCCTCAGCCCGTGCCGCTTCCCACAGCCATTGGCCTGAAGCGGTGAACCGCGGCCAGAGGGAGCCACGGTTGGTCGAATCTGTGGACACGGCAGGTAAACAAACCAGCCTGCCAGGGGGCTTACCCTCGCAAGCCGTGTGCCAAAGTTTGCCGATCCCGGCCTAGATTTTTACACCCTTACCCTCCTTTCTCTGTGAGTAGCCCTACTGAAATCACTGATACCATTCAAAGTAAGTAATTTGTCAGAATCCTGGCTCCTTTGAATTTGACTTCCATTTATATGGTTTTGGAAGACTCCCAGGTCAAAATTTACAAATGTAGGTATTTAAAGTTAAGGCATTTAAAACTATATTTAGGTACCCTTCTGCTAAAGAGTGGCCTGACTTTCAGAGGTGCTGTGTACCCAGGGTTCTCCAATTCATGACTTGGAGTTGCAGGTGCTCAGCATCTGAAAAGCACTAAAGCAGGCCAGTTATCTAGGGCCAGGTTGACACTACAAACTTACTTAGGTATAACTACATTGCTCAGGGGTGTGAAAAATCTACACCCCTGAGCAACGTAGTTATATTGACCTTAACACCCCTGGGTAGACAGCACTATGTCGGCGGGAGAGCTTCTCCCACCTATGTAGCTACTGCCTTTCGCAGAGGTGGAGTTTTTAAGTCAACAGGAGAGCTCTCTTCCGTCAGCTTAGAGAGTCTTCACCAAAAGCGCTACAGCAGTGCAGCTGCATCAATGCAGCTGTGCCAATGCAAGTTTGTAGTGTAGACCAGTCCTAGGTATTTAAATATGGACTTAGGGGTCTACTTCTAGGCACCATGTTTGAATATTTTGGGCTCTGATTTAATTTTTAGTATTGATTACAAAGAAATATGCAGTTTCTGCAGTCACGCTTGGTCTCTGTTAAACAGGTATTTTATAAGAATAAGCTCAGGAGACTAAATTCTGTCCTCAGTTATACCAGATGTAAATTCAAAGTAACTCCATTGATTTATTCCAGGTTCACAGTGATATAGCTGAGAGAAGAATTTGACCTAAGGTCATTCCTTAAATAGAAGGCTATAAAAAGATTTCAGACTTAACTACTGACTTCAAGACCCTGTACCAATCTATTTTACTGCACCTCCAGGAGCTGTTGAGAAATGTGAAATTAAATTTGTAAATAACTAAATAAATTTTTGCATTACCCACTGGTGTTTTTGTGTGTATATGTGCATAGTTCAGATTGATTATGAAGTGACATAGTATAGTTTATGATGTCATATGATAACAAAAGTTAGCAACACCAGGATTGTTCTACCCAAATTTATTCTCCAGCATTCATGAAACTGGACATACTGATAATATGCTTCAATCTGAACAAAAAGAGTCAAATGCACATTTACAATACCAGTTGCTCCCCCCTCCCGCAACATCACTCCCAGCTTATTTAAAACAACACTCAAACGGCACATCAGTTTCTCTTGTGCCTTGTTAATACTCATTATTCATTGAACTCCTTTTTTCTAGAAACTGACTGAAGAGCCAGATTCTGAACTCATTGTTTGCATATATGCTGACTGCAATAAATAACCCCCAGTTTCCAAACCCAGCATTTCTATGCGACTCAAACAGTTGCAGCCACCAACTGAAAAAAAAAAAAGCGGGGGGGAGGGGGAGAGGATTTATGCAGGGCAGTGAAGGCACGTGGTCCTGGAGAAAATGAGATTGAAAATTAATGAAAAAGCTTGTTCACTGCCTGTAAAAACAAATAACTCCAATCAAGCATAAGAGAGGGGAATCACTGTTCAGCATCAGAGGAAAAGCTTTAAAAATGGACACTGAGGGGTATATTATTCTCAGCTTGAAAAACTGGGCTCAGTAGCACTGCAGCTCCGAGATGAAAAAATAATAATACATTTTCCTTCACTGTGAGAGAAATTAAAACCACAGGCCAGATTCAATGGTGCAAGAAGCTGTCAACTATAGCTTGATGCGGGGAGCTCACCCTGGTGCGGAGGGCAGGTAATACTAATTCTGCCATTCTCCCTTAGATTTTCTGCTGGATCAGGGCAGCTTTCTATTTTGGCGAGGACTACACAGGAGTCTGCTAGCACTGTGACAGGCACAGAACTCCCAGCCTAGAAGGATGGGTGGCTATGGCGGCTTTAACCCACCTTTGTACTCTCCCAATCTTGGGCTGTCTGGGACTGAAGAGGTCCCCAGCATAAGTTAGCCTTGGGGCTGTCTAAGGTATGGCCCCCTTTCAGGACTTCTTATTATTTATTTTACCATAGCTCCTAGGAGCCCTAGTCATGGACAAGGACCCCACTATGCTAGGCACTGTACAAACATAGGGGGAAAAACAGATGCCCCAAGGAATTTATAATCTAAGTATAAAACAAGAAACAAGCAACAGGTACATGCAGACAGTGCAAGGAAACAATGAGACAGTATTGGTCAGCATGATATGCAGTGGTCTTAGAACGCAAAGCAGCCTCATCATTGTCATTTTTTTTTTTTACAGGCATCACAGCAAAGGAGAGCTTTAAGGAGGATTGCCTTCCTGCAGTGGTTCCGAATCTAGTGGGGTCCTCTGTTAGTGGGTGGGGTCACAGCAATCCTGAGTGCGCAGGATTGTAAAATGGCATCCTCTGTACAGCATGACCTCACATGTATGGCGTATGCGAGATCACACTCCATGGTGGACACCACTGATGTGCAGAACAAAACGGCATCCTCTCTGAAACCTGATCTTGCACCTCCGAGGTGATGCTGTGCAGAGGACACTGTTTTAAAATGGCATCCTTCAGATTGTCTGGGGTCATAGGAAACAATACATCTGAAAATGGGGTCATGCAGAGAAGAGGTTTGGGAACCGTTTCCTAATGGCTGTGAACCTCCAAAGTCTGCCTGCTGCAGTGCCACCCCTGACAAGCCCCCTATCCTGGGGCTTAGAATGGGCTCCTTGGAAGGCAACCCGACAGCTGCCTTCTGCAGTGTGTGTGCCAAAGGAACCCTCCCCCAGCTGCAACCGGGGCTTTTAGGACCCCTTTATGACATTCAGGCCTGTTAACCAAGCAAAAAGGAGACAGAGCAGGGTTGAGGATGCCACCTCTAGAATTAAGAATGCAGAAAAGGCTTAAGTTATAACACCACACTCCCACCCGACCCCTATTTTTACTCACTTGTGACTTCCCCCAAAATTCTTCTTATGGGCTGATATTTTTCATGTTTGGTTTCTGCACAGAAGATGTTTGTTTTAAACTGAAGCTGATTATGTTCAGCTGTTTTGGGAATTACAAAAAAAAACTTGACAACATTATTTTCTATTCTCACCACCAGTTTTTATCATACCTCAAAAATTGCTGAAATTTGAAAGTTCAAATGTTGATTTAGAGACTTCAAGTGCCTGAAAATCCACCACATCCCTCCTATATTTTTCCAGTGGCTAATCACCCTCACTGTTACCTGCACCTTCTTTCTAGTCTGAATTTGTCTACTTCAGCTTCCAGTCACCTCTTAACCTTCTCTTGGATAAACTACGCAGATGAAGCTTCTTTAATCTCTTATTTAAGGCAGATTTTCCAGATCTCAAATAATTCTTCTCTTTTCTGCACCTAGTGGTGGATTAGCCAACAGGCTGACAGGGCCCGTGTCCAGGGGCCCCAGCCAATTGGGGGGGTCCCGTAAAATGGTCGCTTCACCCCAGCAGACATCTGCCGTGGGGCAGCAGAAGCCCGGAGCCCTGGCAGCAGCACCGGGCGTGGTGGGGGAAGCCCCCACGCCCCAACCCCACTCTCTGGAGGAAGCACAAGGCAGTGGGGGAAGCCCCAACGCCCGGACTCCAGCAGATACCACAGGATGGACAGGGCAGGGGAAGCCCCAATGTCCCGACCCTGCTCCCGGCAGAAGCGCCCAGCATCCAGACCCCAGCTGCAGCCCTGGGATGGAGGAGCTCTGACTCCCTGCCGCAGCCTCAGGGCTGGGGCAGGGGAACAGAGCTTCTCCAGTCTTGGGGCCACAGTGGGGGGTGGCAGAAGGGAGCAAACAGGGGCCGCAGTGGGCAGGGCAGAATGGTGTGGGGCCAGGGGCAGTGCTGCAAGCAGAAGGAGCGGAACAGGGGCGGGACCATTGGGAGGGCCCCCCCCACTTGCTCTGGCCATGGCCCCACAAAACCGTAATCAGCCTCTGTCTGAACCTTCCCTATTTTGTCAACATCCATTTTGAGATGAGGATCCCACGGTATTCAGTGCTGTACAAACACAGAAGAAGATACCGTCCCTCTCCTGAGAGGCTTACAGTCTAAGGTCGTGATCCTGCAAACACTTATGCATGTGTTTAACTTTACTCCCTCCCTCAAGCAGTCCCAGTGGTTTCAGTGGGACAATGTACATGCTTAAGCATGTGTGTAAATTTATGCAGAATCCAAGCCTAAGGAAGCAGGTTGTATAGAATTTTTGATAGATTGACTATTTTTGTTTTTGGGTTCTTAATGTTCTGACTTAACAAATGCCATCTGGAGGACTCCCAGTAGAATTCTCCCCCCCCCTTAAACTTACAGGTGCATGCTTCTGGTGCCAGCAATGCACAGCTAGGCATGCTGGGCACCATTTCCCGATTTTAAGCAGTGTCTGTTGGACTTGTTTTCTCCTCCTTTTTAAGATAAAGCTGGCATTACTGCAACATTAAGGTTAAGAAACAAAGAACCCAATCCAATTTGCTATTAAAATCAACAGAAAGATTCTGATTGACTTCCATGGGAGCTGCTTCCAAGCAATCAAAAGTCAGGAAATTCCAAAAGTAAACGTGGATATTGCATTGGTAATTTGGCCACATTGCACATATGTAGTATCTTGTATTCCTGTCTGTCTTCTTAACCAGTAATACGTTAAGATTTAAATTTATATTATGTAATATTTTATGGTACAGATATAGGATGTGCAATAAAGCTAAGTCAGGATTACTAAAGCAACCTTAACTTTGAGAATTTCTGGATTTTTTTAATATTGTTTTTTTCGATAAACATCATATTAAGACTATTTTTTTATTTAATTTTCTCTTTATTTTACAAAAGTGTATTTTGGATATTTTAAAAATATTTTTGCTTCATTCTTTTTTCTTTTGCTCTGTTGTTTCCCTACCCTGAAAACTGTTCTATCTAGTGTTTGCTTTCAACAGCTGAGAGATAGCCCCGCTGCATGCTTTTCATTGGGCAGACTGACATCATTCTCTACTTTGAGTCCTGACTCAACTTTTAGCACAATGCCTGAAACCACACAGCCTGTGGGCACAGCAAGATCAACATGAGAGTACACGTGTGCATTCTGCTGCACTGTAAGCACATTGCCTTGTTAATGAGGAATCAGCCAAATAATAGGTTTGATAGTGCGTGGTTAAATTAGGCAATATAAATTGTAAAAGTTGCCCATCACAGAAAGGAGATCCTGTTGAAAAATCATTACCGTGAAAGTCCAATGTCTACTTCTACATGTCTCCCTGTAAAGGACAGATGATTTGATGATTTGAGTACAGGGAGTGTTATATCTTACAATAAAATGCTTGTCATGAACAGATGTAGATTATTATTTATTTTGTTTATAGTAGTTACCAACAGGAAGAAAAAGAAAGTTACCTTCCCTTAGTCTAATTACTATTAATGATTTGGAAACTTGATCAGTTCCACATGTGCTGTGTTTGGTCCATTTGCAGGATCAAATGGTGGGGCAAGATTCCCCATATCGAAATCCTGAATCATTGTCGAATGTCTGGAATTCAAAGCATGCTCATAAACACTCAGCTGCATTAGTCTGGGCATCTCGTTCTATTGCCAATTTGAGAATACTCAGGACCATATTTTATGGTCATCTAATGTAAGGTACCTGTTCTCGTGGTGGCCAACAGAAATGATATAAAGACACACTGAAGTCAAACGTGAAAGTATATCAGGTTGATCCCAACAACTGGGAAGCAACAGCCCACGACAAAGCAAGGTGGCTGCAGATATGTCATGTCACCATTAACTGCTTTGAAGCAAGGCACATTAATACCTTCTGTGAAAAATGTGAACAGCACAAAGCAAGGATGCAACAGCCTGCAAAGATCATGGACAATCTTGTCTGTCTCCCACATAACCATGTTTCTTGCATTAGTCTGACCTTGCATGTACATGTTCACCTATAGCATTTGCTGAATCCTGGTACATGGACACTGACATGAGATTCCATCATTAATTATTTGCACAGGCACCGGCTTTTCCCTCTGCCTGGCGGTGCTCAATGCCCGCTCAACCCCGGGCCCTGCCCCCACTCCACTCCACTCCACCCTCCCATGCTCCCACCCCACCTCTTCCTGCCCCAGCTCTGCCCAGGCCCTGCCCCTACTCCACTCCTTCCCCCAAGGCCCCGTCCCTAACCCGCTTCTTCTCACCCAGTTCCACCTCCTCCCCCCGAGCGTGCCTTGTCCCCACTCCTCTCCCGCAGCGGCTCCTGCACGCCATGGAACAGCTGATCATGGCGGCAGGTGGTGCTGGGAAGGAGGGGTAGGAGTTGATTGGTGAGGTAGCCAGCGGACAGGAGGTTCTGGGGGTAAGAGGAGAGCTGGCTGCTAGTGGGTGCTGAGCATCTGCTATTTTTTTCCTTGGGTGCTCCAGCCGTGGAGCACCCACAGACTCAGCACCTATAATGATTTGCATTACAGTAGTGCTTAGTGGCCTCTATTGAGATTGGGGACCCATTGTGTTAAGTGTGGTGTATATGCACAGCAAGAGAAAGTCCCTGCCTGATCCATTTAAAATCTAAACAGAGAAAGTATGTGGGGGAGAAGGATTATTATCCCCATTTTACAGATGAGGAACAGAGATTAAGGTCCAGATCCTCAAAGGTATGTAGGCACCTAACTCCCATTTATTTTTATTGGGAGTTAGGCACCTAAATACCTTTGAAAATCTGGGCCTAAGTGACTTGCCCAAGGTTACAGAGAAAGTCTGTGGCAGAGCTAGGAACTGTACCCAGATCTCCTAAGTCCCAGGCCAGTGCCTGAACTACAAGACCTTCCTAGACCATAAGAACAGCTATACTGGATCCGACCAGTAGCCAATCTAGCCAAGTATCCTGTCTTCTGACAGTGGCCAATGCCAGGTACTTCAGAAGGAATGAACAGAACATGCAATCATTGAGTGATCCATCCCATTGTCCACTCCTAGCTTCTGGCAGTCAAAGGCTAAGGACACCTAGGGCATGGGGCTGCATTACTGACCATCTTGGCTAACTGCTATTGATGGATCTATCCTCTATGAACTTACCTAATTTTTTTTTGAATCCCATTATATTTTTGGCATTCACCCCCTGGCAACAAGTTTCATAGGCTGACTCTGTGTTGGGTGAAGAAGTACTTTCTTTTGTTTGTTTTAAACCTCCTGTATATTAATTTCATTGGATGACCCCTAGTTCTTGTGTGATGTGGAGTAAATAACACTTCCTGATTCATCTTCTCCATGCCATTTATAATTTTACAGACCTTGGATATATATCCCCTTCATCATCTCTTTTCTAAGCTGAACAGTTCCAGTCTTTGCAATCTCTCTTCATACGGAAGCTGTTCCATACCCATAATCATTTTTGTTGCCCTTCTCTGTACCTTTTCCAACTCTAATATATCTTTTTGGAGATGAGGCAACCAGAACTGCATGCAGTATTCAAGATGTGGGCATACCATGGATTTATATAGAGGCAATATGATATTTTCTGTCTTATTATTTATCCTTTCCTAATGGTTCCTAACATTGGTAGCTTTTTTGGTTGCCACTGCACACGAAGTGGATGTTTTCAGAGGACTATCTATAATGACTCCAAGATCTTTCTTCTCAAGAAACTACCTAGAAACCCAATTTAAATGTCACACACTATATACAGGGGGGTTGATTAATTTCTGCTGGTGTATGTATGTATAAAAATCACCCCATCCCCTCCCCTGTGTGCCAGCAGGGACAGCTTCATCCCAGGGGCACTGCCCAGGGAAGGCAGTTTTGAAGAACAGCCAGGGCGCCATAGGAGCCCTACAAGCAGAGGCTGCTCAAAGGATTGGCTAAATCAGCACAGCCTGTGGGCATTAGCCGGGAAGAACCGCCTTTCACTGCTGGGGTTGTGGATGGCTCCAGGACCCCTGCTGGAGTGGGGGGGAGGGAGGAGGAAGTGTCTTGAGACACTGCAGCCACTTTTCAGATATACTTTGTGCCACCAGGGACTGCAGACTGTTTCTCCAGCAGAAATAGTAGAACCTAGATGGGAAGAGAGACCGGTAACCTTTTCCTCTATGGACTAAAAAAGTTGTAATGTGAGGAAAGGGAACTACGATTAGAGTTAACCAGATAACCAATTCTTTGAATACAGTAACACATATCATACAAGGTGTTTGGCAAGGAGGCTGTAATTCTTTTCTACCATGTGTCCTACAAAATATTGTCATATGGCAATCTTACGGTATCCACACCTTACCTCAGAAGACTTCTCTACTTGTATGTTCTAGTCTTATCATTACATTGTACATCTTATCTTGTACATCATTATTCTAACTTGCTTGACCCAAAGCATCCTGGAGCCTGTGATATCAGACTCCCATATAACCAACATAAACTGACTCATACTGAACACTTGACAAAGCCAGGTTCTCAGCCCCTTTGTACTGCTTGACCAGTCTCCTCAGTGTAACAGAACCACTAGGTAGAACAGATCTGGCATAGCTGGCTCTTTGTCACCCTCATCAAAGTCCTGGGAGGAGGGGATATGGCCAGGCAAAAGGGGATGTAGCTGATGCACCTCTGCTCCAGCTATCTGTGGCTGCTGGAATATCCACACGGGTGCAGTTTAAACCAGGAGGCCATCTTTGCACTCCCCTGATTCCTTTTCATCCTTGGACTCAGGTTAGAGCAGCCTCACTATGCCCAGGGGCTCTGAGAGGCATGGATTAGAGTTGGTTTCCCCAGTTATACACTGCCAGATAGCCAGTTACACCTGTTTTGTGGCCAATATGCATCACCACAGGGGCTCAGCAAGGCCGAAGATCTGGCCGTAAACATTTAATATAGCTTGTTTTCAATAGGCTATACAAAAATCCTTGCTTTTGGTTTTTGATGTGGTTAGCTATTTTAATGCATTTGACCTCCCAAAATAATCATCACTAGACATGCTATAGTTTGAATTCAAAACCATTCTACTACTAACTGGATTGGGTCTACGCCGAACTCTTCTTTAGTGAACTAATCTTTCTGAAATCTACTGCACTGTTATGTTCACCAGGGCTTACGAAAGCTAGTTATCAGTTCTCTTTTTTATTTTGTTCTCTTTCCAAAGACTAGCATACAGTAAGCTAAGAAAAACACAGGAATGGGGCACTGCAGCAGACATGAGATGTAGCTGTACTCTTCCTTTCATCAGAAACACAAACCACACCATTCTTACAGCAATAAACATGAAATGCATCACATTAAATCCCTTATTTCTTTAGCATAATATAACGTCCCCTATGAGCTCTCTCTCATATTACCATCCTGATCAATCAGGTATGTGAGGTTTTCTAGGCAACAGGTGTTTTTTGAAACAAAATACAACCTTCGGTTCAGCTTATTATGTGAAAGAGACAGCAGCTGCAAGCATAATGCTTAGGACACATGGTCTATAAGACACCCAGAAGAAAAACACTCCTGGTTCTGCTTGTTACGGTAAAGCACAGATGTTGTTGCAGCAGCAAGTAGAAACATAAAGCAACTATAGTCTGTGTTTCATGTTGTAAATTCAGAGACTAAAATTTCAGAATATTTTAACAGGTTACAAACAGAATCCCATTTTCTTTATACAATGGAAACTTGCTAATAGTTTCTATAGCTCTGAACAAACACTCTTTATTATTGTATTTATATTCCAGGAGCACCCACAATATGTCAGCACTGCCCACATTTTCAGGAAGATTAAATCTTTTCATTTAAGTATTCTTTTAAGTGGACTAATTTGTGTATGTCAAATGGTGGCCAGCTTAGAGTGGATTTACTCAATTAGCAGAGGTCTGCGGCTGGATTTGCAGTGTACCCATTACCATAGAGGAGATTCGGGATTCCATATGTAAATTAGCCCATGTCATTGTTTTGTTTTGTTTGTTTGTTAGGATGCAATACTAAGGTTTCCTATTTATCATGGGGTTTTATACTGCTGCCCATCAATTGCAATAGTGAAGTTCATAGTGAACTTCATGGTGGCTCTGGCACTTCTCTATTTTTGAGGTCAAATCTCTGCTTAGGGCCTGGTTTTTGTTTTTAAAAATATTTTATTATTATTTTATTTTATAATTTTTATAATTTGTATTCCCATAGCGCCTAGGGAATTCCCCTCCCTTTTTTAGCTTGTTTTGTTTTATTTTTTGCTGGTAGGGGCTTCAGGCTACAAGTGTTGGGAGTGTCATTTTTATGGTAGGAAGGCTTTTTCGAAGAGCCAGATTTTGCAGCAATTTCTAAAGACAGTCAGACTCTGGATCCGCCTGATCTCCTGATCCATTCCAATATGCTAGAGCATCCTGACTGAGGTACTCTAACCCTATTGGACAATAATGTATAAAACAAGAGACCCAGTTCAGAGAGCAACCTCAGAACTCTTGTACCTTGAGCAGACTGGATGCAAGGGTCTTTTGAATATGATGCTCTCAGCTGCTAAGGTGAGACACCCTGTCTTTGCAAACTCAGTGGATGCTGCATGTTTCCCTTGCTACAGGGTTTGTGGGGTAGAGTAGCAGCAGCAGTGAATTAGGCAAGGATTAATTCATACGGGGAAAGGCGTGGTCACACAGCTCTACTGAGATGAGGGAAAATCCCTGACCCTCTTTCACCCCCAACTCAGATCAGCTAACTGACTTTGAGCGATGAGCCCCCCATTTGCATGTAGCTTTATGACATTACCAGGATAGACAGGATGTTGCAAGCTGTGATCAGATGAATCCATCCTTTGTCCCTCTGCTACAGAAAGTGAGCTGTAGCTCACGAAAGCTTATGCTCAAATAAATTTGTTAGTCTCTAAGGTGCCACAAGTACTCCTTTTCTTTTTAGAAAATACAGTATACTTCTGATTATCAAAACAGTGTGTGGGACACAGATTTTATCTCAGTAATTGGGAGTTTAGATAATCGAGGGCAGGAGCCATTCAGCAACAGGGTGGTCTCCCCCAGGGCCAGGAGCTTGTCCTCCTCCTCCTTCTCACAGTGCTTGCCAAGGGTCTCTGCTCTGCCCCACTCATTCAATCCCATGACAGCAGGGCTGCAGAGGGCCCCCTGTACTGCCACGGCTGGTGACACTTGATCCCTGCAGATGCAAGGTGAGGGAGGGAGGTCTTAGTGGGGCACAGCAGAGATCCCCGTACAGGACTCTGCTCTGCCCTGCCAGGGCTGCAGCCTTCCCTGCACCTTGTACCTGCAGGGATTGGGTGTCACTGACCCTGCAGCTGTACAGGGAGCCCTCTCCAGCCCTGCTCACTCACTCCCATGACCTGGCTGCAGAGGGCTCCACACACTCCCATTCAGCAGCAGGGTGGCCTCCCCATGCCTGGGGGCTCCTCCTCACAGTCCTGGCCAGGGGTCTCTGTGCTGTTATCAGAACCTCCTCATTATCTGAATCCCATCCTTATCCCCCAGCATGAGAAACATGCCACAGAGAGTTATGTATCTCATGCTGGGGGACCAGAAGGGATTAAGATAATGTGTATAAGATAATGAGTATATTGTCACTGAATTTTAGAAAAGACAGTTTAAAAAAATAAAAAGCCAGATCACAAAAGGGAGGTATCAGCACATAAAATGACCACATTCAGTGTGAACTAACTTTGTCTTTATAAAACTTCCTTGTTACAAAATTTATTGCAAAAGAAAAAAGAAACAGGCATAGATTTAAAAAATTGGGCAGATTAAAAACAATTTAATAATTTAAAACAAAACAAAATAGGCAAAAGTCCTGAAAATAAAGAAAGCAGATGAGGATTAAAATAAAAAAACCCCCAAAACTTAAGATCTGGAACCGAGTTGTTCACATTAATACCCTTCTTACTTCATATTGCTTTTTATTCACTTGTTGCACCTTGTCTTTAATTAGGCCCCTATCCTGCAAATATTCATGCTCTTGCTGAACTGTATGCAATGGAACTACTCATATTGTGTATGCTAATGCATATGTGTAAGGTTTTTTTTTCTATATTAGCGCCTTGGATGGTAAACTCTTTGTGACAGGGACTGTATCATATTTTGTGTTCATACAACCACTAGTACAATGCAGTTTTATCCGACTGAGACCTCTGGGAACTACTAATAATAATAATTAAAGCAACAGAAATGAGAATTCCATAGCCCTCTCCACAATCAAGGCTGGTAGAGGAGGTTTTGTGTATTTAGAGACAACCAGTTATATTGGGGAAAAATGGGAAAATACTCACATGTATCTTCACATCACCTTCCAGGATCTTGCTATTCCTGAGAAACTCAGCCACACTCCCATTTAACAGTCTATCAAAGGCTTCTACGTACGGTGCTACACCTTTGGAAGAAAGGCATTTCATTACAACTGGTTCATAAAGTCAGTAATTTGTAATACTGTCCTTTGCTGCCAGAGGGAAAAATACTGTAGAAATGGGAAAAAATTGATGTAATCTTTTGCCATATTCACTGATTTGTAAAATCAGTGAAAATTAATGCATCACCATTATTTCCAGCAACAACCAAACAATATTGCTCCCAGTGGAACCTAGCTTGCAGCGTGAAAATAATGTAATCTATATACTGTATGTGTCTAGCGGCCTTTGTGCTAAAATAACAGGTGCTAAAATGAACATTTTTCAATATTGCAAAGTCAGAATGACCGGATAAGCATGATTTAGACCTTTTTATTAACACAGTGCTATTAATATACATAAAACAAGTGTCATCCTCCTAAAGGAATCTGTACTGAACCACTGCTATGTTTATTCCACACACCCATTCCTGAAGCTTTATAAATTGTTTGGCAGACATTAAAAACCAGTAAGTCAATTTCTAGTAAGGTGGGGCTTCAATACGGCAATAGTGCAATTCTACTATATGAGGGAATCAGTTCCTAAGCGATCAGTATACTGAAGCACAGCATTGGAATCTCCTTGTTTCATTGTCTGAGTTTACAAAACTGTAAATTCCATTAATGATAAAAGCTCCTCCGGTCACTGGAAAAAATCTAACTTTACTAAATCATTAATCTCAATGACTATGTGACCTTTAACATACCAAACTGATGAGTACAAGCACAATTTTTCATATAGAGTATACTACTGTCTCCTGATACAGTGGATTTCATTTAAACTGGACGTGGATTGTCTGGACTACTGGGAAACCCAGGTAAGAGTCAGTTTCTTACACCAAACTGGCTTTCTGAATAACCTTATATATCATTTAAGCCAGAGAAAGTAATCTTTTCTAGGATGTTTTCCAGTCCCTTTTTCACTCCCTGATATGCCGTCATATCCTCTCCATGGCCCTGATCCAGCACATATGCAAATTTAAGCTACTCAAGTGCTCTGCAGAATCAGGGTCAAAATTTTCTCCTGCCTCTCTCCCTGAGCTTCCCCTCTACTTGGTAAAAAGTGAAGCCTGTTCTGAAGGGACCCCAGGCTTTGCCCAGTGCTGTCTTAACCAGTTGGCACTGCACTACGGCAGAACCCTGATTAATAACTCTGAAAGCTCTTTTTGCAGTAACAGCATTTTGGCCCTTTGACAGAAAACACTAGCTTTGACAATGAGGACTTGGAATTGCCTGTGTTTAGCACTCTGTGCTTAAGCTGCTTGATGGAAAGCCTAGGCTGTCCTGTTCTCCTTATGTCACTTACTTTTCTCTCACCTTTGATTCTAAGGATTTCTGGGCTTTTGTCCATTTGAAATGTTTATGTGTAAGTTTCTTGTGGGACCTACCGCACAAAGATTTTTACAGAGGAGAAGAAAATGTTTTCCAAAGCCTATTTATATTCTTTGTAAAAATCCATGCCAGTCTCCAAGAGACTCCATTTTAAGCTTTTATTTTGGAGCACAGAGACTCAAACAGCAGCCCATCAACTACACTAACACTGTAGAAAAACAGAACACAGCTACACCTATTTTTAGGAAGCAAAGCTGCTGATTTATGAGATCATATCCTAGAGTTTGCTGTGGACCTCTCTGTAATTCAGAAACTGCATGTTTTTCCTGCAAGCCTGCCACCATGATCTTCAGGACCAAAATGTGTACTCTTCTCCATCAAGCCATGTATGATAAAGATATTAACCAACTAAGATGGAATACAATATACATTCAAGACTAACTTATCACACATATATTCTGAAGTAAGCAATGGTAAATTATTTGGGTCATTACTATGGAAGAACATATACTCTTTTACATGAATTCCTGTTTTAAATGAAATAAAGACCTTACTATAAGACAGGTGCAACTGTAAAGCTCTAAGACTATCTAGGGATATTGAGTGATAATGTGGCTTAAAACATGTCTTTAGGAGGTATGCCCAGAGCCTCCATCTTTGAGGGGCACAGTTAAGGAAAGTGGCATGAATAAATACAGATGGGAAACTCTGTGTGTCATGTTACTGAGCCACATTCATCTCTGGTGAGGAACTTGGGCCATCATGTTTAGCCATAGAGACTATTTGGAATGGGAGAACCTGGCCTGAAACAAACCATCACAGGCATATAATGTATAGCTGTGCTCATGACACCACACACATAACAATGGCCCAAAATGAACACTATTGCTAGAACGGCTACCATCTCTCCAAACTCACGGATTGCTTGAGTGTGACACTGTATATGATGTGGGCTCTATGCACGCTGCCAGCACAGCCTAGGTTCTGGGCTCACATCTGTGGTAACTGCCAGCGGCAGCCGTGCTATACAGGGAATATCCTGTAGCCCCTGGTCCTCCAGGAAACTTGGGACTGACGGATGCAGCCTCCAGGATAGGCAGGGCCAGATCAGCTGGAAGATGTGTTTATTTACAACCTCTCACAGACAGGCTTTGCTGTTGAGTTCCTGTGCAGCCCAGCCAGGATTTTAAAGCAGCACTTTCCCAAGTGGTGAGCCCCCCATCTGATGTAGCTGGCCCCATAAGCACAGGGTTGTGCAAATTTCATGGGTAGATGTGGCTTTGCAATTAAAATAATCAGAACAGGGACCTTAGTAACAATGGCTCCAACCCCACAGTGAGCTTTCTGTGGATGCAGGGGTCTTCCCCGCAAGGAGCTCATTGCAGGACTGGAGCCTATGTTTTGAAAATACACAGTTTTTAATAGTTACTTATTTTCCCAGCTTCTGTGTGGGTCATGTGTTTTTCTCTGACTATTCACTCATGCAGTTTTGCTTAACCTGGAAATTTCAAGGACAACCAAAAATCTAACTTAAGAGCTGCACAGTGTTAAGTATGGCTTGGCAACACGGTACAGACAGGTGTGGGTAGACTGTGATTCCAGCCTTCCTTCCTCTGTTCCAAACTCCAGGACTTTGGAGATGCACTTCTGGGGACAGAGGATGAAAGAGAGCACAAAATAAGGCCAATGCTGCGATAGTGGCAGCGATTAGTGAGCAAATGCTTAAGAGCAAGTTCAGCTGTTATTAAGGGGATCAGGCAATTACATGCAGTGTTTCTGCACAGTGAAATTCAATTCAGGGAGCTGGAAAATAAATCCAAAGTTTGCATTGCTGATTTCTTCAGTGAAATGTATGTTCTGACTTTTCAGGAACACTCATTTCTTCTGCTAATTAGCCTCAGCAGACATTTGCAACTGGTGAGCACTCTGTAACAATATAAACAGTAAAACAGAGCAATAAAGCTTGAAATATGGACTATATATTTAAGATTAGTTCAAATCTTGAATTTTCTAGGGCATGCTAATGTATGATTAAGATTAAGGATGCCTCCTGATATGTTCCAACTGAATCTACAAAAAGAAAAAAATTGCTTTCTGCTAATGTGCAGCTCTTAAGGGGCTGGGATTGTTCTCCCTCTCTTGGAACAAAAAACATGCTCCACTTACAAGCTATATATCTGGCATTCCAAAAAAAGGCATGCAGTTCTCGGAAGAGCCACTCATACCTCCATTGACTCCATTTACAGCTCCACACTCCATTCCAATGGATCTGTGTGAATCTGAAAACAATGATTCAAGTCGAATTACAGCTTTTTCCAGCCTCTCCATCAACACCTGTGTCTCCGCCATTCTAAAAGACAGAAACAATGTTAGACATTTGAATATGAGCACAGGTTTTACAGCACTATCATTCTTCTGTAGTTTTTGGTGATTTTAATTTTCATCAATTTCTAGGTTAAGGACAGGTCTACTGATCTCCTTTATAAAAACTACTTAGCTTGCATCATCGCAACATTAGAAAAACAATCTCCTCTCTCCTCACCAGTAAATTTAAATTATATTTTAAGGGATGCGTTTCCAAAAGTGGTCTCTATTTTTACATTTCCAAATGATAGGTACAAATGACTGTCAGTGCAATTCTGGTTATGTGCACAGCCTGACGGCACCTGCAAATTAGGTACTTAGATATCCAAGTGACTGAAATACAGTTGCAAATAATTGTTGGCATAAGGTTGTGCCTGCAATCATTTGTACCTGCTATATACAGATACAATACAGAACGCTAGTTAAGTCTGGACTAAAAGTTGTGTGAATGTACACTCTCTCCTTGGATTTCCTAGATCTTTCCAATCCTCGTATATACTGTGGTAAGATTCTGTCTTGGTTGTTTTTACTAATGACTACACACCTTCAATTCAAGAAACCAAGAAAGTATTGTATTTGCTTCTTTAAGATCTGACCTCTCATCAGTTAATGTTGTCTTCTTTCCCTTCTAAAAGTACATGATGTGAACAAATCAAATAAACAGCTAGGTTTCAAAGCATGGAACCCTCCCCCTTCATCATTTACTTAACAGGTTTCATGCACACATGTTCCATTTAAGGTTGTGAACATTTTATCCCAGTAAATGACATCCAGGGTATGCATATGTTATTTCCTAATAAACATCACTGCTAAAAGTGTTAATCCCTCAGAGATACCACATGTGTAATACTAGATTCCAACAAACTGCATATTATTAAGCTACACTAGCAACCAGAACAAACACCATTGTGCTAATTACCTGTCCCCGTACTGCGGGGAGAGTGTCTAAAGTACTATTATTAGATAGCCAAATATGCAAAGAGAGTTTTTATCATTATTATTACTACATATTTTTAATTTTTTAAAAAGATGTAACAGGGTATTAGGATTCTACATATAGATGCAGAGCTCTTCTGCTGATTCACCTTGGCTGTCAGGCTAATGGGTCCTTTTAGCTCAACCCTAGTAGTTTAATAAGGTTTGTGCGTGACTACGGAACAAGGAACTAGAAGCAAAGCCAGTGGATTCTACAGGGAAAAACCCTAGGAACAGACATTTTCAGGAAAAAGCGTTGGTCGAGGTTTATATTTTGTTCTCATTTACGTTAGCAACAAAGGCAAATCCTTGGACGTGGGTAAGCTTGGACTAGATCCACTGTGCATGGTGCAGGGTGGGAACTCAACCTGCCTACAATAGATGTGTACATTGTTCTTTTTGCAAAATATAATCTGCATATTCAGTGAGTGAGTTGGTCATAAACATTCCAAACATTGTTTGTTTTTTAACGTACTGGGTATTTTGTCTGAATGAAATAAGATAGATGGCACCAGGAGAGCTTCCACAATGTGCAAGATTTTGTGAAAACATAAGAACTTTTTCTTAAAATAAGTATTGTACACCCCTAAAGAAACTACAGACTCTCTTCCTTCCACATTCTACACAAATCTCATGTGCTAAAGTCTAAAACTCAAGTTGTAAAAGACTCTAAAGTGAGGTTGGGCTGACTCATCATCTTGAAATAAGGACCATCTACAGTCTAAGTCAAGACAACTATCTGATGTAAAAAACACAGCTTTCTTTTTCTTACAGTAAAGACATAGCCTACCTGAGCCTGGAAAAAGCTTGGAACAATATCTCTGAAAGGTTCTCACTAGGATGTTAACTCAGATGCCCAGTGATGATAATTTAAATATCAACGCTGTTAACTATTTCATGCATGTAAAAAAGGAGGGGGGATCATAGACTTGCACAATTTACTGTGATATCTCAATTTGGTGTCACAAGTGGGTGGTGTTGACGAGGGGTCACCATTTATTTTTCTCCAAGCCCAAGGAGCCTAGCACAGCCTATGGAGACATGGGCAGAGCATATTTTATAGGCAAACCTTAAAACAGAATGACCATACCTTCCCCTCCCCACATCTGACCTCTACCTACAAATATACTTATGTCTGTAACCTAGGAAAGAACAAAACTGCAGAATAATTTCTCTGGACACTCTTCATCTCAAATATTTTCCAACATAGCAGACAAAGAAAGAGCAGCACAAATGGGCCTGCTCCTGCCATCATTCTGTATGGCTGACAGGAGAAAAACATATTGCTTTGTCTCAAGTAGAAACAAGCTGTAATGAGTCCATGAGGGTAAGTAGCACAGTGACATAAGAAAATAAAAAAGTGAAAAAACATGATGACAATCAGAAGAGCAAAGATTCCAGTTTTGAACAAAGGAAAGGTGTTAGCCTCTTAAGTATAGTTTTACTCTGAAAAGTAACTGTAAAAATAGTGTCATAGGGTTCCATGTTTAGTGGGCCTTTTTGATTCCTTACCATATTCACTCAGTTTAAAATTACAAAGATGGTTTGTTTTTTCCTAGCTGCCAGCCCCTTCAAAAACAGCCTGGGATCTGAAAGTCAAGCTGGGTCCTTTCTTTCTCACATACCTCCACCACACTACAGATAGTGCAGGGCAAATTCTGCCCTCGGTTGTTCCTGTACAACCTCATGAGATGCAATTTGGAAGTTGTGTGACTAAATCCCTTGCACTGCTTGGAGAAATCACTATCATAGTCTTCAAATTATAGTGGCCCATGCATTTGCTCTCTGATAAGATGTAACTGAACTACAAAATATACAAAAACCAAGCCTCCAGTATTCTAAAAAGGTAGCATCTTAAAGCCAACCACAAATTTATTACAGGTTTAGAGTAGGTATGTAGCAATCTATATCAGGAAGGCTTTTTTCATCTGCTAGCTAAGAAAGCAGTACAACATATACTAAGTTAGGAGAAACATCCCAACATGTTCCTGGAATTCTTCTCAAACTGGAGGAGCATCCAATCATACTTTAATTGTCATAAAACACAGCCAATGTAAGATGGAAATGCAAAGAATAGCTACTTTCCCCTGTTATTGACATGTAACCTCCTTTAAATTATTACAGGTGTGTTGGCATTTCCTGGTGAGGAACTCAAATCTTTGCTGCTTCCCACACTCAGGTTGTCCATAAAATGAGGCCCCACTGTGCCAGCCAATGCAATGGCTTATGGTTTTAGGGATTAATTCCCAGTCAGAGACACTAAGGTGGCGAAAGGGGAGAGGAAGAATGGGACTAATTAAGTGCAGCAGAACCTATTTAGTTTCATCACCTGAAAAGGGGTGGGAGGGAAGAGGAGTAGGAGGAAGAAAAGGAAAAGAGCATGGGTAGTGAGTTTGCTTCACCATAAAGCATGAGTGGCAGGAGGAGACAAAATGGGGATTTCTCTCATAGAAGACAGTGAGATAGGAAGAGTGTGTTTGCCAGAAGCTTGCATGTTAGAGAAACAGAAGTGCTACCTTGTATGGTTAGTACTTTGTTTTTATGTTAACTCCATGGAAAGAATGTAGTTAGAGACATGCCAAATTAATGTCAATTTAGATTAAACAAGAATCCCTGCAATAAAACCCTACCTAGAGAGAGGGTGACTTTGTATTCAAACCTGAGCCTTTGGTGAGCTTTCTTCCAATTTTGCTCAGTGCTTCTATATCCTGGGAAATTTCCCCAAATCTGGGAATTTTTGAGTAAAATGTTTTGAATGAAAATTCCCAATTTCCCAAGTTGAAACATTTTATTCAAAAATTCCCAGATTTGGTGAATTTCCCAGGATATAGAAGCGCGGCTGGGAATTTTTCACCAGATTTGGGAAGATTTGGGAAATTTTTAGCACTAGGTTGGGAAAAGTTGGCATCACGATATAGAAGCACTGATTTTGCCCTTGGTCCTGCTGCAGGTTGTTTTAGGAACAGTGCTCCTAAGTGTAGAGGACAGCTGTCTGTAAAAATGTTATAAATATATTTTTTTAAAATTATGCAATGCTCTTGCATTTTTATAGCATTTTGATTTTTTGCCAACATTTTGACTAGCCTTAACCGCCTTGCAGAAAAAAGGCAAAAAATGTGTGTGGAAGGGGTTTTTTGGTTAAAATTTGAAATGGAAAAAATTGTCAGTGTTTGAAGCTTTTGACTGGTTCTAGTATGGTACAAAGTATAAAGGAACTTTCATATCTGTGTCCTGATGGATACAGATAATGAAAACTGATGTTCTATTAATGAAAATGGGTCTTTTAAATATTATATATATAGCCACAAGATGGTATCCAAAACGGTTTTTTCTGTGAGCTACATTCTTCAGGTACAGTGTTAAGTCTTAAAAGCCTTTTTATCAGAAGAGACCTCTATGGAGAAGAGAAAATCCTGACTTTTCCTTGTTTTCTCCTACTTATCCCCAAGTTTTTGTCCTTTGTTTGACTTCACAGAGCTGGTATGCAAATTGACTAGTACTGCAGAGCCTATCTACTGTGTGTTTGGTTTTTCTGTCACTTTTCCTCTTTCCTGTGTTTTGTCCAACAGACTAAAGTTTAAAAAAAACAAAAACATTCAAGAGGCCAGTGTGGCATTTTATATTTTGACAGTATTTTATATTGGGAGAGCTTTCATTTAAAAAAATAAAAATCCCATCCATCAAAACAGAGACTAAGATTAGAAACACATCTTAAATTTCTTATCACATCCCTATTTAGTCTCATATAACTACAGGTAAGCAATAGCACATGCCAGGATAATTATTCAAGAATCTGTGTATGCACACACTGTGTTGAGGTCTTTGAAATATTTTACTGATTCACATTTTTGAATATAGTATGTGCATATATATTTAGTATCCCTTGAAATAGCAGTTCATTCTCTAATTACACATGAATATCCAGTTGTTTAAAAAAAACCACTCCCATCCACAGCTGAATAATTCTTAACGCTTTATCAATGGTGACGACAAAAGTTCATTATTTAATGATCTACTGTAGCAATCAAGGATTGCCAATTTGATGGAGTTAAAATAACGAAGGCAACCCATTTCCTAGTACATCCTCCTAATCACTTATGCTACCTTTTATGTAACTGTTCTCCCAGTTCTCGCCTTATCTTTTGTCTGGTTTTACTTGCTTCTCTTTGTGACAATGAAGTGTAAGATTTTAAGTATTTTTCCCATCAATAGATATACTGTGTTCTTAGGCACCCCTTTGCCATATATTAGCATAATACTTTTCAAGTAATCAAACATTTTATAGGGCTTGCAAGCTACTTAATTACATGCCACAAGTCCAATTACTGTATGCAAGCAAAATGAGCTGCTGAACTTGGAGAATATACTGCATACGGCCACAGATGTTGGAGCTGGTGAGGTATGACTACTTCATCCAATAAGATTGAATGGTAAAATCATTAACTAAATTAGAGTTCTATCTAAGTTGTGCTTTTAAAATGCATTTGTGCTATTTAAAAGGGTATGCTTCCCAATGCAAAGAAGCTGTCAGTGTTTCACTTCTTTGACCAGACAGAATTATGGCAAACAAATAAAAAAACATGGAAGGCAAGAGGACATTAGTCTCTAGGCAAAACTTCCAGAATTGGCAACAGTTAAGTTGCTGTTACTACCACTTAGGACAAACTTGATCATTTCTCTATAGTATACCCTAGCTCTCGAGAATATCCATACTCTGTCAAATCCTGCATTCCTCATTCAATTTTGTTTTATTCAGGCAAAATGGGCTGTCAATGGGTAATCTTTTCTAAATCCTAGAATATCAGGATTGGAAGAGACCTCAGGAGGTCTTCTAGTCTAACCCCCTGCTCAAAGCAGGACCAATCCCCAACTAAATCATCCCAGCCAGGGCTTTGTCAAGCCTGACCTTAAGAACCTCTAAGGAAGGAGATTCCATCACCTCCCTAGATAAGCCATTCCAGTGCTTCACCACCCTCCTAGTGAAAAAGTTTTTCCTAATATCCAACCTAAACCTCCCCCACTGCAACTTGAGACCATTACTCCTTGTTCTGTTATCTGCTACCACTGAGAACAGCTTAGCTCCGTCCTCTTTGGAACCCCCTTTCACGTGGTTGAAAGCAGCTAACAAATCCCCCCTCATTCTTCTGTTTTGCAGACTAAGTAATCCCAGTTCCCTCAGCCTCTCCTAATAAATCCTGTGCTTCAGCCCCCTAATCATTTTTGTTGCCCTCCGCTGGACTCTTTCCAATTTGTCCACATCCTTCTTATAGTGTGGGGTCCAAAAATGGACACAGTATTCCAGATGAGGCCTCACCAATGCTGAATAGATTACTCAAGATTTAAGAAAGACTGGGCAGGAATCCTCCTGCAAATTCAGGAGGTAGGGAGGGAGGGGATAAGTAGCTACTCTGCTGCTATTAATACTGCATTCCATGGGCTGTATCAGCTGTGGCTTCACAAAGCCTGATTCAACTCCCACTAAAGTCAGTGGAAAGACTCCAATTCTCTTCTAAGAGATTTAGATCAAGTTCTAAGTGAGGCCTGTGGCAAACTAACTGACCACTCTCCTAGCTCACTTCCCACCACACTCAAATCCTCTTTCATGCTACCACTCTCCTAGCTCAATTCCCACCACACTCAAATCCTCTTTCATGCTACTAGAGAAACATGCCATGGATTTGTGGAGCACTCCTCTGTCCTGCCCCTGCGATCCTAGTACTTAGGGATGGGGGAGGGGGCTTTCTGCAAAAGGAGGTAGAATAACATCATTTGAATCTGACTTACATCAATGAGAATTGGTCCATTTCTGTAAGAGAGCTAGAGTAGACTTTTTAACTGGTACTAGTGGATTGAGAAAGGAGTTACCGTGTATATGCTCCATGATCCAATAAAATTTCACCATCAGAAAATGAGGACAGTTCAGCCATATCATAATTATAAAATCCATCACTCATGGACCACATTTAGCCTGAACTTTATAAGCAGAGGAAGCACTTCATTCAATACGGGAATGTATTCTGGTATGGAATATAGCATTGGTCTAACAACTCACAGGAGTTTAGAACAAGCAAAGAATACTGCCCTGTCCTGTTGAAACTACAGAAGAAATGGCAGTTGGAAGAATGTCTGGAATAGGGCTAGGACATGGTGGGTACCATTATTACTCTTGCAAAAAGTGCGGTGATCTTTACTGATGACAAGTAATCAGGCCCTTTTTTCATGTCTCATTCCAAAGACAAAGGCTCTAACAGAACAATATCTCCAAAACTGTGCTGGGGCATGTGTTCGCTTCTGACACAGAATGAAGAGTGCCACCTACTGAATTACCAACAACATTTCTTATAGCACCTTGGTTTCTATTTGAAGATCTTCCCTCTTAATCGTGACCAAGCTCAACCTTACTCTGTTTATGAGAACTAACAGCTATATATCCCAGGGTGACAGAGTTGTACGCAACTTATCCCATGTCAGAGTTTCAATGTGTGGAATTATGAACTCCAGAATGACCAAGTTAGCTCTGATTAGGTCTTGTTTAACTTGACCATTTGTACAGTTAACCTTTTCTAACATGGCTGCTCTGATTGACATGAAATCTTTATATGGCTGAATTGTTCTTTTCTCTAAACCACTGGTGGTTAGGTGCAGAATGTGTTGAATCACTGCTTGTCTTGCTTCAGAAAAGTAACACCTTAATATGTAGTTATAATGATGGAAAAACTGGACTGAAATATTACAAATCCTATGCTGTAATAGGATTTGAACTCACTGCCTTGGAACTAAATCAGATACTTTAACCAATTATGTAGTTGGCCACTTATCTACCTTTTAACTAGGCCACAAACCTTATTCATTGGGCCAAGTGATTCCCAATGCACAGCAGTACCTGCACATCAGGCTTTTATAATTAGTACTCTTGACTGTTCCTGCCAGCGTGAGTCTTGAGATGCTGAAGATCACCGGCCACCACTGGCTCAACACTTCACAAGAGTGAGTCACTCTCTTGTATGTGTGTTAACACTTGTTGGAACCATTAGTCTGAAGTCTCCAGGAGCCCAAACGCCACTGTAAGTTAATATGTATAGATGAACTAGAGATACATACGAAGACTTAGAGCCCGAACAAGCTCTCACTGATATCTATAGGAGTCAGACTGGGCCCTTAGTCTGAAACTATTATCAGTTTTCCAAAAGATTTGGGAACTCTTGGTATAGACTAGACAGCTTTGATCACCATTCATGGGAATTTATAACTGTTAATTAAGCTATACAAAAGAACTTTCCTTTTGCATTCCAAATACAAGAGAAACATCTAGAATTAAGAGGAAAGAATTTTCAAAAATTGAATAATGCAGCCAAAGTCTCTTCCTTAGTTTGTTATAAGATCTACGTGCCTGAAAACTGAGCGCAAGTTAGGGTTAACTTGCTGTTTTGTTTGCCTAATAAATGTGAGAAGTAAAGGAACTTTCCCAATTTTTACCTATAAAAATGTCTTACTAAGACATACTTACTAAAATTATCTTTTTTTTTTTTTTGCAGGTGAATTTTAGAGCAATGAAGTCTGCACAAATCAACAAAGAACATTCCATTAAAGGTACTTTGCATGTCAGCATTTTTCCTATATGGATCTCAAAGCATTTTACTAAGGTGGGTAAATGTCCTTATTCCTTAAAGACTGTAAACTGAAATACAGCAAAATTAAATGACTTGCATCAAGTCACACTAAAATCAGTGGTAGAGCCAGGCACAAAATATGGGTGCCCTGACTTCCAGTCCTCCTGCCTGCTCCACTGGGCCACATTCTTTCTCCAGTGTATGATAATTCAGGGTAAAATCGCAAATTCCCATCAAATTTAGTCCTGTATAGGTGGTAATTTTAGTGTTCTTTTGGAGCCACTATCAGGATTTTCAGTTATTGCTCTTGCAAGAGAGATTTAGGTGAGTTATGGTTTCGAATGTGGAAGTCTGATATGAACATAGGTAAACAAATATTTCTTTGTTTTCACTTTGGTTAATATAGGATCTTCGTATACCAAGATCACTCACCATTAGCTATAGGACTGAGGATACTATGCATTTTTTTTCACTGAAGTATTTGCCATTGTCTACAATGGATGACCAAGCCATGTAATGTGTTAGACCTACTACAGTAAATAATGCACGCCTTTTTCATTTTTATTTAATAGAGAAAACAGATTTTATTCATTACACTTGGAGTTCTGCATGTGCACCGTCTAGATCTGAGCAGTGCTCACTTTCTTGAGGGAGAAGAGGTTGATGAATCACAGAAATTGTCTAAGGACCCTGTAACATTTTATTACAACAAAGATCTAAAATGTCAAACTATTCTACACACCTCGCTTTTCTATAGAAAAAGCACTGTTCATAGTATTACATTGTTTAAAAGCTTCTCCCCCCCATTCAATTTTGTTATTAAATCCTTGTTTTAAAGTTTATAGTGTTAAACAAAAGCTAAAGGAAACTTTACTGTTCTGTGAGCTGTAAACAAAAGAAAAACCTGCTTCAATATGTCTGAGGCATAAAAATTAGCATGTGAAAATGTTCACTTTGCTAAATGTATTAATACCTCATGCAATAAGGACAGCTTTGAGAAACAGTATTTAAGAGCTTGCAATTTTGTGGGGGTTTTAACCACCCCCCACCATCTACAATATAGTTTTAAAAATGCCATTCACTCCCTGAAATATGAATGGTTTGCAGATAATGATTTCATAGAACAATGAATCATGGTACCCACTGAACCAAATATCACTTTTGTCTTTATCTCCTGCAGCATTTTTTAAAAACACAGTAGTCCCCTTTTTTTAAACAATTGTTAATATAGCTGCCTGTAGATCAATGTGTTTTTCTTTAAATATATTCTATCATTGTATTAGTAGAACACATTTAGATAATGAAACTTTGGAAGTCATTTTTTCAAAAGTCCTTTTATTTTAAAAAATATACTGATTATGATGAAATTTGGTCTGATTTGGTATAAGCCATCAACTGTGTTTGTCTATTGCAAATATATGGCTCTAAATTACCAGTCATTTAAAAAAAAAACACATTTATTTTATAGTCTTTCAGGTGGGCTCATGATCAGTTCTACTCTGCTATTGTGCAAAATGAATCTGTTGAGAACATTCCTTTAAAATGTTCATTTATTTCAAAATGCAAGGTGTATGTAGGCTTTGAGTTCCTTGATTCTTCTCTCTTGCTCTCTTCCCCCCCCCCTTTGGTTTTGTAGCATCCCTATAAGCAGGGAGTCTCTGTCCTCCCTTTAGCTAGTATATCCTAAACTGCTCTTTAACCCTTTGCTTTCCACGCAGCTATACCTGTAGGCTAATCACTAACCTATGTCTCTTGTCACCTAACATTTTGCTTCTGTGGCTCTAGGTGTTCCCTGGCACAATTTGAGCCTAGCCACCATCAAACAGCCCTGGCTCCTGAACAAAATTAGCCAATCTTAAGTCTTGCACTGCCCGAATCAGCAGGGCATCACTTGACACCATCAGATCTAAACGAAGAACCAGAGGGTTTCCGATAATCTCTTAGAAAGACATGGTGATGCGGGGGTGGGGTTTCTAATCCAACACACTTCATGGCTATCTACCCTCAACAAGCCAAATCCTGCAGTGCTGCTCTCAGGGGCTGTCAGACACCTTCCCTCCTCTTCAGCTGAATACGAGGTTGAAAAGCAGAATATGCAGGTACAGCTGTAATAATAAAAGCCCCGGTTCTCTGTAAGCGTGTCTCTACTGCTGCGTGCGTGCAGCTGTCAGCAGCCTGGCTTCATGGGGGGGCGGGGGGGGGGGGTGAAGTGATGTTGGGGCTTCTCAGGGGCTGAGCCGAAAGTTGAAGAGCGAACCGGGTCCCTGGCCAGCAGCAGGCCACAGCCCCAGGCAGAGCATGTGGGGGAGGCAGCACCAGTGTGCAGAGCTGACCCAGATAGAGGAGGCACAGGCAGCTCTGCCGCTATGCAGCCCCGCCCCAGAAGCCCGCTAGGGCAGCACTGCTTGGGGATCATGGCACAATAAACCCCCTACCCCCACCCCTGAGCATCGCCCCCCCACCCCACCCCACCCCACCCCCAGATGTCCTCTGCAGGCAGCAGCCGCTTGGCAACGCAGGGCCCCTCTGCACGGCCCCCTGCAGCCGCCGCTCCGCCTCGCGCGCGTACACACACATACCGCCCCGCTCCGGATCGCCCCCCGAGGCTGCCCCCACCCCAGCCCTCCTGCGGGGCCCCCACAGCCGGCTCCGCCGCGGGCTGCTCTGGAATTACCTGGCTGGAGGAGCCCCCTGCTCGCGTCCTCGCTGCGGGGATAATCCCTGGCCGCTGCCTCCTTCCCCTTCCCTTCCCCTCCCCTACCGTGGGAGCTGGTGTCAGTCAGCCCGGCAGAGCGACACGCACCGCCGCTTCCGGGAGCGCCAAATAAAGCCAAGTCCAGCAAGAGAGAGATGGAGAAAGACAGCAAAGGGGGTGAGGGGCTGTGTGAAAATGGAGAGAGAGAGCGAGCGCTGCCTCTCAGCAGCTCCACCACCAGCCCTGTGTAACAGGCGGAGAGGAAATGGAAATCTTAGCACATCACTAGGGAGCAGGCAGCCTGGGAGGAGGCTGGGAAAAGTGGGCTCGCCAAGGGGAAAGACAGCAGGTTGTGGGGGGGGGGAGTGGGGATGGAGCAGGTGGGGGAAGCAAGGATCTGGGGTAATACCTTGCCCTGAGTGAAAAGCTGGGCAAGGGAAAAGGAAATCTACTCTGGTTTGCTACCCAGGGCAGCTCTGCTTGGTCTTCCCTCTCTAATATGGAGACAAGGTGGGTGTGAGGTAATAATACCTTTTATTGGGCCAACTTCTGTTGGTGAGAGGAGAGGCGAGCTTTGGAGCTCTTCTTCAAGTCGGGAAAAGAGTTCTCTGGAGTGCCAGAGTTTGTCTCTCTCAGCAACTGAAGTTGGTCCAATATAAGATGTCACCTCACTTACCTTCTGTCTCTCCCATATTCTGGGACCAGCATGGGTGGTTGTAACAACACTGCACGTCTATTGAGATACACAGCCAGGACAATGCCCTTCATTGTCTCTCAGACATAAGGACAGATTCAATCCCGGTGGAGTTCCACTGAAGTCAATGGAATTAGGCGTGGTCTATGCTAGAAGAGTTATAAGAGTATAAATATGTTGGTTAGTACCATGGGGAGGAAGCAGAATGTTTTTAAATTCAGGAGGTCTAGAAAAGTCAGTTTGCCCCTAAAAGGAAAATAATTGCCTGACATAAAAAATATTTATTTTCTATAGTCAACCACACAGTTGGGATTTGTGGCAGTTTCCCCTGTTGTAGGTACATATATATTTAAAAAGTCCTTATGTAACAATATAGATGATTTTCTATAATTCAGTGTTGGAACACTATAAAATATGGAACATAAAATGTTTGTTTTGAATTACTTAAGTGTTAATTGGGATTGAGGAAACTATACATTAATGAAATAGTGTCTAACCAATTCAACAGAGCTATATATTTGTATATGGTGAGATATAAGAAAATATGATAGAGAAAAGCTGATGGCAAAGATCAACAAAAAATGTCTTGCAAGCCAAACTGTCATCTTGCTGGATAGTGAATTAGTTCATAACTAACAGGAACTGGTGCTGCATCACCATATACACAATTATGAAAATATATCTATTTGGCTTGTTGGCCTTGATCAAACTCCTACTGAATCAGTAGAATGAATCCCATTTACAGGTTTTAGGACGGAAACAGATTAATATGAACTGAAGTATCGCAGATACTCACAGATCGAGAATAGAAACAGGACAAATGAAAAGAGGGAGACAAGAGAAAAGAAAGTATGGAGAAAGAGAGAGAAATGGAAAGATCAAAAGTTCATTGAATATATTACATTCTGAAAGATCCATTTTAATGTTCTCTATAGTCTGGGGAGATAATAGGTTAATGTGATAGAAGGTTTAATTTGATAAAATGTAAACAGATTTCTTCCTTCCAAATGATGGAAAGTTCATTTGAGACAATGGAATACAGTCAAGATCAGAAGAGTTTTACAAGCAAATTATTAAACAGTCATTTGTAAGCACGTGGAGGAAAATAGGTTTATAAGGAATAGTCATCATGGATTTTTCAAAAACAAATCATGCTAAACCAACTTAATTTCCTTCTCTGACAGGGTTTCTGACCTTGTGGGTGGGGGGAAGCAGTAGATGTGATATACATTGCTTTTAGTAAGGCTTTTGACCCAATTCTGCATGACATTCTCATACGCAAACTAGGGAAATGTGGTCTACACAAAGTTACGGTGGGTGCACAATTAGCTGAAAGACCATAGTCAAAGAGTAGTTATCAATGGTTTGCTGTCAAATTGGGAGGTCATATCTAGGGGAGCCCTGCAGGGGTCAATCCTGGGTCTGGTACTCTTCAGTACTTTCATTAATGACTTGGATAATAGAGTGAAGAGTATGCTTATAAAATCTGAAGATGACACCAAACTGAGAGGGGTTGCTAGCACTTTGGAGGAGAACATTAGAATTCAAAATGACCTTGACAAATTGGAGAATTGGTCTGAATTCAAGAAGATGAAATTCAATAAAGACAAGTGCAAAGTATTTCGCTTAGGAAGGAAACATCAAATGCACAGCTACAAAATGGGGAATAACTATTGAGATAGCAGTACTGCTGGAAAGGAGCTGGGGGTTATAGTGGACCACAAGCTGAATATGAGTCATCAGTGTGATGCAGTTGCAAAAAAAGGCTAACATGATGCTGGGGTGTATTAACAGGAGTGTTGTATGTAAGACAAAGGAGGTAAATGTCCCATTTTACTTAGCACTGGTGAGGCCCCAGCTGGAGTATTTTGGCCAATTCTGGCATCAGAATTTAGGAAGGATGTGGACAAATTGGAAAGAGTTCAGAGGGGAGCAACAAAAATGATAAAAAGTTTAGAAAACCTGACCCATGAGGAAAGGTTGAAAAAAGTGTCCATGTTTAGTCTTGAGAAAAGAAGACTGAAGGGTGACCTGATAACAGTCTTCCAACATGTTAAGGGCTGTTATAAAGAGGCTGAAGACCAATTGTTCCCCATGTTCACTGAAGACAGGACAAGAAATAATGGGCTTAATCTGCAGCAGGGGAGATTTAGGTTAGATATTAGGAGAAACTTTCTAATTATAAGGGTAGTTAAGTTACGGAATAGGCTTCCTAGGGGGGTTGTGGAGTCCCCATCACTGGAAGCTTTTAAAAACGAGTTGGAAAAGCACCTGTCAGGGATGGTCTAGGTTTGCTTGATCCTGCCACAGTGCAAGGAGCTGGACTTGCTAACTTCTTGAGGTCCCTCCCAGCCCTACATTTCTATGAATCTATAAGCAAAAATGCAATACATCTAGATAAGCACTAGGGTTATAAACATCACCCATTTGTATCATAGACTCATAGAAATTAGAGATGGAAAAGACCTACTAGGTCAAACCCCTTAGCAGAGTAGGATTGTTCACTTGGGTACCAAGATCATAGATGCCCTATAAATATCAAAGATAGATAAATAGTTCCCTATAATATATTTTCTAGTGCTTTGTTCATTCTGGTTTCGAACATCTTAAACAGGAGCTACAGCTACCAATAAAACAAAATAAATCAGAATGGGCATCCATCACTTCCTTTAAGAGAGGCCTTGTCTACACTACGGGGGAAGATTGATCTAAGTTATGCAACTTCAGCTACGTGAATAACATAGCTGAAGTCGATGTACTTAGATCTACTTACCTCGGCGTCCACACTATGCGATGTCGACTGGAGAAACTCTCCCATTGGCTGCCCTTACTCTTCTCGTTCAGGTGGAGTGCAGGGGTCGACAGGAGAGTGATTGGCGGTCGACTTAGCGGGTCTAGACTCACTAAATTGACTGCTGTTGCATCAATCACTGCACGTCAAACCCCCGGTAAGTGTAGACAAGCCCAGAGTGTTGGATGACATCAGCTGAGCAAAGGGAACAGCAACAAATGGTAAATTCAATAAGAGGAGAAAATGAATATATCATCCTTGTAAATTACTTCGAAGTACAGAGGAAACCTAGTAGAAACAAAAGACCTAAAAGCAGGTATCTGTCAAAATATACAGTCCTAAGAGCCATGTCCACTTCTGTTGCTATATAAATAATAAAAATAATATTAAAAGATAATATAAGGAAATAGAATTCTTATTAATGGTTTTCTAAAGAGTAAAAAAGGACAAAAGACCTTCAAAATAACTCTTATGAGCCTATTTGTAGTTTACAGAATACTGTATATGCAAATGTAATGAACAGATGATTCATTATAAACTATTTCAACCTCTCAAGAAAAAAAGACAGGTTTTGGATCGCAATAGAACAGGTGATATGAAACTATATGGTACTGACTTCAAATGGAAATACATGTGTACTTAAGGATTGCAGGATCAGGCTATAATGGCTGAGCACTCTGCCCATGATCCAGCAAAACATTTATGCTTTGGTGCTTAACTTTATGCAAGAGTTGTTCCATTGACGTCAATAATTAATAATAATGATTACCTTTCAGCAGGTGCTTAATTATTTTTCTGGATTGTCAGTGTGTTCAGTCACTTTCAGGATAAAACCCTAAATCTTCAGAGAGACTTCAGTACTACTTATTAATTTATGGAGGCCTGACCTACAATTCTTACTCAAGCAAAACTCCCATTGAAATTAACAGGAGCTTTGACTGAGTTAAAAACTGCAGTAGTAGCCTCTTGTTAGAGAATTTATGAGATTAAATTTTAATGCTGCATGAAGTGTGTTGTACTGTATTTTAATGGATCATATTTAATATACCTTTGGCTGTATAATCTTTTCATTTTACTTTTTGACTTTCACACAGATTGTTGCTGCACCCAAGGCTTGCATACTTTAGCTCCTTTTCTGAAAGAAAGAGTAGTTCTGAAATTCTGAACAGATCCCACGATGAACTACAGAGTCTATTACAGAGATATACTATGTCAAGCTCTATAAAATAAGAGAATTATATTCTATAAAAAATACTATGATGCACTTGTTTTACCTGCATACTCATTTTTACAGAGAAGGAAAATGTTAAAAATCCTCTCCTCAATCCTTATAATAATTCACTGGGAATAAAATTACAAAGCATATGTTTGAATTTGTACTGTTGAAAAATTTTACCAGTGACATAAGCCATATCTGATTGATAAATGAAACTTGGAAACAAACAAATATGGTTATTAGTTACCTTGATTTTATAAAGGCTATTTTGTTGAAGCATTGCAGAACAAAATACCATTGATTAATATTAATTAGATATTGATTTCAAGCCAATATATGTATATAACACAAATGGGAATAGCTTGTTCAGAACATCTTGGCAGTTTGAATCGCGAGACATGCCTATCTCATATTGCAATCTACTCAGGACATATCTTGATATCTTTTATCTATAAAATCTGCATCTTAGCCTATTGAACCAAGTAAATATATATAATTAATTAATTGAAGGGAGCATTTTGTAGACACCTTGCCTGTATCAGATATCAAGATGTGCAATGAATGAAACAGATACTGTTAAAAAAGAAGAAATATGAGCAAACTAGTTAAAAACAAGGGGAGAATCTGTCTTCATCCATTTGACCACCTGTAAGAAAAGGTTAGAGCAGATTCAGATTACATGTAGTCTCAGATAGGATATTATACTACCTCTTTTTGGTCTCATTTACTTGTTATGTCTTATCTTTTAGATTGTAAGCTCTTTGGGGCAGTGACTGTTATTTAATATATATTTGTACAGTGCCTAGCACAAGAGGGTCCTGACCTGGCTGACCTTTTGGTGCGACTACATAAAAATGTTAAATAATAAACACATGGTTAGCTTTAAGCATGTGGATAATCTTTTCCCTATTTAGCACAGCACATAAGCATTCCATGTGTGTTTGGGTATATCTACATAGCAAAAGATACACCCAAAAATGGGCTAGCCTACCTGAGCAAGCTTGAATCCAGCTAGCATGAGTAACAATAGAGTGAAGACAGCATAGCATGGAATTCAGAAAGGGTTAGCAAGCCAAGTACATACCCGGGTCCTTACCGGGCTTGGACTGCCCACAATATGTTGTCTTCACTGATATTGTTACCTGTCCTAGCTGGATTCAAGTTAGATCAGGTAGGCTAGCCGTATGCGCAGCTTTTGCTTAAGTGGTTTGCTAATCAGAGATGGAGTACTACTAGTGGCACCTTAGAGACTAACCAATTTATTTGAGCTCAAAGTGTAGCTCACGAAAGCTTATGCTCACAGAAATTGGTTAGTCTCTAAGGTGCCACTAGTGCTCCTTTTTCTTTTTGCGAATACAGACTAACACGGCTGCTACTCTGAAACCTAATCAGAGATGATTACTCACACGCTTAAAGTTCAGTGGATGCTTAAGGGTTTTGCTGAATCAGGGCCTTAATTAAAAAAAAAGCTATAATCTAATGTCCTGAACACTTTACTAACATGAATAAAGTGATTCATGTGTCCGTTTCATTAAGTTCAGGGGACAGTTAACATGGGTAAAGCACAGGATAAGGCCCTAAATGTGCTCAGTTTTTACATTACGCTTCTCCATCTCTGTGACGAAAGGATGGGTAATGATTTAGAGTTACAATATACAGGTATTCATTATGTTGCTAAAAGAAAAAGTCTTTCCCTACAATATTGCTTTTCTGAATCAGTTTCAAATGAAGTTTTATGTTTTCAATACAAAATAAATAAAAGCACAACAAACACACACACATACACACACACAACCCCAAGTATTTTCAAGCAGAATTACTTATTTGAGAACCAGGAAAAGCAACAAAGAAAGAACAAATTCAGTTTTCATGAGAGCCAGCATAGTGTTGCTCTGTAACACTCACCTTGAATGGGTTTACAGCATTGTCCCTCACCAGAGAGCTTTACATTTAAAGGTGCAGCACACACTGACCCAGGCCAACTTTTTGATGCACTTCTGTCTCATTAGTCTGTAAGCACTGATGAAACAATAACTCCAAAGGAGTTGTGTACTTTTAGTTGTAATGGGCTATTAACTTTTTCACTGAAGAATCCTCAGCACCTCAGTTTGAGCCTTATTGATCTCCCCATGCTTTTGGCTCTCCATTCCTTTCATTATTCTTTTCACCCAGGCAGATTGGGTTCCTTTAAGAGATTGTCCGTATGTCTTAGTTGTATTGCAGTTGGATGAAATGAGGCACTACCTCCAGCATAGTAATTGAATGCACTGCCTCTGCTTTACGACGAACTCCACTATGGCATTAGAGAGTGCTAGCACTAGGCCACGCTACCTGCCCCAAATGCAAGTTATGAAGCATCTGAGTAGGGTAATTATAGCTAGTTAAGTGTCAGTGCCGGAAACCTAGTCATTGCTCAGGGCTTTGTAATCCATCTGTGCCTGGGGAGCAGATGTGAAAACCTGCTGCTTCCTGCATTTGAGAAACAATACCAAAAGTTCCACCTCTCTTCTCCAGACCACTGATTCACCCTTGTTGGGCTCATTCAAAATGCCCTATCCAGGAGCTCCAATCATCCTCAGACCCTGTAAGTGGTTCAGGCCTAAGAGTGTAAGGAGGGTTCTTGCTCTCCCATAAATGGGCTTGTTCTGCGAGTCACAATCTAGCCATAAATAAATATCTCCTGTAGACAGACTGGATAATCTTAGCACAAGGAATGGCCATTTAAATATTATTATTATGGTGATAGTGCTCATGAAAGGTCCTGAACCGAACTAACCCATATTTTTTCCCCACAGAACAGGGTCGGGGCAGCCACAGTGTGAGCTTTCCCCAAACTCCATTAGCTGTGTGCCTTGATCAAGAACTTGAAGAATCACATCTCGGACTTAGAGGATATCTCAGTCTCTGTGTCCTTCTCTGTCCTCTTAAATGAGAGTGATGACATGGATGTCAAGGTACATTACATTATATTAATTGTTCAGTTTAGTCTATCTAAATCAATATCTTTTACAAGTGATGGCTCTTTCTGCAGGATTTGTTATTGCTGAAGCCTTTTTTTCAAAAAAGAAATCAAATGTAGCCTTACTGTTTTAGGGTCTTTGCAGTGCTGATTCATATTGCTCCTAGCCTTAAAAATGGCATTGTACCCAACATAAGAGTGTTAGTGTCCTAATCAGCAGAGTGTGTGACTGGGGACAATGCCTTTAAGGGCTGAGCTTCCCAGGCAGAGAATCTGCGTGAGGTGCTATGAAGCATTTCGTTATGCACCGCCAGTTGGAACTTGTTACCAGAGACAGAATAAAGCAGAGCTCTTGAAATCACCTAAAGCATTGAATGATCAATGACAACCACACAGTGGTTCTCAAACTGTGGTCTGAGAACTCACTCACAACCTGTGGAAAGCTGGGTGGGGCTAATTCACCTTGTTTCCACCAGATAAGATAAAATCAAAAGAAAATTAAAATAACATTAAATACTTTTCTAATATTAATTTTCCATATCAGTGATTCATGTAGTTGCTACAGTAATGTCAGGAATGTGAGAGAAGCATCTGCGAGACAATTGTTCTGCTACAGTATAATCTGTGCTATGAAATCTAGGTTGGTCATTTTCTATTGTAAAATACTGGTGAAAAAAGTAAAGGGCATCCTGCAGACTTTTCATTCAGGTCAGTGAGCAAGGACTGCAGGATTGGTGTAGGTATGCTCAGTCTTTCCATTATGATACTCCATCACTGTGAAGAAAGGACTGGTATCTTTTTAATTTTTCAGTTTTCAAAGGGTTCTTTTATGGTCAAAATAAAATAACTTCATTTGCAGTCTATGCTTTTGCCATTCCAGTTCAGAAGAAGGTCGTCTTTCTTTCAGTAAAAAAGAAATAATAATGTGTGTTCTCCCTTTGTAAGTATTGCAGTATGAGGCTCTTAACAGACACAGCTTTCTTCTTGTACCTGGGTTTTTGAATTGGGCTCATCTGTGGATGAATTTCTACAATGAAAATATTGAATACATAAAAAATAAAGCGGGGGGGCTTTAAGATAAATGTTGGCATTGCAAAGGCTCTCATTCCATTTGCCATATTTTGCTTTAAAAATGTAGCAAAAAATTAATTCATATTGATGCATGAAATACGGACTAGAACGTTGTGTAAATGCTTCAGGCTCTAGGGGTGAAATCCCAATCCCACTGAAGTCAATGGGGGTTTAGCCACTGCCTTCAAAGGGTCCAGAATTTCACTCCAAGTTCCAAGACTAAAGATTGGCTTGAATAAAGATAGGCTAAAAAGATTTATGTAGGAAAGTTCAATACTATGTGTCAGAAATATTTTTCTTTTTGTTTCCAAACCATTCCTTCATTTAATACCTCTCTCTCTCTCACCCCCCACCCCTGTATTTACACTAGCTTTGTACCTACTGTACCATATATAAAAAGGCTATAATTTTCCCTGGAAAAGGAATTGTTTGTTCTGCTAAATATTTCCTCTTTGAAGTTCTCTTATTAATTCCCCATCAAATATTGCATTCCAACATCTTTCAGAGAGAAAAGAAATGAACAAAACAAACATTCTAAAGCTGATTTATGAATTAAAACATGAACATAAATACATAAAGGGTCATTACAAATTATAACTTCAGGCCAGATTTGAGTTACACATGTGTAAATCTGGAATAAGTTCACTGACTACAGGTTTTGATCCATGTAACGAAGATCAGAATTGGGTTCTTTACATTGTTTGAAAGATAAGGATTTGAGGGAAATTTGGTATTTATTCCTGGAACAATATAGGGAATGATATAGAAGAGATTTTTAGGGAAAAGATATTAGTTTGTATTATGGTTAGATACCAGAATGAACATAATACAAACACCACCGTAGACAGAATATTGTTTGTAATGTGTGCATATGCAACCGCTTCCTTTATCACTTTTTTTCCCAAATCCCATATACGTTGGTAAACTACAAATACTTTTAAAAGAAAGGAAAAAACCATAGTGTAGCCACTAAGAAACTGTGGCACAGAGTTACACCACATGTTTAATCTTTTACTCTACCTACTAACTTATATTAAATCCCTAAATGAGATCAGTGAAGCAGCCTTTCAGCAGCACCCACTGAAGTTCAATTGGAACCTGTTAGTCTCATCTGCAGGAGGTCATCTAGCCCAGCTGTTGAGTTGGAGTATCTCCAAGGCTTTGTTGAAAGGGGACCCCAGCTAACTATACTTTTGTCTGTACAAGAAGGGTTCACACCTTGCATCTTACATTGAAGTGTTGTTTCCAAGTCGTATAGCTCATGGATGTTCATGAAACAGTGAGGGATAATAACCAGAACAGTTTTATAGTATCTCCTTGAAGAAAGTGTAAAGAAATCTTTAAGGTCAAGGTCATATTAAAGACACATGTTGGTTCCACAACTTTTAGACATATTAAAATATATAAAAGACTGTTAAGTTACATCTCAACCTCTCTCAGCTTCTTAAAAAAATATGTCTTCCTGTTCCACTTGGCTCATGATAACCAGGAGAACCAGTTTTCCATTCTATAATCAGTTGTCTCCACATGCAGAGCTCCATATCTTGATCACAGCTATCTTCTGCAGCTTTTGTGGGCAACCCCTCCATGACTGATGAGCAAGGCCATGGACTACATTGTAGGACTCATTGGTCACATTTAATCTGTGGTCCAGACTGTAACCCCTCCTGTTGTACACACAGAGCACAGTGAGCAATGGACTGCTGAGAGTCTTTTTGTGCAGCACTAAATGAGACAAAATTAAAAAGGGGTTAAGGAAGGGGTAGACTGAATTGTTGTTTGGAAAAGAAAGAGTCCCTATGTTAAAATATTCTGCAGGTAGATCTACAGTATCAGTCGCAGTGAGCAACATATACAATATCTTGATTTAGAAGCCATCCATAAAAGTTTATAGTCATTCATCATGGCTAGGGTGACCAGACATCCTGTTTTTAAGGGGACAGTCCCATATTTAAGCCCTTCTGCAGGTGTCCCGACATTTTCTTAAAAATGGGCAAATTGTCCCATATTTTCTATCTCCCCCTGATCAGTACTAGCAGGTCCTGCTACTGGTCGGATCCCTGCTCACCAGCCACCTGCCCATCAGCAGTGAGTGGGGGTGGGGGGGGGGGTCCAGTGGCCGACGATGGGGGTGGGTGTAAAAGGCTGGTGGTGGGGCAAAGCTGCAGCTCACGGGGCTGGCTGCTCTTCCTGCTGGCCCATCAGTGCAGCCCCTGCTGCGTGCTGGCTCTCAGCCAGCAGGGCCCAGCCTTCTGTCCCATTTCCGGCCGGCACTGGCTGTGACCTGAGGTGGCTGGTGAGTCTGGACAGGTGCCAGGCAGCGGCCGGTTACGTCGCCTCTCCTGCCCACCCATTGGCCCTTTACGTGCTCCCCCTCTCGCTGTCCTCTCCCTGCTTTGCCCCTTCACACACACACACCCAGCCCCACTACTCCTCCATATCTCCCCTGACTGGGCACATCCCACTCCCAGTGCTGTGCAGAGAACCAGCCCCCAGTCAGAGCGCTCAGCTCACCAACAGCCTGGTCTGCAGGCTCCTTCCTTCCCCCACTGCCTCGGGCTGGGCTGGTGCCCCTGGAAAGCCCAAGACCCTCCAGCCCGGTGCACTGGCCAGGAGGAGCCGAGCCCTTTGTGTGCCAGAGCCCCGCACAGCACTGGCACGGGGCATCCTCTCCTCCTTCAGCTAAGCTCTGAAATCGGGGGAGCGGAAAGCAATTTCCAGCCTGTTCATGCCCCGACCCTGCAGGCTGCACAGTAGCACCCGGGGCAGGGGCTTAGAACCCTCTTCACCTGCCCCCCCACCAGGGAGCGCGAGGCTGTTCCATCCCTTAGGCACTCTCCTCTGCTGAGCCACCTCTCTGAAGCCTTTACAGTCAGGTTCCCTGGGCCCTGGTGCACAATGCATCCTTAGGGATTAACCCCTTCCTGCCTGCGCTGCAGCCAGGGCACAGGAGGCGGCTGGGTTATGTCAGTGGCCAGCAGCAGCCTGGAGGTGTTAGCTGCTTTTGACACTGTGCAGGCAGGAAGGGACAAGCTGCCTCCAGCCACAGGGGAGCGGGAAGGAGGGTTAGGGCGGGGGAAGAGATGAGCTCTGCAAAGACATGGGCCAGGTCATCTCTCCCCCCGCTTCCCTGTGGCTGGAAGCAGCTCGTGTCCCTTCCCTCCCACATAGTGTGGAAAGGCTGCTGCTGGCCACATTCTGGTGTGAGCCCTGGCAGAAATCTGGGGAGGGGGGCATGTGACCAGGGCTGGATTAACCTTTTGTGGGCCCGGCGCCAAACATATTTGTGGGCTCCCATGGAGGCAATGGAGCATGGCGCGGGGAGGTCAGTCCCCGGAGCAAGTGGCCAGCCAGAGGCAATGGGGCATGGCATGGCAGGGGCGGCCCCACTCCGCCCAATGCGAGGGAACTATTTATAAACCGGCAGTTGCCAGAGGCACAGTGGCCTGCCTGGCCCTGTGCTGCCAGCATGCCCCTTCCCCTCGGGGGTGTGCCTATGCCACACCATGCACCCCCCCCCCGCACCCCCCCGACTCCCTATGGCCAGAGGCCCCCCAGTCCGACTATGCCCAGCGTCTCCCCAGACTTCTCCACAAATGCACAGCACCCTGCACAACACCACCCCTGCCCTGCGCCCCTCTGCCCACAGCCCCACCACAACTGCCCAGCACCCCCCACAGAACCCCCACTTCCTATTGCCCCAACACACACAGATCCTCCCCACCCCTTCCCAGCCCAGCACCACCCCCATACTCCCTACAGACCCACTCCTGCAAGCCCTGCCTCCCGGCCGCACTCACCAGCCCTGCTGGGAGGCGACTGTGCCTGCCAGTCTAAGCCGGCAGCGCAGCCAGGGCTAGTCCCAGGGCCAGGAATCACTCCGTCCCCTCAGGAGTGGTGCGATCAGCCAGGCCAGGACCTGCCCCAGCTGGAGTCCCTCAACATGCACTTGCCTCGAGAGGCCCAGCCAAGCCCTCCACACTATTTCCCGCCCCACACACACGCACACAAACCTGGCTGAGACAGACCAGGCTTCTGCACCAGTCCCAGGCAGCTCAGCTCCAGGGAGACAGGTGGGGCCCCACAGGTAGCAGGAAGCAGAGACTGCTCGGAGCTGGAGGTGCACTGGGGTCCAGCGAAGGGGCTGAAAGGAGCAGGGGGTGGGGCCAGGGGGCGAAGAGGAGCCCTCGGCCAGCTGGTGGGCTGGCCAAGAGGAGCAAGTGGTGGGTGGGGGGAGCCAGCGGGGCTTGGGGCACAGTACAAGCGGAACAGGCTGGCACCACTTCTGAGCGTGGGCCCGGCTCCATGGAGCCACTGGAGCCATTGTAAACCCAGCACTGCATGTGCCCTGTGTCTCCTTTCCCCGCCCCATGTTGCTTCGGGAAGACGCGGTGCCAGGTATTAGGAGAGGCAAGTCTGTGACAGGGGCCCAGCCAGGCATGGAGGGTGAAGAGTGCTGGGCAGGGAGAGTCAGTCATCCCCCCTGGGTAAGAGAGGTGTACGGGAGTGTAGGTGTGTCACCTCTCCCCGTGCGTGTGTGTGTGGGGGGGGAGGTAGTTATGTGTGTGTCACCCCTCTCCAAGTGAACCTTAAAGCCTTAAAGGTAAGTCACTTAAAGATAACAAGGTAAATAAAAAGAATCCAACTACACAGTATTTTTTTTTAACAGGGGCTCAGTCAGCTTGATGTTAATTTGAACATTTGTACTGCATAGTTCTGATTGATTGCCGTTGAACTCGCTTGAATACAAATAATTTTACTAGGTATCCCGTATTCAACATAGGGAAATATAGTCATCCTAATAATGGCTGACGTGATAACATTTAAACCAGATGAAGTATGATCAAGGTGCACAACTTTCCATTGATGTTTCTGTGCATTCCCAGAAACACTTCCTTACATCTTTTTTCAATGTCAGTGCACAAGTCTGTCAGAGAATCCAGTATTTCATGGCGTTCCATATAATACTTGGAACCATGTTTTTTTAAATACCCCAGTGTCCTAACCAAAATGTTGTAGTCCTTTTGTATGGGCTTGGTCACTCTCCCATTCCGGTATTGTTTGGATTGCTGTGGGAGCTATGAATATGTCTTTGCTCTTACTAATTCTAATATTTATTAGCACTACATTTTCTCTGCTGTTGTCATTCCTGTGATGTTGGTTCTAAGAGATGATTAGTCACTCCTCTGCGCTTAACATGACTCACAATACCATGTTTTTCAATAAGTGCAAACTTCATGTTATAACTAATAAACTAAGCTAAGATTCAAATTGACCGTGACTGATTTCTGATTGGTTGCACACCAACAAATTACAACAGTTAAAAAATTAGCTTCACATAATCATAAGAAAAAATAAGTGGTGATTAATTTTCATATTTAGGGTCTGATCCTGCACCACTGGGAGGTTAGCCATTGAAGTCAATGGGCACAGCTGCAGGCCTTTAGGTACCAATCCAGTACCAGTTGAAGTCAATAGGGGTCTTTGCTTAGGAGTTTGCTTGGGCCTTTGGTCTAATATGAGCATTAATATAATAGCACAGTGGACAGTGGCACGTACAGCCACATCAGGTACTATCGTTCAGAGTACAGCTGGTCAAAAATATTCAAAATTAAAAAAATATTATGTAAAAATGGGACACACATTTTACAAAAATGTTTGTGAAAAATGGTCCCAAAAGCATAAAGGAGGATGTTGTTATTTTATATTTTGATGAGGAAGGATGCTCCAGTGGTTAGGGTGTTAGCCTTGGACTTGGGGGATGTGAATTCAATTCCTTGCTCTGCCTTAGACTTCCTCTATGACCTTCAGCAAGTCATTCAATTTTACTGTTCTTTAGTTCCTCATCTATGAAATGGGGAGAATGGCACTTCCCTTCCTCACAGGGGTGTTGTGAGGATAAGTACATTAAAGATTGTAACATGCTCAGATAGTAAGGTGATGGGGAATGTATAAACACCTAAAATAAGTAGGTAGTAACACCAGAAGACTCCAAATGAGATCAGGCCACACTCTGCTAGGCATTGTATACACGTTATAAGAGACCGTCCCTTTCCCTAACAGGTAAGATAGACAAAGGGTGGGAGAAAGGGACTATTATTATCTTCACTTTACAGGTGGGGAACGGAGGCACAGGGAGGACTGTGCCAGAGTCAAGAATTGAAGCCAGAGCTCTGTGGCTTACCCTTTCTCTCTGGAGTTCAGTAAATATTGTGCTCCTGAACCTTTGCAAAGCTCAGTCACCTTCAGTTTTGGAGAACACTGTTCACTCTCAGACACCATGAAGTTATAGATTAGAACAGCAACAGCGTGCGCGTGTGTGTGTGTACGTCCAGCAGTCACCATTCACTGGTGGAGGATTTCACCAGTCACACTCTGTCTCCATAGGGACTGATTATTCAGTTTCTATGCAGCTGCAGTGGATTTCACCTGGAATGAATACCTAATCAAAAGGCATTTACCCTGCATGTCCTCATTTAAAAAAAACACCAAAAAACTTAATGTAGATGCTAGGAGGAAAGTCAGTGGCCAAATTTTGAGTTCAGACACAGCTATATGACCTCCGTGGCTGCACAGTTGTGGCTGAGGGTAAAATTATATATATAAATAAACAATACCAGATCTGGAGAGGGCTGTCTCTCACTATGTGTATATGCAGCCTCAAGCACAATAAGGCCCTGATCTATGTTGGAGTTTCTAGGTGCTACTGTAATAAAAATAAATAATAACCATAATAATACCATATGTGTTCTTGTTACATACATTGTTTTAAATACAATGTGCTACTTCAAAAAGACAGCAGGCCAAAAATTAAAAAGAAATTCCATTCCCCCCCACCCCACCCCGGAATCCTTTCCTTCATTGATACTTTTTTGATTTGTGCCCTGGATTTTTTTTTAAGATAGATGTTTATTCTGCTGTTCTTTTAGTTTTCCATCACTTACCTGATTTTCTACATCCATAGTGAATGCACTCATGTGGAAAATTAAAGCCTTTTATTTAACATCTTTCATCCAAAAGAATGACGAGATTCCCAGGCAGTGTAAACCACCATGCTTAATTGTTATTGATGGTCTTAAGCTGATTTACACCATCTGAGAATCTGGCCTCTTTTGAATTGTTCTAAGCTCTCTTTCTGTATTTAAAGTCTTCTACTTGTTCAAAGAGCTTGTTTGGTCACTCCATATCTGAGCCACACCTTGAAAAACTGAAAACCTTTACACACCTAATTTAGAATTTAATCTAATATTAATGCTTAACCTTTTATTTTGTTCTAACTTCCAAAGTATCCTTACACTTAGAGTGCCACTGTACTCCAGCTTTTTGTTTGTTTAGCAAATCAGTTTAATATAAAATGTAGTGAGTTAGAATCAAATTCCCTAAATAATTAATTTTAGGGGCATGTTAGACAAGCAATTGGATAGGACATAAAATGGAAGCAGCAATCATAGATATGTAGCGGGCTCATTTTCTTCCACCAATAGTCATTGTAAAAAAAGAAGAAAAAAATCTGTCTCTTGAAAAGTGTGTGTAGTGCAGTGAAGAGAATCAGACTGATAGCACTGTAAACTAAAGTCCTCCATTTGACCATAGAACAGAGACAACTCAGACAGAAGCAAATCGAGCTTCCTCACATTATCTTGCCAATGTCCTTCAACGCTTGACCTAGTGAGTGTCGTACAGCCTTTATGTCCATGGTGTCCTTCACTCCTCTGCTAGATTTTTAACAATGGTTACAGTTATAGCTATTCACTTTTTTTTTTTTTTTAATGTGGACACTTGTTAAATGGACTGACCCCACCAACTGATTTCATCTAAGAAATGGTAAAGGTTTGAAAAACAATTATTGATTTCTGTCCTTTTAGGGCTTGATTATGATCTAGCCTAAAATATCCAGAGCCTTTTGAGCAGCAGAATCCCTGGAAGGCTAGGGAACCTGATTCCATAACAGGATGACCTTTTCTGAGGAAAGGTCAGCCTGCCACACGCAGACCAGCCAAATCTATTGCTTTTCACAGTAGACTAATACTTTTGGGCCCCATTCTACAGGTCTGTTATGAAGCTTGACCAGCCTACCTCTTTTTGTGATTTTGGGCACACTGGGAGTGGGAGAGGAATTTTGAATTAAATCAGAGAGATTTGTGTGTGCTGGAAATAGACTTGGCAATAAAAATGTTTAAAAGTCATCTTCTGAATCCCTGAATGATCTCCTAATATAGATTTTTTTTATTCCAGACTCTCTAACAAAACAGAATTCTAACAATATATTTTTTCTCTCTCTCTCATTTTCATGTCCACGCTTCTTATTTCATCCCATTAAAGTTTGAAATGTATGTGTTCCTCTTGGAGTGCCTTGCAATTGTTCAGATTATTCTAGGGTCAGAAGGTGAACTCTCTGGCAAAGGAGAAAATGGGAAGGTGAGATTTCTACTTTTATTTTATGGTTCTGTGACTTTCCCGTGTAAAATCTCAACACATCGTTGCCAGTTCTCCTGCCTATGTCAATACAAACGAATCACAAGTGGCTTGACGTTTTTTGACATCAGTTGATGAATAGATCAAGTGATAGGCACTTGTTCTCCTCATCTGCCACCTTTTCTTGGAACTTGCCACGGTGAGAAAGATAATAGGAATAATACTGGAAATATAGTGGAAGCTGAATAACAACATGATCTTGTTGGTCTAAGCCTTTTCCTTTTTCACCACATCCCCGCAACTGCTCTTTATCCCCACTCACTGTGTAGTGTCTAATATTAAATTGTAATCTCTTCCGGACAAGGAACGACGTCTTCATCAGATGTTATGTAAGATGAGTGCCTTTGGGCACTGTAAAGTAAAACATAGAGGAATATTTTAGAAGTATATTGGTTTGATTTTATATTTATATCAAGAACCATTGTAAATACTCTGGGCCTGATTCTCCCTTGAAAGTCACCATAGCCGCATTGAAGTCAATGGAGCTACACTCATATGCACCAGCTAAGATCTGGTCCTGTGTGCCCCATTATGCATGTAATTATCTTCCCTTGGGGTTTTGTTAAAATGTAACTTCAAAATAGGAAGGTGCATACTTCTGGTAGTTTATACTTCTGGTAGTTTGTACCTGAATTTATATGCAAATTTACAAACTATTGCTTTTTTGTTATAGGATATTGTCAGGTCTTCATGGAAGCCCAAAAACAGAAATAATAACAGTAATTTTAAAAAGTAGCTCTGTGGGTGAAGATTGTGAAGCCACCCAGAAAGTCAGGTCAGATAACATCTACTGTGTTTCACAATGCTTGTTTAGGGTCCTCTAACCTTCCTTTCCCAGTTGTAAATCAAGCCATAGTCACTCCATAACTCTCCTATGTCAACAAATAAGGCAGACAGGTTCAGTCGTCAGAGGCTGGGTGTGATGTGTACCTTCTGGTTGCCCTTTTAATTTTTCCCCCCTAAAACTTGAATAGCCTAATCGTTCAGCATTTCTTTTTTTATTTCCTCTTCTGTTCTTCCCCAATCACCTTTTAAAAAACAAAGACATTAAAGTTAAAAGAAAATTAATGTGATTTTAAGTTTGAAAAACCAGTCAACAGAAAATTCCTTAGTTAAGGTTGCTCTTATAATTTTAACTGAGCAATGTTGCACATTTCTAGTATTTGACATTCCTGTTTTTCTTCATTAAATATGATTCTTAAAGCATTTGTCTTTTCACAAAGACTGGCTATGGACAGCAGTATGGAGGCAGTTGGTTGGAATATGTCCATCCCACACTCAAACCTTTAAACCAGACCATGACATCATGCATTTAGTCTCTCATTCTCCCCCTTCAATATATGGTTCGCATAACAAATTATGGGTTGAGGAGATTGCATTTGGCTCTAATTTAGATTTCGAGGTTCAAGGCCAAATCAGGATTAAGGTTTGTGATCGGATTAGATGGTATCAAAATGCCACACGCTGTTCTCACAAAGTTTTGGTCCAAAAGGTTGAAATGAAGACAAATCAGCTGTTCTCATGATGTTCCAACCACATCCAAAGGGAGACTAGAAAACAGACACGTTCCTACTTTTGGATTTAACACAGATTATCATATAATATCAATAGAAGCATGGTAGAGATCCAAAGAGACTCAGAAAATTGTGGTGTTGGATAGTTCAGGAATGAAGAGTTAGGAGTCTATGTTCATGGGTCACCATGCGAAAAATAGAGAACGATGGGAGAAACTCCGTGAAGGATAGAGAAGGAGACAAACAAACTGGTTTTTTTTGGTAAATCTGCAGGAAGTAGAAAGAAACTGCACCAAAATCTTTGCTATCTGGTGCAAAGAACTGTTCTATGCCATCCAGCTTAATAAAAAAATCATAACAGGCAACTGAAACAAGTTGTTGCACATAATATTTTAAAGGGAAGACTGACATTGTCAGATTACATTATACACTGATTTAGAAAATTCTCAATTAGATCAGCCAGGTCCCTCTGAATTAGGAGCTGTAACAAAAAGCTTAGTTAGTGAATGTGTTAGCAAGTTGACCATGATTGTATTTGTTACAAAGAGGTTCAAGCTTCTTACTATCAAAAAAAGATCAAAGAAGTCCTGCCTCTCTGAATGAGTGCACTTCAGGGAGCAGCAAGTTTTTCCCCCCCCTTGTTCACTGTTTTGGGTTAGCTGGGAAGTTGGAAATAAGAATGTTAGACTTGAAAGTAGGTGCTCTCAGACTGTGGTGCTAGTGGGTGTCTCATGTGAAGCGTCACTGATATGTGTATTGGGCATCAGCATTTTGAAAAAAGATGTCACTATTAATTTCATTGACCATTTGGTAAGCCTCAATCCAGATGTTTACTGGTGGAACAGAAGGGAAAAAAATAAAGTTCCTGAAATTTTTAATGGCACTTTGGCTATCGACAACAGTCCATTTTCAAGTCATAAGAAATCAAAGGTAAATTAAGTGGCGGTTGTTTGGAGATTGTCCTGCTTGTAGTAAAGTTCCCTCTCAATTCCAGCAGTCAGAAATACATATTGGATCAATAGGACTTTGAAGAGCACTATTAGTTCACATTCACTTAGCAAGGCTATAACTAGGTCAGTTTTGCAAAATGCATAATTTAGGGTATGTCTGCACTATGGAGCCTATATCGGCATAGCTATGCTGGCATAGCCCCCTAGTGTGGATGCAGCTTTTTCTGTCAGTGTCGGAACACCGCCTTTCCGAACAATATTAGCTATGTGGACAGAAGCCCTCTTCCATCAACATAGCTACATCTATATTGGGGATTATGTTGGTCTATGTTGGTCGGGGTGATTTTTTTACACCTCTGACTGGCGTAGCTACCCAACATAACTTTTAAGTGTAGACCAAGCTTTAGTGTATATCTATACTACAAGTGTTACAGCGGCACAGCTGCAGCTACCCTCCTGTAGCACTGGAGTATAGACATTTACTTCAGCGGTGAAAGGAGTTTTTCCATCCCTGCAGTAAATCCACCCCCTCAAGAGGCAGTAGTTAGGTCAATGGAAGAATTCTTCTGTTGGAGTTCCACCAGGCAAGTAGGTGTTGGAACAGAGCAATAATTCTGAAGGTTTCTGTGGCTACTGATTCTCCTGTACAACAGCAAAAAGACAATAGGAAAGTAATAAAGACCAGCTGTAGGATTCTAATGGACTCTACTCATGTTTCCATTAGGGAATCCACCTGAATATCAGTTGGATTTTGTTACTTTATTTTCATTGTCACTGCCACTGAGTGCAGAGAACAAGAAATTCAAGACCACTTTAAAATTAGTATTTGGCATTTTTAATTCCTGTCAGGATAATATATTATCACTGATTACTGGAAAGAGCCTCATTGCTTAAAGACCACAAATCAAGGCACATTTCACCAATGTTTCACCTTCTTTGATTAACTGAGTACACACTTTGTTGCCCAAAATGTATAGAAAGAGCTGTCTGAGAAGAAGTAATTCTGCCCTATTCTGGCCTGGTCTTTGGCAAAATATTACTTGCAGCATGAGACACTTGAAGGGGTGCTAAATAGATCACATTCCCATGTCTGTATGATCTGTTTAGACCAGCGTTTCTCATCCAGTGGTTTGTGACCCCCAGGGGGGTCAAATGAGGCAATCGGTGGGAGGAGGTGTTTGCAAGATGTTGAAAATGTTATTACAGTCTAAAGCAAAGAAAATCTCACTCTCCCACTCCCTGCACACCCTTACTCTTCAAGGTCAAGTATTCTCTGTCGAATTCTCAAAACATACACAAATAAATTATATAGGTTTATCATTATTATCATTGATACAATTTTACACTGGCTTTTATAGTAAATCTAACATGGCACTTGGAAGAAGGGGTCACCAGCCTGAGAAGTTTAAGAAACACTGATTTATAGCATAGTTCCTGATGTGTCTAAATAGCTTCTTCTCTAGTGATTTCATAGGTTCTCTTGGGTTATTTATGTTCTATGGCATTAGACTCAGCCAGAATTGTTTTGCAGTTTAAAAAAACAAATGTTATAAAGGCACAAAACAAGCAGGTAGTGTTTGGGTGCAGATTGTAAATTCTTTGTAGGGAGGTCAGTCTGTCTTTTGTGTATTTATAGGGAAGTTATTTGTATTAAATATGTCTTATACAAATGTAGAATTATTTTCTCCCTTCCAGTTTATCACGTTTGGGAGATGGATAACAGTCCAGCTGCAACATGATATCCATAACAAACTGGTGATTCACCATATTTAGGCATTAGGAGATGCTGCTAATAAGAGAAATGAGCACATGGCAAATCTACTGCACGCTCTGCATTCTATAGTGTCACTGTTTTGGGAGTTTCCATGTCAAAAATAAACAAACAAATGAGACGCCATCACATCCAAGTGTTATTTTTTTTCCCTAAATTGCTAGTTATTTTGGATGTGTGTGTCAACGGTACCAAATTCAAGGGGCTTCATGGTACACCATTGGGATTAAAAGAGCAGACACTGAACTTTGTGCTGGACTTTATAGGAATAACGCTGCATTATCTTTGTATTTGAGAGTCTGAGGGATATCTGTTATTAAGGGTGCAGGACTCTTCTGGTTGCAGTATAACTCAGTTTAGCACAAATGTGTTCACATTTATGTATTTCCTAAGGTATGTAACAAGCTCCATCTGATCAAGGCTGCATCCTGGTTATATATTTTTGATGGCTAAATATGCAAACAGATAATTTGTGTCAAGATCTGTGGGAGAAGGCAAGGGAGTACATTTAAATCTGATCTTCTGCAGGCTGATGATAGTAATTGCATTTTCTTTTAAGTTCTGTCTGTTTCAGAAGAGTGACAGACCTGAGTTTGTGGGTGTCCGGTCCTTTGGTAGGCTTAGAAGGAAGCCAGTTATTAGAGGGACAGAGAGGTCTATTTGAGTCTGGCAGTGGTAGCAGTTATTTGGGCAAGTGTCAGAGGGGATGAACTGTGATTAGCAGATACTCATATTGTGTGTGTTTAGTAGCAAACATTTGGTTGTCTCCATGGGTTGTATCCATAGACAGGATATCTTTGGTGAGTCAGGAGTCCAAAAACTGTGAGGTATTAATGGCAGAAGTGCATAACACAGTGCTCAAATGTATATTATTGCTGTGTTGCAATAATGGAAGATATGTTAGCTTTTCCATTATGATTCCCTAATTTTAGGGATTTGAAGTCTGATGTAAAGATTCACGAAGAAGTGAAACTTTCTCGCAATCTTCAGATCACATGTGAATTTATTGTACAACTTTTACAATAGCCGCTCTCCCTCCAAATATTACTAGTTTCCAATGATCTTATTAAACAATTACTCCACAACATGGGCCAATCCCATGCATTAATTTTTATAACAAAATTAACCCTTAAATCAGTACTTCTTTCTGGATTATCAGTCCTACTAGTGCTTTAGAGGATTTTATATGTATTGTGTGCCTCTCCCTTCAAATGGTGGACATGGCATAGTTAATTTTGAAAAGCGGTATCTGTTTTTTCCCTATAATTACTTTTCAGAGAACATTCACAGTAGAAAATTGTGGGACAAAATCATTGGGATTACACCAGGATGAAACCTGGCTCATTCATTCCACGGTTATACCACAGTTAATAAACCCCTCAAAAACATATTAATCATATTTCTTATAACACTCTAGAGTTTACAGTCTGTACCCAGCTTAGAAATTTGTAAAGATCTGGACCATGAGGCACCTAAAATATTTGGAAACCATACATGGTCATTCTAGGCTATTTGCCACTTCATGATACTCCATTCTGTATGAGTTATCTGGTGATCCCGTCTCTCACATTTCACAAATTCTCTCTCAATCCATAAGCGCATGCATACACATAACTGCACCTAATAATAAGTGAGTGATCAAACGGATATTGTAGTGTGTACCATGTACAACGTGGGATTTACTGATGCAGAGAGGATTTAAAAATATGTATACATTATGCATATAACCAAAAATTTTATCTCAAATTCACAATTTTGTGCAAATTAACAGAAGATAATCCTATGTGGAAAAGACATATGTGTATTATACACATAATGGATTACATATTACATATGTATGTAGGGTTTTATATTAGTTCCTATGTGAGACCAAACTAGGAATATATTTAATATATAAATATGTAAAACAATGCACTATTTATATCGCATTTGCATATTACCTATATATTTTTTCCATGTGGGAGAAATTATATATATATGTAACCCTTCTGCCCGTCAGAGTTGGCAGCAACAAGGGCCGGGTTCAATATCTAGGGGATCCATTCCAATAACACAATGCAAAACTGGCTCGAGCCCCCACCCAGTGACCTGGAACAAATATATACCACCCCCGCTGGGCACCTCCAAGAGGCAATACTTCCCCTCTGGCAAGCACCTAGTCTGAATGTAGCAAAAAGCTTTTTAATAACAGAGAGAAACAATGTGGCATTATGTTGGGGAACCACCATCAACAGGATTCATAACACAACCCATGAGCAAAAAACCCACCCCAAGCAAATTGGGGCATGCCCTTTCCCTTTGGTTCTTGAGTCCAGCAACCCCAAATCACCCAAAGTCCCAAAAGTCCAATGACTCAAAAGTCTCTGTCCCTGGTCAGGGCAGCCCCAGAGTTCGAAAGTTTATCTGCAGAGCTTTACCTCCCAACCTGGGTGGAAATGGGGGCGGGGGTAAAAGGCACTTTACATGATCTGAAGCTGACCGCCCCACAGCTCCATAGGCCTTCGCTCCACCAGCCGCCCCACAAACTGCTTTGCTCAGCTCCGCGGCCCACAAGCAGCTCCTGCCGTCCCACAAACTGCTCCACCAGCCAGTCCACGAACTGCTCTGCGTCCCACCAGCAGCTCCCGCCGTCCTATGAACTGCTCCACCAGCCTGTCCACAAGGCACTCCAGCCGTCCTGCAAACTTCTCCACAATATATCTTCAGGCTCTCCCACTACTTAACACAATGCTCAGTGATTTCAGCTCTTAGTCAGTTCAGCTCTTTGGTGAATTCAGCTTGTAGTAGGGGAGCCTCAGTGCTGGCACACCATTAGCTCAAAGTGAGCTCAGCAGCCTGTGACTAGACTCCTAATGAAATCAAAATTAGCACTGATATTCCACAGAGGAGAGAGGAGGCAGTGCAATTAGCATGTAAAGCCCTCACCAAGGGGCCCATGCCACCAAATATTAATACTTGTCCTCAACCTCTCTCAATTCACAGAGTTTTGGAACCCATGACCCTTGCCTAGCAAGTGCTACTTAGTTGATGGTGAGTCCCTCCATCATAACAAAAGGCCAAGTACGGTTCCAAGCACAGTTCCCATAATCAGGGTAATAACAATTTATTCTTCCTGCCCCAATAACAGAGACACTGGGGATCCCACAGCAGCCAAAGTGACCATTTGGGCAGCTATGGCCTCATTCTAGGTGGGGTGGGTGTGCCTATGCAAATGAGATCGGCCCCTGAAGTTCTTTTCCACAACTTGCCACACCTCACCACCAGATGTCAGGGTGGAGCTCATCCTGACACTGCTTACATATATAAACTGGTATAAGGTAGATAGATAGATATATCTAGATAGAGAGATAGAGAGATAGATAGATATAATGGGATATTTGTTTGTGTCTTTGAGATAACATTGCAAATGATCATTTGTATAAGCCAGTGGCTCTCAACCTTTCCAGATTATTGTACCCCTTTCAGGAGTCTGATTTGTCTTGCATACCCCAAGTTTTACCTCACTTAAAAACTACTTGCTTACAAAATCAGACATAAAAATACAAAAGTGTCACAGCACACTATTACTGAAAAATTGCTGACTCTCATTTTTACCATATAATTATAAAATAAATCAATTGGAATATAAATATTGTACTTTCATTTCAGTGTATAGTATATAGAGCAGTATAAACAAGTCATTGTGCATATGAAATTTTAGTTTGAACTGACTTCACTAGTGCTTTTTATGTACCCTGTTGTAAAAATAGGAAAATATCTAGATGAGTTGCTGTCCCCCCTGGAAGACCTCTGCGTACCCTCAGGGGTATGCATACCCCTAGTTGAGAACCACTGGTATAAGCGAAACAAAAATATATTTTTAAAAAATCTTTCTCTGCATAAGTATTGTATACTGTGCATGCAACAACATCAGTTTGATTATTCACTAAATACTAAATTTGTTGGAAGAAAACACTGTAAAAGAGTCAAAACAAAATATTTTTATCTTTCTTCTACAGATCATCCTTTTTCCTCCCATTCATAAATGTAATTAATTAATAGTAAAGCTAGTTTAAATCTTTTTAACATAAAGGTATTTTCATTTAAAAATTACCTTTTTCCAATTTTTGTGGTAGTTATCAACATTTTTCATTTACCAAAAAATGTGGTTTTGGTGTTTTGTTTTGTTTTTTCAGTACATTTTTTATTCAAAGCTCCAGTTTTCAGTAAATGAAAAATGCTGATAATAGTTTCAGTAAAGAAAAAAACCAGAAAAAAATTCAGTAAATGAAAAATCAGTCTTTTATGATCCCTGTGAAACAGAAATAGCTTTGAAATTTCTCATGGACATTTAAAATTTTTTTTGACCCGCTGTACTTAATAGTTAGCATGTCTTGTACGTATCTCTTATTGTTAATCTTCATTATCACTTAATGTTGTATCTTTCACACTGAAAATATTATTGTTCTAAAAGCTAGCAACAAAATAATAATGCTGGTAATAACAATAGATTCCCAAACAATAGCTTGGCTGCATTGTTTTTATGATGGTCGATACAACCTATCTTTAGTTGATTGTCTAACAGTTCAGTCTTGGAGACTCAAACTAAGGCACTGGTTGTATTAAATATTTAGTTTGAAAAAAGTAAAGGAGAGCTCCATAAAGGCAGTCCAACTTTTAGTAAAATAAATGGGAATTCATCTGAGAGTCTCTTAATTAGCTACAAGTACTGCTTTGGATTGAGAATTTCTTTTAAAACTAAATGTATATCCAACAGCGTGCAAAACTGTGGACTGGTAAAATGCAATATATAGTGTGAGGCTCAGCACCATTAAACAGTGTTTCTGTCTAATTCACTTTAAGGGCGGGGGGGGACATAAATATTGTCTAATCTCAAAAATATGTTTAATCCCATTCCTGTTACCTAATTTGATGTGTCCCTTGATCATCCAAAGGGTGGAGCTGCGTGGGTATGCTGAACACAGAGACATATTCTACTTTCTCACTGTCAAAGATATCTGGTGATCTAATATGGGAAGTTCAGAGTGCGGTGTCACAGTGAGCATATCTGGTTTCTTTGAAACTAGGGCATCATTAGCTTAGTCTTTTCCAAATAACAGCATTTCTTATTAATAGGGTTCTTCATATGGCCATGGATTATTGATAGTGCTTGATAGTTATGTAGAGCTGCTTGCTACCTAGACGTATGTGGCCGATGAGCCATTTAATTGTAGAGTTTTACTCTGCTGCAGCTCTTGAGCTAACACACAAAACCAAGTTTTCTCAGATTGTTGTCAGAGGTTCTTTTGCGGGCAGTAAAATCTGAGTAGGGGAACAACATTGGGATTCTTGTTCTCTGGCCTGGTGATGATCAGGTGCCTTGCCAAGACCCTAGGGTTGACATGACAACATTACACATTTTTAAACACCACTGCCTTTGTCTGCATAAGTTTGAAAACATGTTGATTAATCTGTTAGCTAACATGTTTGTTAAAAACACCTAATTTCCTAATCTGAACAGGGCCTCGGGTTTGATTCAAAGCTCATTGAAGTCAATGGACATTTTCCTATTGATTTTACTAGGCTTTGGATCAGGCCATTAGACTCTGAGGAAGGGCAATGGATGTATTCTCAAAATACATGCCCTACTGGTTAATTCCTGGAGCACCACTGGCTTTGGTCTTGGAGGATGTCACTCACTCCACCCATTAAGGTAGGGGAGGTAGAGTGATCCAAGATTATACCAGGATAAATAGTTGTGTTACAGTGAAACAATGCAGCTACAGTGATTCAGATAGGCAGTAAAGCTATGCAAAGATAAGACCTTTATGTTCTGTCTTTTGTACTACTTTATGATCCTTCAAGGACGTTTTGTTCAGATGGCATTTTCCTACAGGGCTTTTATAGAGTCCAAGCCAGGTTTTACATAATATCTCCTTCGTACCCTCAAGTTTGTAAGCACTTTCAAAAGTCTGACTTGACTTCAGCCAAAATAGTGGAAGACACTAAAGGTTTAATAGTAATGTTTGTCGAAGTTAACTTGTAAATTTACGTCTGCAGTGAATGTGAAGATTCATCACAGTAGCAGAACTAGCGAATGATTACAAGGTACTTAGGGTACCCCAGATTTGGGTTTAGGTGCCTAAGTCCCAGTTTTAGGCTCCACTGTTGTCCACAAAACTCCCACTGAACCCTGTAGGCACCTAAACCTATTTGGCACCTGACTTTTCAGGGTAATAGTTCCCTCAGCATCTAAGTTTATGCCTCTGGGCATGTACACTGTTGCCTCACTCTAGGCATCAGGAGGCCTATCTTCTGCCTAAGCCCCACAGCAATACATGAGCCATGGGGAGCTAGGCATTTATCCACCTATCTTGCATGCAGGGCCTGATCTGGTAGAAGTGCTCAGAGGCCACCTACCAGATTGGGTCTTATTCAAAATCTGGCTGCTGGAGGAGGAGGTGCCACTCACCTTATAACTTTTAGTTCAATGGTTACAGTACTCCCCTGGGATGTGGGAGACACAGGTTCAAGTCTCATCTCTGCGTGAGGTGGGAGAAAAATATTTGAATAGTGGTCTCCCACCTCTTAGGAGCATGCTCTAACCACTGGCCAATGGGATAGTCTGATGTGGGGCTTCCTCAGTTTCTTCTGTTGAAGCTGTTCCACTTTGTATAAATACTAAGGGTTTATTGGGCCACAGAGCAAGAGTGACAATGACTCAGTAGCCTGGTGCTTAAGGCACCCACATGGGAGACCCAAGGTTCAGTCCCCCTGCTGCAATCACTCTTTTGTTAGTTATACACAGTGGAACAGCTTCAACAGGAGAGACTGCGGGAGCTTAATATCAGAATAGCCCGTAGCTCAGTGGTTAAAGCACCCGCCTGTATGTAGAAGGCTGCTGTTCAAATCCTTTCTCTCCCTTAGGCAGAGTGGGGAATTGAACTTAGCACTCCCACATCCCACGAGAGTGCACCAACCACTGGACTAAAAAATTATAAGGTGGCTGTTACCACTGCCCCTACAATCCAAAACAATAGTTTAAGAAATAGGTTTTTGATGTATTGATGACACTGATTGCATGTTGCATGAGTAAGAAAAGAATCAGGAAATTGGTTGCCGAATCATTCTGAGTTGTTGTTTGAAATTTTTCTGTATTTCAGTATTTACATTTTTAATGTAATGTGGGATGCTGAGTAGATTTTCTTACACAGAGGGTGTTACAAACTCCATGAAATCATCATAACTGAGTTTTACTCATACGAAGGCAAAGAGAAATCTTGTACAATCATGTCTTTGATACTTTAGCACCATGTGTCTTTCTGTCAGCTTCCCAGCTTTGTCCTTAGCCATAAGGAACTCACAGTTTGATTCATGACAACTGTGAAGAAGCTTAGATGAGATTCTGTTTAATAGATTTCTATATGATAAGAATTTTTTCAGATTTTGGGAGACAATCATCCTTGTAAAATTAATCCACAACAACATGCTAAAAAAGCATAGTCTGGGGAAGAGGGGGGAAAGGGGGAATGAAAGATGTCTGGAGAGCCAAATGTGGCAGCTGGAGGAGAGAAAAAATAGACAGATGGAGTAGGCAAGAAATGCTACAAGGGGTAAGAGAGGCAGCTGGGAGATTTAAAAGAGATGGCCTGAGAGGTGCCAGGAGTCTGTCGGAGAGAGAGACTGGGAGCTACGTGGCTCTGGCTATAACGAGAAATGTGCCAAAAATGAGAAGAAAAACAGCTGTAGAAAACAGAACTTCAAATGTTTTAAAAAACATTGGTGGATGTGCAAATTTTATAACTACTAAATGAGTAAATGGATTAACCATTCCTTTTTTTCCAGGGTACGTGCTCTTTAAACCATGCTACCCTCCCAGTTTGGCTTTCACCCAGGAACTCTTCTTCCTCCAGGCCCTTCAAGATTCTTCTTTTGCTCCCATGCTGTACACCCTGGTTTCCTGATGCTCTGCTGACCCCTCCTAGTGCTGTTCCTGGATGCCTTCTCCTCTGCGGTCTTGGAGTCTGATCCAAAGCCTGTTGAAGTCCAGGGAGACTACCATTCACTTCAATTGACTTTGTGCCAGGCCCCTGTACTGCCACTTTTGCTGTTCATCTTTCATTTCCTGGCCAGCTCCTGTCCATTATTCAGAGAATGTCAGTTTTAATAGTGGGACATCTGTCTCTCTAAAGAGGATGTGCTGGCAGCAGCCAGTTTTAATAGCTCCTACCCATAAGGAGTTTTTACTATAAGTTTCAAAGGCTTATACTCTAAAGCGCTAATTGGAAGAGGAGCAGGAATTGGCAGAATTGAAGTGTCTGACTGAACAGTTCCTAGAACTAGCGGGTTCTTTCACAAGCTTGTAATGAGCACACACTGTCTTTGATGAAAAGGAAACAGAAAAAAAATGGATGGTTAGGTACTTAACAGGCCATGTGCATAGACAAATATACAAGCTATGCGCACACATTGGGGAAATACACATATAAGCTAGGCAGATGCCAATGTCTGTAAAGTATATACTTGTATGCGCCTACCTTTGAAAACTTGGCCCTGTTATTAATCAGCAGTAATGACAAAGGGAAAGAATGATCAAAAGGAATGAAGGTTGTGGAATGAAGGGTCTACACAAGTGGAGCAGGGCTGGAGGAGATCATGGTGAACCCTCTCCCATCAAGAACTCTGTTATGCAGCATCATGAAAATTACAGACATGCTGTCTAGCTTCTCCAATGTCTCCCAGGGACCTCTGATTTACTAAAGAGATAACCAAGGGACCAGGAGCTGCAGCACACTCAACTAACACATGGGAGGACAGAGATAGACAACCAGAGATCCCCATAGCAGATAGAGAGCACAAGGAAGGAGGGTGGGAAGAAAGAGAAAGTGAATGTGTGGTGTGTGTGGGGGGGGGGGGGGCGCGAAGAAATGGAGACCGGAAAGAATGAACTTCCCACACAAAAAATAAATCCTTGCTATGCAGCAGACTTTTACGAACTGCCTGACCTGTTGTGATGTTTTGGAGTCCACACAGACCCGTAAGGAGTTCTGTCATCACCTGCCCTGTAACTTTGGGAGCTTTTGTGCTGTTCAACTATAGTTCAATTCCCTGACACCGGTAGCCTGCCACAAGTATAAGGTCTCACCCTGGCTTTCATCAGCCTAATTACTCTCTGCAGGGTGAACCAACAACGCTTCCAGTCCTAGGTCTCCCCAAATACGTCCTTCCTGAGTTCTTAATTACCAGACACTCAAACGGTTCCCCTCTGGTTTGCACACCTATATAATGATGTCTCCTATAAAGAATAGACTTTCTTGTAATCTCCTAACCAACAGTAATAAGGGCAGGAGAAGGAATTTTGGGGTTCATTAACTAGGGTGGTAGCATAATGAACAGTGGCAGAAATTGCAGGGCTGCATGTGTGTGCATGCGTGCATGCACTAGGCACATTACCCAAAGAAGAAGATAGGGTCCTCTCTCCAAAAGAGTTTATAAGCCAAGCCGACTACATAACAATTGAAACAGGCAGGAGCTAGAATAATGCTTAAGCATGAGAGGGTTATGCAGGCTTTGGAGTGAGGGAGGATCAGTGGTGATGGATGGCAGGAACGACTGAGCAAGAAACCTTCACACTGTGTTTATTTTCAAAGAAAGAGCTAAAAACAGCAGAGGCATTCCACTAATTGGAAGCCTTTGATTTCATATTTTAAAAGAGAAGCTTTTCTGTGGACAAATCTGACCTTGTTCTTGTTAGGGCAAATCAATTAATTAAAAATGATTACCTTTCTGGAAGCCTTATATATATCCCATCATTCCCTTCTTTTTATTTAAATAGTTAGAGGAAATTATAATAAGCTTCATGTGGAATAGGAGATTTCTGCATGGCCACATAAGACACTCCAATGTTCCTATGATTAGCAGTGGTGTGGGGAATTTCGTATTTTAAATTAGGTTTTAAAGGTAGATTCAATTTTAAAAAAAAAAATATTGATTCATGGAAAATGGTCCAGTTTCACAGATGCTTATGGAAAAAGATACACAATGTTGACATAAACAATAGAAGTGGCATTGCCCAGCTGTATTCTCAATGCATTCTCTTTCATGGTTAGTTGAAATGGCAAATTGCATACCAAATTGCTCAGGTTTCTGATTGGTCAGAAGAACCCTCTTCAGCCAATCTTGTGATTTAAGTGACCACCAGACCTTGAATGGCTCATTACCATCTAGTGGAGACTCCTAGGCATAGATCTTCAAAGGTATTTAGGTGCCTAACTCCCACTGACTTCAAGGACTTGAACAGGGGGTCTCCCACCTCTCAGGAGGGTGGCTTATGGAATATTTTTATGTGCGTCTACCTCAGTCTCTCCTGTTGAAGCTGTTCCACTGTGTATAAATACTTAAATAGTCATTAGCTCAGCGAGACAGACACACTCTATAACTTGGCAGTTAGGGCACCGAGGTGGGAGACCCAGGGTCCAGTCGGCCTGTGCCAATGATTCTTTAGGCATAGCTAGGTGCTTCCCTGCAGCCTGGACTTAGGTGCCTCACTCCATGAGGACTAGGGGCTTAGCCCCTCTCATGAGCCTCCTTTTGGGTATCTTAGGCAGCTCCCCTCCTTATGTGCAGGCTGTTGTGGATCACATTGTTAGTTGCCTCTCTCCCCCCATTCATTTTATAGGGAGCATAGGCACCTAACTCACACTTTGTGGATCCCAGTATTGGTTGAGTGATTTCCTAGGCACCTAAGGTTTGGTGTTGCAATCCCTAAGTCCCTTTGTGGATCCAGGCCTTACTGTCTCAATCAGATAGTGTGATATCTACCTATGGAAGAATAGAACCCAGCAAAAATGGAGATGAGCCTCTTTAGATCATGAATAGGGCAGGAGGTGCCCGATGCTTCTGGAGTACATTCTTGGGCCTACCTCAGATATCAAGATTTGCTCTGTAGCTCCATTCCGTAACAGATGATCCAAGGTAAATCTGGCAGTCCTCCTTTCGATTGGGTCTTCCAAGGAAAAGTGGGAGGAAATGAATCTCACAAAGTCATTAGAGAATCCAAGAGATCTGTCCCTTCCCAGTACAGGATTGTTCCTACAGTATTTTCTCTAATGTTTTGCCCAGTTTGTTTATAAAATTTCTACCCACTTCCCATGAGACACTATCCTCTAATCTGATCGATCTCACATCACCGATCATCAGCACCTAAAATACAATATTCTATCCTCTTCCTCCTTGTTTCACATTACAGTAAAGAGACTAGGAAAACCAAAACAAAACCAACCCTCCCCCCCCCGCACATTCATAATTTAAAAAAAATCATGACAGCAACCACAGCCGCTCAGAGCTGTACACAGAGCTGTCTGTGTACACTGGACCAGCCAGAAGCTATGGCAGCTCTTTTCTGAAGAGAGGTCGTTGAATTATGGAATTGGTGAGCCAAGCTGTGAAGTTGTTTTGGTTTGTTTTTTTCTTGAGATGATTTCTGTTTTATGAAAGCCACAGTACTTTTGATGTTCTAAATTTCTCACCTACCTTTATGACAAAGAGCTCAGACTATGTAATAACCTGGGCTAGATTTGACCTAGTAAAGGGTCTATAGTCTAATTACCAAACTCCTGCATTCCCCTTGCTTTAAAGTTGTAAGATTCTATGGTTTTGTCTTTGAGAGTTGTCATAAATATAAAGGGAAGGGTAAACACCTTTAAATCCCTCCTGGCCAGAGGAAAAACCCTTTCCCCTGTAAAGGGTTAAGAAGCTAAGATAACCTCGCTGGCACCTGACCAAAATGACCAATGAGGAGACAAGATACTTTCAAAGCTGGAGGGGGGCGGAAACAAAGGGTTCTCTCTGTCTGTGTGATGCTTTTGCCGGGACCAGAGCAGGATTGCAGGTCAGAACTCCTGTAAAGAGTTAGTAAGCAATCTAGTTAGGTATGCATTAGATTCTGTTTTGTTTAAATGGCTGATAAAATAAGTTGTGCTGAATGGGATGTATATTCCTGGTTTTGTGTCTTTTTGTAACTTAAGGTTTTGCCTAGAGGGATTCTCTATGTTTTGAATCTGATTACCCTGTAAGGTATTTACCAGCCTGATTTTACAGAGGTGATTCTTTTACTTTTTCTTTAATTAAAATTATCTTTTAAGAACCTGATTGTTTTTTCATTGTTCTTAAGATCCAAGGGTTTGGGTCTGTGTTCATCTATGCAAATTGGTGAGGATTTTTATCAAGCCTTCCCCAGGAAAGGGGGTGTAGTGCTTGGGGGGATATTTTTGGGGGGAGACATTTCCAAGTGGGCACTTCCCCTGTTCTTTGTGTAACACTTTGGTGGTGGCAGCGTTTAACCTAAGCTAGTAAGAATAAGCTTAGGGGGGTCTTTCATGCAGGTCCCCACATCTGTACCCTAGAGTTCAGAGTGGGGAAGGAACCTTGACAAGAGTCATGAAAACTGGAATAATTGCACTAATTTTTAACCAATAATGATCTGGAAATTCTGGTTTTACATTTTACTTCCCAGTATTATTACCTGAGACTATTCTATCATCAGAAATAACACCACGCGAATGGGAGGAATCTGGAAACAGTGGAGGTCTCTAGATGAGTCCATGGGATAGCAGTGTCAGTTACCGGAGATACTGAGCTTTCTGACCCTTTTTGGTCTCTTTGAGTGCACCCTTTTTAGGTCTCTGGCCTTGAGCCATCACTTCTCTTTCAAGGTGGAATCAGGCGATTTTCCTTCTCTCAGACCGGGCACTGAATTGCAGGTCCTTGTGTATCAACTGTGATTACCGCAGCAGATCTGGCTTATGCCTAGATGCTGCAGTTCTGTTCCCTCTGGAGCAATGAGAGTGGTAATTAGAACTCAAACAGCTTCTTTACAGCAAATACCATTTATTTAGAACAGAAATGTTTCAGAGAAGACAAACTAAATGCAGTGCCTGCTTTTCTCTAAGGCTCACCATTCCCAACTCCTTCAGTGTCTCTCTCTCTCTCTCTCTCTGTCAGTCTGTCCGCTCGACAGCTGCTTAGACGTGCCCACCTTCACAAGAATCAAAATACTTTATTCATAGCCCTTTGACCTGGTAGGACCCAGCATTGCAAAACAATGTTTACAGCATGTTAGAGACAAGATACAGGATCTCTGAAGCTGACAGCTTGGTCCATTGCCTTTCTAGGATGTACTCAAGTGTTCTTATCTGGGAAGCCAGTGTGTTGCTTCCCTGGTTGCTCTTAACTTTATTAAATTAGATCAGTACATTCACACCAAAAAGTCTTATAACCCCAATATAATCTATACAGTGATAACTAGGTTACAGAGCTGTATCCTTAGGTATTTACATCATAGCTCCTACAGTATTCATAACATAACTACATATCAGCTCCACTTCTGTCATGAGCACTTTGAAGTTTGAAGAGCACACTTCTGTTTTCACAATCCACTGCTACTCTCTGGGTTTCAATCTAGATTTTCGATTTCTTTTGGCAGGTTCTCAGGTGGTGTTCTACAAGACGGGAAAATTGCTTTCTTGATAAGGTCACAGGAAACGCAGGGCTAAGATACAGTAGTGTAAGTGGAACTGATGACATTTAAAAAAGAGCAAAGCTTAGAGATTCTTGAAAATTACCATATGCTTTTGCAGTTGAACTCTGTCTTGTATGAATGACAATTTATAGCATTATTGTGTTCAGATGTTACTCAAAGAATACATATCATAAAATAAATGTATCCTTTTTCATTCATTGTTAATAGTTCACCAAAGGAAATAGTTCACCACTACATATGAACAATAAACAAAATATGTTTAGACTTGCAAACTACAGTATAATACTGGATTTTAAAAAGACCATATTTTCCTTAAATAGTGTTTCTGATAACAACTACTCCTATGAAGGGAAACTGCATTGCAGTTTGTTTTATGATAAAACAGGATTTGTTTGCATCCCCTATGACTAGCAAATTAAATATAATATGAATCCTCTAAGGTTAGTGATAGCACGTTGGACTAGGAGAGCAGCACACTCAGTGTGCTGCATAACTAATGTGATGAACAAATGCACTGGATTTTGTTTAGTGCAGTAGTCAAAGAAATGACTAAAATTGTCATTGAAATATCATGGGGTGGGCAACTTTTGAAATATCCAGAGTTTTAATTCAGTTGAGCCTGCCCTGCCCCCCAGATTTGCATACCTTAACCAGAATTTATCCAAATTATTCAAACATCCTGAGTCTGCATAATCCTGTTGGAAACCTTGTGAGAACAAGATTTGTCTCCAGCTTCCAGTATTTTGTACATCCATTCATAAATATTGCACTAACAATCAGGAGAAGAATATTCTAGTAGTCTGTGCAAATGACAAGGGACCAAGGAGTCCTGGATTCTAACTGTGGCTCCGGAACTACCTCTGTGGCCTTGGGGTGAGTCTCCTTATCAGCTTTCCTCTCCATAAAGAAGGATAACTGCCTGTTTCACAGGGGTGTTGTGAATACTAAGTAATGCACTTAGATACTGCAGGGAAGGGCACTATTAAGAATCCTACGATAGATCAGAAGTTCTCAAATATTTCTTGCTGTGCCCCCCTCCACACACATTTTGCAGATTCATCTCTCACGTGCCCTTCCCACCCTAGTAAGAAACAGTATTTCTCAAAATTTTGAGGGACTGGGAGCCCATCTTGGCCGGTGTGCCCCGCTGCTCCCTGGCCTGTGACCGTTCCTTCCTGGGACGCGCTCCGGGTGGACAGTTCTAGCAGGACACAGCCAGCCAGATTGCACCCGTATCCTTATGCTCCTGGCCCTGGGAACAACCCGGAATTACTCACAGGCCATAGGCTCCTCTGGCCTTGATGCAATCCCATGCACAAGAGCCTCACAAGGGAATGCATGCACATCAGCCTTTGGAGAGACTAGCAAACTGGAATACCCCTTTGTGCAGGAAAAGGCCACACCCCCTTGCTCCTCATATCTCCCTCCTCCTAGCTCTTCCAGCCCTGGCAGTAGCAGAAGGAGATTCAGATAGTGAGACGAATTCTTATTTTATCAACAATATTTTCAAAAAGAAGAAAAAAATTCGTGATCACTCAGGTCCTCGCCACCCCTCCCCCCGATAATCTCATTGCTCCTCACATGGGGGCACACCCCACAGTGTGAAAATCAATGTGATAGGATAACGAGTGTACAGGGTGTTAAAGATGAACTCCTACTCCTGTATAAAATGCTAAGATTTCCTATTCAGCGCTTCCGGTTCTGGCCTCAGATGGCATATGGAAGTGCAGAAGACAGTACATAATGGAGGGAGGGTGGGAGGAAGGAATTGTTATCTAAACATTTTCAGACTTCACAAGGCTGCTCAGTTTAATTTCAGATGAAGGAATCAGGATTTTTCTTGTTTTAACCCAACTGCTTCACCGATTCTGAAATGGAAAGCAAATGAACCACTGCTGCAGCTCTCTCATGCGGTGCTGCAGAACCGAGCACACAACAGAGAGTCCCCACCTTTACAAAGGCACAAACTACTAAGCCCAGTATAGTTCTAAAGTAAAACCAAAAGGGGCTGAACAAATTGGTGACATTGGATATAGCAGTCCTTGTAGCAATTAACCCTGTTTCCTTAGCCTTTCACCTCTATGTGCTCTGTGTTGAATTAAGCTTTGTTCTTTATTTCAAACAAGGAAAATAAATAAATTAAATAAGACATGGGCCCAACTCCATGGGTTTTGGCCGAATCGATTGAAAACAACTATTTTTTCAGAACTGAGCTCCTACCATTGTGAAGGACTGATACTCTGTATATTTCTGGTTGCTTTGATCACTCTGCGCTGTATTTCAATTTTTTTCTTACCTTTTAACATTAAACCTGATCAATTCTTGTTCTCCTCAGCTTTAGACTGAGCTTTTTGGGGGGAGGGGTCTATGTAATTTGTCTCTGTGAGCATTTCATTGTAGTACACACTGAGCTCACAGTGAAAACTTGTATATGCCTTTAAAGGAGTCTGCACTTGCTGCTTACACCAAGATATTGTCTTAGTTCCAGTTTGTCATAGGTCAGGGCTACTGCACCTGTATTTCCCCTCGGGGGTCCAGCAACAGCACCTGCTCTCAGGCTTCTGGCTCCCCTGGCAGTCACCTCTCTGGGGTGAAAACACAGGTCTCTCTTCCTTCTAACTGGGGTATCTCCAGGCTGAACAGTTCCCTGTCTTCACTGTGTTATTCCCATCAGAGACAGGCTGCCCAAGCAGGCCTGCTTCCTTTCTCTTCAGAGACGGTAAACAGTGTGACTGCCCACAGTTATAGTGACCAGACAGCTCTTTTTATGCAAGCCTATTTTATTCTTAAGGTAAAAGCACTAAAGAGAAAACATTAAAAACAATAAAAGAATGTATATACATGCTAACGAGCTTACCAGAGATCACCCCAACCCTAACATGATGGGCATTGAGAGGAGCAGTCCTTCAAACCCCACCCAAGGAGTTTCCTTGTGGTTTCAAATTCATCACAGGTTCAGCTCAGAACAAGCATGCAGTCTTATGGGGTCTTGTTAGCCCTGTCCTTCTAACCCTTCCCTAAGGATTGGGTCCTTCTGTGGATTAGAGGTCCGTTTACTGGATCAGGAAGGAGGCCAGGAGCATGTTTAAAACCAGGCTATTTATCCAAAAAAACATTTTCTCTATCCTTTGGTCCCTGGAGAATCCAGTTGGAATTAGTATATGAACCGATCCAGGGGCTTCAAAGGGTCTGATAACTAGAAGAATTGCATCATTATCCCCTTCCTCCTAGAGGAGTTGTATACAAGTCTACAATAACACACACACACAATTGCATTTTTAATACAGTGGACCCAAAGGTGTTCAACCTAATTCAATAAAAGTTTATCCAGGCTATTGTCAGCCTGTCACACAGTTCATGCCAATACAGCACACATGCTCCTTGGATTCTTACTGCCAACTGAGATACTAATTTGAAAGCAAGACTTCTACCAGCACTAGCATGACAGATTGTGATCATTTCACCGCCGTTACCCTAAAAACCAAGCTCGGTCATACAGCAACCCCCTAATGTTTTCAGCAATATATCTGGATGCACACTTTCCAAACTTGTATCTTGTAATAGTCTTCTTGATATCCAACCTATCACACAGATGCTGAACAATACTGATATGTGTTGTTTAATGAATCTGCATTCCTTAAAAGAAGAATATTTTTCCATTTCTTATATTATCCTAGTCTCCTCATTCTTACATTCACAGGAGCTAATGCTACACTTAAAGTTGGAACTCAACTTGTATCACAATTCCCAGTTTTCATTCATTCGTTACTTCATCAAAAATTCCCTGAAAGCTAAAACATTATATGCTTAGACTTTGCCCAGAGGTTGTTTTATTGTAAGTCTGAGGAAATTTCACTTACGTGCTTTTGAGTTACATGAACAGAAAAAAAATGGATACTTTCTGCTTTGAAAATGTTGTTTAGATGTTTACTTGTGTACAAATAACTGAAAAGGAGCCTGAACTTCAACATTTCGGAAATAAATTTAATAGTTTGTAGATCTTTAAAAATGTATTTTTATGCAGGTGCAACATAAAATGTATTTGTTTTTAACTGTGTAATTGCAAGCAGTACTATGAAGTTGCACAATTGTGTTTTGTGCAACTCTACGCCAGCCCAGCTAGTGTATAAGTATTGAGATAGTAATGAAGGTTAAATAGTCGCACACCACAGGGCTAGCAGGGTATTTTCCTTTCTTTCACTTTAAAACCAAACAAGAAAATTAAATATAGAAAGCTATGTTAACACCAAGTTAAGCTTGTAAATGTCAACATACAAATATCAGTAAATGAAGAAATTACAATTCCTCTAGCAATGTTAATTCATCCATATAGTACTTCAAAGCTCTGGATTTTAAGATTCTATCTGTTCTCCAGGAAGGGTGTTTAAAAAGCAAAAACTAAACATACATACACTCAAACTCAATGTTACTTCCCTACTGTGTAAAATCATTTATGGGATGGATGAAAATGTAAGGCTCCAGAACTGTACTGTTCATAACTTATTGCTAGTTGCATAGTTATTGTCTCTCAACTAAATGCACAAATCTGTGTTAATGCAATGGTTTAGGTTACACAGTTAAAAAAAAAAAAAAAAAGATGAGACATTCTGAAGTTGAGGTCCCAATAACAACATTAACAAGGTCATATTGCATGTGTAGTGGGTCAGCAAATGTACACATTTTACAGTCTAAAAATATACTACACTAAGAAGAATAAAAAATGGAAGATACTGTCCATGCAACACACCCTGAGTTAACTTTGCTGTGGGAACCTTAATGTTTGTATTTCTTGACTAGGTTATTTTAGCTGTAGCACCAGAGTGATTTACATTTAAAAGGGTCTTCAACAACAATCTTTTCTCTACCGTTACATAACTCATGCAATGGCCTGTCACAAAGCAATCCCTGGAGTGCAGTGTGTCCCCTCTTCATATCCCACACAGGGGTTCACATCACCTCAACAGCAGGAAGAACAGAGGTAGGACCTATGACTTTTTCCCCTTGCTCCCCAACTCCCTTGCATCATGTTACATGGTGGCCTAAGGAGCAGACCCAGTGCAGCATCAGGGAAGGCTAGTGTGCCACTGGGCTTCAGGAAGTGTGGCACTGTTCTTCTTGCATTCTGGGAGGAATTGGTATTTCTGAGCCTAGCCAATCCCATGTCTGAATTTAGGCCCTCATTTTCCGCCAGGGGCCTAACACATGTAGGAAAGAAGTGAGTGAGTTTAAACTATAAATTTCTGACTCATTCTTCTACTGGGTGTTTATATATCCCCAAGGAAGAAGCAAAGGAGATTTTTCTCCCTGAGCCCATGAATCTCAGGTGATCCCACAGAAGGCAGTTCAGCACCATTCTCTCCTGCCCGTACTGGGCTACGAGCAGTTCATTATTTGCTTAGAAGGGAAATGGGATGCTTGTGAACATGAGTGCAGCAGTCCTGGAGAATTAAGTCCTATATACACCCAACGTGAAATTTACTCCAGAGTAGCAGATCAGCACCACTGAAGTCCAACTCGTGCCCTCAGAATAAGACTCCAACAGGGCACACACACCTTGTGTTGACCCTCTGTATGGGAGCAACTTTCACCCACAGAACTGATGCAGCAGACATAGCAATAGAGGAAGTGTTCTCTATACCACTCCACTTAAGTAATCCAGTGTGCAGAGGAGACCATATCTAGGAATGAGAGAGCAGGTCAGTCTCCATGCTCAAACCTTCATCTCTGTCATTTTTCATGGCAATCTTAGCAATTAGCATCAATTATAGTAGTGATTTTCAGGACATGGATAACTTGTTCCCTAAGCATTGGCAGAGGCTGCCATTCATTTCATATGAGGCTCCTCTTTTAGTTGTTGGACGACAGCTGCTTTTGGTCATTAGCAACTTGGGCTGATCATGAACAGACTGAAGAGCTCTGCCAGAGAGCATGAACTAACTCTAACCACTGAACTCTCCAAAGCTTCTATTTGTAATTTTGGGAAAGCAAAAAACAAAACAAAAACACAAAAAACAGCCCCCTCTCTCAAATGTTCCCTTGCCCTAAATGTTTAATAACTGTCCATCCAAAGAGTGTATTGTCTACCCTACATCATCTCTGTATTTTATGATTTGCTCAATATAATTTGACAGTGCTCCATTTACATTAGTCTGCAGCTCTGAAACTATTGTATGCGACACCTTGTTCTCCCCACAGCCCAGGAATTTTACAAACAAGTCAAGGCTTCTAAATACAGTTAGAAGAGCCCCACTACTGGCTGAGCACAAACGTAAATAGACTGGATGCAACAATATTTTTTATTATATTTAATACAAGTGAATAGATTAGAAGATCTGAAATGTTATAAAGCAATATACATACTGAATAAATAGCACAGGAGTCGTGTCTACATTATATAACACCGGCTAGTATTCAGAATACTTAAAATAAATCCAGTGACATTGGATAAAGTCCATAAAAATGCTATCCTGTCTTCCCTTGTATGAAATTGTTCAAGTATAAAAAAATCCAATACAGTGTAAAATATTAAATTCCAATTAGGTCAAGAATAAAAATAGCAAGTATTGCAGTTTCACAGGACAATGTAAAGCAGCATTCTCAAGCAAATGAAAAAACAGTCTACATACAGTTGTGTGGGGGGGGAAAAATCTGTACTAATGTATTTGAGAGGCCTACATGAAAAAATACTTAAGAGGGAAAAGCATGGAATTAGCAGTACTTAATGTAAAAACCTAAAAAGTGTTAATTTAAGAGTACCCTCATACAGTGCACATACTGAATTTAAATAAATCCAAGTCAACCTCTTTAATTGATTAGGTTAATATTTAATATGCTACATCTAAACCTGCTAAATAATTTATGCCATGAGATGAATACATAATTTTACAGTGTCACATCTAAAGTTGCTTTCTTTAGAGCGCAGCATAGTAAAACTTTCAAAATAAATATTTCTTTTTTAAATAGCATTACAATTAAGGCACAGTATAAATCACATACCATTAACCCTTGAAGAACTGCAATCTCAGTAACAAAAGTTGTCTCGTACTGTATGTTCTCTAATAAATATTTTTAAATATTCTGAAATAGATACTAAAATTGTACAAAGTTTCAAAAAAAGGAAAAAAAAGAAGTTCCCTTAAAACAGTTCTTAAAGGTTTAAATTCAGCAAGCTTCTTTCTGCCTTTATTCACAAACCATGAACAGATGCAATAAATAGAAAGAGAAGGCTGTTGTAGTAAAGGGCTGATCCTATTTCAGAATCAGAATAGCTGACACGAGCAGTTAAAGTTTCCCAAAAGTGAAACAGGATGGAGAGAGGGATTAGAAAGTGACAAGCTCATCAAACGAGCACAAGTGATGTGTTCTTTCCAGAACTGTCTGTGTTATTGATTGTCTCTACAGCTGTTGCACCCATTAATTCCACATCACTTGCTCCATAGTTCCACTCATCCAGAGGACAGATAAGAAAATAACTTTGGTGCCTGTCCACCATTTTATCAACCGGCCATGTTCCTCAGATTGTTCGATGCCCATTAATGAGATAGTGAGAAAATATTTTCTCACTAAAACAAGTTCTATAGGCCATGGTGAAAACTAGAAATGACAATCAGTGCTTTACACATTGTTTCAAAAAACTTAAACTTGATACAGGCTACATATTGCTCACTGATTTTTTTTCCCTGGTTTAACTTTTTCAAATATTTTCTCACTTGTAAAAGGCAGTTTGCTTCCCTGATATTGTAAAAAATACACGTTTAATTTTTTTTAAATATAAAGTCCCATTGTTACTCCTGCCATTCTTTCATGACAGTACATTATAGATTGTTTCTTCTCAATTGATACCTGAAACTGGTACCCCCACCCCACCCCTTCCCTAATAGCAACATGATTTGGATGCATGCTGTATGAAGACAGTGGAATAAAAAAATCTTTAACTTTGCAGTAGCATAGCTTTTCTTAAAGCTGCTTAGTTAAATGTTAATTGTCTTTTATTAACTACTTATATTGGAAGGCTGGAAAAAAGGAAGAGAAAGAAAGAGATCTATCTTTCTTCAGAAGTCCATCTGCTATTGCATGCGGTCTGCCTGTAGCTGTTGTGGCTGGTACTGACCAAAGGCTGCAGCAGCTGTCCCAGGTGCTGCAGCAGTGAGTGGTTGCTGGACTGCATAGCCATAACCCCCAGCAGTGACATATCCTGCAGCAGCTGGGGATGCTGCATACGGGTACTGGTCATAGGCAGCAGCGGCAGCAGCAGCTGCCGCAGCTGAGTATTGTGCATATGCCGCTCCAGTGTAATCAATGTAAGGCGTGGTGGAGGCAGCAGCTGCTGTAGGTTGGACATGTGGAATTACAACTCCTGGCTGCACAAAAGCCTGTGGATAGACATAATGAGCAGGTATCCTGTTGAAAGATGGAAAACAAAGTTAGAGGAAAACTTACGAATTTTAAGTACTATTTCCATATTCAGAACTAAAACAAACTCAATTTAGTTGTTGTTATGAGCATAGGGTTGCCACAATAGCTAAATTTATTTAATACACCAATGTATCATTTCAATAGCACAAAGAGATGCATTGCTCAAAAGCCCAGCATTAGGAGATGACTTAATAGCATTACACAGAACACCATCAAGCAACATCAAACGTGTTCACTTTAAAATCTTTAGAAGGGCCAGTATTTGGGATGTCAGTTTAAGACATCTGTAAAGAAGTTAAATTTGTTTATTCCAGATCCAAGCTTGGATTGTGTATTTTTAAAATAATCTGTAAGTGATTTTGTTGCCCTAATTCTCACTAACTTCATTGACTATTAGTAAAATTCTGTGTTATGAAGACTGGTTTTATTATAAAAACTATGCAATTTGACAGTATAGCCACTGTAATCAGTTTGCCAGTAGTAGATAATGCAGCTAAACAGGTTTTTTAGTTGGTCAATTCTGTAGCCCATCACTCTCCCCCCCCCACCCCCCAATCTTCTTGTAAAAAAAAAAATTGCATTGTGGCAACCCTACTTAGATTGCTATGCAGACTCAGCACACATTAATTTCTCTGCAACCTCAGTCACCCTTATTAAAAATTAAAAAAACACAGGCGACAAAGGAGTTTAAAAGTTCACAAGTGTGGTAAACACAGCACGAATCACACTTTCCAAACGAACTATAGTGCAGCTCACTTGGTCACAAGAGGCCATTGAGGAGAAGCTACATAGATGCTATTAAAATTCATAACAGTGATTCCTAAGTACATGTGCATCACACTTTTGTAAAGGTCATAAGGACACAAGGGTCAAACCTGTTTGACAATCAGGCCACTGATGTCCTGTTTTGTGCCAGCTTGTTTATTTCTATGCAAGACATACAGCATAGAGTTTTGGGAGATGGGGGTAGGATTAAATCTAAATAGATCTGGTGTTTAACAAAAGCAAAAACAAGTTTATGGCTCATTAAATAACTGTTTGAACAAGTCAATAGATACACTTTCTCATTTCCTCCTCCAAATCAGAGAACTTTGCTTCCTTAACTTACTAGCCTATGATTGAACTACTTTTGATAACAGTAGTAATCCTCTCACATCACACAGATCTGCATACAAAGTAATCCCACCATTCCATTGTATCGTGTAATATTAAAGACATTCTTTAGAGTAGAGTAATACCATGTTCATTATACATTTAATCCCCCAATCCTGCAATTGGATCCATGAGTAGACTGAAGTCAGTGGGGCTCTACACAGCCATAAAAAGTCTGCTTTTGCAGCTCCCAGTGCAGGATCAGAGCCTTAGACTTTGCACGAAAGTTAAAAATTTCCCTTTCCGGCTGAGTCCAAAGACAACTCCAGCCTTTTAGCATGATATTTACATTATAAACATAGATGGAAAATTGCAGCACTACCATTTGTCCTCTTCCTCCAGCTTTAAGAGCCAGACAGTTTTTTTGAAAATAAAAAAACAGTTTTACTTCCAGTTGTCAACAGTTCAATTAAATGGGACACTCAACTAAATTCATCCCAAGATTTAAAAAAATTATAAAAAACAAAGCATTAAATCTGATTGGCCTTTTAAATTATAAAAACTTAAAGACAATTAAACTCAGACAAACCCAGTAACTAAACATTTCTCCCTGCAAAGTTTGTAAACTAAACACTGCAGCTGTAATAACTTAACACAATTGAGTTATTTCATTTTCCATTGTCTGAGATGACTGCAGAAAATTAGAGCAACAAATGACAAAAAGTAGTGAAACTAGATTTTTACAACTAATTAATAAAAAAATGTTTACAACATTTTAAAGATGACACTGGCCCTTTAATCATGTTACTATCTTAGCTCTCCATTCAAAAGGGAAACACACAGTATCTGGTATTAGATACCAACCAGAATATAAAAACAATCATAGCATAGTTTTTACTTCTGACACGCTACTTTAAAAGGTTTATAAATTAATTAAAATGTAATTTACATGGTAGCTTGATTATTAGTTTAAATAATTTTTCAAGGGTCTTTCCTAAACCCTGATACAGAGAGTCCATTTAACATCCAACAGACAGTTTAACATCCACGTAGAAGCAAATGGGCAGCAGTAATTATGGCTTAAATATTACTTTAAACAGTAAGAAGACAGTAAGACATACTACATTTCTAGCTCTTTCTCTATGCGAACACAAATGACGTTACCGAGGATTTCTTAGAACACTTGTACATGTACTTAATTTCTTTTTAAAAACTAGATTGAAAGATACACATGCTCCCACTTAAACCCTTGTGACTTGTTTCCTTTAAGCCAAGAAACAAAACAGGTGGTGAATTACGAAACTATCCCTTTACAACAGCATTTTAGTCTGCATTATACATGAACCCTGTGCAGGCCCCCACCATCATGCCATTTCAGATGTGGTGATTGACAGTGTAAGCTGCAGTGGGGCTATTTTTGATCCATCGGTCATGAGACAAGGGTTTCAAGCAGAGTAAAATGACTTTATAAGGCCAAAGTAAACGTCTATCTACTGCAAAGGCAAGCATGCGTACATCTCAATGACACCGAAACACTGCTCTTTAATCTTTTGACCTCAGTTTCCCATTGTGCTGGGACACCTTAATAAAACAGTCAGGTTATTATAAAGAGTACTATTTTATATTAGATATTATAATATTGGGACAATATTTTAATTATACAACGGTCTTATGGCAAGGAAATTTTTTCCATTTTGTAGTACATAAATTTATTGCCTCAAGCTACTGCCTTAAGGAAAAAAAAAAAAAAAGACGCAATGTTTAGCACCAAGTAATTTTGGTGTATACAAATGCTCTTGCCATAAGACTTAAGATTTTCATTAACCTAAGCTGTAAGAATACTTTTGCAAAGTTAGAATGTTGATTAGGTTTAATACTATAGTAGCTGTATAAGTAACAGTAAACTGCCAAATATATTATTGTAAATGTTATGCATACAAAATACAATGGAAACAAAAAGACAGCCTAGGCTGATCTGGAATAGCTGCAATACATAGGAATTCAGTATTAATGGACAGAACAATTATGATACCATTGAATTCTTGAACAAGTAGTTACTGGACTCTCCATGAGACCTGTTCCTTCTGTTCTGGATCTTGCATTGCTTCATCTGTTCTTTGTAAGTACAGTTAACTAGCAGATTTAATTCAAAGTTCAATATTGAACAGCCTTCTTATACCAGAACAAGAGTTATGTATACACACTAAAAATCAAGCATGTTTTGGGGGTTAAGTTTGTGCTCAATGCCTTCTGCAGGATATTGAAAAATATATACATTCGGTTTTCTTTGACCACGGCAGTTTCATTCCACAACTGTTTCAAAATTATCAGCTGCCTGATCTTTTAATTATCAGCTGAGGTCAGAACTCTTCCCTCCATCCCTTAAAATCAATGATAAGGATTTTGTAAAACTTAGAGGTGACTTAGCCAGGGTTTGATATCAGCTAACCATTCGTTGGCTAGTTTGTCCTTTTGGGACCTAATTCGGCTCTCATTGAAGTCGGTGGAAACGTTTCCATTTACTTCAGGATCAGTCCTTACACAAACAGGGAAAAAGATCTAACTGTTCATATCCTATGTCCACCTCTCCCTTCATGCACGTAATTTTCCACTGATGTTACCTCAATGGAACAAAATAAAGATCTTTAAAAAAAATGCATTAATTCAAAATGAATTCAATAGCAGCATTTGGTGTTTCAATATAAAGCTATACTTTTATGAGTCACAGTGGGATAAGTAACCAACACTGAACTCTTCAAGGTCCCTTCCTGCCCCACATTTCTATGATTGTGGTCAGATTCAGCATGCCAGGTCTCACACATATAGTAAGTGAGATTCTGGATGTAAAGAGGGGGTGAGATCAGGAAATGTTACCTGGGTGGGAGAATTAACCTCTATAGCATAGAAAACAGAAACCAAAACTACAAGTGTTTTATTAACAGGAACTAATCGCGCTTCTCTTAGCTAGAGTAAAGCCATGGAGGTACCATACTCAGAATTAAGTATGTTCTCCCACTAAATCTGATGTAATGTGATGCTGAAAGTAACTGCATTTTGTCTGAAAGGTGGAACTATGACAGAGCACTGCTGACAAGAGCAAAGTAGAACCTCACTAATTTGCACTTTGCTAATTAATTCACATGCAAAAATGGCACTCTGCTATTTAATCCACACAAAAATGGCACTCTTCCCTTTTACTAGCAGAGCACAGTTCTGATGTTCCATATTACTTACTTTTACATAGCATACGGAAGTACACTTACTAGTAGTCACAGAAAAAATTGAAACTCAAAGTATGTTTCAGTGGAGCCCTGCTCTCACCTCAAAATATTACTCTTTACAGAAAAATTCTGTCCTTTTTAGCAGACCCAAACATTAAAATGTCTGAAAAATGAGCCCTTACACAACCTAGCCTGTTCCCCTTTGTCATAGTCATCACTCTCACTGTATTTTCCACTTTATGCATCCAATGAAGTGAGCTGTAGCTCACGAAAGCTTATGCACAAATAAATTGGTTAGTCTCTAAGGTGCCACAAGTACTCCATTTCTTTTTGTGAATACAGACTAACACGGCTACTACTCTGAAACCAGTCATCACTCTCTATCACTCCACTCAGTTTTCACTGCTCTCCCCAGCCTTAACTTTATCCCCTAAAATATATGCATAGATCAAAATAAGAGTTTAGTGGGAGATTCTTGGAAGTGCATCTCTTGAACATGAAGTTAGATTGTATAATCTCTTGTAACTGAAGGTAACAGCAAAGGTGCAGGGAACAAGGATAAAAATGAATACTGGATTCTACCAGTTTAAAACACATACCACCCCTTTTTGCAAAGTATGTCTCTAACTCAGATTGATATACAGTGTGTTAGAACCAGAAAAGGCTGATGGATTGGAGAAGAGAATCCATTTTTATTAAATCCCTTAAGTAGTACATAGTCCCCGTTCCTCCTTTCTTGCTATGCTAGGCAAGAACTTCCTCTTTTCCTCACGGCTGCACCTTTTGCATTCCACCAGCTCCTCTTTGTAACCCTGCTTTCATGGCCTTCTAGGTAACCCCTTCCCTAGTGTGAGTATCAAATTATTATCATATATTCTTTTCAGTTTCCCCACCATTTCTCCAAGAATATTAAGAGATACTTCCCTTCAACAAAGCCAGCATGATATATTTGGGAATATTATAAGAAGCAATAAAATAAAATAAATAAAAAATCATAAGTGAGCTTCAGGTACATTTTCAAAACTAGTTTCCTGATTATTACCATGCTTCCCAGACAACCACTAAACCACTCTACTGTGAGATAAGATGTTGTATGTGAAGTTTCTGGAAGACGGATTTCCCATCCCCACAACTTTTCCAAAAGGAAGACGATCAACTTTGAATGAAAAGCTAGCTTCAACTTTAACTATGGAGCAGCTACTGCCATTTCATAATACCAATGTACAGTATCTTAAATCTACACTTGTCAAGTAATTGAACAAAGTACATCCTTTGATGCATTCTCCTGCTTTGTTAGCTTATTTATTAATTAGCAAAATTCATTATTTTGCAATGACCCAGTCAGTGTGAATTAGTGAGGTGGTACAGGACAGAAAATTTAAGCAGATTTCACCTCCTAATTTTAGGTCTATAAAAAGCAAGTGTTAGAAGTACTTAGGAATAATATACTTGTATTTTTTTTTAAAAGGAAATGCATTACATATTAAAGTCTGATAGAGAAGTTAAAGACTGGAATTAGAAAGCCCAAGTGGAAGCACAATGTTAAACAAAAGAGCTCCACACCCCTTCATACCCCTCTCAAGGAACAAAACCAAGAACTATAAACATGCAAGCAATATGTTGATTTTCTTTATATAAAAAAAAAATCAAGATGTCACACAATTTAGCACTCAATACAAAATACAAATATGGTTAAAAAAAAGAAGTCACAGGCTACAGCTTGAAAGCAAGAAAAAAAAAGTCCCTTTGCTCCCCATGGCAAAGTCAACACTCCTCAACAACAAAAACAAAATTAAGAGACCCCAAAAAACTTTCACTACAGCTTTTTCAATTAAATAAAAGCACACAGTTTAGCTATCAACACCACTTCATTTCTGTAAAAAATAAAAAAAGCACACGGATGTCTATTGACTATATGAAAAAACATACATGCATCGTTAATCACCATTTTAGCTTGTTTGTTTTTGAGTGTACTGGTTACAGTGTTTAATTCCAAACAGAACTATTCCACCTCTTATCATCATATCCTTCTGATCAGTTATCTTAACTGTAAACGATCCCTGTCAGATTAGAAAGAGATAAATAACATTGAGTCAAGCTGGGAAAAAAATAAATAAATGGGGGGCACAGCGGTCTTGTATAAAGTCATACCACTTTGTTTTATCAGAGGGTGGTATGAGTCTGATCCGCTTGGGTTGGGACGGCTGCATACTTCGTATAGACAACTCGACTCAGCTATGGTCTTTAAAGCATTACCAAAGAGAACATATTTACAAGGTAGATGTTTTTAAGTCTGGAAATTTGAATGGCAACATTATAAAGTCAGTGACAGTACTGTGAGAGGCCACCCAAGGTTATACTTTGTTTGTGGACCTGTTTTATAGACTTACCCAAAAGGCCTCTGTATGAGAGCTGGATGAAGATGCTGAACACCAAAGGCAAAACCTACCAACAAAACACATCACATTCTCTATATGAGCATTCCATCAGCTGCTTATTTATGCTATACACACAGTAACCTTCACTAACAAGCACTAGTAAAGATGTTCAAAAGAGCGAAGAACCACAGGTTACAAAGAGGGTGTTTTGGATAATTTTTTTTTACAATCTAAACTGGAGGAATGTGATCTTGACTCTTGCCAATTTTCAAAAAGACAACTTATTTGGCAACAACAAGGAGAATTTCACTCAACTGTTATTTAAAAGCAAACGTTCTCTAGCAGCAAAGTCTAGTCCTTAACTCTAAAGCCTAAGAATTATAAACTGGATTGTAACTGGGTGAATATATGTGGTTTCTACAGACTTCATTGGGAGCCATGCATGCAAACGGAAGGGTAGAATTACTCATACTGTAATATACACTGACTTCTTACTTCCTGAAATATTCATACTGGGCCTGATTCCAAGCCCCTTAGTCATATGAGTAGACCCATTAACTTCAGTGGGAATACTCAGGTGACTAAGTACTCACATAGGTGACTATGTGAGTAGTCAGTCACCTGAGTATTCCCACTGAAGTTAACGGGTCTACTCGTGTGACTAACAGCCCATCAATGTCAGTAAGGGGTTCACAGTCTGGCCCCTTTAAAATATGAACATTAATGCGCTACTATATTCCCATTTATTTTGCTGTGAAGCCGTGGTATTGAACAGGGCATGAAATCAGTGAGTGAGTTTTGGATCAGATCTGGCCTTGTGATAAATCCATTCCTTTTTTCATTCAGTGCAATAGATTCCATGTGTTTTAGAAGTTCCCATTAAAAGACTGACTGTGTTAATAAGACTGGGCACATCTAGAAGTTCCTGTATCCTAGCAATAATCTTTCACCTCAATTATACTGTAAATGGTGTTTGTCATTTCATTCATAATATAGGGTCCAACAAAACGGAAATTCTGTATTGAGGAAATTTCTCAAAAGGGGACATATATTCCTCTATGTACAGTACACACGCACACCTTTAGTTTTAATGTTGTATGTAATCCATAACTTTTTGGCTATCTGTAAAAATGCTTTCATAAACACACACACACACACACACACACGAACTATACTCCAAGGAAAGTCGTGGCATTGCCTGAGAGGGACTTTTTTTTAAAAAAAACTTTAACTCAGACTGAAGTTTTGTTCTTCTCAGAAACTTTGTTGAAGGGCAGGGGAGGGAGAAAAGAGAGAAAGAGACATTCCTCACCTGGTTGCATTATCCTTGGTTTTGCTCCCAGGTATGCCAGGTTCACGTTGGCTTTCCTGCCATCAATGATAGGATTGGGATCTTTGCAAGCCCTTTCAGCAGCAGCTCTGTCAGCCATGGTGACCTTAACAATATACAGTGCTATGAATTAAACCACTTTTTCCATTGAAAAAGCAGCAGAATTCACCTTTTCACTAAAACAACCAGCTTCTCCCCACCCCCCAAGACAGTACGAAAAATATGAAGCCTCATCTCCCTAGATGTTTTTGATACAAAACTAATGGGCCTGCTTGAATAATTAAGATAAATGGGGTTTGTTTACATGAAGACACTGAGGATCTTTAACACAAATTAACAAAAGGCCCAAGAAGTTAAAATGCATTAGTTAAAGCACATTACATCCCGTTGTGAATGCTCTCATTCAGAAATAAAGGAACCTGAGTTCTTTAGCTTAAAACTCATTGAAGTACAAAAAATACCCTTCCTTTCCTTTGTTCTGTGTTTAATTGGTAAACAGACACAGAAATCAGGTTATTTTAAGCTTCTAGTTTGCTGCAGTATAATCCTAGGGGCGTGTACATGTATAGGAGCCCCCTGTACTACCACAGATAAAACTTCTAAGTCATATCAGTAAACAACCAGCTAGCCTAATTTGTTGCCAGAAATCTGCATGTAACTTTTCATGTACAAACCACGATCCAAATCCCCTCCATCAGGGATTCCTCATTCTTTCCCCCCTCCCTCAAAAAAATTAAATAACTCCTCAAAACAAAGTACCCTTTCCCCCCAATCAGACAAGCACTTTATCTAGGGCTGCCCTCTAGATCTACCCTGCCGCAGCATGCTGGCCTTTGCCTCACAAGAAGTTTCTCTCTGGCTTCAGGCACTTCTCAGGCTACACCTGTCTTCCCACCCCCACAGGGGATACAACGCTGGCTTCCCAGCTTGTTTTAGTTTCCCCAGAAAGCGGTTGGATCCCTCCCACCCACGAAGCGGACCCAAGCTAAAAATGATGCAAAGTAGCCACGGAGCAGCAGCGATAAAAACGATCCCCCAAAGAAACCCCCCCACGACTTACAAATCCGTATCCCCGGGACTTGCCGGTCTGCCTGTCGGTGATGACCACGGCTTCCTCGATCTCCCCGAACACCTCGAAGTACTTGCGCAGGCTGGAGTCTGTAGTGTGATAAGGCAGGCCCCCGACAAAGATCTTGGTGTAAGTGGTGTCCTTCTGGGTCGTGTGCATCTTCCGCGCCTTTCGCTGGCCCTGCCAGCCGGACAGCCCTAAGCAAACAAACGGGGAGAGTAGTGTGCGCCTGGGTGCGTTTACACGTGGTGGGAGGGGGGACTTATTCCGGAGTCAAACCCCTTTTGCAATTACACTGCGTTCCCTTTTGCAAACCAATCCGCCGCTGCCGCCGCCTCCGCCTTTCAGGGAGGGAGCCCCGCAGCCTCCAGCAGTTTTGAGGTAGGTGTTAGAAGAGGAGGATGGAGCGTGTCCAGGCTGGCGGAGGCAGCAGCAGTTACTGGAGAGAAATGCAGGGCCCGGACGCTAACAACGGAGTGGCTTTTCCCTGTTTGCTTTCCCCTAAAAGCCGGGGCACCCTGGGATCCTCCGCCTCCCGCAACAGGGGCGGGGATGGGGCGGGCCCTTCTCCGCCTATTGGCCCGCTTGGCCGCAGGAGCCGACACACAGCTGTTGCGAACAGCTGGGGGCCGATTCTCTTTTCTTGGGTCCGGCCGCCCGGGCTGCAGGGAAGGACCTGAGAGGAGCGCTGCACGCTCGGGTTTCCCCTTCAGGACAGGAGCGGCCCGAGCAGGAGAGGCGGATTCTCCCGGCTTGGTGTGAGCGGGAAGGGCCCTGAGGCTGATCTGTGGCAGGGCTCGTGGAAGTCGCTCGCCCACACCCTGGGGCGAGGTTTCTGCTTCAGCTGCCGCTGCCCTGCGGTCTCGCCGCTCCCCCTCCGGTGGGAGCATGGACGCTGGTAGAGCTGCTCCCTCGGCCCTTCTCTTCGCTCCCCCACCCCCCTTTCCTTGTGCAGTCACCACTGGAGAGAAAGAAGAGACCGAAAGAGCGCGGAGGGGCCGGCCTGGGGGCTCAGAGCCCCAGGGGTATCTAGCACAGGCCCAGAACTCCTCCGTGGGCCATACAGGTAGGGGAATTTGAGGCGGGAGATTGGTAGGGGAGAGGCAGGAAGGGGGGCAAAGGTAATAGGAAAGAAAAGGACGTAACAGGGAAGAAAGGGGAGTGAAAGACAGTTGTGCATCAGGTAGAATTGGGAAAACAAAGCTATTCACCACTACTCCCCCCTGCCCCTCTTAGGGCTACTATTGACTCTTCCCTCACTCCTCTGTGCTCATTGCCCCTTGGGCCTTTTTCTTTGAACCCACCCCTGCTATAAATAGAAGTCACCTATCAATGTGCAAATGGGATTTTATTGTCAAAACGGTGTCTACGTTGATCATGGTATGCATCTGCTGAAGTGAGCTGTAGCTCACGAAAGCTTATGCTCAAATAAATTGGTTAGTCTCTAAGGTGCCACAAGTACTCCTTTTCTTTTTTTGATCTCTCTGTAGCTTCCCTTACCAGAGTATCTGTGTGCCCTGTAAGATTAAAGTACACAATTTACCTGTAGAGTACCTCTAGCTCTTTCATTCTGCAGGCTACTTCACACAAGAAAGCCCTATGGCCCACCTCCGTTCCTAAATTCTCCAACATCAATATAGGTGGTTTTCGAAATGCTCCCTTCCACACATCAGGAAGAAAGGCTCTGCAGACCCTTTGTGATCCATGATTGGCAGTTTGAGAAGTCTCTTTCCTCCCCTCTCCAGTGATCAGGTGTTCAAGGTTAAAAAGAACTAGATAAGTTCATGGAGGATAGGTCCATCAATGGCTATTAGCCAGGATGAGCAGGGATGGTGTCCCTAACCTCTGTTTGCCAGAAGCTGAGAATGGGTGACAGGGAATGGATCACTCGATGATTACCAGTTCTGTTCATCCCCTCTGGGGCACTTGGCACTGGCCACTGTCGGAAGATACTGGATACAGGATAGATGGATCTTTGGTCTGATCCAGTATGGCTGTTCTTAAGCCAATCTGCAAATAGTCCAGTCTGTTTCCTGATTCAAAATATTAATGAACTTCCTGGTCAGGGAATCTGTTTATCCCTAATGCATGTTGTTTTTTTATTATTACTTATTATACAATTTACCTTAAGGGACAGGTGCAGTACCTTTCACTTCTAGGAGTGTCACACACACACACAATTATTCTATGTTGTTTCTTTTTGAATTACAAATAAAAATATTTTAAAAAAGAAATACAGAATTGGAAGGTTAAAGTGTGTTGAAAAGCATTACAGAAGAGATGTTGTACTGCTGTAAGTGACACTCAATCCTGGCAACACTTCTGTAGTCAAAATGGCGTCTACGTTGACCTAAGCATGAACTAACAATCTGATCATAAATAAATAAATTGTGTTTTGGCTGAATGTACCTGTTTATAAAATGTTTCTTCCTGGAAGCATTTTTTTAAAGCAAGAAAATAATTGTTACCAGCTCTTAAGTTAGAGGAACATGATCATTACTTGCATTAGATATTTTTCTTTGTATGTTTTTGGCTTGCACGTCAATTTGGAACATTACTTTGTGCTCTGAGACCCGTACCCAAACTTTTCAAGTTGTACATTTCAAATTGGGTAGACTTCTGGGTATGTTTGGAAGCCAAAATTATAGAAGACATTTTTGAATCATGGGACCCTATTGTAATACCCTCTTTTTTAACTGAAGCAGAACTCCTTATGGATGCTAAAGGGGAAATCTGCTTAAAAACGGACAGTATGACATAGGCTCAGGGGCTGTGCATATGCAGGCCTTTATACCGGTGTCCAGAGCCGTCTCTAGGATATGGCAAATTGGGGCCACTACCCTGGGCCCCGCGCTTTGTGAGGATGTGGGCAAAAAGTGAGGCAGGGGGCAGGTGGGGGGGCAAGGAGGAGCCCCCTTATCAATCTCCCCCTACCCTCAGTGCCTATCGCCGATCAGCTGTTTCGTGGCATCTGGAGATGCTGGGTGGGAGGGGAGAGGAGCGAGGGTGCAGCGCGCTCAGGGGAGGGGGGGGAACTCAGTGGGGAAGAGGTGAGGTGGAGTAGGGACAGGTAAAGGCAGGGTGGAAAGAGGTGGGGTGGGGCCTTGGGGGAAGGGCCTGGACAGAGCAAGGGGGAGCCCCCCTCTCCCCTGGTAGATAGAATCTCTGCGCCTATGCCCCGGGCCGCGCACCCCACTAGGGATGGCCCTGCCTGTGTCATATTCCATTGATTTCCATGAACCTTCAGATAGGAGGAGTCTGCATTCAGCCTTGTGGTCATAATCTCTGTACTTGATTGAGGACATAAGGTGGGATCCATGAACTGATTTAGGCATTGCAATGCTGAGTGTCAGAGTGCGTAACTTTTAGGCACCTAGAAAAATCACGGGAACTACACTGAGATCCACAAAGCTGAGTCAGTCACCTAGGCTTACTATACAATGAATTGGAGCCAACATTCTCTGTTTTGCAACCACAGCACCAATTCTGCAAACACTCTTGCACATGTTTAGCTTTAAGCATGTGAGTTATCCCACTGAAATCATAAGTGAGGTGTAAAATGGTATTAAGGGGACTGCTCATGCACATGCTTAAAGTTAAGCACATATGTAAGTGTTTGCAGGACCAGGGCCTCAATTTACCACCTGCAAATACCAAGCAAAGAGAAAAGTACCAGGGTCTAAGCTTAATAAGGGAACAAAATTCAGCAGCACTGTCATATTAACTTACACAATTCTTTTTGATGTGTACAAGATTTGAACAATCTCCCATTGGTTGATAAGGCAATATAACAGGGATGGGTGAAACTATCCACTTACAGTATATGTTTCATAGTATAATGTTTAATAAAACAAAGCACACCAGGGGAAATGATATGCCAAGTCTTGCTCAGAAAGCTCCTCCCAGATTTCACACTGGATTGTTTTTTTCTTTTAAGAGATCATAGTAGTTTTACCAGGGAGGCCTTGACCTGGAACAAATGTCTTATTGGAGTGAATTATTTGGAGCTGCAATGAGGAAATGACTGAAGCAGAAACACTTCCACAAATAAAAGACTTCTTATATTAAACATTTTGCTCTCTTGAGTCAATGGGCTCATGTTTAGAAAGATCAGTTGTTTATGGTCTGTTTAAAAAAGTTATAACCAGCCTGCTGACCATCCATGATAGGAAGTGGCTGACCCGCACTCGCCAAACACCCACCACGAGCAAAAACTAGGTTGCCTATGAGCAAGTGAGTGCTCTCTCATTCACCTGTCTAGATCAGGGAAGGTGTAAGTAAATCCAAGGAGGGAGATGATGTTTATTAATTCTGATGGGGATGGGTAAGGGGAATTCAAGATTTGTGGTTGGTTTACTTTTACAAGATTTGTTACAGCATGCGCCTAGAAAGATAGCATAATTGTTTTTTGTTATAAGTCTAAATAAATATATATAAAAGTAACGGGGCCAGTTTCCTATGCAGTTGAAGCTTCTGATATTTCCTCTTTCCAGAGAAGCAATCATTTTCCACCTTAGTTCTCATTTTCTCTGTAATTCTTGCCATGAGAGGACACATTTGTTGTAAACCCCTCACTCAGGCATAGTTTTTAACTTTTTCTATACCGATGACTAGATCAGAGTCTCTGGGTACATCTACACTGCAATAAAAGAGCCTTGGCCCAGCCACAGCTGGTCCAGGTCAGCTAACTCGGGCTCACAGGGTTCAGGCTGTGGGGCTATAAAATTGCAGTGTAGATGTTTGGGATAGGGCTGGAGCCCAGGCTCTCAGACCACACAAGGCAGGAGGGTCTCAGAGCCTGAGGTCCAGGCTGAGCTTGAACAGCTACACTGCTGTTTTGAGCCCTGTGAGCATGAGTCAGCTGACTGAGGCTCTGAGACTTAGTGCTGTGGGTATTTTATCACAGGGTAGACTTATCCTATGTGTCCTGTCCTTGCCTTCCATGCAAAGATCTGCCTGATCATTTTTGTGGGGTAGTTTTTTAATTTTTGTCTCTCCTGCAGCTGACAAGTTCACATATAATGGATTATTTATGCATTTATATGAGGTGCGGAGGCATTGGCTGTCACCAGCTTTTTTGTTTCCATCAATCACATGCTAGCTTTGGGTGCATCATGAAACTTAGCATAAAAAGTGCAGCAGCATCCTTCCTAAAAATGTCACCTAGTAATAGAACTGAACAGGAATTTTCTAACTGAACAGGGTTTAATTGAAAAAGGACTGTTCTGATCATCTAGTCTAATCACCAGTATAACGCAGGCCATAAAATTTCACCCATGACTCCTAATTTAGGAATACTAAAGTTTTCACATCTGAAATAAGGGCTTCCTGTGGAGTTTTGAACCCAGGATCTTTGGTTCCATGAGCAAGAATTAGCACACTTAGGCATTAAGCCAGTTATTGTTCATGATGAGGATTCTTCTACAGGAAATTTCAGCTGAGTTTAGGCTTCTCTTAAGGAAGGAAACAATCCTTTGAGATGCACTCATTTTCTTATAGAGCCACCAGAAATATCTTTCATATCATGTGAACTAAATCACAGAGGTTGCTGGGATGCATCCAAGGGCAGAATTGAGCCTTGTCCGTTTTAGACTTTTGAATCCATTTAATACATGACCTTTATTTTGGGGGAAAACAATGAGTAATGTCCTCCCTTTCACTTCAGGCCTTTAGCCAACTTAACAAGTTTAATTTGTTAACATTATCGATTGAAAATTGAAAATAATTTAGTCACCAATAAACCCCCTAAATGTTGATTAATGCCCACATTTTTTATAATTTATTCTGCAGACATCTGTGGCTCTCGTTTTCATAATTGCCAGTATACAAAGGTATATTTATTTTAAACAGAAACCTAACCCATGTTATTATATGATTCAGTCTAATACACTATTAAACATTTAGTTAATGGTGTATTAATTAAAGTAGATATTTTTCTCTGAAACAAGTATAAGGATTATAATAATTGTTGAATAGTTCAACACATACAAGCCACAATATATTAATATACTAATGTTTAAACAAATGTAACCGTGTAAAACTATTTAGCCTTAAGGTCTCTATTATACAGGAGGTCAGATCAGATGATCACAATGATCCCTTTTGGTTTTATAATCTATGCATCTACGGAGAGAAATCTAAGTTTGGGCTAGCACATTCTCTGGAGCAGATGGGCTGGATGCTGGGTCTTCCACCCTGCTAACATAACCACTGGATTATAGAATCACTCTCAACTTGATCGCTTTCTCTGGCGCAATGACTCTTTATTTAACCTCAGTGGAAGAGCTTCAAGGGGAGAGAGGGCTGCATCAGAATAGCCCATAGCTCAGTGGTTTGAGCATGCTCCTGAGAGATGGGAGGACCTCTCCCGTTCAAATCCTTTCTCCTCCTCCAGCAGCCTGGGGAATCGAACCTGGGTTGCCTATCTCCCAGGTGAGTGCTCTAACCACTGGACTAAAAATTACAGGGTACACAGCACCACTTTCTCCTTTGGCTGCGTTGCATGGAGTGAAGCAGGTGCCTAACTAATTCTCACCAGAAATGGCTTAGGTCCTAGGCCATCTGGCTGCAGGAGAAGGGTTCCTGGTTGCGGATTGCAGCAGAGATAGGCACCACCATGCAGTCTAGACTTAGGCACCTATCACCATGCAAGAGGAGGGGGCTTAGAAAACACTCTTCTCCTTGGTATCTCTCATTGGCTAGTTTAGGTGGTTCCCTGCTTTGCATACTGGCTTTTGTGGATCACATGCTAAGGCACCTGTCATTCTCCATTCACTGTATAGGGAGTCAGGGCACCTAATTCAGGCTTTGTGGATCACAGTTTATGCCTGTGAGTTTCTAGGCACCTAAAAATTAGGTGCTACTATGCTGGGTGTTGCAGTGCCTAAGTCCCTTTTTGGATCTGGGCCACTCTTCTTTGTGACTGTTTGGTCCTGGCTATTCTCTACCACTTCAGGGTTATGCCCTTAAAGGATTTTGTTTCCCCATCATGCCTTTTTTGTGACTGACCCTTTAAATCTGGCAGAACCATAGCCCTTTGCTCCCTAAGGTAGCCATTTTGAAACTGACTTCTGCTGCCTAAGACTCCTTCTCTCCTACTTGGTATGTACTCTGTGTTCCTGTTGATTTTCCTTTCTTATTACCAAGGAGGTGGCATGTTTTCATAGTGCTTCAGAAAATAACAGCAACAACAATGTCAATGATAGAAATATAGAGGATGGAAAGAGAAGAAATTTACTAATTTCACTTCAATGGCTCCATATCTTGCGTAATAATTAGACATAGCAGTAGTAATGTAGGGGCTAAGTTGTATTCTTGATTACACCTGTACAAGCTAATGGAAATCAATGGGGCATCACAGACACAGCAGCAGAATTTAGTCCTTGGTGTGCAATATACTTGGGAGAGTAAGTGGCCCCACACTGACATCTTAACAGTAGTGCAATGCAAATACTGCATAGTGTGTCCCCTATGTGTTGCAGAGCCCAGATACAACTGAGAGTGTCTGTGTAGATCCCCATAATAGAAAAATCTTATGCAGCAGAGTGTAAATACATTGCATCAGATATAATTTTGCATGCACACAAAAATGGAGGCTGTTTACAGATTTTACTCTTTGAGCCTGGTGTTGAGCTTGTTCTGTTCAACTCTGCTGACTTCAGTGCAGTTAATTCATGATCAGGGCTTCTGATTTTAGGTTTTAAATGATAAACACCAATAAAACATTCCCACACACTTAGTGTTTATCTAATAAACACCAGAAAAACACTGGAGATGGTTACTTGTAACCAAAGGTTTGTCTACATAGAGTAGTAATGTGGATTATGGGGGTGTGATTTCTAAAGCACACTAATGGGGTTGTGCATTAACTGGTCCATGTAGAGCTTGCTGGTGCTCACTAAACGTTCCCTAGTGCATTTTAACATAGTGCTGTTTGAAACATTAGTACATTAAAATGCACTAGGTAACATTACTAAGAGATTACTTGTTACAGTATATATTACTATAATGAGTAACATATACAATATACATTATTCATTACAGTATATACAAAGAGAGAGACCTGAAAACCCCTGAATTTTGGACAACTACATAAAACTCCAACATTGGTAGCAGTAAATCCTGAAAAATGAAATTAATAAAACCCTGAAATTAAAAAACCCTGAAGCCCAATTATGATTTACACTGAAGTGAGACCAGAATCAGAACCAAAGACTGAGGTTGCTAGTTGGAATCTTTTGCCAAAGTCTTTAACTTTTGAAAATAAATATCAATTGACGTTAATAATGAAACAAACATACAAATCTATGTCATAGTAACTAAGTGCTTCCCAAGTAAATTAGATCTGAGTGGACTTCTTGGAGTTTTCTATTCTTCTCCCTTTCCTGGTTATAGGAAGCTCTATTCAAGATGTACATATGCCTTTTTTTTGGTGTGGGACAATGAGCAAGGCTTAACTTGCAACACTCTGTACCTGTATCCATTCAGTGGTATGCAGGAGATGCAATATTCAGTTTCTCCTGCTGTAACTCACTGTAGTGTTCTGTGGATTAATTAGTGAATGTTATAACTGTTCTTTGAGAATGTACTGTATAGTGCTAAGTATTGTTATGAGTCATTGCTGTATAAGCACTCAGGATGAAACTTCCCAAAGAAAGAATTGAAGATGCCATGCAGTAATTGCACCCAGAGTCATTAAGGGAATTGTGGGAGTCAAAGCTCTGTCTGGCAGGTGAAGCTCTGAAGTTCCTTTGTGTCACAGAGCAGGTGCACAAAGGGAGAGTGAAAGCCTAGGCTCACCATTTTAAGCCATGTGGTCTCCCTGAGCAATCTTAGACTAAGGATTTGCTAGATAAAATTTGCTAGATAGGCATAGGTACTGGAACTAGAGGTTCTGGGGGAGCTGCACACCCCCACCCCCCGCTTGAAGTGGTTTCTGTCCTATAAAGCATTTATAGTTCGATTCAATGGCTCTCAGCATCCCCATTATACAATTTGTTCCTGCACCTCTGCCCTGTGTGTTGTTTGTCTGAGGAAACCGGACTCATTTACATCTTATAAATATGGGGTTGCCAGGTGTCTGGTTTTCTACTGAAATGCCCAGTTGAAAAAGGACCCTGACGGCGGTGCTGACTGCGCCGCTAAAAGTCCGGTCAGTGGTGCAGCAAGGCTAAGGCAGGCTCCCTGTCTGCCCTAGCTCCATGCGGCTCCCGGAAGCAGCCGGCATGTCTGGCTCCTCAGCACAGGGGCGGCTACGGGGGCTCTGCATGCTGCCCCTGCCCCGAGTGCCAGCTCTGCAGCTCCCATTGGCCAGGAATCATGGCCAATGGGAGCTGCCAGGGAGGTGCCTGCGGGCAGCACACAGAGCCCTCTGGCCCCTCTGCCTAGGAGCCACAAGGACATGCTGGCCGCTTCTGGGAGCTGCCTGAGTTAAGGACTGCCCAGATGGAGCCTGTCCGCCAAATCCCCTCCTACACTCCAACCACCTTCACCAGCCCTGAGCCCCCTCCCACACTCCAAACCCCTCGTCCCCAGCCCTGAGCCCCCTCCAGCACCCTAAGCCCCTCATCCCCAACCCCACTCCAGAGCCTGCAACCCCAACTGGAGCCCTCACCCCCTCCAACACCCTAACCCCCTGCCCCAGCCTGGTGAAAGTAAGTGAGGGTGGGGGACAGCGAGCTTAAAAGGGAGGGAGGATGGGGGGCAGGGCCTCAGAGAAAGGGCAGGGGGCGGGGCAAGGGTGTTCAGTTTTGTAGGATTAGAAAGTTGGCAACCCTGTGCTATATAAATGAACAAATTACACTAAAGAAATAACGGACCTCATACCATTGATTTCTGTGCCATATGGGGAAACTGGCCTGCAAGGACCTGGATTCTGCTACTGCTCAGCAAAGGGGCAACAATACTGTAATAAATACATCTCTGCCCCTTCAGAAGATGTATAGGCCCTAAGGGCCTGATCCTCAAAGGTATTTAGGCACCTAATTCCCGTTCAAATCAATGGGAGTTAGAAGTCTAAATATCTTTGAGGAGCTGAGCTGAAGAAATCCTAACACTATATGCGGCTGTGTGTATACAAATGTATCTGAAAGCGATGAATAAGCAATACCTAGGCAGTTAATTTAGATGCTGCTGATGTTGCTGAGGTCCTTAATATTAAGAGCACAAACCTGTGGCTGATGATAACTTAGTGTAACTTAAATAATTGATAGTCATGCATCTGAAGGTATAAATTAAAAGGCTGTCTAATTTTTCTTTTGGGAAAAGCAATAACATAGTTTAACTGAAGAAGCCCCAAAGGCTATCACCTGCAATTAATTATTTTTACGGAGGCATTTTATTTTATTCTGTCAGGATCACTAGGAGTAAACAGCTTGCCAGTTTACCAAATGTTCCCAGCTACTGAATTCAGTGGTATCAATGTAATTGTATCGTCAGCCTCTTTATTTATTTATAATCACCATATGCCTGTCATGTCCGAGACCAGTGGATGTCATGTAGTCATTCATTAGGATGCTGAAAACAACAAAGCCCCCCCCCGATTATATTGCACTCCATTCATTCTTGCCAATGCTTTATTTCAACATGTGATAATGACCTGTGGGACATTTGGTATACAGTGTCACAGTATAACCAAATTAATATGTCTTGGATATTTGAACCAGTAATAATGTCATCAGAATGCTTGTGGCCTAAACCCTTACAATTATTCTGTAGGATTGAAGACAAAAATCAAATACTTCCTCTTTTGTTTTCCAAATAAAAACACAGTCTTGGCTACTGGGAGTTGTATTTCTGTTACAGTTCCATAATGCCCTGAAACTGTGAAAGTATTCAACTGGTAATGTTAGACATTGCTTTGTCTTGTAATCATCACATTTGTGAACAGTAAAGTCCCACTAAAAAAGGGAACAAAATGTCTAATCAGCGCTCTGTTCAATATACGGTACACAGGAGATAATCTGACTTTATGCTAGCAAATCTTAAATCCTATTGTAGATTGACTTGGTATCTGAAAAGTACACTTGCATTTTTATGTTAACATCTATGTGCAGGAGACATAATTTTATCAGTCATAATCATCATAATTTTATCAATTTCCCTGCCAATGTACAATTGCTACCTATAGTATGTTCTCAAGTGCATTGGCAAATTTACTTGGAAATTACTCAATTTACGAGGCTTCCACTACTTTTCTTGGGAGATTATTTCTCCATCTTCACAGACTTTACTGTTTTGAATTTTTTTTTCTCTGATATCCATTTATCTAGCACCTGTTGCTGTAGCAGCCAGGTGATAATTAGCCTAATTTTTCTGTTGATCATTTTAAAGTTAAACCCCTAAACATAAATTGATAGGCCCTAGATTTGCAGCCCGATGGGAATCTTGCCTCGATAAGGACTGCAGGAACAGACTTAGAAAGTTCCAACTATTCAGTGGCCAAAATTCAGAGCTACTGAAACTGTGGATGAAAGTCACCAGTCTAGTATATGGCGATATAATAGGTACTATGAGTGTGGCCTGCGGTACAAGATATGCCTCTAGGGGATTCAGAACACACATAAGTAGGTGTAACTGGAGCAAGCTGTAGGTGGGGGAACCTGTTATATGGGCTGAGGAAAAAAGGTGAAAGGTTCATCATTACCCAAATAATAGGGGCATGTGGGATGAGATGGACATATGGTGGTTTAGTACTAGTGCAAGCTAGAGGTAGGTTGATGTCTAATGCCTGGCAGAAAATAAAGCTGTCCCAAGCTGGTGTAACTGCAGAAGAGATCACACCACACACTGATGCTGGCAAAAATTCAAAGCTTCCATATGGTTCCACCCACATCATGTCACCAGTCAGGTGTTAAGAGCTCTGCAAAGGGAAATCAAGCAGCACAGACGAACGAGTAACCTCAAATAAATGTGGTCTTGCAAACCAGCTGAGGTGCCAGCTGGAGAGTGAAAGGCAGAAGCTGAAGCTGGGCACTCACCACCCACCTGCCTGTACCTGCCATGGGCAATTGAGAAATGGTCTCCTTACAAATCTAAACGGCATTTTGAGACACCTGAACATTTATTTGCCCCGTACAATGATAGCTGGATGGCTAAATACAATCTTCCCTCCCCCAGTCCCACTCACCTCTAAAGAACTGCGTGCACACTCCTATCTTGGTAACTGACGAAGCCGTACGTGCTCAGAGCTGCCTGCTGGGGCAGACGCCCGTAGGCTGCATCGCCACACCCACGCAACTTGCTCCGTGGCTGCACTTCGTGTATGCAGAATGAAGAAGCCTGGGATGAAAAATACTGTGGGTGAAACTCTCAGCTGGTATAAACTGGTATTCACTCCAGCAAAGCGATGGAGCTATGCCTGTTTACACGATATGAGGATCTGGCCCTGTATCAAGATTAGACATAAAGGGTATGTCTACACAGCTGCTGGGAGCAAGTCTCGCAGCCTGGGTTGACAGTCTTGCCTTAGTGGGTGACGCAAAGATAGCATGAGGACCTTCTGGCTTGGGCTGCAGCTCAGGCTCTGAAGCTGGGGGGTTGGTGGGGGGGGAAGCTTTAGAGTCTGAGTTCCAGCCTTAGGTGAACATCAAAGCAACAGCTACACAGTTACTTTTAGTGTCCCAGCTAGAGGCCCACTAATGCAAGTCTGTGAACCCAGGCTGAAGACTCCTTCCCAGCAGCTGTGCAGACATACCTAAAGGCTAGTGAGCAGAAATACATTGGTGGTGGTAAAAGACAGATGTCACTAAACCTAGTGTATTATAATTGCAGATGATTAAATGGATAGTCAGCAAAACCTACACTCAAATCGGCCTTGTAGCATAACGTACATCTGTGCTGGCCTAAATCAGGCACTTAGTTCAGGAAGCAGAAGGTGAATGTGTACGCACCTTGTGCAGAGAAAAATGCATTAAAATGCATGGACCCATGCAACCAGCTGTTATGCTGGTGGCAAATATGACACCAACATTACACTGTTTAAAGGAGAGGCACTGAAGAATTAACTTCTCCACTTGAAAGATGGTGATTTTTATAGGTAGACAGAATTATCAATATTGAAATTTGTCCAGGACACCAAGTTAATGCTCTTACCCTTGAGGGAAAAAATAACATGGAATCTTCCCATGTCCCCCAAAGGTTAGGACATCTGTTGTACATTTTATCTGAAAGATGACCCCTCCAGCAGCATAGAGTGCTCCTTAGCACCATGCTAGAGCATATTTTCAGAAGTGACTCAGGGTGGAAGAGCAGCTTGCACTAATCCACCATAGCTTCCTGCAGCACCGTAGCTTTTTCTAGAAATCTCGAATCCAGATGCTGGCAAGAATCCAACCCTGCTTAGCCGATGAGATCCAATGAGATCATGGCCCAAAATGTTATGGCTTCAGAACTGCATGCTCTTCAACACGCAATAAAAGTAGACATTCTGAGCCTGCTGCCATTTAAACTGTTGGAATTTTGTCATCAGAGTTAGGCCTAGAGTAAATTAAAGTACAATTTCAATGGCAAGATAATTCATATTTCACAATTTAATCAAAAGACAAAAACAAAAGGGAAATTCTAGAAAAGTCAGGTTATATTTTGTAGCTGTCTTCTCCTTAATTACTCTGTTTGAATTTACACTGACAAGGGTACAGCATGGGCCAGATCTAGGTGTCTTTTAAGTTAATGGGTTTTGTCATCCGCTACAATGGAGCTTGTGTGTAGTATACAAAGGACAACGTCCTTAAAAAATATTGCTGTAGAACATAATGTATTGGTGTAGATTATTTGTTGTGTGTTGGCTAACCAATGAGCCAGATTCTGGGCTCACATGTGTTTTATACTGTTGTAACTCCAACAGAGTTATTTCAGTGGAAGTCAGGCATAAATGGAGTCCAAATCAAGCCCAATGAAAACAAACAATCAAAAATACCTAGACAAAATAATGAACCTGGAACATTGACCGCAAATGTTCTATTTCTTGGAAGATATAAAATTCCCTCTTATAGACTCAAAGACTTTAAGGCCAGAAGGAACCGTTGTGATCATCTAATCTGACCTCCTGCATATTGTAGGCCACAGAACCTCACCAAACCACTTCTATAATAGACCCTTAACCTCTGGCTGAGTTACTGATCTCTTCAAATCATGATTTAAAGACTTCAACTTATGGAGAATCCACCATTTACTCTAGTTCAAACCAGCAAGTGTCCAATGCTGCAGAGGAAGGCAAAAAAGGAAAGAAAGAAAAAAGCCCAGGGTCTCTGCCAATCTGACCTGGGAAAAAATTCTATCCTGACCTCAGGTATGGCGATCAGTTGGACCCTGAGCTTGTGGGCAAGACCCACCAGCCAGACGCCTGGGAAAGAATTCTCTGTAGTAACTCAGAGCCCTCCACATCTAGTGTCCGATCTCCGGCCGTTGGGGATATTTGCTAGAAGCAGTCGCAGATGGGCCACATGCCATTGTAGGCAGTCTCGTCATACCATTCCCTCCCTAAGCTTTCCAAGCTCAGTCTTGAGGCCAGTTAGGTTTTTTGTCCCCACTGCTCCCCTTGGAAGGCTGTTCAAGAGCTTCATTCCTCTGATGGTTAGAAACCTTCATCTAATTTCAAGCCGAAACTTGTTGATGGCCAATTTATAGCAATTTGTTCTTGTGTCAATATTGGCACTTAAAACTTAAATGACTCCTCTCTCTCCTGGGTATTTATCTATCTGATGTATTTATAGAGAGCAATCATATCTCCCCTTAGCCTTCATTTGTTTAGACTAAACAAGGCAAGCTCTTTATATCTCCCCTCATAAGGTAGGTTTTCCATTCCTCTGATCATCCTAGTAGCCCTTCTCTACATCTGTTCCAGTCTGAATTAATCTTTCTTAAATGTCAGATGGTTAAATCAGATGCGAACTGCAGTCTGTAGAAATAAATTTTGCATTTGCTAATGGTAAATTTAGAGATATTCATTCTATTCTTTAGTTTCTATTCAGTTTCACCAAAGTAACATACTATACTCCTATACTCTTTTTTGGATTGTCTGTCAGGCAGTCTAGAGTAGCTTGCATGTGTGAGTACCAACCTCAGGGCAGACTATCAAGAAACAGGGCACAAACCCCTGGTTGTATATTCTATAATTAGATTTCACCAACCAGGTAACAAGTGTGAACTCCTAAAGCACTATAACAGCCTTAACATGGAGTCACAGACAGTCCTCCTGGGTACTCTACTCCAGTGGTTCTCAAAGCCGGTCTGCCACTTGTTCAGGGAAAGCCCTTGGCAGGCCGGACCGGTTTGTTTACCTGCCACGTCCTCAAGTTCAGCTGATCGCGGCTCCCACTGGCTGTGGTTCACTGCTCCAGGCCAATGGGGGCTGCGGGAAGGGTGGCCAACACTTCCCTTGGCCTGCGCCGCTTCCTGCAGCTCCCATTGGCCTGGAGCAGCGAACTGCAGCCAGTGGGAGCCGTGATCAGCCAAACCTGTGGATGCGGCAGGTAAACAAACTGGTCTGGCCCGCCAGGGGCTTTCCCTGAACAAGTGGCGGACTGGCTTTGAGAACCACTGCTCTAGTCTATATTGCCACCCAGGCAAGCCTGCTTTTGTGTCCCTTATACCAAAAATCACAACAATATTCAGGTTACACCCAGTCTCAAAGGACCAGTTACTTACCCCAGAGCAATTGTACCTCAGATCTCGAATCAAAGACCACTCTTTTAGCCAATCCTGTAATTCTAACTAAACAATTGCTAACTAAGAAAAAGAAATGAGAGATATTTGCAAGGTTAAAGTAGGTAAACATACGCACGTGAATGAGATACAGTCTTAGTCTCCAGAAGGTAGTAGTAGCTGCTATAATATGCAGGCTCTATATGTCCTTATGGCTAACCCAAACCAAGCAGCTTGGGGTTCCTTTGCATATGATTAGAAATATTGCCCTCTCTGAATTCCAAGTAGCATAGTGATAACAATTCCTCCTTGACATGGATTTTTATGCCTTTCCCCCAGAGTTGAAGCTGTGATGGGATGAGAGGGCTTGCGCACGTACAGTCTTCATGGGTGTGGGGGAAGCCATCCACAAAATATTTTGATTACTGATGTTTCACAATGGCTTGTCTGGTGCCTGTAGGCCGCCTTCTGTTCAGGAGAAGATGACACATCTTGTGGTAAACTAGCATGTCACACTTGGTAATGCTTCTCACCTGACTGTGGGGGTTTACAGTCTTAGCAAACATTTTTATAGTTACACAGAAAACACTTAAATGTTACCTTATAACATGGGATACAATTATTATAAGTAAAATTAATACATGCAGCAACCTACAAGCATTTCATAAAGTCTAAACACATTCTTATAACTCTACTATTTATTTTAACAATACTAACACATAGGTGAGCCAGACTGGTTTCCAGCTATGTATTTGTCAGTGTTCAATAGGCTTAGGGGTCTTGGAACGAGCTGGCACCTGGTCTGCTAGCATCACAATCTCGTGTCAAACTCATTGTTAGAAATAGTAGGAAAAGGTTCTTAGATCTGGAGGGTGAGCTCCTGGCCCCACTGAAGTCACATTGAAGTTTTGCCATTGACTTCAATGGGATGAGGATTTTGCCCAGAATCAGTTGCCTATGAAAGTTACATGGTGTGTGTTAAATACACACACCCACCCACCCACACACACACACACACATACACTTTGTAGCAATAGCTATCTATCTAATTAAGAGCCCAGTCCTGTCCCGAGTTTTGCCAATCTTGGTGAGATTGAGCCCTAAATATAAACAAAAACAGTTTAGAAGACACTTATTCTCAGAATCATAATTAAAATTTGGCTTTATAAGTATATTAAGGTGTTTGGGTAAAGGGACATAAAGGCAGCTATAGGGCTTATATACATGGGATACTCAGGAAAGTTAATCTGAATGAATTTTTGAAGTGGATTAGCTAAACTGTGTTAAATCCCTGTGTGGACACTCTTAGACAGAATTAAAGTGGCCTTAATTTGGTTTAGTTTAATTCACTATTGTACTGAGCATGCTACTGTATGGAGCAGAGACTTGGCCTATGACAGTGGCTAACAGAAAGAGATTGGAGGCTGCCCATCACAGGAGGCTGAGGAAGCTATTACACGTTTCATAGAAAGACAAAATAACAAATGTCAGAGTAAAAGAGCTGATAGACCAGGACGTGTTAGAAAATATCGTCAAAGAAAGAAGGTTCAGGTGGCTGGGGTATGTACATTGTATGAAAATGGGAGACATGCTAAGCAAGCACTGAATGAGGTACCCAACGGAGGAAAGAGAAAGTGAGGAAGGCCAAGGAAGAATTGGCAGGAGACAGGGACACAGGATATTGAATGTGCTGGCATCACCTGGGAAGAAGTACCACAGTTAGTGAGCAACCGTAATCAGTGGAGGAACTGGACTGTCCAACGTGTAAATGGCACAGGGTGGGTGTAAGGTAAGGCTAATTCTGAATCACTGCAGTAAATTGGATCCCTTCAGCACTTATACCTAGGAGTTTGTTTTAAAAACTATTTAGATCTCATACATAGAATCTTATACATTCCATAGTGGAGATAGGTTACATTAAACAGAATCATGAAGAATTAGTAATACAAGGAAACTTTTGTGTTAAATGTGATTTCGTTGTTTATTTCCATTGGGAAGAAGATTGGTGGCTTTAGCCTATTAAGTGTTCCCTGGCTATTTTTTCCCCTACTTCATCTTTGAAACTAAATAGGGAAATGAGATACAAGCATAAATAAATCAAAAAGAAGGTTTCTCAACACCAATAAACTAAACAAAAGAAACATTATACTAGGTGGTATTTACTTATTGAAGGCATCTTCATGAATGCTCCTCTTTTTGGAGGGAAGGAAACATTTTTGTACTTGTTTAATTTTCAGCTGTCTTACTCAGGTTTTGATAACGTTGTAAAAAAGGTGCTTGAATAAAATATAGAAGCAAAATTTAACACAAGTTAAAAATTCATGTGAAACACCAGGGAGGAAGAGGAATTGTTTAAGGAGGTATAACATAAGGGAAATAATTTCATCCTATTGTTCTTAGTTAAGGAGAGGAAAAACTAGGTAACAGGAAGGCTGGTCTTGTGGTTGAGGCATTGGTCTGGGCCTCGGGAGATCTGGGTTCATTTTTCTGCTCCACTACAGACTTCCTGGGTACCCATGTGCAATTCACTTAGGCCACATACTTATGCGCATACTTTCCCTTAAGCATGTGAGGAGGTCCACCAAAATCAGTGAAACTCCTCATGCATAAGTGTTTTTGGGATTGGGGACTTTACCCCTCGGTGCCTCAGTTCCCTGCCCTTTGTTTGTCTTGTTTGTTCATAGATTCCAAGGCGGGAAGGGACCACTGTGTTCATCTAGCCTGACCTCCCATACGACACAGGCCATAGAACTTCCCCCAAATAATTCCCAGGGCAGATCTTTCACAAAAACTTCCAATCTTGATTTAAAAATTGTCAGTGATGGAGAATCCACCACAACCCTGGGAAAATTGTTCCAATGGCTAATTACTCTCACTATTAAAAATGTACGTCTTATTTACAGCCTGAATTTATCTAGCTTCAAGTTCCAGCTGTTGGAACATGTTATACCTTTCTCTGGTAGACTGAAGAGCCCATTATTAAATATTTGCTCCCCATGCAGATACTTATGGACTGTAATCAAGTCACCCCTTAACCTTCTCTTTGTTAAGGTAAATTGATTGAGCTCTTTGAGCCTATCACTGTAGGCATGTTTTCTAATCCTTTAATCATTCTCGTGGCTCTTCTCTGAACCCTTTCCAATTTATCAACATCCTTCTTGAATTAAGAGCGTCAGAAATGTACACAGTATTCCAGCAGAAGTTGCCAAATACAGAGGTAAAATCACCTCTCTACTCTTACTTGAAATTCCCTTGTTTATGCACTCCAGGATCACATTAGCTCTTTTGACCACAGAGTCATACTGGGAGCTCATGTCCAGCTGATTATCCACCATGATGCCAAATCCTTTTCAGAGTCACCACTTGCCAGGAAAGAATGGCCTACGTTTTTTGTTCATAGATGTATACATTTACATTTAGCCTACCCAAAATGCATATTGTTTGCTTGTGCCTAGTTAGTCGAACTCTGTATCAGTGACCTCTGTCCTCTTCATTATTTACCACTCTCCCCAATTTTCATGTCATCTGCAAACTTTATCAGGGATGATTTTATATTTTCTTCCAGGTCCTTGATAAAAATGTTAAACAGCTCGGGGTCAAGAAACGATTCCGGCAGGACACCACTGGAAACGCAACCATTTGATGGTGATTCCCTGTTTACAATTACATTTTTAGACCTATCAGCTAGCTAGTTTTTAATCCATTTAATGTGTACTATGTTAATTTTGTATCGTTCTAGTTTTTTAATCAAAATGTCATGCAGTATCAAGTCAAATGCCTTACAGAAGTCTAAGTATATTGCATTTACACTATTACCTTTATCAACCAGATTTATCTCGTTAAAAAAATATGAAATCAATTTGAGAGGATCTAGTTTCCAAAAACCCATGTTGATTTGCATTAATTACATTACCCTCTTTTAATTCTTTATTAATCAAGTCCAGTATCAGCTGCTCCATTCTCTTGTCCAGAACTGTTATCAGGCCAACAGGTTTATAATTACCGGGGTCATCCTGCTTACACTTTTAAAAACTGACACAACATTAGCATTCTTCAGTCTTCTGGAACTTCCCCAGTGCTCCACAGCCAATTGAAAATTGCTGTTGTTTGGATTACAAGTATGTTTAGGCAGGGACTGTCTCCTACTAGGAGACAGGCTGCATTGTACAGCACCTAGTACAATAAGAAAAGGAGTACTTGTGGCACCTTAGAGACTAACCAATTTATTTGAGCATAAGCGTTCGTGAGCTACAGCTCACTTCATTGGATGCATACTGTGGAAGTGAGCTGTAGCTCACGAAAGCTTATGCTCAAATAAATTGGTTAGTCTCTAAGGTGCCACAAGTCCTCCTTTTCTTTTTGCGAATACAGACTAACACGGCTGCTACTCTGAAACCTAGTATAATGGGATTCTTGGTTGGGGCTTCAAAGTGCTTCTCTAATATCACTCCTAGTAAGTGTCAGGAAAAATTTCCTAGCTGCGAAATCTAGTAGGCTGTGCATATCCCCAAGGGAAGTCATGAGAGTTTTGTTATCTGAGTCATTTACAATTAGACTGGGTGAAGTACAAGAAAGTACAGTCTAGGAAACCATGCTGCATTGGCAAGGACATGGACTACAGTGTCTAATGAGTCTTTTCCATCTCTAATTCCTATTCCAATCCCGTGTAACTTCTGCTCTCACTGAAGTGTGTGAAGTCAGTGCATCTCTAGAAGTGTCAGCCCTCATAGGGTCAGGTGCAACAATACATATGGCAGACTTTGTCATTGGGGGAGAAGGTATGGGAATCTTTCAGCAAACCTTTCCAAGCTCCCTGTAAGTTGAGATGAAGCTTATGTGCCAACAGCATTTGCAGATGACTTAGACATCTACTGAGATGTATATATTTGGATGCAATGCAGTGAAGACTTTTGCCAGCAGTGAGTTACTACTGCTCACAACATCATTTGCTTAGGATCAGTGTTCTGTAGTAGTCTGCTTTGTAATTCCATGGTAGTGCATATAGCGCTTTGTCTTTGTCCTGACTCTTCCTACGTTTTTCCAGATCATGCCTCCTTTGGGGGAATTTGAAGCTCTTTGATGACCTTCTGCATTGGACTCTTTTTTTCTTTTTCTTTTTTTTTTGTAAAGTCTGTCACCATCTGCTAGAGGGAATCCAGCGGGCAGCTTCAAAAAAGTTTAGTTTTTGTTCCAAATAGCTTTCCTGTAGGGCTAAAAGGGACCTTGAGAGGTCATTTAGTCCAGCCCCCTGCACTGAAGGTCCTCAGCACAAAAAAAGGCAAGTTACCTCTTCAGCCAATATCAGTAGAGATAGAAGAACAGGTTATGCCCTCCAGATGCAGATCTCACCCTCGCAGCACAGAAATCACAATAGTCTCCAAAATGTTCCCAGACCTATGGAGAGCCAGAGTTCAGGGGCCTGGAGATCCATATGCGGGGAGAGGCTGAGGGTGATTGTTAAGCCTCCCCTCCACTATCTCCTCATTGGGAATCTACAGAAAAGTTAATGCATCCTGAGATGACATCATGCTTCCCATGAAGCAGTCTGTGCTGGGGGACTTTTTCTCTCTTTCACTCCTAACAGGCAGTAGGAGGCAGGGGAAGCCCTGGCAGAATCTCTCCCTTGAAACCTTGCTGCCAAGGAGGTGGGTTTACAGAACAGATGGAGAGGAACAGGATGTCCATGCAGATGGACCTGGGCTCTGGCAGATGCCACTTGATTTGGGGGAACTTTGGGTTCTGGGGGTCTGGGGAACCCCTTTCCCCAGTTCTGGGTGTGTGGGGGCAACATATCTCCCCCCCCCCCCGCCACAATGATCTGGGAAAAACTCTAAACCCCAGGATTTTCCTCCCCAGTGGTGTTTTTTTGTGAGCGAGAGCAATCCAGCCCCTGGAGACTTATGCACTTACGATCTTTTAAATTCTGTGATGCCTAATCCTGAGGTCTTTACTCAGGTTTTACTCAGCCCTCACTCAGGCAAGGTTGCACTGAATCTGTGAGCGGTGGTCTGAGTAAATAGAAAGCAAGGGCTTCAGGATTTAGTCCTATATTTTAAAATCTCTAAGTGTACCTGTTGCCATGATAACTATCAACTTTTGTCCTTGATGCCATTTTTAGCAGAAATCTGGAACTTTTGTATGACACGAGAATTTGCTTAATACAAAAAACAGTGACCTCCTGCATTTGCTGTGTTCACACATCTATGTGAAGAGGACCATTGTGTCTGAATTAGTTTATGAGAAAAAGGTGAAACAAGCCAAATAACATGAATGAGAGGGGTGGGAATAAACATTTGTCTGCCTTGGCAAAGCCAGAAAAGGACAAGCAAATTCCCTAAAGTGAGGACTGAGACAGTGTCAGAAAGATTATGCTTTGATAACACAGTAGCCAGAGTAGAAGCTGGAAACTTGCCGTCGTGGGAAGCTGACACCTCCAGCACTTTGTGTGCAAGAGGCAGTTGTCCATCAGTTCCAAAATGACTCTGTGCATGCTGTTATGACAGCTGTTGGAAACTGTTACGTCAGTGTACCCTTTTCCCCTCTTCGGGAATAGGAAATGCTATGCTATTTTGGATATGGTTAGTACTCTGCTTGGTCTGGATCACAAGTGAGTGAGAAACACTGATAATTTTAACCAAGTATTGCACAGACCTGTTTGTTTCTGACAAACATTTCTATAAGGAGACCATGGGGAAGATGATGATAACTTCTCTTCCTCCTCCACCTTTGTTTTCTCTCTCCCTTTCCCTGGCAAATAGTGCTGCTTTAGGTCCAGGTTCTGAGGCACTACTCCCTTCCAAAAGAAGCGTGTCTCTCCAAGTTCTCACTTTGGCACCTGGTTGTCACTTCCCTAGCAATTTCTTAACGGATACTGTCAGTTTGGTACCATCTATTACAACAAATGAGTTAAAAGTAGTTTCAGCTTCTACACCTGCGTGAGTCCTACTGCAGTGCTGTGTTTTAACCATCACATTTCCTGCTTTGCTCTTCCCTGTTGCTGTATGATTTGCACAAACAATGGGATAAAGTGACTAGTTATACATGGGAAATAGTAAAACTGACTGTACAAAATAAACAAACTGAATAAAATAGAGAAATTATCTGATCTTTCAGTTATAGTAACATTACCCCTGAAACATTGCAGAGAATTATGATTTCCTCCCACTCTAGGTATGTGCTTTCTCTTTTCTACTCATAAGCACAAGGAAAAAATGTCATCTGTGTCTCAGAAATTCAGCATGATGTGGTAACCCGATGGGTTAAAGAAAAGTCTTCTGGTCGGCCTTAGCACTGCAAGGAAATTTGATTATCGCTTGTTGACAGGAATGCAGGGCATGCCAAGTGTTCTTGCCATGTCTATTTTAAACTGAACTAGAAGTTGTATTTTGCATTAGGACAGAGTTAAAATGCAAGGATAATAGTTATGTCTTGCCTGGTGAATGAAAACTAGAGCATTCACAGTAGGGGCAGATTTTACTGTGTCAGGGGTATGAGGCTCTGATTAGACCAGTGTCCAGATGCCCTAAATTAAAAGGCACTTGTGCTATTTTGGATGAGAAAATGTTGATCACAGTAAACTCCGAAGAACTAACATAAAATTACTTGTCATCAATAAATGGGTTATCTTCTTGCCCATTTTAGTGCAGTTATAAAGTGTCCACCTCCTTTTGTTTAACCCAGTGTTTTCCATGCTACAATTCTATAATTTAGAGGCGTCACACTGTTGCTTATGCTGTAGGTGTTTAACACCTAGTGGGTCTAAATTTCCTCAGATATACGTCAGCGACTGACTCTATTGAATTCAGTAAGTTACTCCAACATAAAGTCGGTGTAAGTATGATAAAAAATTAGGCCCCTCAGTTGAGTTTTCAACATGCTGAAATTAATTGGCCTCTTTCAGGTCTTTCTGAAGCAGCAGCACGCAGCCTTGCCTAGGGTCAGCAAAGAGCATCTTTTAATACCTCTTTCCCCTCCTGCATAGTACCTGGATGGCTTGCTCACTGCATCTTCACCTTGTCCCATTAGCCGGAGTCAGCAGTACATACCCTCAAAGCATGTGTGACTGGCACACTCTTTCAAACTGGCTGGCCTGCCTGATGTTTTGGTTTGAAATGAGAGTTTTCCATGTAGACTGCTGTGGACTGCTTGTTGTGGCTGATGAGCCCCTCCTGCTTGATAGAGGCCTAGAGAAGTGAAGTGATTTGCCCGAGGTCACCCAGCAGATCTGTGGCAGAGCCAGGAATAAAACCCAGGTCTCCTAAGATCCAGTCCTCCACCCTCTCCACTACCACTCTGCCTCAGTACCTGGTGGTAGTCACTATTTGATTTTGACATCTGAAGGAAATCCAGCACAGACAATGGCAGGTTAAAGCAAGATTCTTGAGCACCAGGCTCTAGACCCTGCGTTTGAGGAAAAACATTGAGCACTGCTCTCCAGGCACTTGCCTCCTGTGAGGTGGAAGCAGCACCTGGCAACGCTAGCCCGTGATGTCCAGTCTGATCAGTGCTCAGCTCACTGTGCTGGAAAGCGGATTGAGTGGTGGAAGAAAAAGACGGTCAGAAGGCCCTAATGTTTCTGAGATGGGGGACACTGAAATTTTGATGGATTCAATATCCATCTGGTTTTAATCCAAGTCTGATCTCAGAGGCAACACATTCTCTTCACCATGGAGACATACCTCCGGATGGACAGCTGCTTTGACATTTCAGGTTGGGAAATCTGCCCTCAGGGTACACATCAGATGCTGATACATGGTGTCTTGATTTCTATACTCATGCATGTCTGTGAGGCTGACATGCCTGTTCAAAGGTGGTATGCCCGCACTGCTGTGGTGTGAGTGCCAAGAAAAGATGGCTGCCTTGGGAAGCCAGCAGAGCACTGCAATTGCCACCTCTGCTATAGCAAATGTGTTCTCTGCATTGGCATGTTACAATTGTTCGCACCTGTTAACACTTGTGGGCTAATAAATGGCCTCACAGTACAGGAAAATAAGACATGGGGATTGTGGTCACTTGTGGTTGCCAACAAACACAAATTGTACTGCTGTAGGCACCTGGAAAACCCACTGAGTGTAAAAGAGTGTACAGTAAAGACAAGCTTTTCATAGGCACTAAGGGCTTGGTCTTCAGAGCTGCTAAAGACCTGCGCCTCCCACTGGCTTTAACTGGAGTCTTGGTGCTCAGCAATTCTGTCCTCAGGAGTTTAAATCAAGAGCATGGCTGATGATGGCACTATATAATAGGGAATCAGTGCCTGAGTAGACAAGTGACCACCCAGAAAAGTGATTGGACAGAGAGAGGATTAAATGCTGTAGTGCAGATTGTTAACATGTCTAATAATGTGTAGCATAAATTAGGATGTATTGCTAAGCAGGCTATTTCTGTACTGGTATTGTATCTACAGTGTCTGCTTCTGGCCAGCCAGGCCTGCAAAATATCTTTTAGCAAATGCATTGTTAGCACAGCACACAGGAGATGATGGTGGTTGTGGAGCATACCTTCTGTTTGTGCTTCTTGGCACATGTGAACAGAGAGACTGGTGATCCTGTCCAAGTTTAAACAATACTCTTATTCTTTTGCTTTAAAATGCTGTCATCCTTCTATGGTAGTTTAGTTATCACCGGGCTTGGAAGAATTTGAGTTTATTTTTTATCATTTTGATGGATATCATCAATGTTTGGTTTAAAGGATTTTTAATTTTTTTAAATCTATTTAAGGTTTCTCAGTTGTGGGAAATTATGGAAGGCAGGGTCAGACAATGGGGGGGGGGTCAGACAGTAATTATTTAATGACAGTAGGTGCTGAGATTCAAAAAGGTTTATACCTGTTAAAACACAAATTGTCAATGTCAAATGTCAAAAAAAGTAAATACCCCTGAGATCAAACCCTAATAAGTTCCCAAGCAGCATTTTTCTTACTTTGCCAACATGTACATTTCAGATATTATTAAGGGAAATATTCCGTGGTCGGTTTGTGTGTGTCTGGTGAAATCAACCTTTCCCAACATTTACCAGTAAACATCAAATCCTTCAAAGCCTAGTTTTCTCCCATGTTAACAATAAATCAGCCTCGCCATTGCGAACGTTTATTTGATAAGCTACACAGCTACGTTCAGTAAATCTCACACAATCAAAGTGATTTTGAATAGAGTCAGTTAATGGTCGTGGGGTCTTACACAAATGCTGTATATCATAGAACAGGTCAGTAGTAAATTTGGGACTAATGTTCACTGATCACATTTGACATAAAAAACTGAAAAACTCTGCCAGACAAAAAAGCATATTCGATCCAGGATACTTAGGTTTAGTAAAAACAAAAACAAAAAAGCCCACTGTTACTTGGGTTTGGGTTTCTTTCTTTCTTTTCTTTTTTTTCTTTCTTTTTTTTTTGCGGGGCAGGGAGGGGGTTTGTTGATGGGAATCGAAACTGTAAATTTCTTCATCAGTTTGCAAGTATAACCTAGTTTATGGAAGGGGATTAAGTAGCTGCATTATTTTTCCAGGGAGTCTCAATCCTCAGTCAATGAACGTAAGAGCCCAATCCTGCAAACGCAGAACCTCGTCTGTAGTCCTGTTGAACTCAACGCTGAGACAGCCTGCGCTTTCCCCCCTTTTAGCCACCTCCCTTGCAGTAGAAGCGAACTTCACCAACAAGGAGCAAATGCATTAAAAGCTGTTCTTGGATCCGGACTATTTCAAGGAAAGTCTGGGACAAACTTTGGCTCTCAGCATGTAAATCTCTAACTGTGTGCTCGTTGCCCTTAGAAAGCAATAAGCAAATACATTTAGTTGGCAGAGTGCAGTGATTTCAGGACAGATGAGTGAGGAAAGAGGAAAAAATATGCTTAGAGCATCCCGTTTACTATGAGCCTGTGGGCGAGCTGGAACATTTACAAGGCTCTAGGGCCAGGGAGTTGCAATAATCTAATTTTAATTATGTGACAAAAGCATGAAGCATCATTTCAAGGTCTAACAGAGGAAAATGGCTCCTGCCTGTCCTTAGATGGGAAAAGAAAACAAGCTATTCCACAGAATTTAGATGTTTCTCAAAAGATTAAATGGGATCTATCACAGCTCTCAGGCCCCTTGCTGTTAGAACACACACAATTGCCAGGAGAAGGTTACAGATGTTAAAGTTAGTTCCTAGGAGGTGGCTGGGCAAAATAACAATACTGATGTCTCCCCACAACTGCCCACCCTTAAAAAAAACATATCTGAAGTGATCAGAAAACAAACTCCATTAATTATATTAAACAGGCCAGCATGACATTCAGAATGTACACAAACCGATTTAAATGCACAGAGCTGCTTCAATCTACATTCTCAAGCACAACATTCTGGCTGTCCCAAATCAATAAAGCAGCTATTTTGCTGTCCCAAAACATAGCACAGTAAAACATTACCAGAATTCAAATCCTCCTGCTCCACCCAGACCTCTGCCACGTGAGCATAGAAGGGCATTCTCTTTTGTAGTAACAGCATGGGGTTTATGACAAACACATAGGTGAACAGTTTTTATTCCATCCAGTAGTGCAAACATTAGCCAATTTATTACATTACATACTACAAGATGACTCTATAAGCTTCCTAAAGGATTTTACATTTTTGTTGAGTCTCAGATTGTGCAGACTTGTTTAAGGAGAAGCAATCAGGATCTTCATCCCTTTCTTAGGATGCTTTGATCACTTTTTATGCAAGTTTTTGCCTTAATTGCTTGTCCAGCAAATGTGTCCCTCCCCACATGTGATGTGTTTATACTACCTGTTTTTCTTTGTCCCTTGCTGATACATGGGAGGTTTGTGCTCCAGTTTTGTTATTACATGATACAGGTCAAATAGTTTCTGACTAGGAGACCGAATTTAAGCCTTTTCTATATGTATTATTAGAACTATTTATTTATTTCCATCAACAAGTCAGACCCAATTATATTATCAATCTCCTGGGCTTCCCAGAACCTTCCATGTAATAGCATATACTGTATCTGAGCTTGATGAAGTGCTAGAGCTATTCCTACTGCTACACCAATTAATCAAATAAGAGGAATATATGGATTACTATGACAGCTTTATCCTGTAGGATTTAGATTGCTTATTATCTGTTCTCACGTGTACCAATCCATCAAGTGAAATAATGCATTGCTAAATTTGTGCATGGCTTTGTCAACCAAGAATCATTAGCGCATTATTATCAATGTAAAAAAAAAAGTGAGTGAAAAAGAGTCTTTTCATAAATCAGAGCAATCACCATTTAAAATAGCTGCACACTAAAATAATACTTATCGTGTTAGACAGATGCAGAATTTGGTGTGTGGTCAGTGCACTGGCTTAGGTCTATTTTTAACTGGATCTGTAAAACTGTAGAGAAAGTGGATCAAAGTATGCAGAATTTGTCTTCTAAATTGCCAGTTGTAGAAAGTGCTAGGTAAAGTGTTTCTTTTAAAATGGGATGGCATAGACAGCATTGTGAAGTGGGTGTAATACTTGTGTATGTGCCATGAAGATTATTTAATTTATGTCAGTAGAGGAATTTAAGACTTTTGAGCTACTGCTGAACATAAATCTTCTTACAGCCTTAGTCCCATCTATATGGGGCCAGCACTTCAAGTCCTTCTTCTCTATTCCAGTCTGTCTTGAAGCAGTTTCTCGCAAACTTCACTGCCAGTCTAATCCTTTGTATAGCACCCATCCATGTAGTTCTGGGTCTTCCAATTCTTCTCTTACCCTCCACTTCTACATTTAATAGTCTGTTTCCTATATATTTGTCTGATCTTCTTTTCCTGTGCCCAAATGACCTAAACATGGATTTCCTCAGCTTTTTTATAATTGGTACCAACTTCACACTTGACGTAATTCATTCATTCCAAGTATGGTCCATCCTTGTAACTCCAACCATCCATCTTAACATTTTCATTTCCACTGCATTCAGGATCTGCTCCGGTCTCTTCCTCAGTGCTTAGCATTTGGATTCAGACAAAAGGGTACTGTCTTGATCTTACTTTTCAGTTTGATAGGCATTCTCCTATCACAGGTTACGCTACTCGCTTCTCTCCATTTAGTCCATGCCTTTCCTGTTCTGCTTAGTACGTTGCTGAGTTCACCATTTTCCTGTACTATCAAACCTAGGTGCTTGATCTTCTCTACCTTTGGTAATGGCTGGCCTACTGGATTTGTTGTCCCCAGTCTCACTGTCTTCTTGCAAGATGGTATCAAATCTACAGACTGTATACTCTGTATTACTTCTGCTGATTTTCATGCCATTTCTTTCAAGTCCACACCTCTATCTCTCTGAACCTTCATCCACTTCCTCTTTGCTCTCCCACAGATGCACTGCATCATCCGCAAAAAGCATGCACCGTGGTGCCACTCTCTGGATGTTTTCTGTAAGCGCATCGAGCACCAACGTGAACAACTGGATATAAATGTAAGGTATGTTTCTCCGCAAATTACTTTTGGGCCCATGGTGCTGTGCATCACTCTGTGGCTGCTGACGTGTTGGTCAAGTACACAAGTTGGATTTTGTTAACTTTATTCCTTTGTCTCTGTGTTTATACACCACATTTGTTTTTTTTTAACACAAAGTGCAGTTGAGGGCTCATGGATCTCAGACCCAGGTCCGCAAGTCCCCAGACAGTCCTCAGTCTGCAGCGACCACCTGGCAGCTTACTGGTACCAGTGAAGAGTGTGGGCTGGAGGAGCCCAGGTTGTCATAGGCACCACTCATGAAATGCCTGATTGGTAGAGACATCTGACTTCTCCAATGAGCTCAGACTTGCTATTTAAGCCAGAAGGAGGCCTGGCTGTTGTATTGGACCCTACCTTCTCATGTGACTCCTGCATTTTGGCTTCCTGCCTTGTTCCTGGTCTCCGCCTTCCTGTCCTGTTCCTGCTTTCTTCCAGATCCCTGCTTCTACCCACACTGCAAGCTCTGACTCCAGCTCCGATTGTTGGCTTCATTCCTGACTTTGACACTAGCTCTGATGTTTGCCTTGACTATGGCTATGAACCCTGGCTCTTGACTCCCGCTCCGACCACTAGGCCTGACCCCCACAGCCCTCACCACTAGGTCTGACTGCCTATGTCACGGGCCACGACTGCTAGTGTGCTAGGTGCTCATATTAGAGTTGCTCTTTTGTGCCTTGTCTAGACTAGGATTTAAAGTGTGGTGTTAGCGTGTAAGAGACCAAGAGACCCCTGAGCTCTGAGAAAGGACTGAGCTGGAGCTCAGTTTTGTGTCTCAGGTCCCAGCCGTACTATCTAAAAACTGCAGTGCTCCATTATGAATAATGAAAAGATAAAGACATTTGCCCACTGCTCCACCTAGTGTTATATTAAGTAAACTGCATGATCACTAACTATTATTTTTCCTATTTAGTATATTAATATCCCAAGGTAGTCATGGGTATGTAGAGTGGCAGACAACACCTCTGATTGGCAGGTTCCCTTGCTAGTGAGAGCTATCAGTTAGTAAACACCCTCTCTCACTGGCTTCCTTTTACCTGTCACACTGCTTTAGTAAGTCAGCATTTCCAGAAAGGTTAAATAGCCTGTGAAGGGAGCTAGTGCTTCTACGAATGGCTAGAGGAGGGGGGAAAAAAGGGCAAGAGACATGATGTAATTTTTAAAGGGTAAATAGCTGGTCATGGAGCAATCAAGTCTTTTGGGTAGCTCTCCTATGTCTAGAGACACACATCTCTGGGGCTAGAAGAGGGTACAGTATGGGTGGGGGATAGGCAGGGTAACCCACGGTTACCCATTCCCCTCTGTGCCAATCCATAGAAGCGGTGAGTTGGTTACCACCCCAGCCGGAGAGCACTGGCTCTTTAGCTCAAGCTCTAGCTGCTCATGCTTTTAGCTCTGAGGGGCCCAGGTGCCTCAGCCAAGATGGTGGCTGTCACACCAGGATGAAATAGGCTTTAGTGTCTAAAATGACTTCTGACAAAAACAGTACTGTAGTCAAGCAGAGCCAAGATTTTAATCAGAAGCCCCAGAGAATAGACTAATTAGGCCTTGTCTACACTGGAAAGGGTTTGCCTGTATAGCTATACTGGCAAACCCTCCTAGTGCAGACACAAGCTGGCAAAAGAGGGCTTTGGCAGGTGCGCCTTTATTCCAGTTCCCTGAGTGAAATAAGCTGGTGTAAATGCATCTATGCTATGACTTTTGCCAATACATAAATATTGTAGAAAAACTCATACCCTTCACTGACATTACTATATTGGCAAAAGTTTCTGGTGTAGACCTGGCATAAAGCTATCGTTTTGCAGTCTTACAGACTGATCCAGAACTGGAGGGTCAACCGCAGCCTAGTTCAAGTATGACTCAGGCTAACTTTACTAAAGCATCTCCAGGAGATGATACAAGTGATGTCTCTTCCTGAGCCTCTATATTTCTAGGGACTTCCAAGGTACAAAACAGAACCCCAGATAAGGGAAGCAGTCACTTCTGCATAGCTGAATCAGAGGACAGGAAAAGTTTGTTATACTGTAAAGATTTTGACTTGGAGCAGAGTCTAACTGTTCCACTCGATTATTTTTATAAGGAAATATTTAATTAGGTTTTGCTACATTTGCTGATTCACATTTATCTCTTATCCCTGCCACACTCTAGTATAGCACCAATTTATCCAAAGCTTCTGGAGAAGAAGAATGGAACTAAAAGCTACAACAGGTGTTCAGGTATTAAAAAGTTTCAAAATCACTCATTAAAAAGTAAATAGAATCCAGAAGAAATAAGAGAAAATAAAATATCTAGATCATTGTGTGAGGAGGTAGGGGATAATGAGTAAACCTGTTTCACTATTTATATATCAGTAGGATCTTTATCTCAGAGTAATTCCACAAGGGCAAATTTCCCTTTATATAATGAAACTCTAGGCAAGAGTGCTAGTGTTAATTGGATAAAAAACTAATTGTGGTTAAGTGGATTCGCTGGTACACTAGGGTAAGTTATGCTTACCTTCTCTGTTCTCTCCTCACCACTCCCTCGGATAATTGTTCATAACAACCCCCTACAATACATAAATAACCAGCCCAGAATTCGTACACAACAGCTCTGTTGGTTTGTGTATGGAATAACGCTTCCAGAGTTAACCAAAGGCTGGTCACAACGCAGAGGGGGTAGTAAGGAAAGGGTGCAATTGAATCCAGATATAGTATCTGCAAAAGAAATCTACATTGATGTCCGGGGCAAGACTTCCTTTTGCTGGTGCCTTCCTAATCAAAAGAAAAAAGAGAGGGAAATCAGTGAGCCAAAGTCAGTCTTAGTGCAACTGATTACTACTTTTTTTATATGCAATATGTTTTAAAACAAAGGAAAAGGAGAGAAAATGTTTTCTTTTAAATCCTATTTTTGGAGTGCATTAGGGATTTTTCTGTACTAAAACATTACAGTGTTTAACCCTCCCTCACCAATCTTATCCTTCCCCATATCTTTCCTAACCCAAAGGTTGGCCTTTTGAGTTAAAACCTGAGTCATAAATCAATTTGGATTTCCTCAGTAGCTATGCTTAAAAGCGTCCAAGCCCCTTCTCAGCTTGTGCTAGGAGGAGAAGTGCTGGTTTCTTTTTGAAATATGCCCAGAGGAGAGACAACATCAGCTCCTCAGAGGAAATACCACCAGTTCCCAGCATCACTTAAGAAGCATCCAAGTTGTATTAAAAAGTAAAATTAATGTAGAAACCCAGATTGGTTTAAGGCTCTCAATTCAGATTTTTAATGTTGGGTCCATCTGTACCAGTAGTGTCATGCCAAGGCACATTATTCTATTATACAATAGCGCCCTGATCATGTTATAACAAAGTTTGGTCTTGCATGCATACACAGAACCACACACAGTATAAAAACTGTTACAGGTGTGCTCTATAAATGATATGCCTATATAAATGTAAAGAGTTAACAGGTAAAATGCCAGTAGATGGCACTGAAGAATAAGTAGTATAGTTCCTGCTTTCTGTAGATGAATAAAGCTTGTCGCTGTGTACTGCAAATTACTTCTATGCAGCTCTTTACATGGAGTTCTTAACAAAAACCATGTTATGAAACCACTTCATCCCTTGGACCAGATTCAGTAGTGCTTCATTCCTGTGTTAGATTTGTTCTTTAATTCTAGACTGTGCTAGGGGTCTGCCCAGTTCTTGGCATAATTCAGAGCAGCCGCAGAGCTGCTGTAATGTGCCCTTGCTTTTAGCAGTCGTTGATAGACTATTACATCAACCCAGAATAGCCAAAGTGCATTGACTTCAGTGGGACTACTCATGTGACTAAGGCTATATACTTGCTTAAATTGGAAATAATTCCTATTTTCAATACAGTGTGTTTCCAATAGGAAGTGTTAGTTGAAAATGGCTGTTGGGCCACAAAGCACTACTGAAAAGGCAGCCAGGCTCATGGAGAAATAGAAAGAGGGGAAAGAGGTCCCACTAATCCAGAGAAACTAAAAGGAAAAAAGTAGTCACATTTGCTCCCATGGGACTACACACAAAGAAAGGCATGGCTCAGCCTAAGCAAGGCTGGCAGAATCTGGCCCCCAGTGTTGCAATGATATGCTCATTCAGTTCTGAATGGGAGCAGGTAAATCTGAGAGGAAGATGCTGTGATCACTGATGGGTTCAAATACAAGCGAAGCTAAAGAAGTTTATTTTCACTCCCCGTTAATGAAAGATTAGAAGGACGGCATTTCTATTTCATCATATAAAATATGATTACATACAGTTTGCTTGGAGTAGGTTAGAGGATGGTGCAGCATTGCAGGTGGAAAGGGAATCACAATGGACGTAAGCACTCTAGAAAGTAATATGACTGGTTTGGGGATTGTGATGGGGTATATTTATCCCACACTGGACAACAAGGGGTTAAGAAGCTGATCTGGGCTCAGCCACCTGCAAGGCATTCAAAGGCTGGAGGAGGAGCTTAAAAGCAGAACAGGGCAGGTGGCTTGTTTGCAGACCAGGGAAGAGAACAGACCCACAACCCTCAGCTCCTGAGGAAAGGGCTAACTGATGTCAGGAGCTTCCCTGACAACCACTGCCTGAGGACCACTGAGCTAGTGAAGAGAGGACCAGACCCTGATACCCCCTGAGCAGAAGGCATTCCCCCCTCTCTCTTACTAACTCAGTTTGTGCTAATTCCCCTTGTTTTTTGTTCACAGACTACTCTGTGAAAGGTAGAGACTTGAAAATGAACTGGCCAGAGGGCCAACTCACAAGGAAGAAGCAGGCCTCCACAGAGGTGGAGCAGCCCCCAGCGGGAGACCCCAGTGGAAGGAGAGCTGCTACGCCATGCCCAACCATGAGGAGGCGCCAGATGTGAGTTGACCCCTTCACAGGGACTCAGCTGCTTGGCCCTTAAATCTGCTTATAAAGGAGAGATAGGCTCAAGTTTCAGAATTTTGGATCTAGATTTTGGACACCCCAAAGTCTGAGGGAGTTCAGGTCCTAGTGGGTTTGTTCTTGCCATTATGAAGTTGGAGGTCATTTGCCAAATTCACATCCTGATCTAGGTACATATTTGAACCCACCCCAAAGATGCTTGGATCTGGTTCTTTGGTGCAGCATTATAAAAGTGCACTGCCAATTCATTTACACGTCCACAGGTGAAATAGAAGTTTCAGATTGGAACTGCCAAAAAGGAATGGAGTTTAAAACAAGACATGCTTTCCCTTAGCGTGGTTGTAATTGAGACATGCAAGGATAAGATAAAGAATAATAAATCACCCACATTCTGAAGAGAAAAAGAACTAGGTCAGAGAGAAGTACAACATGAGATGAGTAACTGAACTAAGTGAGGAATGTGGGAGAAAGATCCAAAAACAGGCATGCATATACTTTGAAGAGGAAGGATATTAGTGTAAAGGGAACAACTCTAGCCAAGTCCAAAAAAGAGCTACCATTGTCATCTGCCTAGAAATGAACTTGCCAGTCAATCAAAGCTGTTGGCCTGAAAATTTCAAACAATGGGGACCAGATTCTGCTCTGTTACACCAGTGTAAATCTCAGAAAATTCCCACTGAGAGTAATGTGTGCACTAGATTTACACTGATGTAACTGAGGGCAGAACCTAGCCCAGGAATTTTGTTTTCCTCCCCCATCCTAAACTAGTCACCTTAACAGCACATACAGTACTGCCTTTTAATAGATGGGCTTGTTGTAGGCAAAATATAGCCAAATGGTAGGAAATTGCCTATTGGAGGCCTAGGGCTAGAAATAGTAATTCAATAATTTAAGTGCAATTTTCATTTAATTTTCATTCTTCTTTCTATATTCCTGGGAATCTGTTGCCTTTGTCTGGTGGCAGGTAGCAAAAATAATGTTCATGAATTTCTTTAGCTAAGTATCCTTGAAGAATGTGATTTGTGCTGAGGGACAAATTTTGTGTGTGTGTATTTAGTTTTCTCCAATTGGAAATGATACATTTAATGCCAAATATCAATGCTGGTGTGCTGCATTCTTTCCTTGAGAGAGAGAGAGGGATTAACAGTGGCATAGCCAGGGTCAGAAAACCTCAAACCTGTGCAAATCCCAAGGATCCAGAGAATCCTGACCCTCACCCAGCAGAAATTGGGTCACTTGTGCTGAATACTTACCCGCTCTATGTACCATCTTCTGCATCCCCTCCCATGGCCGTCACTGAGCTGCCTTTGGTCTCTGGTCTGCAACTACACACTACTCTCAATAAGGGAGGTAGAAACAGTGGATCAGAAGCTAATGCTGCAGGAGTTTCTGTGAAATTCCATAAGGAAAGTTGTCAGGGGAGATTAATTCCTATTCTGGATAGGAATAATTTATCAAAAGGAGATAGGGGGTGCTTTGCAATGGGCTGCTGCTGTCCAGAATAAAGGCCAAAAACAAACTTTTGCAGCACTAGTACGTGTCCAAATGGTGCTGTCCCATGATTTAGTCCTAAATTTTGATTACTATTCAAAAAAGGAGGCAACGCACGATATAAAACGATCCCAGTGCTTTCTAAATGTGTTTGCTAAAATACTTACAAACTAGTCAGTATCGTTTCTCTGGAACAGAGTGACACCTGCTGGGGAGGGAGAGAGCTGATCGATTCCAATCAGCTTTAGAACAAAATCAGCACAGAGCTTGCTGCTCATTGTATGGAAGCAGCTACAGTCCTGGTGGCAATCTCTGTGATATTTAGTGTCTGTCTTCTAGAGAGAAAAAGAGCAAATAGTAGATCTCTTGGAGTATTATTCATGTCACATACTGTGTGATTTATATTGTACCTCACAATGAATCATACCAGAGATTCCGTGTTGCGGAGGTGGTTAGCTGAGAGAATTAGCTCAGAGCGTGATAGGAAGTAGCTATGGCCACTCAGTGCTGCTAATCCGCTCTCTCTGTGTATTTTGAGTGTTGGTTTGCAGCATGGCTGCTCTCGCTGGAGCAAGGCTGACAAGAGGAGTTAACTTGAGCTAACGGTTGCTTTCAGTGAAGAGAAGCCTGTAATTTTGCTAGAGGTGAGGAGGTGCTGGGCTGAGGAGATCGCTCTTTCTCACCTGGCCACAGTTGTTCTGGGGTAAGAGGACAAAGGGCATCTTTGCTCCAGTGGACTCTGTCTCTCTCCCAGCTGACAGCTAGCACTAACAGACAAGAATGCTGGGTAAGGGGACACCCATGTCCTGATTGCAAAGCTGTACAGTACTGCACATGCACACTTGCTCATCTGATGTCATTTCCAAGGCTTCAGGAGACAGGGTTTAGCAGAAGCATAGAGGCAACACAGACTCTGCCCTTTCACCTGAACTACTGGGTCTCGTTCATGGTTATTGCTGAATTGTGCAGTGCATTGTTGTCCTTGGTGATGGGCCCTCCAATTACTTAAACAGATGAAAATTTTTAAAAACTTAAGAGCTATGGCCATGAGATGGTGTTAATATGCTCTGTGGTGACACATACTGGTAGATTTCTCCTACATAGATAAGGAAGGGGGGCGGGGAGAGTTGCTGTTATTGTTCCCCCTTTAGCCTGAGGAGTTAGCCAAATATTCAGGGCCTTGCAAGGTTGTTTTCATTAGGATGAGAAATTTATGATATGAGTGTAAACTTCTTGGTGTAAACTTGTTAATTTACAAAATATGTACACCGCATCCTGTTTCCTTGAACATGGTAGAAACAAATAACAGCAGGCAGTTTCCTTGCTCAAAAATACTCAAGCCTGCCACTCCAGCAAGCATTGTGCCCAAGAAGCCCTGGGCTTTGTCTTCCTCTCAGGGTCACGCTCACAGCTCCTTCTCCTCCCTTTCTGTCTCCAGTCCATGCAGGCTGCAACCAATATCCTGGTACCGATGTCCAGAAGCTGCAGAAGGCTCCCTGCACCACTCCTTCCCCCTGAGGCTCCACCCCTCCGCTGCCCCTTCTCTCTGAAACTCCGGCCCTCCACCAGCCCTTTTCCCTGAGGCCCCACCCCTCCTCTGCCCCTTTTCCCTGAGGCTCCGCCCTTATGCTGCCCCTGCCACATCCCTTCTCCCTGTGCCCAGCCTTCATACTTCCTCTTCCTCCCAAGATCCTGCACCCCGCTCACTCCTCTCCGCCCCTTCCCCCCCATTGCTCACCGTTATGGCTGGTAAAAAATAGGGAGGCATATTAACAGAATACACTTTAACACTAAACAGGAAATAAAATTAGTTTGAAGCAGACTCAAGGAATATGTATATGTTCCTGTTTAAGTTAAATCTTCCTATTAAATAGATGACCCCTACAGCTGTCAACTGTGGTCACTGAAGAGGAGGTAAATATCTTGCCTATAGAGACACTGATTTACTTGCAGTCCATTCTAGAGCAGGTTATCTTTCCTTTGGGGTTTGTATTTTTGTTTGAACATAGTGAAAAATGAACCTTTCAAGATGTAAGACCAATTTTCTGCCTAGCCTTACTTGGTCTCCATTCCTGTGATCTCAATATTGCACCCACAAATCAGGGACCAAGATAGGATAGGAAATTGCAGACACACATAACTGTGGATACAAATTTGCTCAAAAACACTGAGGCTAAACTCTGAAGATCTGGCCTTTAATGTGCAATTTTGATAGGGTGACAAGACGTCCCGATATTTAGTTGTTTGTCCTGCGTCATTTGTCCCAATATTTTACTTCGGCGGCTCTACGGCTTTTTTTTTTTTTTTTGCTTGGGGAGGCAAAAAACCAAGAGTCAGCCTTGGTGAGGGGGTTAGCCTGTGGCTGCCCCCCCATGTGTCCCGATATTTTGTTCTTGTCATCTGGTCACCCTAAATTTTGACAACACTTAATGTTGGCACCTAATTTATAGCAGTTGTTTGAGAATTCTTCTGAATTCCAAAGAAACATCTATGATGTAAATAAATATTTACAGAGCGAGTTGATGAATGATTTCTTCAAAAGTTATGTTCCATTCTCTACACTTACCAGTGCAGAAGTAAGAAGGAAAGGTGACAGTATTACATAACCATTTACAGTTAAGCCCCAAAGGAAACTAGCTTCATCCTCTGTAACCATTCTTTTGTGTATCAAGGGCCCAATCCACTTTCCACTGAAGTAAATGGAAAGATTCAGGTTGACTTCAGTGGGAGTTAGATCAGGTTTCAAATAATTATTTACATAATTCAATAAATAAATAAATAAATAAATAGCAGTTTAAATCTTTATATATAAATATATGCACACACACATATTTTTCCAAGAGAGATATTTAAACTTTATTTTGAAATGATTTCTAAGTTCAAATGAGTTTTAAAATGTGTTTCATACCTATGAATTTACTTGTATTTTATTCACACCTGGTACATTTAAAGCATCTTCCATTTATAAGAAGGGTATAAAAAGCTCAGCAGTTTCTTATTTTTTAAAAAAAAAGAAACATTTTCCAAAACATGCATTACTGAATTGTGGCATTCGATAGAACCTCCTGAGATGGATACCAAAAACAGGTGTCATAAATATTTATAAAGAAAATCTACGCATTGTTCTGAGTCTTCATTCTGATCATTTCCTAAAGCGATTGTATTCTGCTAGTAGGCTTTCTTGAAAGACTTTTTAACATTGCATATGCTGCATTGTTAAAATTGTTACAACTTTTCACTTTTACTGCCTTGTACTCAAATAGACTACTACTATAAGAACACAGAAACATAACAGTTGCCATACTGAGTCAGACCATGGTCTATTTTGCTCAGTATCGTGTCTCCGACAGTGGCCCATACCACAGTCTCAGAGGGGAATGTACAGAACAGGGCAATTATGGAGTGTTCCACTCCTGGATTCTGATAGTCAGAGGTTAGGGTTGCCCCGAACATTGAATTGCATCCCTGACCATCTGGGCTAAGACCATTGCTGAACCCATCCTCCGTGAACATATCCAGTTCTTTTTCTGAGCCCAGTTATACTTTTGGCCATCACAACGTGCCATGGCAATGAGCTCCCCAGGTTAGATGTGTGTCGTGTGAAAACATACTTCCTCTTGTTTGTATTAAACCTGCTGTCTATTCATTCCATTGGGTGACTCCTGGGCTGTGTATTGTGTAAAAGGGTCACTAACACTTCTCTGTTCACTTTCTCCACACCATTCATTATTTTATTAGACTTCTATCACATTCCCCTTCAGTCATCTCTTTTATAGGTTCACCAGCCCTAATCTTTTTAGTTTCTCCTCAAAGGAAGTTGTTCCATCCCCTTGATCATTTGTTGTTCTTTTCTGAACCTTTCCCATTATATCCTTTTTGAAATGGGGCGACCAGAATCGGACACTGTGTTCAAGGTGTGGACACACCATGGATTTATGTAGTGGTAGTATGATATTTTCTGTCCCTTTCATAGTAGTTCCTAACATATGGTTAGCCTTTTTGGCTGCTGTTTTTGCTTTGTTTTGTTTTTTAAATGTGTGGGCGAAGCCATTTGGTTAATGAAAACCAGTGTTCTAAGTGAGGCTTGAATTCACAACCTCAGCCGGTCTCCACTCAGCGCTGCTCTATAAGTCCCATGCACTCATCCATTGCGTAACAGGAGCACCCATTGAGCAGAAGTTTTCAGAGAATTATTTATGGTGACTTCAAGATCTTTTTCTTGGATCCCAACAGCTAATTGAGACCCCTTTGTTTTGTATGTATAGTTTGGATTATTTTTCCCAATGTGCATTACTTTGCACTTATCAGCGTTGAATTTAATTTGCCTTTTTGTTGCCCAGTGACCTAGCTTTGTAGGATCCCTTTGTAGTGCCTCGCAGTCTGCTTTGGACTTAACTATCTTGAATAATTTTGTATTGTCTGCAAACTTTGCCACTTCACTGTTCACTCCCTTCTTCCAGATCGTTAATGTATATGTTGAACAGCACAGGTCCCAGTACAGATTAATATTATTCATAGTTGTCACTTTATGCAGTACTTTGTTTGGCTCTCTCCTCCTCCCTTGGCTCCTTCAGGGTATGTCTTCCCTGAAGAGTTTAATTCAAGTGATGGGGCATCTGTGTCTGAGCACTCGGGTTAGCCTAGCCTGGTAGTGAGCAGCCACACTGCAGAACCCTGCTTGAGTTACTATGTGTCCTCACTGGTGCTGCGCTTTCCTGTGTGTGTGTCATTAGGACTTCTGGCGGCATAGCCAATGATTTTTAGCACTGTCTTTGGGAGTCCCAGAAGGCTCTGTCCTTGGCTCATGCTTGAGACATAGTTCTTGGGTGACCTCATTTGCTCAAATCAGTTCAGTCATTGTCATTTTGCTAGGACTCTCCAGTTTATTTCTCCACACTGGAATTGTCTCTGTTCAGTCTTACCTTTGTGATTCTTTCTGCAGTCGTCAGCTTGGATGGCTTGCTACCAACTGATCAGCATTTCCGCCTCAGTATTGCTACTGTTCTCCACTGCTGAAAACTTTCATCCTTTTGGCAACTCATTCTCATGACACTAGGGTAATCTTCTACACTTCCCTCACATCCAGTCCATGACCAAATCTCACACTTTCTCCCTCCATGATACAACAGTTGACAAAGACCTGGTCGAGCTCCCCCTTGTTGGACACACACCAGGCTGCCGTGTGTGGATCCGTGCACTAGAGCCTTGTGCTTTTCAGTTCCCCTAGGTCTGGGTAGGCTCCAGGCACTGTCTCTTTCTTTACTGTTGCAGCCATCCCATTGTTCTGCTTGGGCCACATAACTCAGTTGTTGATGGTTCTTAGTGATTGGCCCATTTACAGGCACACCTCCAGGCACCAGTCCCTCACTCCTTGCCACAAGAAGTATGATTCAAGAATGGAGTAAAGACCATCACAAGGGTTTTAAACATACAGAGATCATGGTCTCAGACAGAATTCAGAGATAAGTCCCCCTTAATCCTCACAATAGCAAACAAAAAGCCCAGCCCTTCTGCTCTCCTGATGGCTAAATCATGTACCCTAATTATCTCCAGCCCCAGCCCCAGCCCCCTGGTTCTCACTGGTGCTCTCCTGATATCCACATTGCCTCCCTCCAACCAGCACAGAATGTTGCCACTAAAACCATCGTCCTTTCCTATTGTTCAGACCCTGTCATCCCTCTGTTTAAATCCCTTTGCTGGCTCCCCATTGCCCTTCACTTTAGGTTCAAACTTCTTGTTCTTACATCAGGGCCATACCCCACTCTGGCCTTGCCTACTATCCCATTCCACCACCCCTGTTACAACCCCTTACCCTTAATTTGCCTTTCTTTATTTACACATGGCCCTGGGCTACAATTCCCTCCCACTCCGTACTTGCTAACCTACCACTCTCTCCTCACTCACGTCCTCCCTAAACAAAGAAATCTCCCACATGCCTTCCTAATAAATTAAAAACATGATTTTAATGGAAGCATCAAGGTGTGTAATGCCAAGACGGAGTAACCAGGTCACTACTTTAACCTGAGCGCTTCCTTGCCCCTCCCTCCTCATCTTTTTTGTTACTTTCAATTGTTGTCACACCTACAGTTAGATTGTAAACTTGTTGTCACAGGGTAGGATGCCCCCTCTAGGGAGGTGGGCTTAGCCCCAACCTGCGATTAATCACCTGCTTCCCAACTGTGTGAGATGAAAGGCCAGCACACGTCTCACTAAGAGGGAGAGCTCTTGAGAGGCTCCTGTAGGAGACCCTGAGTCAGGGAAAGGACCTGAAAGCCACACACCAGCTAGGTGAAAGAGATGTCTGGGGATGCCTGCTCCATAGGCAGCAGCAACAACAACTCTCTGAGGCCAAGTGGCGGGACCTGGTTTACCTGTCGTGATTGATGTTGAACTATGATTGTATTTGAACCATGGATGCATCCTTCAGAACAAGGAAGGAAATATGGACCCTGGTGGGAGCTTCATTAACACACTGGACACCAAGGTGACTCACTCTCTAATATGAGTGGGGAAACTGAGGCAGAGGCAGATTCTGACACTGGGTCTGCAGAAACCCTGTTATATTTGTCTTTTATTTTTATTGTAGGGTGTCAGCGTAACTGAGGGGCTGGGGCAAAATATTCTACTTCCTGTTTGCAGTCCTCTTCTGCTCACAAACTCCATACCTGTGTAACCCAGCAAATTTCAATTCATGCTCTTAACTTTAGGAGGGGAAAATGCAACCAACCCTCAATGCAAAATGGGAGAAAGTTTTATTGTTTTTTTCATTAGACATAGATGAAAATCCAGGCGATGATTGGAACAAATGAGATTTGAATAGGACCCCTACGTTTCAAAGGCTGAATGTGTTTGAGAGAGATTTTTGCTTGTCAGAATGCTTCATTTAAACTGGTGTTATAAGTTGTATCAGACTCCACAGCACCAAAGTGTTCTGAATTGCTGTTTACAATTTCGACAGCTATTTCTTCCTTCTCCAGCAGAGACTCTGTCTCCAGGTTGAATGATAAAGGCTGAACAATTTTTGTATCTTCTTGACCTTCAGAAGTTGAATAGCCTTCCTCATTCAGCTCAGCTATATTTTGATGGGCAATTGCTGGAAAAAGTCTCCTACTCTGAAGTCTTTCTTTCGGTTGCTCTTCTTTAGTCTGAAAAATATATTGCTTTGTAATGGGGTGGGGGGGGGGGGTAGGAATAAACTGTATTTGAACACACACTTTAACAGTTGCTTTTACCTTTCCGTCTGAGTTTAACTGGAATTTTACTCCAACTGATTCAGAATTTGGTCAGTTTGCACAAAAGAAATAAAATGTCTCTCAAAAACTGGGTTTTATGTATTTTGCTGCAGAAAATGGAAAAATGCTATTCTAGAATTCTCCTTTTTTGTCCCTATCTTCAGCACAGTCTTCAAACACTGAAAAACAGAAAAGTTTAACAGTCCTGCAGACATCTGTTGTTGAGAGGGATGCTCCTTCCTGTGACATTGATGTCCATGTTTTACTAGCATTTTTCGGAGATGCAGCCTCCACTAGCTCAGATTTTAAATGGGAGGTGTTTTTTAGAAGACAAAACAATCCTATGCAGCAAAATTAAATTACCTCGCTTCTTTCTTCGGCAGAATTCTTAATGTCCTTCATTGTTAAAGCATTCACTTCCTTCTTTTCGATCTTAAGCTTTTCCAGCTTGGCTGGTGGTTTCTTTAGTGGCTTTTCCAGGGCTTCGCTCTGTCGAAAGACATTTTAAAAAAAATGACAATATCATGAGTGCAGTGGGAGCTGGCACTGGAAGGAGCTGAGTCTCATTCCACTTGTGCTGAGCCCCTTCGTGCCTCTTTGTGAAGAAATTAAGTGGTTAACTTGGACATAAAAAAGGCTGGAAGCAGTGACACATTAAATAACTAGTTTCAGAGTAACAGCCGTGTTAGTCTGTATTCGCAAAAAGAAAAGGAGTACTTGTGGCACCTTAGAGACTAACCAATTTATTTGAGCATGAGCTTTCGTGAGCTACAGCTCACTGTAGCTCACGAAAGCTCATGCTCAAATAAATTGGTTAGTCTCTAAGGTGCCACAAGTACTCCTTTTCTTTTTATTAAATAACTAAAGACTCAATTATGCAGTTTACTCCTGTAGGTGATAACTTACTGAAGTGATAGTTTCATTGTCTCATCCATATTAGTAAGGACAGTACAGTCAGACCCCATGTATTGGGAAGATTAAGCAACTGAAACTGAAGAGGCTTATAAAAGATTTTGTTGTAACTTTATAATCGCTTTAAAAATGTAGTGCTGGTTTTCAATATATGCAAATTAGCAGCCCAGTCTTGTAGCTATCTATTGCTGAGTATAGTGGTTGCTGCTGTGACACTGAAGTCGTGTTTGACAACCTCAGAGACTGAATTCTGCTGTTTATGCCTGTAGGAAGCAGTTGTGCAACCCCACGCTGCTCTGTCGATCTATCTCAACCCTCACCTGGTGTGGGCTATCTCCAGGATGAAAGTTCATTCTCCCATGCCTGTTCTCTCTGTGACCTCCCCTTTGTCAATAACAGTGGGGTTACTTTGGGATGAGAAAACTGGATGGGGACCAGTTATCCATCTTCCAAACAGATAGCAAATGGCAACAAGTTTCTGTCACTTCTGAATTCCAACTAATAACCTCTGGTGAAAAGATCTGTATTCTGTTACTAGTCCCCTGAGTCATCCAGTCACCAGATTCTATCACAAATAACTCTGCAAGTCAGGCCTCCATGTCAGAAGAATCAAGTAATGCAATTAGTATGGAGGATGACTCACTTAATGTGACTGAGGTGGATGAGGAAATCAGTAGGTGACAATAATGGAAGAAATTTGATCTACTGAAGAGACCTTTTGCATGCAAACGATGCACCAAAAACTCATGAACAATGAAAAAAGCTAATGTACTCAATGCTTTTTTTGCCTCTGTCTTCACGAACAAGGTCAGCTCCCAGGCTACTGCACTGGGCAGCACAGCATGGGGAGGAGGTGACCAGCCCTCTGTGGAGAAAGAAGTGGTTCGGGACTATTTAGAAAAGCTCTGGACGTGCACAAGTCCATGGGGCCGGATGAGTTGCATCCAAGAGTGCTAAAGGAGTTGGCGGATGTGATTGCAGAGCCATTGGCCATTATCTTTGAAAACTCATGGCGATAGTGGGAGGTCCCGGACAACTGGAAAAAGGCTAATGTAGTGCCCATCTTTAAAAAAGGGAAGAAGGAAGATCCTGGGAACTACAGGCCAGTCAGCCTCACCTCAGTCCCTGGAAAAATCATGGAGCAGGTCCTCAAGGAATCAATTCTGAAGCACTTAGAGGAGAGGAAAGTGATCAGGAACAGTCAGCATGGATTCACCAAGGGCAAGTCATGCCTGACTAATCTAATTGCCTTCTATGACAAGATAACTGGCTCTGTGGATGAAGGGAAAGCAGTGGACATGTTGTTCCTTGACTTTAGCACAGCTTTTGACATGGTCTCCCACAGTATTCTTGCCAGCAAGTTAAAGAAGTATGGGCTGGATGAATGGACTATAAGGTGGATAGAAAGCTGGCTAGATTGTCGGGCTCAACGGGTAGTGATCAATGGCTCTATGTCTAGTTGGCAGCCGGTATCAAGTGGAGTGCCCCAAGGGTCAGTCCTCGGGCCAGTTTTGTTCAATATCTTCATAAATGATCTGGAGGATGGTGTGGATTGCACCCTCAGCAAGTTTGCAGATGACACTAAACTGGGAGGAGAGGTAAATACGCTGGAGGGTAGGGATAGGATACAGAGGGACCTAGACAAATTGGAGGATTGGGCCAAAAGAAATCTGATGAAGTTCAACAAGGACAAGTGCAGAGTCCTGCACTTAGGATGGAAGAATCCAATGCACCGCTACAGACTAGGGACCGAATGGCTAGGCAGCAGTTCTGCAGAAAAGGACCTAGGGGTTACGGTGGACGAGAAGCTGGATATGAGTCAACAGTGTGCCCTTGTTGCCAAGAAGGCCAGTGACATTTTGGGATGTATAAGTAGGGGCATTGCCAGCAGATCGAGGGACGTGATCGTTCCCCTCTATTCGACACTGGTGAGGTCTCCTCTGGAGTACTGTGTCCAGTTTTGGGCCCCACACTACAAGAAGGATGTGGAAAAATTGGAAAGAGTCCAGCGGAGGGCAACAGAAATGGTTAGGGGGCTGGAGCACAGGATTTATTAGGAGAGGCTGAGGGAACTGGGTTTATTCAGTCTGCAAAAGAGAAGAATGAGGGGGGATTTGATAGTTGCTTTCAACTACCTGAAAGGGGGTTCCAAAGAGGATGGCTCTAGACTGTTCTCAGTGGTAGCAGATGACAGAACAAGGAGTAATGGTCTCAAGTTGCAGTGGGGGAGATTTAGGTTGGATATTAGGAAAAACTTTTTCACTAGGAGGGTGGTGAAACACTGGAATGCGTTACCTGGGGAGGTGGTGGAATCTCCTTCCTTAGAAGTTTTTAAGGTCAGGCTTGACAAAGCCCTGGCTGGGATGATTTAATTGTGGATCGGCCCTGCTTTAAGCAGGGGGTTGGACTAGATGACCTCTTGAGGTCCCTTCCAACCGTGATATTCTATGATTCTGTGACATGTTCAGTTGTCATAAAAACCTAAAATGGGACAAAATGATGCTCTGAAAATGGTCGTCTTATCATTCACGAAGAAGGCCATTCTAACAGTGTCCAAAAGTGGAAACACTAGAGTACCAGGGCCCGAAACTGGGACAGAGGCAGGGTCTGATATTGGGTTTGGGAAGGCCCTGTTATACTTGTCTCTTATTTGTACTGTAGAGTGCCAGCATAACTGAGAGGCTGGGGCAAAAAATTCCAATTCCTGTTTGCAATCCTCCTCCTCCCCACAAACTCCATGCTGTATACCACAGCAAGTTTTAATTCATGCTCTTAGCTTTAGGAGGGCAAAATGCAACCAACCCTCAATGCAAAATGTGAAAAAGTCTTATAGTTTTTTCATTAAACATAGGTGAAAATCCAGGCAGTGATTGGAATAAATGAGATTTGAATAGGACCCCTATGTTTCAAAGGCTGAAAGTTGTTGAGAGAGATTTCTGCTTGTCAGAATGCTTCATTTAAACTGTTGTTATAAGTTGTATCGGACTCCACAGCACTAAAGTGTTCTGAATTGCTGTTTACAATCTCAACAGCTATTTCTTCTATCCAAACTTAAGTGTGGAGACCATAAAAATGGTGAATGGGGAATACATACTCTAACTAAACAGGAAATTCAAACAGCAGAACACTTCCCAACTTGCCCAGCATTCTCACAAATCAGGGAAAAAAAAACAACCTTATCTCCCAGCTGGATTCCTCAGTAAGGGGATATCATAATGGGTTTCAAGGAGTCCACAAATGAATGACACCAATAATGGACAAAGAGGAAATATTAACATGATTGAGGAACACAGTCTATTGACAATTAGGAACTTATAATAAGTGAATCAAATACCTGCAGTTTGCCCTACTTGAAATCCATAGCTTTCCGGTTAATTTATTCTAGCTTCTCTCTTAATGAGATAGTGTTTATTCCTAAAACAGATTTGGAAAGTGGGTATTTTGCTATTAATGATTTAGTTATAATAATTTTTTAAGTGTTCAGCCTTCCTGTATAAATGGCAAGGGTTGGGGGGAAATAGGGGAGTGTGAGTTTTGGACAAAAGTTTTAATGTGACTGTTCCTGAAAGAGGAAGAAACCTCTTCATAGATAAACTCAGCTAAACTCTTTCAAAGCACAGGGAGGAAAATCTATCCTCTCTTGACTCGAGTATTGATGATGGTTATGTTTTTGTGCTGAAATGCTGAAAAACCATCACCTGGGGGATATATCAATGCAGTGCAACTTGGTTATCAGTATTTTAAGTAGTTCTCTTGGTTCTATGATTCCTGTTAGAATTCAATTGACTAATTTATATTGTAGCAGAGAGTGGCTCTCTCTGACATTTATTGCCATAACATTTCTCGCTGTCTCTATCAATGGTGTAGCTCCACTGATGGCAGGAATGCTTAGAATACAGGGCTATCTAGTCAGTGGGTATTTTAACCACAGGCTCACCTAGGTCTGCTCTGTGCAGGGAAAGACAATGTGGTGATTAAAACACTGATGACTCCCAATATTGCTACCCCACAGGCGGAGCTGCATCAATAAGAGCACTATGGGAAATGCTATAAAACAGGGGTGGCCAAACTTACTGACCCTCCGAGCCACATATGACTGTCTTCAGAAGTTCAAAAGCTGGAGGGCACCTGCCCAGCCTTGGGGCTTCAGCCCTGGAGGGGGACGCCTGCCAGGCCTCAGGGCCTCAGCCCCCCAGGGAAGGGGGTCTCACGGCCTCAGCCCTGTGGGAGGCACCTGCTGGGGCTTGGGGCGCCCCACGGGGATGAAGACCTGAGCCCCAGCAGGTGCGTCTTGCAGGGCTGAAGCCCTGAGACCCTCCTCCCCACTGGGCAGGCAAAGGCAATGCGTGGGGGGATACATGGGGATTTTTGCCAGGGTTTGCTGTCCCTGCTCGCTCACATGACAAGGCCTAAAGGGTGTGTAAACTGTTGAGATTAGGCATGTAAGCACAGAAGGGATGGGTTCCTGCTGGGATGGCTCAGTCTTCAATATTTCTCTGCAAACTATTCTTGAAACCAGCTGTGCAAGTCTCTCACAGTGGTGTCTTGTTCATGTGTGTTGTGCACTTCTTTCCTCTCCTTCCATGATTCTAGCGCTGACTCTAGATTTTGCAAGTGCCCCTTGCATTTGTGCCAGGGCAGCTCAAAACTTCAGATCTGAATATCCCCAAATGTTGGGTGATCCAAATCCAGTTTTAAATCATAGAAACACAGTGCTGGAAGGCACTCTGAGAGGTCAACTAGTCCATGTCTAGCACACTGAGGTAGGATCAAGACCTAGACCTAGACCATCCCTGACTTTGGTTAACCTATGCTTCAAAACCTCCAATGATGGGGATTCCACAGTGTCCCTTAGAAGCCCATTCCAGATCTTAACTACCTTTATAGTTAGAACATTTTTTTCCTAATATCTAACCTAAATCTGCCCTGCTGTAGATTAAGCCCATGACTTCTTGTCCTTCCTTCAGTGGACATGGAGAACAGCTGGTGACTCGATGACTCAGGGGACTAGTAATAGAATACAGATCTTTTCACCAGAGGTTATTAGTTGGAATTCAGAAGTGACAGAAACTTGTTGCCATTTGATATCTGTTTGGAAAATGGATAACTGGTCCCCATCCAGTTTTCTCATCCCAAAGTAACCCCACAGTTATTGACAATGGGGAGGTCACAGAGAGAACAGGCATGGGAGAATGAACTTTCATCCTGGAGATAGCCCACACCAGGTGAGGGTTGAGACAGATCGATAGAGTCTGCCCTCCTACATATCACAGGCCACAGAACCTCACCCACCCAGAATTCAGTCTCTGAGACACTCTCTGGTAATACCCCTTTGGGATTATGTTCCCAATCAGCTACTTTACAGCTACGATGGAGTGGGTAGTCTCAGAGGAGATTGCTCTTACAGGATGTAGTGCAGGCCAAGTTCTCCAATGCAACTGAGGAATATTTGATAGTTAACTCCCTCGTGACAAATCTGTGTTCCCGCTGTCAGGCTGCGCAGGAAGGAAGCAGACCCAGCTCCAAATTAAAATATTAAGTGATAAGATGGCTAGAAATGAAAACTGCTCCCTCCAATAAAAAATTTTATTGATTTAAAAAAAATATATCCTTGCGGGAAACAAACAAAGAAACGTCAAAGGAGAACAGATAAAGGTTAGCTGAAGTCAATAAAATGCTACATGTAATCTGAATGTTTGAGTAGCTATTAGTGTGAAAAAAACAATAGAACAGACAGCACTCACTTGGGTGATGAACAAAAAATGCAACCAACTTTAGCCAGAGAGGGGATCAGAGGAAGGCAAACCCCATTCAGATATGCAAAAACCTGCTGGGGGGAGGCTAGGCAAACCTAATCCTTCAAACTCCACAGAAACCCTCAACATCGATTTAGGGCTGTAGCCATCCACTCTCCAGCTGCTTGCCCAGGGGAAGAGATGTTGCACAGGGCATTCTCTCCTTCCATGCCCAGACTTGCAATCTGGATAAGCAAGTACCCAAGTACTTTTTCTTGTACAAAGCTCTAGTTCTTTAATTACACAAGTAGTCAAGACTAGAGCTGGGTGAATGGTTTGCCTCAAACCACAAAACTACTGAAAACTATTCTTGGTTTGGGTTTGAGCTGTGTCCATGAACCACCAGTGGTTTGATCACATTTTGTTTGTATCCACAAACTGTCCATGAGCTTCTTGTGAACTTCCTTTCCCTTACATGTGGATATCCATGAGCTTATCTTGAATCTAGTCCCTAGAATAATGTTTGACAGGAAAAAGAAATTTTGCAGGTACAGGAGGGAAAAGCAGCACCGTATTTTACTAAAATAAATAGTGATACAGATTTTGTTCAAATCTGTGTTTCATAAAAATGAATTTCATTTTTTAAATAAATTTTGGATGTGGGATCCGACATGAATTGTGGATTACTTAGAGACTCAGATATTTGATAAAATCTTGATTTAGCTGTAATTGTCAACCCCAAATAGTAAGACTGAAAGTAGATGATGTCAATTAACTTCTGCCACATATTTGCTGATTTGAGAAACAATTCAGCGATATTCAATTTCCAGTGAGCATTTCTAACAATGGACAATCAGCGCAACTCCCCACCTAAGGCCAGCATGGGGGTGTGCAAACAAATTAACAAAGTTGTGGTCATAGAATCTCAGGGTTGGAAGGGACCTCAGGAGGTCATCTAGTCCAACCCCCTACTCAAAGCAGGGCCAATACCCAATTTTTGGCCTAGATCCCTAAATGGCCCCCTCAAGGATTGAGCTCACAACCCTGGTTTAGCACTCCAATGCTCAAACACTGAGCTATCGGTGAGCTTCCTCTGCATTAAAATTAGCTTCTTAATAGTATATTTCCTGTCATCCGACTTCTTATTTCTAAATCATGTAGGTCCCTCTCTTGAAAGGAGTTTTGTACAGAGCTGCACTAATTGCAATGGGCTCTGTGTGGGTGCAGTGATGGATCAGTATAGAGCTCGTTGCATGATCAGGTCTTTAGTGATTGTCGAAGGTTTTGAATGGCATTGATAAGATACTTGCCTTGACATCTGCTTCTCCATTTCTAAAAGTTGTACTTTGGCTCTTGATTATTCCCTGCATCATCAGCTCCTCAAGGATATCTGATGACTTTTGCCTCTCCCGTTCCTGTAAGTGCATCGGTTTATTGACAAATCCACCACTGAGTAACATGATGTCTTTAAAAAGAAAATGTTTAAAATTATTACTCTCACAGAGCTGAGATCAATTCACCAATTTAATTTCAATGTCACTTCCAATCCTGTAACTTCTCCGTGTATTTATTTACTGAGGGTGCCCAATGCACAAAGCCCTATGCATCACTTAAACTCTGCATTAAGGTTTTAAGTGGTCTTAACTGATGCACTGGCTTTGTGCTGGCCCTCTGCATCGGATGAATTGCACACTGTGGCCTCTTAGGCCAACATTCAGGAAAGCATCCCTATTCAGGAAAGCACTTGCACTTGAGGATATGCTGAGGTCCCATGGAAGTCAATATTTACATGCTGTCCTGAACTGGGCCTTAGTGAGTCCTTGTAATTCAGATTTTAAAAGATTCATTGAGCCAGTTAGAAAACTCTACCAGTTTTGGATGAGATTAGATTATCCATTAACAATGAGCTTTCTATAGATCATTGCCCTCTATGAAACAGAAACAAAAACCTTTCACATGCTTCCAGGACCTATATTTCATTGTAAGAAAGTGTATACACTTGCGTCTGATTACATTTGTTTTCTGTATTAATTATATATTTATAAACAGCAATTAAGAATAAAAAATATTTTGATAACCCTTCTAAACTGCTGTTAGGTTTCCACACATTAGACATGAATGATAAACAAGGAAGCACTTTGTTGCCAAGATAGATCAGGTTTGCATCCCTTGGTTTGCAATTACACCATCTACATTAGCAAAAGTGAGGGCTTTTATGAGATGACTTGGACCACATCAGAATCACAGTTATTTGACATCTGTCACTTTTTCATGAGTGGTGTGAAAATCCGATTGATGTATTTTATTGTGAGAAAACAAGAACAGTAAGCCTGTACAGGGTTAGTTTTTCAGAATATTGAGATCATACCTGCCCAAAGATGACTTTAGCAATCATCTGAAGCTGTCACCGAAAAATCATAGGGGGCCAGCCTTCCAACCAGCTTCCAAAAATGTGCCAGCAAAAACAGGCTTATGTGCTCACAGACTAAGTGGGCTAAAAGGATATGTACTCTTTCAGTTAACGAAGGGCCATATTGGGTAATACCCTGTCAGGGTTCCCCTCCCCCCCCCCCCCCCGAACTCGAGGGTACAGATGTGGGGACCCACATGAAAGACCCCCTAAGCTTATTTCTACCAGTTTAGGTTAAAAACTTCCCCAAGGCACAAATCCTTCCTTGTCCTTGGATGGGTACTGCTGCTACCACCAAGTGAGTTAGACAAAGATTCAGGAAAAGGACCACTTAGAGTTCCTGTTTCCCTAAAATATTCCCCCAAGCCCCTCCACCCACTTTCCTGGGAAGGCTTGAGAATAATCTACCAACCAAATAGGTAAACCAGATTATTAAAAAACAGAACTTTATTATAAAGAAAAAAAAGTAAAAGAAGCACCTCTGTAAAATCAGGATGGAAGGTAACTTTACAGGGTAATCAGATTCAAAACACAGAGGATTCCCCTCTAGGCAAAACTTTAAAGTTAAAAAAAACAGGGATAAACCTCCCTCTTAGCACAGGGAAAATTCAAAAGCTAAAACCAAAAGATAATCTAACGCACCTTGCCTTATTTACTTACTCTTTTGCAATATTGAGACTCATTTTAGGATGATTTTAGGAGAAGGAGTTTTCTGACCTGATGCTTCTCTGCTTCCCCAGAGAACACACAAACAAAGAGCACCAACAAAGCCTCCCCCCGTCCCCAGATTTGAAAGTATCTTCTTTCCCCATTGGTCCTTTTGGTCAGGTGCCAACCAGGTTATTTGAGCTTCTTAACCCCTTACACGTAAGGAGGAATTCTAGGCTGCCTTTAGCTGTATGATTATGACATACCCCTTTAAAATTAACATTTTCCAAGCAATGAGTTAGCCACTCCCAACTTCCTTTTGAAGACCCCCTCTGAACTGTAATCTCAAAAGTATCATTGGTCTTTTATTCTCTTTTACTTTATATTTCTAAATGAGTGACACTCTATGACTAGCTTAGCAATTTTTGGCCAGTGTGTTCGCAGGCACACATGTGCAGGTAAGGAAAACCCTTTGTCTGCGTGCTGTTGTATATATGGGAGCATACTCAATAGTGTGTGTGAAAAACAAGCATGCATTTGTGTGTTCAGCAAACTTTCTGGAATGCAGGACCTTGATGTCTTGGGAACAAAAATTATATTTGGTTGTTCTGTAACAAAAAATTAGGAAATGTGTATAATGCCCATTATAATAGGCCCCATAAAAGTATTTTAAATATAGCAAGAAAAATGACAAAAGATGTAATCACATTGACATTTTCTCAACATATTTCACTTACTACTGTGATCAAAACTATGATTCATTATGTAAAATATAAAGCAATGTTTAATTGTATGATTTCAACAGTGGAGAGAGGGACAAATATGAAGTTAAACATAACCAAAACATTATGTTTATCACAAAATATGAATTAAATTATTAGTACTACAATCCATATTTATAAAGCACTCAACCCTCAGAGTGTGAATGCTAGTAATAATTGTTTGTGCTTACATAGCATTTTTCTATTGAAGGGCTCCAAGTATTTTCAGTGAGGGCAAATAAAGTTTGCTGTAACGACTTTGACTTACGTATTTCCTTAATTGTGTGTGTGTGTGTGTGTGTGTGTGTGTAAAAAACATGTTACCCCAAAACACAATTTTACCCATTTAGATTTATCAATCTAGCTATATATCTTACACAGAAAGTTCTCAGGCAAATAGAGCTGTTTAATTTTAAAGTGGAGGAAATCAAGAGACATGGGAATGGAATTTAAGTTGTTTTTAAAAAGCAACAAACTCCAGTATTTATTCTTTTAATGTTCACTTGGAAACACTGTTTTATTACAGACCTTGCTTGTGACAAAGAACAGTTACTTTAGACTTTCAGTTTGACTAAGTATGTTTATGAAATTCAAACCATTCTTAGTACTTAGAAGACAGGCAAATAGGGGATTTAAACGGCAAAATAAGTGTTTTAATGTGTACCAATGTCTGCTGTTAGTTTAGCAACTCTTACCACTGCTAAAGTATCTTAAACTTATACAAGGGCCAAAGCTGAATGTTCCCTTTTGCACTTACACAGTCTGGGGTAGATCCTCGGCTGGTGTAAATTTACATAGCTCTATTGCCTTCACTGGAGCTATGACAGTTTTCACCAGCAGAGGATCTGCCCCTAAATGTTTATTTCCATTTTGTTCCTTAATTTTAATGTGAATTTAGTGCATGTGAAAGGCCAAACTACTCCCCTGTTTAGCCACAAAACCGGAACAACACTGGCAGGGTCAATGCCAATATGTCACAACCCTGTCTGGGAGGAACGGGACCTTTTGTAGGAGCGATGTGGGAGTTCATTCTCCACAATCCATTCAACAAGCCTTTCAACAAGGGTGAAAATTACTGTCTGTTACAATTGTGAGAATTGAGTCACACAGAGGAAAAACCGGTAATTGGATATTACTGACTTGGGTCAGATTTGAATAACTGATTAGGGAGAGCAGCCCTGCAAATGCTTGGAGTCAATGGGACATTACAATGCACTGTGTAGTAACTGATTGCAGCAGTGGGCTCAAAGGGCTGAATGGCTCTGTATCTCCTTCCTTTTGGTTGCTATGAGGTTTTTGGTTGTTTACCTGTGTTTTGCCTGTTATTTTTTTCTCTAAGAGAAGGTAACCTTTCCGGACCTTCCCCAGGTGAATTTCCCCCACTGAGTTCATCAAGTTTTACTCCACTGTTTAAGCTGGCTTTTGACACAGTGGACCAATCCTGAAGGGTGGAGCCAGCTGCTCTCTGAGATGGGTCATTATTAGCCTGCAAGAAAAAGAAATAAATACATGAGAAAGGCACTTTGGGAAATTTAATGCCATTTATAAGCAGACGGTTCCTAAAATAGCTCCATAAAACTATCAGGCTTAGAGCGGAGCAGAACCCAGCTCTGCGCATCTGTGCTGCTCCTGAAATGTCCTGACAGTGAGCCATATTTTCTCACAGATTATCAGCTATGGTAATGAAATGAAGAAGAATTTCAAGAACGGAAGCAATGACCTCACATCTGGCTGTGTCCTTGATCACATTAAAAGATAAAGTCTTGAGACAATTCTAAATTAAGCTTTGTTTGGAAATATGTAGGAAGATGTGACCACAATAAACATTCAGGAGTCTTAAATTGTCACTTACTAAGGATGCCATTCTGCATGCCTTCCTCATTCTAAACTCAGTGGCAGCTTCGGGTGTCCAAGGAATGCAGGATTGGGCCCTAAATGTATTTTATTTATTTATGCTTTTGGTTGTAACTCTGCAATAGCAAGAAGGGCAACAATCGTGTGCTCCATTTTATGGCAATTAAGCACGATCCCAGCAAGTGGCTAAGGCAGCCCTTGGTTGGGCAAAATTTCTGTGCCCCTCTGTTACGCTGTGTCCATGACAGTGTGCAGCTGGTACTGACAAGGCTGGTGACAGGGCAACGCCTGCAACCGGACTCTCCCCATTACATGCTGCTCGGAGTGCCACTCTCCTGCACTCGTGCCCTTCCTCTTTTCTAAGAGGAGGATGACACAGGACACATTTGCAACTTCCTTCAAGGATAGGACACAAACCCTGTAAAGGAAGTTGCGCACCTGCTGCATACAGAACACACCATTGAACCCAATGAAACTAAAAAAATTTCCCTGCATGTGGTGGCGAGTTCATTGTCCACTCCCGTAGCACAATGTAACCTCTCAAAGCAGGTGGGCAAATATGCAACATACCATCTTCATGTGCACATGCCACTCCAGAGTCCCCTCAGGTATTGTAATATATAATCTTCTGGGTCAGACTGACCTACACATACGTGATCATTCATCACTGATGTGGAAGGTGCAACTAAAGGGATCTAGCACCCTTATTTAGAGGAGTGAGGGAGCGTATTAAAAAACCCTTCCAACCCCCATAAAGAATCGTTAAAATCAATAAACTCATATCCACAGACATACAGTCCGCCTTGTCTGTGCCCCTGCAATGCCAGGCTTGCACCAGCTTGGGTAAACTCTGTGTTAAGGGCTGATATAAAGAGTTGCCCAAAGGGAGCTTTTTTTCTTTCTTCCTACTTACCGACCTACCTACCCACTCAGGCTTCTCCTGTAACATTCTGTTCCCCATCTGCTTGGGAAAAGTTGTTACCTGGGTCTTGGCTTCCCAGCCATTTGGCAACTCCTTGACTGATGGTTGCACCATCTCTACCTTGCTCGAACTGCCGCAGCCCATGGCAAGACTGTGACCACCTCTTTCTCTTGGTTTGAAGGTCCAGGAGGAGCTCGGCTTTGCACGGTCACTAGGGACTCACGCAGTTGCCTGGGTCCGTTGCTACAATAAATGACAACACAAAAGGTTTCCTCCTAGAGTTTGGAACATTGTAGTACATACACATCATCTTTGTCCAGGTGATCTCACCTTAGGTTGAGAGGGAACCTGGCTTTCCTGTGCCAGCCGCGGGCACTGGAGTGACAGCAGCAAGTTTGTGCAGGTCACACAAGGGGGAAGGATACCTCCAAGCTTTTTAAAGGGGAAAAAAAGAGAGACATTTTAATGTAACTTTTTCCTTTACTGCAATTTCTGCCCAGATTCCTCCCATCACCTGTGATTGTCCATCGTTTTTAGTAATGGCAAAAGATGCAGAAACTAAATGCCACCCAACGTAGAATTCCAAGGATCATATTGTGGGTTATGTTACTGTAATTTGTTGGCAAAACTTCTGCATTCCAGGAAGAGGTAATGTAGTCCAACAGAGAAGGAGATCAGCGAACACCAAGGATAGAACTTTCCAATATATGTTGGAAATGCCAAAGAGCCTAATGATTTTTGTTTGTTTCTACCATCCATAGGGTTAGGTGAGTTTCCAAATGTAAAAGAATACACAGTCCTCGCCTCAAAAATCTTATATGAGAAAAGATAACAGAGAAGTGGTAGGGAAGAGAAGTACAACATGCAAGTAAAGTGATGAAGGTGATAACCTATTATGTCTTGGTAAAGCAATGTTTTGATAACTCACTGTTTTGTTTCTAAAACAAGTGTATTATCTCCCAATATCCATAAAGCTGCTATAATCAGCCATTTAGTTTCTTGTGAGCACCGAGAATTTGCTATTCGTTTTTAAAATCCCCCTCCCGTCTTTTTTTTTTTTGGGGGGGGGGGGTATGTTTTAATCTCTTACTGAGAGCCAGTGAGGAGATTTTCACTTCTAGAGACCTGAATCACAAAATAAAAAAGGGTTTGTGGGCTTCTTCAGGTTCATATCACAAAACCCACTACGAAGATTTCCATAATTATCTCCTTTAGAACTGAAGTAGCAGGGGCATTCTGGGTAGATGGAACTGCATGGAGATGTTTACATGACACATGCGTATGTACTTTGTGCCAGTCAGTGGGGTTAGTCCATATGTGAGGATCACGTGAACCGCAAAAGTAAAGGAGAATGCCTGCAAACTAAAGTTGCCAATAACTTTCATCTGTGAATCCAGAGACCCCTGAGATGCAATCCAATTTCAAGGAAATTATCTCTCTTCTGATGTTAAATTCTGTTCTCCTTTTATATCAATGCAACTCCATTGGAGATTGGACTTTTGGGGTAGCTTTTGATTCACAGGGAGTGTGGGCTTAGCTCAATAAAAAAAATTACTTTTTGTTTTTCCAGCAAATGTTTATAGAATGTATGTGATCATAATATAATATGATTGCAATGTTATTTCTTATTAGTATATTAATTAGCATGAATCACAGTATACTATGCGGATCTGGTTGCTTGTTTGCTTTTGTGATTAAGCACTTGCAATGATAACAATGCAGTATCAAAAGATTTTTTAAAAATCCATAAACAATTATTTACTTAATCTTAACAATAAGCCACAGATCTTTATATTTGTTCTTTCAACAACAAAATAGTAAAGTTTGAGACTAGAAATTGAATGTAAATAACTAAACACAGAAAGTTGATTTAAACATAAGTCTAAAATCTCAGGTTATTATATAATCGAAATCAGGAATGCTTTCTGACTCATGCTTCTGCATTTTGTAGATCAAGTTGTGCTTGATAGTGGTATGTAAAGAGAAAGCAAGATAAATGACAATAGAGAAGACACAGTGAGTATTTTACATAGCCTGAAACAAATTGTCTGGCAGTTTGCATATGGTCATATTTATGAAGTGAAAAGAACCTTGCTCATTAGTATGTGGACACTTAAAACCTGATCCTGGAAAGACTTCAGGCTTATCTTCACTACTGGGATAAGTCGACTTAAGCTACCTGAATAATGTAGCTGGAGTTGAGGTATCTTAGGTCAACTTGCCCTGGTGTCTTCACTGTGCTGTGTCGATGGGAGACGCTCTCTGGTCGACTTACCTTACTTTTCTCAGAGAGGTGGAGTACTGGGGTTGCCCAGAGAGCACTCTTTACTAGACCCTCTAAATCGATGCCCGTTGCATCGATTGCAGCAGCATGGATCTCCCCTGTACTGAGGACAAGCCCTTATACACATACTTAGCCTTAATGCACTCTACTTGGAAGTCCGTAGGAGCTGTAGGCTTTCACTAGGGGCTGTGCAAATGGTCTTACAGGATTTGATCCTACACTTACTGAAGTCGATACCAAAGTTCCCATTAATTGTCGAGCATTAATTGTCCCCGCTTGACTCGGCATTGGTGAGACCTCAGCTGGAGTACTGTATCCAGTTCTGAGCTTCACACTTTAGGAAAGATGTGGACAAACGGGAGAGGGTCTAGAAAAAAGCAAAATAAAAAAAGACAAAAAGTTTAGAAAACCTGACCTATAAGGAAAGGTTAAAAATACTGCGCACATTTAGTTTTGAGCAAAGAAGACCAAAGGGGGATCTGTTAACAGTCCTCAAATATATTAAGGGCTGTTAATTTGCTAGGACAGTGATCAGTTGTTCTGCATGACCACTGAAAGTAGGACAAAAAGTAATGGATTTAATCTGCAGCAAGGGAGATTTAGGAAAGTCTTTCTAACCATAATGGTAGTTAAGCTCTGGAATGGGCTTCCAAAGGAAGCTGTGGAATCCCCATCATTGGAGGTTTTTAGGAACAGCTTGGACAAACACCTGTCAAAGACAGTCTAGATATACTTGGTCCTGCCTCAGCACAGGGGACTGGACTCGATGACTTCTTGACGTCCCTTCCAGCCCTACATTTCTATAATTCTGTGATTAATGAGGCTGGATCACAGTGTGTAAATTTAAGCACATTCATAAGTCTTTGCCGGATCAGGGCCTTAAAGCGTTCTGTAGAGGTGGTTGAAAAATGTGTGTGCACATTGGGGCGGAGGGGACAGGAGTTTTCCATCGGGAAAACAGGATGCCTTTCTTTAAGAAGGTAAGTCCATAGAACAGGAGGGCTTGTGTGAGGTACAGAAGTTGAAACAGAAGAGAGAAAAGAAGAGCAAGGCCAATATTTAGCAGTCAGAGGGGAAAAAATACAAACTACTTCTTTTTTTAAAATCAAAAGCCTTTTTATGTCTTGTGAAAATGAAAACAAAAGCCAAATCTGTGGGATATGTATGTTGGAAAAAAAATCACGGTAAAATCAAAAGCAACTTTTTTAGTAATTGCTGGGGTTGAGTGAAGGAAATTGAAATACAGCAGAACCTCAGAGTTACAAAGACCTCAGGAATGGAAGTTGTTTGTAACTCAGAAATGTTTGTAACTCTGAACAAAACAAAATGTGATGGTTGTTCTTTCAAAAGTTTACAACTGAACATATACAGCTTTGAAACTTTACCATGCAGAAGAAAAATGCTGCTTTCCCTGAATTTTTTTTATAGTTTATGGTTAACACTGTACTGTATTTGGGGTTTTATTTTTGTCTCTGCTGCTGCCTGAGTATGTACTTCTGGTTCCAAATGAGATATGTGGTTGACTGGTCAGTTCGTAACTCTATGGTTTGTAACTCTGAGGTTCTACTGTATATACTTTATAAAGAGTACACACAATTTCCCAAGCAGTTTAGTGGCTTGCAAGCTGGTTGGGCATATTGGACAGGAGTCAGGACATCCCAAATGCATATGACCTTTGCCACCCTGTCATGTGGCGTGGCCCTTTATGATCTGGGAGGTCTGATATATACAACGACCTAGGACATATTGGTAGAGAGGAAGTGGTCCTGAGAATAAGTAATGTGTGTGGAAATCCCATTACTGTTTCTTTAAGGGCCTGGGACCAGGAGCCTCGCAGAGTGAGCAGAGCAAGGCTCCCCTCTCTCCGAGCCAGATGGGATGAGCTACAGGAAGGGACCCATCAGATATGCTGCCGCCTCCCTCCTAGCAAGAAAAGGCTTATCTGCTGTACCCTCTGAGCCTGAGATTAATTGGGGAAAAGAGGCAGCTGAAGGAGAAGCTTGTCAAGGCCTTATTGCTGGCCTAAGTTACAACTCCAGCTGCAGGGAAGAAAGTTGGGGGACTCCTGTCTGAAGGTGAGACAGAGGAACTGCCTAAATTACAACTCCCAGCTCCAAGGAGGAGATCTAGGGGCTGCTGTCATGAGAGGGATTGTTTGAAGTACAACTCCAACTCAAAGAAGGGGGCTGGGAATCCTCCTGAACAGGGACAAGAAAAACCTACCTGGATTCTTATATGAACCCACAGTGGGCATGAACTTGAGCGACTAAAGAAGCGGGAGTTACCCTCTGTAGAAAGAATTAATAAACCAGAGCTCCTCTCCTCCCCCTGCCAGCTTTCAGTCCTGCCCTCCTAAACTGTTGTCCTCAACTGTTCCCCCACACCAGTCCATCTCTTGTCCCATCAGCATTCAAATCAAACTGCTTCCTTCTCCATGCTCATTGGTGGGAGGGAATGGTCACTGAGAGCACGGAAGAGACAGGCTCCCTGCTCTCAGATCAGGTGCCTAAAATTTGAAGTCTGGGCTTAGCATGTGCAAACTATGATTTTTTTTTTTAAAGGCTTATAACTTGGCCAAATTTGGGTGGATTTTCACGGGCACCAAAAAGCACATCTCTGACAGAAAGGTCATTGTTCTGCCAAATTTCAAAGTAAAGTTGCTAAAGCTTCTTAAAGAAAAGGTCACCAGAATTTTTTAACATTGACAAAGCCATTTATTTTTCCCGTCTCTGGTCTTGGAAACAAATGAAATTTTTTGGCTGAAATTTTTCAGAAAACATCAGCCTGAGGCAGACATCTGGTGTGGAAAATTTCAGCCCAAACAGTCAAAGCTGGGAAAAGTTACAAACAACTTAAAACAGGGTTTTACAATGGGTGTGTCCAGCAACCTCAATAATAGGTGGTTTAAATATGCCTGGTTTAAATAGAGTTAAAAGCATCCACACTGCATCCTAATTTGACTAAATCCGTTTTTAAGCACAGTGCAACATTGAAAATAGACAAGGCCTCAGTCAGCAGGAATGGGGCTCCCTCCCCAGTCTCACTTTCTTGGGGGCTCTGACTCCAAAGATCTTTGGGGCCCTCTCACTCTTACTCTGCCACATATACAGGAGGCTCAGTAGGGATTACTGCTAACCTCGTTCATCTGTATCCATGGGGTCTAGGGGTTGCCAATTTTGGTTGGACATATTCCTGGAGGTTTCATCAAGTGACATAATCTTTAATTAAAGATTAATCTTTAATTCCGGGAGACTCCAGGTCAATCCTGGAGGCTGGCAACCCTCATGAGATCACTGTGGAGGCAGTGGAAAGGACCTATAGAGACCTTGTCAGCAGCCTGGGGCAGCTAATGAATCCATCTTACTGAGTTGCCAGGATAAGTCATACTGGGGCCGAGCTCCCCTCCAGGGCAGTAAGGACATCACATCTTTTAAGGATTGGCCCAGTGGGCGTTAAAGGCATTCAGAACCACCCCAGAGATGCTGAACACTTAACAGGGGTGAGCCTTAAAGAAGGGTCTGGTCCCAGGTTTGACCTTTGAGAGAGTTCGGTTGCAGCTTTTCTGGGTGGCTGCAGCATGCACAGAGCTGATTGCTGTCAGTGCAGCTGAAATCCGTTCCCTGGCTAGCACTGGCAGTGTGTGTACGTGTTGTATATCAGTGCTGTATTTGATCCCAGTGCTGTGTGTAATCTCTCCATGGTGACTGCATCGCATTCATGGCTATTTAAGGAGTGGGGGGAAGGGGAGTTTGGGTTTTCTGCCAGACTTCCCACTCAGGTAATTACATTTCTGCCGGCAGTCTTTTCCTGTAGCTTCAGCTGAAGAAATCATTTTTCCTCACTCCCACTCCCAAAAGCTCCTGGCATGGAATTGCTGCTGGGTATCTATAACCTAGCAGTAGCCACACTGCTGTGGTAGATGAAGTGGTCCTTGCCTGTACGTCATTTATTATAGACTTGTCCCTAGTGAGGAGTGCTGTATCAAATCAACACACTCCATCGCTCCCATCCTCCAGTGTCTGACTGTAGCATAACAAGTTGGTCCTGCCAGTTACACTGCTAGATGTTATTCAAGCAGCCAGTTGGAAGCTGGTGAAGAGATTATCGAGAGCCAAGACAAAACCATAAGGGGAGAGAGGGATTTCTCACTGAACAGATATTAAGTAAAAGTCTTTATATGTCTTTGAAACCCACTAGCTAGTTTTTTTTTCTTCTGTACATAAGCAATATTGGTGAGAGGTAGTAGTAGGTGATTAATTAGTTACCAACTTCTTCCACCTTGCTTTAGCTCACCACAGTGTTGTAAACACTGTATATCTGAGACATCTGTGTCTTAATACTAAAAACCAGCAGAGGGCAACGATATCTCAGTGATAACAACAGCAAGTACATGACAGCAATTGTGCTAATATTAACTGCACTTATGTTAATATAATGGTAGTATCATACTGTAGTATTTTCTAGCACAGTATTAGTATAGAAATAATATTAAAGAGACAGTGTCAGGTAGCTTTGGTCCCAAATTTAGATTTAGTAAATACATTTTTTAAAAGTAGTAATTTTCTGCAGTTAGTGTCCATTTCAGCAAAGCATATGCTTATATTCCTCCTTATTCAGCAAAACACTTAAGCACTTGCTTAACTCCCTTTGAAGTCAAGTTAAGCATGTGCTTTGCTGAATCATAGATTTACAGATTCCAAGGCCAGAAGGGATCATTGTGATCATCTAATCTGACCCACATAACACAGGCCATAGGCTTTCTCTGAATTAATTCCTGTTTGAACTAAAGCATATCAGAGCCTTACATAGAAATGTAAATCCGATGAAGTGAGCTGTAGCTCACAAAAGCTTTTGCTCAAATAAATTTGTTAGTCTCTAAGGTGCCACAAGTACTCCTTTTCTTTTGGCACTTTCCTGACGTTAGTGAGATAAGACTTTCAACACCCAGGAGGTAGATAGTAAGCAGAGCCAAGCACATTCCGCAGCAAATTATTTACTCATGGATTTAGCCTCTCTCCATCTACTTAACAAATGATTACGTGCAGATTGTGATGTTCCCAAATGCACTTGTTCAGGTTTACTAAATGAATGTTGTGGTGTGTGGGGGGAGGGTTCAAATACTCTGTGGATTGGTCATGAATAGTTCGCTGGTAGCTATCGATCCTCAAAACTCAAGATGTTTTAGTTAACTGTAATTGGTCACATAAGTCACGTGCTACTGTTTGTTTCCCTGATTGGCTGGGCATAACTCTTATAATCAGTAGGGATGCATGAAGGAGCCACTGGGGCTTTGAGTCCATCATGGAGACACCGTGGTTTAGTGAGAGGCAGCAGATAAGCAGGATTTGAGAATCTTAGAAATGTTCAATGTTTCCTTTATGGGCCACACTGACCTTGCCCAAGGCATTAAGAACAAGTTGTTATTCTTAGAAAAAGCAGGCTACTGTACTATTTATTGGTCAGGGGCACAATTTAAATGTAATCTTTTGTCATTCTATTCACATGAAGTAACAGTGTGTATGTGATGCTAGTTTAAAGAGTGACTTTGAATCCCTGTCCATCTCATTTAATTGCCATGTGGCAGGACTCTGAGGAGGGGCTGTTGGTAGCTAAGTGTAAGTTAGGGCAGCCATCAGGCTGCCCTAAATTATTCTGAGGGCCAGATTGGTCCCTGCCTGGCCATAGGATTGAGTTAAGATAAATATGGCCCAAAAAGTTACTAAATGATGCTTATCTGAAGCGTGCCCCTCCAATCTTGTCTGCATCCAGTTCAGTTTCTTTCTCCCAGTTCAAACTGACCCTTGACCCCCCTCTCCCCAGTGATGCTGACTGACTCCCAGCGTCTCTCAATTCTCAACCCAGATGTTTCTTTTATCTTCCCGATCACAGCAGGCCCTTTTACCTTTGCTGAAAATCCCCAATCTAAATCTCAGTGTGTCTGTTAGTCTCTACTGGGCTTGAGCTGCCAACTGTCTTCAAATTGGGGATGCTCCGGGGCTCCACAGGAACACTCTGCTTCTGATCCTGCAGCATCCCCACAGACCACGAGATATGAAGGCAGCAACTGGCTTAGTGGAGACATTCACCATGGATTTTTTTGGAATATCAACATAAGCAAAGTTGGGGAGGGGCAAAACGTCCTTGCATTGGATATGTGGCGGGCAGGAGAGGGTTTAAAAGGCCTCTGTTCAGTTTGTTTTCAGGGTCAGTATTTTTCCTCCCCAAAATGAGAGGATTACATCATTCTGATAGAGATAGAGGTAGCCAGGTTTCCTGGAATGTTGTGCTTATTTGATTCTGGAGGTGCAGAAACATGCAGAGTGCTCCAACACCAATGCTGAAGTGCCCAAAGATGAAGTGGAAGCTGCAGTAGGATCTCGTTACTAGTTCTTGGCCCAAATGAAACACCCCGATGATGTGTGGAATGCAGGGGATATCAGAATCTGAACCCAGACCTGCATCTCATGGCTGGCCATATCCTTGTAATGGGGCATACCAAAGCCTCACATTTGAACAGATAGGGGGTTCAATATCAGGATCTAAATTTTGCAACTATGCTACATTTCTCCTCCTTTGGGTCCAGATGGAGCCCAGCTGTTCTGTAGGTGAGTGGGGTGGGGAAGAGAGAAGATACAAGGAACCACACCTTGTACTCCTTTCTAGCACTGGGGTACAGCTGCAGTCTCCCCATGTGCCCTTAGGTAAATGACGCCTCAGAGGGGATGAACCATGGCCATGGCACCAGTCACTCCTTCTCAGGTATACGGTGAATGTATGATGCACCCAGGGCCATCCTTAGGCATAAGCAGCATACAAGGCTGCATCGGTCACCTGAAAATTTGGAGCACTCCTGGGTCTTAGTGTCCTCCCTGTTGCCGCTTCCTATCACTGTTCTGACCCTTCCTGCAGGCTCCCACCACAGCTGGCTGCTACAGCCTGGTGAGTCTTCCTCCAGAGAGGATCTAGTACTTAAAAGTGAAAAAGCCTGCCAGACCTATTAGCGCAACACTGGAACTGTTAAAGAGCCATTCAAGCAGTACTGAAGCCATTTAACAGGCATTTGCCAACCCCCAGGTTTATACTGTCAGTTTCTAAATTTACTGACAAAAATAGTTGTGCATTACTGTAATATTTACTCAAAACATGTTAGTCTACAGGCCCTAAGTTTAAAATTTGCTTTAAAAATATTTCATTAGTGTGTTGCTGAAGATTATAAAATCACATCTCTAAAAAATCCTTGCATAGATTTTTAGATGCACAATCTGAGTTTTCATCTTTAGCCTTAAATGCTTGGCTCTTTAGACATATAGTTTTTTAAATAAATCCTTTAAAAGACCACCCTTATCTAAAATACATGTGCAAGCCTGGGCTGCTGCGGGCATAGGGGCACCAGTTTAATAATACTTCTTAGGTCCCCATAAATCCTAAGGACGGCCCTGGATGCACCCCATGAGTGGCCATGGCAGTAGGCTTGCTCCACACTACCCCTGAAATGGGGTTGGGCCGAACTGGCAGGATAGAGCCCTCTCCTTGCTGCATCAGCTGGGTCAGAAATGTCATAGAAGTCTGGATCATCCTTCATTCTAGATCATCATAGAGTGATTCTTTTTTAACCTGGTACCATCTGTTTGTTTCTATCTTTTGTGCTTGACGGAGAGAACCGAGAGTTATCTGAGATAGAGGTCTCATTGTGCTAGGTACTGTATAAATACACAGTAACAGACTCTATCTGCCCCAAAGAGACAATACGGGTATAACATGGGAGAAAAGGCTTCTGTTCAGTTTGTTTTCAGGGTCAGTATTTTTCCTCCCCAAAATGAGAAGATTACATCATTCTGATAGAGATAGAGGTAGCCAGGTTTCCTGGAATGTTGTGCTTATTTGATTCTGGAGGTGCAGAAACATGCAGAGTGCTCCAACACCAATGCTGAAGTGCCCAAAGATGTCATTCTCAATTTTATAGATGGGGAACTGAGACAAAGAGTGTAAGTGACTTGCCCAAGGTCACACAGGGAAGCTGTGATAGAGCTGGGAATTGAACTTGGATCTACAATGTCATGTAGCTGATCTGCAGCTGCTAGCAGCAAATATCTCCAATGGCTGGAGATGGGACACTAGATGAGGAGGGCTCTGAGTTACTACAGAGAATTCTTTCCCAGGTGTTTGGCTGGTGGGTCTTGCCCACATGCTCAGTGTCTAACTAATCACCATATTTGGGGTTAGGAAGGAATTTTCTCCCAGGTCAGATTGGCAGAGACGCCGTGCATTTTTCACCTTCCTCTACAGCATGGAGTCACTTGCAGGTTTAAACTAGTGTAAATGGTGGATTCTTTGTAACTTGAAGACTTTAAATCATGATTTGAGGACTTCATTAACTCAGCCAGAGGTTAGGGGTCTATTACAGGAGTGGATGAGTAAAGTTCTGTGGCCTGTAATGTGCAGGAGATCAGACTAGATAATCATGATGGTCCCTTCTGGCCTTAGAGTCTATTAGTCTACGAGTCTATCTCTTGCATTTTGGTGCAGTGGCAACCAGAAATCATCCTGCTTCACCTTGCATATACTGAAAGAAGCATGGACTGGCAGCTTTCTAAGGGCTTGTTTACACTGGGAAATTTATCAGCATTACTATACCGGTGTAATTATACTTCTATAATTCTACCAGTAGAACTCCCATGTGGTCACATTCTGGAAGAGAAGTGTCCACGTGGGGAGTTATTCTTGTACAATTATAGTGGTGCAGTAATGCTGGTAGGTTTCCTCTGTAGACAAGCCCTAAGAAGGACAAAATATTGTCTTAATTTTTCTATACAAGCTACTGATCCTAGTTGGGATGGGCGCTTTCCTGAGAATGTTTAAGTGTGGTAAGGACTGAACTGAAAATCTCTCAGGAGATCAAATCAGCACACTCCACCGCTCTCAGGAAAATCTCTCAGGAAAGAAGGGACAAAACCAAATGCAATTGAAGAGGGGCCAAAGTTGGGTCCATGTATCTGAACCTCTTTCCCAGAACTTTGTGATCAAGAGCCAACTCACCTTGTCTTTAGTTTCATGGGCCAAAAAGGTCCCAAGGCTTGGCAGAGCAACAGCCACCTTGCTTTAACCTACAGATGACTTTCCCACGGTTTTCAAGCATTGAGAGCCACGGCTTTGGCTTGACCCATTATAGAGGTGAATGTAGAATCCAGATGGAAACTTTGCCAAAGTTTGTGGGTGTTTGAATCTAGCATTCTGCTTTGGGCCCATCTCCAACTACAGCTGCTATATATTGGATTTAAGATGCTACTGAAGATGAAAAATTGAGCACATAATATAGCTGCTTTCTAGGGACGTGTGTTAATTTAGATGGAATAAAGGGGCCCCTACAGTCAAAGGTGTAAACAAGGTGTAAACATAACCCAATCACTGTCCAGCGTTGCACAAGGTTGGAGGCGTGGTATACAGAGACCTCAGGCTGCTTAGTACCATGGCAAACACATTATTAAACATCCTTTTAACCTTTCATTAAAGATACAAAAAAGAAGGAAAAACAGTTAAAGCCTTTGAAATGTGAAGTATTATGTAAGGCTTTCATTTTAACAACATTCTCTTTCCCATTAGCTGAAGAGAACTTTTAGAAAAAAAAAAACAACCCTCATTTGACAGTTGTTTAGCTGGTACTAATTGTCCTTTTGGGGAAAAGAGAAGAAATTTGAGTTGGGCTGAGCTGGCATTGTTAAAGTCTGATCCCATTTCTTAGAAGACAAAACAAAACTCTCACACAGAAGGGGGAGAGAAAAGAATTGCAACAATAGAAAATGCAGCTTCTGTCTCTGGCGGTGATTTTCACTTGCAACCTTACAGCTGGAGAAAAACAGGCACAGTACATGGTCTGATTAGCCATTCCAAGACCTGGCAAACTCACACCAGTATTGGGCTGTTTAGGTCACTGCTTGTATTTGCTTTCCTAGTCTCAGGCTTACAGCAGTAAGAAAAGGAGTACTTGTGGCATCTTAGAGACTAACCAATTTATTTGAGCATAAGCTTTCGTGAGCTACAGCTCACTTCATCGGATGCATACTGTGGAAACTGCAGAAGACATTATATACACACAGAGACCATGAAACAATACCTCCTCCCACTTCCAGTGGGGTAGAAGGAGGTATTGTTTCATGGTCTCTGTGTATATAATGTCTTCTGCAGTTTCCACAGTATGCATCCGATGAAGTGAGCTGTAGCTCACGAAAGCTTATGCTCAAATAAATTGGTTAGTCTCTAAGGTGCCACAAGTACTCCCTTTCTTTTTGCGAATACAGACTAACACAGGGCTGTTACTCTGAAACCTGTCATTATATACACAGAAACCATGAAACAATACCTCCTCCCACCCCACTCTCCTGCTGGTAATAGCTTATCTAAAGTGATCACTCTCCTTACAATGTGTATGATAATCAAGTTGGGCCATTTCCAGCACAAATCCAGGTTTTCTCACCCTCTGCCCCCCCCACCCCCACAAACTCACTCTCCTGCTGGTAATAGCCCATCCAAAGTGACCACTCTCTTTACAATGTGCATGATAATCAAGTTGGGCCATTTCCAGCACAAATCCAGGTTTTCTCACCCCCCCCCCCCTTTTTTTCCAAAAACCACACACACAAACTCACTCTCCTGCTGGTAATAGCTTATCCAAAGTGACCACTCTCCTTACAATGTGTATGAAAATCAAGGTGGGCCATTTCCAGCACAAATCCATGTTTTCTCACCCCCCCCCCCCGCCAAACCCACACACACAAACTCACTCTCCTGCTGGTAATAGCTTATCCAAAGTGACCACTCTCCCTACAATGTACATGATAATCAAGGTGGGCCATTTCCAGCACAAATCCAGGTTTTCTCACCCCCCCACCACCATACACACACAAACTCACGGGGGGGTGTGTGTAAGAAAACCTGGATTTGTGCTGGAAATGGCCCACCTTGATTATCATGCACATTGTAGGGAGAGTGGTCACTTTGGTTAAACTATTACCAGCAGGAGAGTGAGTTTGTGTGTGGGGAGGGCAGGGGGGGCGCGGAGGGTGAGAGAACCTGGATTTGTGCTGGAAATGGCTCAACTTGATTATCATACACATTGTAAGGAGGGTGATCACTTTAGATAAGCTATTACCAGCAGGAGAGTGGGGTGGGAGGAGATATTGTTTCATGGTCTCTGTGTATATAATGTCTTCTGCAGTTTCCACAGTATGCATCCGATGAAGTGAGCTGTAGCTCACGAAAGCTTATGCTCAAATAAATTGGTTAGTCTCTAAGGTGCCACAAGTACTCTCTTTCTTTTTGCGAATACAGACTAACACGGCTGTTACTCTGAAACCAGGCTTACAGCAGTGTTACAAAATATATAGTCTTGGCTGGTTAAGCCAGACTCTTATTAGACATAAAAAGGAGAGGGATGGGAAAGAAAAGGAACAGTGTGTGTGCAAGCGCAAGAGGGAGAGACAAAGTCTCACATCCCAAGTGGTATTGAGGATTTAGCCAGAGCCAGTGGAGGTGGTGATGCCATCTGGCTCCCTCTCTCTGGCCTAGTTTGGTCAGGACATCTTTCAGGATCAGCATGAAGAAGGTCCAGGGGGGTGTCCCAGGAGGTGGTGGCAGTGGCAGCCATGATGGTGAAGCTCAATCTAGTAGCTAATCTTTCTCCTCAAAATCTCTGTTTTTAAGGACCCCAAAGGTGATTAATAGGGAGGAATAGCCCTGTCCTCATTATTTTGTCCACCAATAGTCCTAATTTATGACACACCAATTTTGGTTCATTTATTTTTGGTATCACTGTTCTTGTTTACCAGGAATGATCTTAACACAGTCCTTGACTTATATCAGGTAGGGCTTTTTGTTGGGACTAATTTAGATCTTTTTTGTCTCCATTTGTGCCTTTTCCCATCAACATTTGCTGGGCAAGGTGATTGTGACATCTTTAGAACTTACTCACTTTTTATAGTTGAGCTCACAATTAGGGTAAATGTATAGACCCAAATATCATAACAGACTGTCCTGTCGGAGTCTGAGTTTAGTTTCTTTCCCTCATGTATTAAACTCAGTACAATCATTTATTTTTTTAAAAAACAGCTGCTGAAATGAAGTCTTTGCAGTTACATAGAGCTCTGCTGTTGTTCACAAAAGAGATTTTTTGAAAGGGCCTGGAATACAAAGCCCTTCAAGTATAAATTTCCCTTCAAGTTGTTGGGGACACTGGGGCATGGCCACTAGGTAACTCGAGGGGATGGAAGACCACGAGTGTCGATGAAGCCCCCTTGCACTAGGTCCAAGTGTCCTTGGCCCCCCCTCCCGCCTGGAGGCACTCACAGCAGCTCTGCGTACTAGGCCCAAGTGTCCTTGGCCCTCCCGCCTGAAGGCACTCACAGCAGTTATGCTAAGGATCTGAAACAATATGTTGCAGAGTAAGACTGCCTAAAACTAGATGTAAGCAGTGTCAGGATGAGCTCCACCTTGACATCTGGTGGTGAGATGTGGCAAGTTGTGGAAAAGAACTTCAGGGGCTGATCTCATTTGCATAGGCACACCCACCCCGCCTAGAATGAGGCCATAGCTGCCCAAATGGTCACTTTGGCTGCTGTGGGATCCCCAGTGTCTCTGTTATTGGGGCAGAAAGAATAAATTGTTATTACCCTGATTATGGGAACTGTGCTTGGAACTGTACTTGGCCTTTTGTTATGATGGAGGGACTCACCATCAACTAAGTAGCACTCGCTAGGCAAGGGTCATGGGTTCCAAAACTCTGTGAATTGAGAGAGGCTGGGGACAAGTATTAATACTTGGTGGCATGGGCCCCTTGGTGAGGCCCTTACATGCTAATTGCACTTCCTCCTCTCTCCACTGTAGAATATCAGAGCTAATTTTGATTCCATTAGGAGTCTAGTTACAGGCTGCTGAGCTCACTTTGGGCTAATGGTGCAACAGCACTGAGGCTCCCCTACTACAAGCTGAATTCACCAAAGAGCTGAACTGACTAAGAGCTGAAATCACTGAGCATTGTGTTAAGTAGTAGGGGAGCCTGAAGATATATTGTGGAGCAGTTTGTGGGATGGCTAGAGTGCCTTGTGGACAGGCTGGTGGAGCAGTTCATAGGATGGTGGGAGCTGCTGGTGGGACGTGGAGCAGAGCAGTTCGTGGACCGGCTGGTGGAGCAGCGGAGCGGAGCCGAGTGAAGCAGTTCGTGGGGTGGCTGGCGGAGCGAAGGCCTATGGAGCTGTGGGGCGCTCAGCTTCAGATCATGTAAGGTGCCCCTTACCTCTCTTCCCCCCCCGCCCCCATCTCCACCCAGGTTGGGAGGTAAAGCTCTGTAGATAAACTTTCGAACTCTGGGGCTGCCCTGACCAGGGACGGAGACTTTTGGGTCATTGGACTTTTGGGACTTTGGGTGATTTGGGGTTGCTGGACTCAAGAACCAAAGGGAAAGGACACGCCCCAATTTGCTTGGGGTGGGTTTTTTTTTGCTCATGGGTTGTGTTACGAATCCTGTTGGTGGTGTTTCCCCAACATAATGCCACATTGCTTCTCTCTGTTACTAAAAGGCTTTTTGCTACACTCAGACTATGTGCTTGCGAGAGGGGAAGTATTGCCTCTTGGAGGTGCCCAGCGGGGGTGGTATATATTTGTCCCAGGTCACTGGGTGGGGGCTCGAGCCGGTTTGCATTGTGTTATTGGAATGAATCCCCTAGATATTGAACCCGGCCCTTGTTGCTGCCAACTCTGATGGGCAGAAGGGTTACATAAACCAGGCCAAACAGGGCAAATATAAAAAAACAATGCTAAATAAAGCAGCTTTATGTATAGTTTAACAAATAATACAAAAAACAAGGGAACTAGCTGGTAACTGGATTGGCTAGCTATATGAATACTTAGGGCAGCTTGCTATTAAATAAATATGCTAAAAAAATGTATAAAAGCCTGTGTAACTTCCTGCTCTGTGTGCAGGATTTGAGATTCTATTCTCCCTGTACCTTTTTGAAGCTTCAAATAAACTTTTCTGCTTCTCCACCCCGTTGTAATTATTGGGTGAAGCACACCGGGTAGCAAACCAACCCCTGCTGTTATTTAGCCTCTCGGCACTGGGTGCCGGCAACAAAGTCAAAATAAAAAAAAAATTGGACCTTCATATACTCTTTGCTGCAGGTAGAAGCAGTAGCATGTTAATTTATTTCTGTAATTGCTATTTATTTATTTGTTGGTGGATTTGGGGGAGAGCCATGCAAATGACACAAAGCAGTTACTATGCCTCTCCTGTCTCTCTTCCTATCTTTGGAATAATTTTTTTAGTTCCTTATGTGGTAGGTCCTCCTCCTCTCCCCTCCCTCTTTCAGTGGGTGTCCCTCTGGGGTTTATCCTCTTCTCCCTATCTCTGAGTCATCTAATTCACAGACATGGCTAAGAATCAGGCACAGCCTATTATTTTTATTACTCCTTCTCCCCCTCTCCCCCCAACCTTTTGTTTCATCCACCTTAATGTCTTCTTTTTTATATTGTAGGCTTTTTGGGACAGGGAGTGTAATCTCTTTGTATGGTGACTAGCTCAAGGTAGGATTGCCAACTTTGTAGTCGCACAAAACCGAACACCCGAGCCCCTCCCCTTCCCTAAGGTCCTGCCCCTGTTCACTACATTCCCCCTCCCTTGGTGGCTCACTCTCCCCTACCCTCATTCACTTTCATTGGGCTGGGGCAGGGGGTTGGGATGCAGGAGGGGGTGAGTGTTCCAATGGGGGGTGTGGGCTCCAGGGTGGGGCCAGAAATGAGGGGTTCAGGGTGCAGGAGGGGGCTCTGGGCTGGGGCAGAGAGTTGGGGTGCGGGAGGAAGTGAGGGCTCCAGCTGGGGGTGTGGGCTCTGGGGTGGAACTGGGGATGAGGGGTTTGGGGTACAGGAGGAGGCTACAGGCTATGGGGTGGGGCTGAGGGATTTGGAGTGCGGGAGGGGGACTAGCCTGCCTTAGCACCGCCAACCAGACTTTTAACGGCCCAGTCGGCGGTGCTGACTGGAGACATTGGGGTCCCTTTTCGACCAGGTGTTCCGGTTGAAAACCAAGGAGCTCAAGGAGGCCCTGACCTGATTGGCTTCTAGGTGCTACTGAAATATAAGAAGATTAAATAATACTACTGCTGCAGAGGAGTGAAATTCATCCCTAGGCAAAGAGCCTACACAGTTTACGCACCACTTCAAAAATAGAGTTTAAGTGGGATTTAAGGAGCACATATGTCTTTTGCTGTCTCTCTGCACAGAGGTGAATTTCAACCCCTGTGCAAAAGCAGTTCAGAAACACAAGGCCTGATTCTGCTTTCTCACCAATTTTACCCTGGCGCAACTTCATTGACATAATTGGGGGGTTTCTTCAGATTTATATCAGGTTAACTGAGATTTGAATTTCATTGTTTAAATATAGTTTTGTTAAGAGTGCACTTGATACCTCCAAAATGTTCTTCACTGTTTAATACAGGGATTTAGATCTTATCAGCAATATAGAACTATATAGACCAGTGGTTCCCAAACTTGTTCCGCCGCTTGTGCAGGGAAAGCACCTGGCGGGCTGGGCCGGTTTGTTTACCTGCCACATCTGCAGGTTCGGCCGATCGCGGCTCCCAGTGGCCGCGGTTCACTGCTCCAGGCCAAAGGGGGCTGCTGGAAGCGGCGGCCAGTATGTCCCTCGGCCCACGCTGTTTCCCGCATCTCCCATTGGCCTGGAGCGGTGAACCGCTGCCACTGGGAGCCGCGATCGGCCGAACCTGCGGACACGGCAGGTAAACAAACCGGCCCGGCCCACCAGGGGCTTTCCCTGCACAAGCGGCGGAACAAGTTTGGGAACCACTGATGTAGACTATTATGGAACCAACAAAAAAGAAACACTCCGAAGAAGAGTTAAAAACGGCTGTCTAGAGTAAAAGCAGGACAAACAATGTTTAAGTGGGACAAGCTTTGAATTGGCCCTCTGCCCAAGGGTGAATTTCAGGCTGCGCGAGTAGGACGGTAGAATATTTCAAGGCTGTTTATACATGCACAGTACAAAAATCATTTCACTTGTCTTCAGAAAGCAGCCACTCTGGAGTTGAAGGTGGCAGCTATTTTTAGTAGCACACTGCAGTACTACACAGGAGAATACAAGATGCTGCAGCCTCATAGCTTATTTTCACAGATGACTCGGCCCAATTTGTTAAGGCAAGAGCAGGTGACAAACCATTACAGGAAGCTGAGTATAGGCACTTCACATCTGAATGCAGCCAAAAGGGCACTGCTGGATAATAGTTTAAAAAAAAAATCAAATCACATTGGCCAGACCTAGCTTGAACCATATACTGGGTGGAGAGACAAGAGCAGCTGAACCACAAAGCTTTATAAATAAGCTTCTCAGAGCGGGGCTCATCTTTTTCTTCTGTTTGTACCATACCCAGTACAATGAGTTGGAGCCTCTAGACACTCCTGCATTACAAATAAATAGTAATAAGGACTTATCAGTACATTTCTAAGAAGGACAATGTTCTTAGTTTTTCCACAGGAGTTGCAGAAAATGAAGTGTTGTAATTAAACAGTTTGCAGTACCACTGAATGCTTAGAAAGCAGGTTTGGGAAGAGTCTTGCAAGGCTGTTGAGTTTCTGAATTAACATTTTGTTTGGGCAATAATAATGTGACCATCACATTTTATCTGCTGTTGGCAAGCCCCTCTGTTGATTTCTCTCTGCAAATGACACTTGTTTTGCAAGTATACTGGTGAAGAGCCATGTGAGTGAGACAGAACAGTCTGTTACTGTTGTAAATGAAAAAGAAAAATGCAAACACACAGTCATAATATGGGAAGCTCTGGTCGCTTGTATTTTAATTGCTCACTTTTAAAACTAATATCGTTGATGTTCACTGGGGTTATTTTATGCTGTCTTGTAGTGTTGCACCTCTCCCCCCCCACACACACACAATGAATAATACTTATATAAAAGAAGAAATGTGTCTGAGCCTCAGTTGTTGATAATAGAGCCAAGGAACATACACAGAATTAGGTGATGTGGTTAATAGAGGAATACATTGCTATGAATATCCATGAATATGATGATCAGCAAAGCAACAGGATCTGAGTAAGTAGAGTGTAAAAAGAACAGGAGGACTTGTGGCACCTTAGAGGCTAACAAATTTATTTGAGCATAAGCTTTCGTAGGCTACAGCCCACTTCATCAGATGCATGCAGTGGAAAATACAGTAGGATGATTATTGCACTACTGAAATTACAGTAGTGACACCACTATACATGTCAGGCTAGCACAAATAGGTTAGGCACTGAATGTGGTGGGAAATATGTGGTATTGCCTACCCTTAGTAATGCCTGCTCTTCCCCTCATTGTCTTAGTAGCAGGGGATGGTAGATGCCCCGCTGGGAAGGCAGTGAAGTGAACCCCTCCATCCCTTGAGATGGGGATCTGCACCTCCACCAAAAAGTCAGCCAGCATGGTAGCTGAGCCTGGGCTATGGGAGGCTGCTGCTTGAGTGGTGGCGTCTGGTGCAAGAGCTAGAGGCCTGTGAGAACAGACCTGAGAACCCCTGCTCTAGACAAATTATTTGGTGGCCTCAGTGTGCAACCACCAACTCTTGCTGGTGGCTGCTCTCACACTTTTTCCTAAAATAGTTAATTACCTTTAGGAAAAACAAATAAATATGCACACATACACGTCCAAAACATTGTCATTTATTTATTGCTAGCTAGCAAGTCTGTTGTGAAAAGTGATATTAACAAACATATAAGTATCGCTTTTCACAACAGACTTACTCAGCCCCAGCAAGTTGCAGGTGCTTTCCATTATGCCCCATTTGGGAGCAGGTACAATCACAAGTACACTGGACCCTGTTTCCTTTTAAAGGTGTGGCGCTTGTCATCGCAGGATTTTAGCGCTGCATACAGCTGAATCTTAGCGCTGCATACAGCTGAATGTAGTGTAGTAGCCAGATATAGGATATGTGGTCCTTGGAGTAAATTAAACAAATGTGCAACCTTTTTAATACCAGTAATACTCTCACATGCTCAATAAGAAGAACCCGTCATGCCCATTAAAGAATAATGTGTGGTTTATTGATATAATGGCAGCTACTCAAAGATATTTCACCCAGATGCCTGTTCCTGAGTTGAAGTGCCTCTGATGTGCACTCAGGAGCACCAAGAGAGAGAGAAGGAATATTTGTAAATATTTAAGAACAGTTCCCAGGTGAGAGCATCACAGCAATAAGGAGCAGAAAGTGCCCTCCAGCCTTCAACCATCAATTACCCTGCTTCCCCCACCCCCATATATAAACTCATAGTTCCTTTTCAAGGGCGTTTGCAGCCCTTTGGTTGTAGTTCCTGTGGTTCTGTGTTCTTCATTCTTCACTGTTGTTTTTAATCTTTAGAGAGAAATTTCTCACCTGTTTTTGGATGTTTGGGCAGGGCAGGGAGAGAAGCAGCTCAGCTCTGTGGTTTGTCTTCAGGGCCGTTCGGCTTCTCGGTGAGGTCACTCTGGGTATTAACAGAATTTTATTATTCATTTTTTGTTTCTGGAATAATTGCTGTTTTTGGACTCTGGGCACGATCGTACTCTTACACAATGGAAAGTAACTGCACTGGAGTACAATGCTGGTGCAAGTGAGGTCAGAATCAAAGTCATAAAATCTATGTTACTGGTGCTGATTAGATGAGGAAAAATGTCCCAATGTCTTTAAATACTGAGCTGTGAAGATTATTTTTTATTGGGGTGGGGAAGAGGGAGAGACCAGGGGATGAGGGAGAGGATCAGGTGCTTTTTGAGACATTCCTATTTTGAATTTTGTTGTTTCATATAATAGCATCCATGATGCTATACTGCAGGTGATCTGTGTCAAAGACATAACAAAGTGTTTGTTTACCTCGGGCAAGCAGCAAAAAATCTGAGAGCACAAGCTGATACCATACAAAACAGAGCAAACCCAGAGAACCAACTTCAACTCAGGTAAAAGCAGTGGCCAATCCAATCACAGTCCCATAGGGGCCACCCCAGCTTGTGGCTGGGCTAAACTGGCAGAGTGTGGTACAATTTCTGTCAGCTGGGTGTGTCACCTACTAAAGTCATGTCAGGTGTTCAGTCCCCTGACTTCCATTGACCTCCATGGGATTGGCTTGCTCGGTCCTTTGAGCCAAGTGCCTAGTGGGGTCAGACCCTAGAGCAGGGGTGGGCAAACTTTTTGGCCTGAGGGCCACATTGGGGTTGTGAAACTGTATGGAGGGCCGGGTAGGGAAGGCTGTGCCTCCCCAAACAGCCCCCACCCCCATCCGTCCCCTCCTACTTCCCACCCCTTGACTGCCCCCCTCAGAACTCCCAACCCATCCAACCCCCCCTGCTCCTTGTCCCCTGACTGCCCCCTCCCAGGACCCCCCATACCTAACTGCCCCCCCTGGAGCCCACCCCCATCCAACCACCCCTGCTCCCTGTCCCCTGACTGCTCCCCGACCCTTATCGACACCCCCAACCCCTGACAGGCCCTCTGGGACCCCATCCAACCCCCCCTGCTCCCTGTTTCCTGACTGCCCCCCTGACCCCAATCCACCCCCCACCCCCTGACAGGCCCTCTGGGACTCCCACGCCTATCACCCCCCTGCTCCCCATCCCCTGACTGCCCCCAGGACCCCTTGCCACTTATCCAATCCCACTGCTTCCTTACCATGCTGCTCAGAGTGGCAGGACTGGCAGTTGCACCACCTGGCCGCAGCAATGAGCTTGCAGCCCTGCCGCCCAGCGTGCTGGCAGTGCAGCAAGGCGAGGCTGCGGGGAAGGGGGGCCAGGAGGGGAGGGGCTGGGGTCTAGCCTTCTTGGCCAGGAGCTCAAGCTTCGGGCAGGACAGTCCCACAGCCCGGGTGTGGCCCACGGGCCGTAGTTTGCCCATCTCTGCCCTAGAGCAAGGTGTCAAAAAGTGTTTGTGAAGTGGAGGAGGGTCTGTGGGGCACTGCAAAGAAGATTTCTGGAGGGAGACTTCAAATCAGGATGATTTCTGAAATCCTGACCTTTTCTGTCTCTGACTGACATCCCATCTCTCCAGCCCAGCTTTGAGTGCATCACATTATGGGGGGCTGCCAGCACTACCTGTTGTTAAGGCTGCCCAGTGCCTCCCATTATAAGCCTCTGTTTTCAGTTGCTTATAATATTGTCAAACTTTAACTGTTTGGGCTGAAATTTTCCATGCTGGGCCTCTGCCCTGAGGCTGAATATTTCCTGAAAAATTCATCTGGTTGTGAGAATGAGGCTAGGCAAGATGTTATGGGTCTATTACGGGACGAGGACTCGATGATCATGATGGTCCCTTCTGCCCTTAAAAGCTATGAATCTATGAAGACACTCTTTTACTTATGGTAAACATTTCTGGAGATGTTTTCTTTGAAAAGCTCTAGTGCCCCCAGGCTTTGAAGCAGGGACTTTAAATTTCACAAGGCGGGTGGCCTTTGCGCCAGGGGTGCCTTTGCTGTCTCTGAAAATCTACCTAAATTGACCAAATTATAAGTCTTTCAAAAGTCAGAGTTCACACAGACCCCGCAGAGACTTCTGTAATGTTAACAGCTCCATTCCCCCTAACAATTCTGTCTGCACTGGCATGCTGCAGCCTGGGCTGAGCAGGACTTTCCTTACAGTTGCAGCTCTGAGCTGCTGTGGTCTGTGCTGGGTCCAGGTACCTGAACTCAGAGCAGAAAGCCTGTCTCTCCTGTGCTCTCAATGCCCCCCCACCCCCTTCCTGCTGGGCGCAAAGGAGAAAGCACCTGATTCAAATGCAGAGAATAGGGGACAAGGGTGAGTAGATTGGGAGAAAGAGCCTAAAGCATCCTGGAAGCTGGCAGGAGGTGAAAGAAACTGTCATTTGGAGTTTATGTGAGGGTAGAGACTGTGCCTCAGTTTCTCCCAATTTTTAAATAGTGATCATCAAGGTGGGATTGATCATACCAATTTAGAAGGTGGGAAACGCAGACACAGAGAACTGGGGCTTATTGACACTCTAGATAGCAAGTGAGTTTGTTAGCAGGTAAACTCCAAACGTGGTTCATAACACTGCTCCCAGTGCCTCCCACCCACCAGCAGCCCCACCTCCCCCTCCCTCCCCGCACCTCCCGATCAGCTGTTTCGTGGTGTGCAGGAGGCTCAAGGGGGAGGGGGAGGAGCAAGGGCAGTGCAGGCTGAGGGGAGGGAGTGGAGTGGGGGCAGGGCCTGTGGCAGAGCCAGGGGTTGAGCAGTGAGCACCCCCCGGCACATTGGAAAGTTGGCGGCAGTAGCTCCAGCCCTGGAGTCGGTGCCTGTACAAGGAGCCACATATTAACTTCTGAAGAGCCACATGTGGCTCCGGAGCCACAGGTTGGCCACCCCTGGGCTAGTGCAATCCTTGGATGTATAAAGAGGGGTGTAGTGAGGAGGAGAAGGGATGTAATTTCACTTCTGTATATAGCACTGGTGAGATGGCTACTGGGAATACTCTGTACAGTTCTGGTGTCCATGTTTTAAAAGGGGTGTTGAAAAATTGGAGGGGGTGCATAATAGAGCCATAAGAATAATTTGAGAGCTCGAGAATGTGGCTTAAAGTGAGATATTTAAGGAATCAATCTTATGTAGCTCCAGAAGAAGATTGAGAGGTGACTTGATTACGGTGTAGAAGTACCTTCATGGAGAGAAAATAAGAAGTACCAAAGTGCTCTTCAGTCTAGCCGAGAAAGACATAACAAAAACCAAAGGCTGTCAGCTGAAGCCAGAGAAATTCAAATTAGAAGCAATGCACCAATTTTTAACAGTGAGAGTGATTAACCACTGGAACAAATTACCAAGGGAAGTGGTGGATTTTCTGTTTCCTCATGTCCTCACCTCACAACTGGATGTCTTTTGAGAAGGTGTGTTTTAGTGAAACACAAGCTGTTGGGCTTAATATGGGGGTAAGTGTGTGAAACTTCATGGCCTGTGAAATAGAGGCCGGATTAGGGGATCTAATGGCCTAAAAATCTATGAATCTATGAAAAACTCAGTGTGGGATGAGGAACAGACTCTGCCGTTTTACTGTTTAGCCTGCTTGCTCCCCAGAATTAATGGTGAGCAAGTGGAGAGATTTGGGGGAGTAGCTGAGCTATCCAAAGGGGCTGACCAGGTGCAGACATCAGTCCTGCAAGGGAGAGGTGGGTGTGGCAGTGACTTCACAAGGGCCTTTGAAAGGAACTGAGCCTATTGGGCAAAGGTGGTGAGGAGGCTGTGACCTCACAGAGCTCCCTTGACATCAGACATGCAGTACAGGGGTTCAGGGCAGGGGGAACCTCAGAGACTCCTGTAGCCTTGCTGCAGCAAGCCTCCTTCTCACAGTCTCCCCTGGAGGACTAAGATAGGATTTCTGTTCATGCACCTGAGTGCTAAGGAGGAGCTTCTCTGGGAGTTTTCTCCTTTCGGTCTTGATTTTGTAGAAAGCAGACATCCCCTGTGTAGAAGGTAAGATTCTCAGTGAGGTTTGGAACCTGGTCAGTCTGATCCATGTGTTGCCAGCTGAACTGTAGGCTCAGAAAACACAAGTTAAGTTGGCAGAAAAATGTCCCACCTGGGAATCTGCCCCTTAGTAACTAGCTAACTAATAGGTCTCAAAATGTAAAATGAGAAATCATTATCGGGCAGGTGTCTTTCTAGTAGGGTCATGCAGGGATTGGTTCTTGGCCCTATGCTATTTAACATTTTGATCAGTGACTTGGAAGCATATATACAATCATCACTGTAAAATCTGGAGATGACAGAAAGTTTGGGGGAGTGGGAAATAATGAACAGGAAATGTCAATGATACAGAGCCATCTAGACTGCTTGGTAAGCTGAGCACAAGCAACATACATTTTAGTATGTCCAAATGTAAAGTTATACGTCTAGGAACAAAAAATATAGGTTATATTTACAAGATTGGGGAATCTATCCTGGGAGGCCGTGACCCTGAAAAAGATTTGGGGTCATGTTGACTAATCAGCTGACCATGAGCTTCTAGTGGTACACTTTGGCCAAAAGGGCAAATGTGATCTTTGGATGCATACATAGTGGAATCTTAGGTAGAAGCAGAGAGGTTATATATCTTTGTGTTTGGCACTGGTGCAATCACTACTGGAATATTGGGTCCAGTTCTGGTGTCCACAGTTGGAGATAGATACTTGTAAATTTGAGAAGGTTCAGAGAAGAGTGTCAAGAATGCTTGAAGGATTAGAAAACATGCCTGGTAACAAAGAGAAGGTTAAGGGATGAGCATAAGGAAACAAATATTTGATAACTGGCTCTTCACTTTAGCAGACAAAAGCATAACAAGATCCAATAGCTGCAAGTTGAAGTTAGATAAATTCAGACTGGAAATAAGGCGAACATTTTAACAGTCAAGGTTTGAAACAATTTACCCAGGGTTGTGATGGATCCTCCATAACTGGCATTTTTAAAATCAAGATTGGTGTTTTTCTAAAAGATCTGCTCTAATTCATATAGGAATTATTTTGAGGGAAGTTCTATGGCCCATGTTATACGGAAGGTCAGACTAGATGATCAAAGTGGTTCCTTCTGGCCTTGGAATTTATGAATCTGAGACTCGCTGGGGACGTTTGGAATTTGACCTTTTTTGCTTCCCTTTTCCTCCTTCCCTCTTGTCTCTTCTTCTCTTTTTTCTTGTTCCATTTCTCTCTGCTGCTCTTCTTTCTGAGAGGGTGGGGCTGTTCTCTAGCTGTCATTGTAAGAGGCCCTCACAAAGAGGTGGTGCTGGAATCGTGTGCTGACAATGATCTCCACCAGAGTGACCTCCTGTGGTGACTAAGATTGTCTTTTGCCCATCTGTTGAGAATGCTCAGCCTCCAGTCCCTGAAAATCTCCACACCGATTGACTGAGTTTGGGTTTATTGCTGAGTTAATAGGGAGGAGACTCAGGTCATTGCTGGCTGAGTGAATTGAGGCCTCACGCTGAGTTCAAAGGCATTTCTTTGTCTGGCTGTAACCCAATAATTTTGAAGACTACGTCCAATTGATTCAAAAATTTCAGGGAATTTCTAGACATCAGTGGGAAGACTGTTGTTTATTTTGGTGACAATTGGAAAACAGCAACACCAGAAAAGTCTGATTTCCACACTGTGCCCTTTAAATTGGTGCTGGAAACTGAAGGGCATTGTGACTTCAGAGTTAACTCAGTCAGTCAGTGCTAACTTTCTGCAGGTAATTTGCATAATTCAATCCCATTGGTGAAAATAAGGCAGCAAATGAACCTGCAGGTTTCAATGGGAGAGATGATCAACGCAGGCAGCAGGGTTATGATTTAAGGTCAGGGTTATTAGAGGGAGTGAGGGATGGGTGGGTTGCTGAATTACCTCTGACGTCACAATGCTACTGCCCAGGCTCCTGTGCCTGCAGAGCCACATGGGCAGTGACTGTCAAGGGGAAGTCTTTGTTGATCTGAAATGTATCAAATAAGAAGAGAAGAGAGGAATGGCTTAGACGATTTGACAATAAAATGTAGGGTTTGTAGCAGTATCCTGTGCAACTGCTACTCGTTCAGGGATGGAGAGAGTATTCCTGCCCCTCCCACCACCTGTTACCTGGGTCTACATAAACAAACAAGTGTCCAGCTCTCTAGTTTTTCTCCTTTAAGACTGAGCAAATAATGAACAACAAATTATTGATATGATGAATTTTGCTACCTTCTGTCCTTTAATTGAATACGTGCAGTTTATGACTCTCTTGAATGTAGTAGTTCTTCTAAAATCAAGGTGAATAAAAGTCAATGCTTGTTTCAAAACCAAAACCCAAAAAAAGGGATTTTTAAAAATTTTAATTGTATTTTTCAAATTTAAATTAAAAATAGGTTTATTGTTTGAAAAACAAACCTATTGGGGGTTAAATTTGAAACTATGACAACCAATATTAAGGCCTAAAGTTTCTATAACCTATTAATCTAATTCAAATTAAGTCAAAATATTAAGAAGTCCACATTTGCTGCCAAGTTGCAAAGGAAGTCAAACTACTGAACTATGGGAAGTCATTGGCTAAGCACCTGGAACCAGAGTTTATTGAAATTCTCAGCAGTCGCCTCTTCTGCAGGTGCAGAAAGAATGTTTTCTTCATTTCAGTTGATTTAGCTAGTTCAGTTCAATGACAAGTTCATTCAAATTTAAAAAACTGACTGGGAGTTGAAAAAGCAGGAAGCTTCTTTTCCTCTTCTAATCCATGAATAAACACTAGATATGAGGGGATCAGATCTACTAGTTCTAAAATCTTGACTAGGAACAATTATGTTCAATTCACTAAGTTACTTCCTTACATCAGTTAGTTTTGAATGAAAAATACGTTTCAGTCAACTTTTTTGTTTTTATGTATCCAACTCATCCAGCAAGTCAACACGCTTTAATAATTACCTATTAATGAGACTCAGTCTTTTTTTAGGAAAATAACGAAAAAGTACGAATGCAAAACCTTTTGAATTAAATCAGTCCACCCTGATCTCTAGTTCTCCCTAATGAGTTCAACCTGATCTCTAGTTCTGGGCCTTGGAAGCCAGACTGAGACCCTCATTGGCTAGGAACAGCCAGGGACCCAGTAACAAATTCCAGTTCTGTTAGCATCTAAACTGCTAAATCCAAAGAACAATTGAAGACAGCAGAAGACAGAGGAGCTCTGAGGATTTATTAAACAAAGGAAATGTTATGTGTAGTTACTGAAGTGAAATGATACGTTCAGGTCACCATGTCCTTCTAGATTTATGAACTAGTAGATCTCATCCCCTAGCACCTAGTTTTTATTCATAGATTGAAGGAGGAGAACAAGTTTGCCTGCTTTGCCAGCTCCCAATAGGTTTCTTAAATTTCAGTGAACTAGTCATTGAATGGAACTATTTGAATAATTTGAAAATAAGGAATTATTCTCTGCAACTTCCAATGAAGCTCCTGCTGTCCAAAGCTGTTTTAGCATTTTGGCTAACTTTGGTTCCAGGGACTTAGCCATCACTTCAGTGGTTTGACTGTCTTTAAAACATGGCAGTAAACAGGTTCTGTTTAATATAATTTTTTCAATTCTTTTAAACTTATTTGAAGATTTTATAATAAATGTAGGCCTTAACATAGGTGGTCAATTTCAAAGTTAATTTTAAGCAGATTATTTTTAATAAACCCATGGTTAATTTAATTTAAAAAATCAGTTCATATTTTAAAAATAATCTATTTGTATCTACCCAGCTAGGGATAGAAAGGCCTCTTACCTCATTCCCCAACCCAGGAAGGGCTGATCCTCCTCAATCCAACTCTAGGATGGGCTCCTCTTCTCTTTACTGGGCTGAACTGAAAGCCCAGATCCAAACAGTCCTCACTCTAGGAATTTGGATCTGACCTTTGATGGTCCAGTGCTGCATAGCACTTACAGACCGGCTTTTTCTGGGTAAATCTCACAGCGCTTTACAATAGTGGATAAGTATTATATACCCATTTTACTGATGGGGACTGAAACATAGAGAGGGGGAATGGCTTGGCCAAGGTCAATAGGAAAACCACCAATGGAAGCCAGGAGTCCTGACTCTCAATATCCTGCCTTACTCACTGCGGTAGGCCACACTCCCTCTCAAAGCCAGGGAGACTGGGAATAGGGTCCTGCTTGCAATTGTCAGCTCTGGAAGGAAGCTTTCCTCCAGTGGTTAGTGCAGGGGCCTGGACTCAGGACTCCTGGGCTCCATCCCTGGCTCTGTCACTGACTCCCAGTGCAACCCTGAGGCAGTGGCTTCCCCTGTCCAGGCTACAGTTTTTGGTCAGTGGGGTTGGGGTCCCTCCCCTACAGCCCAGGGCTTGCCAGGCTTCAGGAATGTGTGTAAAATGCAAAGAGACCGAGAGAAGGGAGGCGTCCTACGCCTGCAGAAGGTCAGTGTTTGGACCCCTGGCTGCTGGCCTGAGTTTATCCATCCCTTGGCAATAAAACATCATCTTGTTTTCACAGCCACTGTCGGTCTCCTGGTTTCTACAGCCTGTCCCGCTGGCAGGGCATTGTGCCGCCCAGTGCAGCACCTTTTCCAGCTCACGTTGTTGCGGGAAAGTGAGGAAGAGGGCAAGGGAGAGGCCAACTCTGAGCATCTTCCACCCAGCTCTACACCATCTAGAGCAAGTGCCTGGCACATAGCTTGTCCTCAGAGGCTTCCTTTTTCTGCTTGGGGAGGGGCAGAAATGGGGGGGGGAATCTCCTTCCAATGAGACTAGATTTGCTAACACAGCCCCCTGCAGCTCTTCGTTCTGGGCCTGGGCAGCCCTTCCCTTGTAGGAGACTGTTCCCCAGGCTGAGAGTCTCTGGAGGAGCCAGACCCTGCCAGCTGCTGAACACCCACAACCCCAATCAATGAAATCAGTGGGAAATGGGGGCGGGGGGAATTATACCTCATATGCTTGGGACCTTGTGAATTTTAGCTGGGGGTTCCCAGGGCAAGCTAAGACTCCTTCCCGGGTTCTATTCTTTCTCTAGCCTGGCAGGGAGTGTGGCCTGGGGCGGAGGTTGGCGGGGCGGAGCTTCTTGTCAAACTAACTGAAAGGATGAGACTCCCCTGGTGCCACAGTGCCCCAGTGGTAAGGGGGAACTTTGGGAGCAGCCTGTTCTGTGAGCTCCTGCCCGTGTGTAGATTGCAGTCCCTGTACCCCGTGGTGGGGCGTGCGGTGAGAGGGAGTTGTCCCAGCAGAGGGAAGGTGGGTGGGAGCAGGAAGGCCTGCTAGTGAGAGGCTGCCTTGAACCCAGACTCGAGGCTGCTCCCCACTCAGTTCCCGGATGGAGAGGCTCAGGCAGATGCTGGGGAAGAAGGCTGTGAAGGTGGCTCCAGGGCCAGTGGGAAGCTGCTGCCGGCTGCCCCAGGAGGAGAGTGGCCCCTCTGTCCCCACTGGCGGGGAGGCAGGTTCTGGCCTGTCCAAGAGGTGGAAGTGCCTGGTGTTCTGGAGGAGGAAGACACCAGCTCCGAGAGCAGGCCCTGAGGCACCTTCTGGGCCAACATGGAGGTGGCCCAGGGTGCAGCTGTGCGGGAGGGACCCAGTACAGGGCGGGAGCCGGGCAAAGCGGCTCTGGGGCTTCCTCTCCAGGAAGCAGAGGAGCCAGGAGCCCAGCCCCAGGGCCCAGCAGGAGCCACTCCCCTGACTGGCCACTGGAGAGCCCCCAGCCTCCCCAGAGCAGGAGATGGGCAACCCCGGCTCTTGCACCAGCAGCTCCCCCTACTCCCAAGGGGCCAGCAGCACCTCATAGGAGTGTGAGAGCGCTGAGGCTGAAGGCTCCCCCATGGCAGGTGAGGGGAAGCCAGGGGAAGGGAGGAGGACAGGGTGGGGGGACTAGTAACACCCAGACCCCATTGGTTCACCAAGGCATCAGCCCTGAGCCATGTGAGCCCCACTGACACCAGTGGGAGTGGCACAGCCACGCCCTGTGCAGGGCATTCGAGGCGGAGTCAGGGGAGCTCCAGGCTCCTGGGCCCCTGATGATGTTGGCGGGTGGCCTGACTGGCTTGGGGTCCTGAGGCAGATGGGGCTGAGAGCATCTCTGGGAGGGGCAGGATGGGGCTTTCTCTCCCATGGGGTTCCTTACAGAGGACGGAACATTTAAGTCTTTTCTCTCCACTGCACCCCTCAGCAGCACCAGGAGTCGTCCTCTCTCCTACCCTCCTGGTGCAGGGACTCCCAGTGTCCAGCTGGAGGAGGAGGACGAGGATGAGGACATGCCCCCAGAAGAAGCTGCCATCAGGGTCATCCAGAAACATCTGCAGGGCAGAGAAGAGGTACAAAAATCCCGCAGCTGAGCTACCGCCGAGTCTGTCCTGCCCCTTGCGCCATCCCCACCCCAGAGAACCCATAACCCCCTGATGGGGGGCACTTCTCCCATGTTATCTGGGACCTCCAAGAGGGGGTGTTTGTCCCACAAAGGCCAGGGTCTCCTCCCCCACACAGACACTGTGCCAGTTACAATCCCTGCCTATGCAGGAGGACACTGTGGTTTTGGGAAGGGGGGGCTTTTCCTGTTCTCCCCCATGGAGGACTTGAGCCCTGGAGCTGGTTTGGGTCCTAGCTAACCGGCTCTCTCTCCCCCAGCCCCACTCCTAGTGGGTGCGGGACAGGGCCAAGCAGCTCCGCTTCCTGCACGCTATCCCCACTCTGTGCTTCTCCACACAAAAGCAGGGGCAGGACACCCTGGAGCTGCACTGCTCCAGAGCGGCCCTTGTGGAGAGCACTGCGGTGAGTGAGACCCGGTGCCCGGGCCCGTGCCGGGAGGGAACTGGACATGGGCCAGTGGGGGGAGATAGTGGGGCTGGAGGGGGCAGCAGAGGGCAGGGATTCCTGGGGCTGAGGACTGGGGAGCAGGGAAGGGGGAAATTCTGGCACTGATCCGGAACTGGCAGCGGGGGGGATGGTAGGGCCGGAGGGGTGCCTGAGGAGAGGGAGGAATGTGGGGGTTGAGCTGGAGAGGGGGACAGAGGGGTTAGTTTGATGGGAGGGAGGAAAGGGGAGTCAAGGTGGGGGGGGAGGGGTTATGCTGGCTGTGTCTGCTGCACAGTTTGGCCTCCTCGCTGGGAAGTGCCTGTGGGGCCTGAATCTCACCCACTGCTTTGTCCCCTTTGGGTCTCCCAGGAGTTGATTGAAGATCTCCCCCTGGAGTCTGAGCCAAGCTCCATCCTCTCCAGCTCTGTGGCTGCAGTTTGCAACCTCAGGTACCAGAACCCTCCTGCCCAGCTGCCCTGTCCCTGGTGCTGTTCAGGCCCAGAGCCGGGAGTCACAGATCCTCCCCCTCCTAGGTCACCCCAATTGTGGCCGAAGGGGTGGGAATGTTCACTCTTTCCTGGCTGGGTGGTTGATTTCACTCCAGTAACTTTATAGGGGCCCTAGGGAGAGGATCACTGGGGTAGGGGGTTATATAAGAGGGGCAGCCAGGTCCAGTGGTGAGATCAGGGGAACGGGCCCTGTTCTAGCCCTGCCACTGACTGGCTGTATGTCTTCAGCTAGCTCACTGCGCTTCTTGGCACCCCTGTTTCTGTTTTTGCTGGCCTGTGCCTATTTCCCTGACATTTCACGTCCCATGGTAGTTCCAGCGCCACTCTCGTGCTCTAAAGTCTAAGACAGGCTCCTCTCTCCTGCCAGCAAACTGAAGCCGCCTCTTGAGCTGGAATCACACCTCCTGCGGGCTGTCCTGTACAGCGTTTTTACCATGGGCACAGGGAAGGACACCGCTCACTTCCAGGTAGGTCATCATCCTACTTCTCTATCCCAGGAGCCTGTGGTCCCTGCTCCCTTGGTTTGGTGGAGCTGCTGAGAATAGAGGAGGGGTGAGCAGAGCTGGGAACAGGCCTGGGCTTAACAAAATGGCAAGGAGGGCCCCTTCCCTCCAGAGGGGATTGCGTTACCCTCTGTGGCTGATCCTGGCCTTCCCTCCTCATTCTCAGCTCTGCTGCCTGGTCTCTGCCCGGGCCCCTAGCTCCCATCCATAGCTGTATGGCTGTTCCATACCCTGCTGCATACCAAGCCCTCTGCAGAGAACTGCTAAGGGCAAAGACTGAAGAGTCAGGTGTCATCCTGCCATGAACTCTTGCTAAGTGTCTCTGGAGTGATAGGAATGGGAGAGGCCAGGATGTGTCTTTGGGGTCTTGCCAGGGGCCAGGGCTCCCCAGAGAACCCTCCTAACCATCCCCTGACTGGTGTAGGCCCAGATCCCATGGCTGTCCAGCACTCCCTCCTCTTGCAGGCCCTGCATAAGGCCTATGCAGACAGCCTGGACATTATGCTGAGGAGCCTGCTCATGAAAACCCCCACCATGGACAAGCTGCAGCACCTCTTGGAGGTGAACACAAGAAAAGGGTCTGGGGGGAATTTCACCTTAACTCCATGGGAGGGCTGCAAAGGAGAGAGTAGAAGAGCCATGTGTGATGGGATCCTGGGGTACAACCTGAAGCTGTGGGACCACTGTGCCCCTTTAACTCTGCAGCCTGAGCTGTCTCTGACAATGCTGTGCCAGTGACCAACAGCAAACCCATCCAGGCGCTGTGATCACTCATCCATCAGCATGTGGATACCCACACCCAGCTATATTGCATGACGGCTCGCCAAGCCACTCATGAATTATACAGGGAGGGGCACCAGCAAATCATCCCAGCCCCCAGCCTTGCACCCCAGAAGTATACCATCGTACACTGCTCAAGACTCCCTGGGACAGCGCAAGCTCATTAATTGGTTCGCCACTCCAACAAAAGGTAGTAGAGGTGCAACAGCCCTTGTGAACCTGAGCTGAGATTCTCCATGCACTTCATCCAAAATCACACTGTTTTCAATACAATATAAAACCGATTGTTACCTACAGCAAGATAGAGATGTGAAGGGATTATAAGTAGTAGGTAGAGATCAAAGTTGGTTACATAAGAAATAAAAATAAACTCGCAGTCTAAATTCTACAGACGAAGTAAGATTTGAATAAAGCAATTGTTCACCCCACTGGATGTTTCAAGCAGTTTACAGCTCTAAAAATTTTATTAAGATGATGTTTAAAAAGAAGTGAACGGTACAGAGTTTAAGCATAGGAGTTTTTGGTTATTAGGGAATAACGTACAGATTATCAAGGGGTGCGAAGTTCGGTTTAAGATCGGGTGGCATAAGGAATACATAATCTGCAACAACCCCGATTGGGGGTAAAAGGTTAATGGGTCAAAGTACAGACATTGGGATATGAGGGTATGTTGTTCATATAATGGCTATGTTCAGGTGTGGAGTATAATGAGTGGATACGATGATGAGGATGGATTGACCCTCATGTGGTGAGATTTAATGTTCAGTGAGTTTATGGTTCCAGTTCATATGGTCCAACGGTCAGAGTCTCTCAGTCCCTTTCTTGTAGTCGAAGCACGATGTCACTCCAGCTTACGCCTCCTGGTACTGTCGGTGGCCGGTGATGTGTTTGATGTAGATGTCCCTGGACCATTGGATGGTGTCTGAGACCATGAGGCGCCCCATGAGCTGTGCATAGCATGGACCGATCCCGCAGGTCTGCAGCACACACTCGTTGCAGGGGTCCCAGGCACCCAGGGCTCCGACGATCAGGGCGTCCATCTACATCTCATAGCCCTTCACTCTCAGGATGTCAGCCAGAGGGGCGTACTTTTCTGGCTTACGAGCTTGGGCTTTGCGGAAGGCTGGGGTCCTGTTCTCAAAAGAGACCATGATGTCAGTGAGGATGATCTTTTTCTGGGCCTCATTGGTGATGATGACATCAGGTCGCAGCCGGCTTTCGGTGCCGGGGATGGCACAGTTCACGATGACCTTCCCCAGGCGCGGTGTGATGGGTCTCACCAGGTGGTTCTGGATGGCGGTGTGGCGCAGCTGCCAGGCTCTGGAGTGGGGCTTGCAGCTGCACAGGATGTGGGGCAGAGTCTCATTGGAGTAGCCGCACTTCCTACAACGCTTTTCTCGGTTCCCGTGGCGGACAGCTCCATTGAGTGGGACACAGTTGAGCCGAGCAGGGTGGATGAACCGCCAGTCGGCAAAATGGGTGAAGCCGCCCCTGGTGAGGAAGTGGTTGCTGGCGTCCCACTTGCTGGTCAGCTTGAAGGCTTTACCCCAGTCCAGTTTACGCTTCAGGGTTTCCATGTACAGTGAGTGGATGGCTGCCTTCAGGGTCCTCTCCAGCATGCCCCAGGCACTCGGGGTGACGATGGTGTTGTTGTCGGACCTGATCTGCGGCACCAGGACTCCCAGCTCCTGGCGCTCCTCGCACCACTCCCAGCAGCAGCCGATGCACTTCCCCAGGCAACACGTGGCATTGCGAGCGCGGGACCACAGTGAAGTGATGTTGCGTCCGTCCCATCTGAATTCGCCATCCAGGGAACCGCTCAGGAAGGTGGTGATGTCTTGGTTGGAGGGGGCTCTGCCAATCCGCTTCTTTGTTGCGTCATGGAGGGCGTTGGCTGCGATGTTCCTTACCATGGCGTCGGGACACGTCAGCAGGCAGAAAGCATGGGTGATCACCGCAATGTCACACAGGTCGCCCATGCGGGGGACGTTGGCACCACCATGCTTGTGGGCGATGCAGACCAGCTCATTGCTGGCTCTCTGGGGAAGGAACAGCCACTTCTTCACCAGCTGTCGGATGATCTTGTCTGCCTTGTTGAGGAGTACCTTTGCCACAACGGATCCCCTTAGGATGAATGAGATGCGAGGGATCAGGAAGGTGTTCAGGGCATTTATCTTCTGCCATGGTGCCAGCAGGAAGGAGTCGATCTTGGTGGCATCCTGCAAGATCTCCTGGATGGTGTCCTCGGGTATCCGCCGGACACGGAAACCCATCAGCGTGTCAAGGTGCTGGTATGCCTGCCACTCTGCCAGGGGGATGATGGGCTCGCCCTGGATCTGGAAGCCCGTTGACTGCACTGAGTCCCTTTTGCTGCCATCGATGTGGAGAGTTCCACATTTCTTTGCACTGAAGCGGAGCCCCATCCAGTCGGCAGCTTGACTGGTGGAGTCTAGCATATCTTGGAGGCTCTCTGGGTCATCCACGGTCAGGACCAGGTCATCCGCATAAGCCAGGATGCTCACCCTCTCACCGTGGAGGTTGAAGCCATCTGTGCCATTGGAGATCGCTCGCAGCAACGGCTCCATGGCGAGGTTAAAGATGATGCGGCTGAGGGGACAGCCTTGCTTAACTCCAGATCGGGATCTTGGCGGTCTCCGCTTCGACCAAGTGAATGGTGGTGCTGCATCCCTCTTACAGCTCTCGGATCACACGAAAGAAGTTCTCTGGCATCCCAAACTCCTGGAGCGTGGCAAAGATGTGGTGGTGGGGCATGGACCCAAAGGCATTAGCCAGGTCGAGCCACGCTACCGCGCACTGCCTCCGCACCCTTCTCAGCTCTACACAGGCTGAGTTTCCTCTCACCCTGGGACCAATCGCCCTGTTCAAAGTCTTTGTCTTCCCAATGATCTGCCAGGTGTTGAGATGGGGGAGGAGAGAGGCCAAGTGGTGATGTCATCGACCTTCACTTATCCTTTCTGTCCAGGTGATAGAAAGAGCCTTGCTGTAACATGGGAGTAGGCAGCCCCCCTTGTCCACGTGCCCTCTCTGAGGAGTCTCTGAGGATTCTTCTTAATGGGCCATTGACACATGTCTGGCTGGTCCTGATGTAAATCTGTCTTGTCAGTTGCTCTTTTGTTGCCACTGAAAGGCTAGCTGTGAGCATCTCCCAACCTCACAGCATATTTCAGTAACACACACATAACTTCAGATACAATAATAGCACATACAGTTCAACAGGATAGTAATGTCCAACAGATCATGACTTCTCAAATGCTACCGCACAAAGCATACTTTGTACCAAACATATCATCATCATATCACTGATGAATATCGGGGTTCCAGGATGATATTTCGAGGTACAGAATGTCACACCATCTGTACATTGTGTCCTCTCAGCTGGGACTCAGCGGGCCAGAGCTGTTAGTGCAGTGCAATGTTGGGGCCCTTTTGCCTTTGCTGGGACAGAGGGAAGGATCCTGATGTGCTGTTCATGGATTCAGAGAGGATGGGACCAGCCCCAAGACCGAACTTTGTCCCAAGCTGGAGAGACAATGACAGCTTGTGACCAGCAGGACGTGGGCAGTGTCCTGGGTGCAAGAACCCCCTTTTAAAACTCTGCAATTGGCGAGTCCCGTATTCCACCCTGACCACAATATCTCAGCCCCATGGGGAGGGGGAGAGGCTCATTTGTAGAACATGTGTGCCTCCCATGATCCTCACCTGCCTCCTCCTCCCAGGGGCTGTTCTTCATAGCCCACTGGCTGGCAGTTTTGTGCCTGGCCTCAGGGCCCTTGTTATTCTGGAGCCGCTGGCGAGTGAGTCCTCATAGAGAGCCCTCCCCTGGTCCCTTTGCTCCAAGCTCCCTTGGGGACAGAGAGAATGGGGGCTGTAGCTCTAGTTCCTCTCCCGCAGAGCCTCCTACAGAAGGAGTGGGAGGAGAGAGACTCCTGGCCCAGGGGAGATGAAGAGCTGAAGGTAAAATACTGATGGATTTCCCCTCTCCTCCTCCTTCCATCAGAGCTCATCTGACTTCCCCAAGGTGGGGTATCTTGTGGCACAGCTGGGTCTCTATATCATTGACCCAGCGTATGACATCAGCCGCAAGCCAGGGAGTGGATTTACAGGCTCTACCAGCTACTGCTGCAGAAGAGGGGTAAGAAACCCAGCTGGGCAATGGGACGCTGTAGAAACAAGCCCCTCGGAGGCTAATTCCAGCGGGCCATTGGGAACCCTGTAGAACTAAGGGTTCTCCTTTTAGACCAACCCTAGCTGGGCAGAGGGATGCCAATAGAAACAAGGTCCCTCCTTTGAGACTGACCCCAGCTGGGCAATGGTACCTGTACGGAAAACTGGCGCTCCTTGGCGACTCACTCCACTGGGCACTGGGACTCTACAGAAAGAAGCCCCCTCCTCTGAGGCCGACCCCAGTTTAAATGATGATTCTTTCTCTTCCCTGCTCCCTGAATTAGGAAGAGATGAGTGTGAAAGTGCCAAGGAAATTGGTTCTTTTATCTCACAGGACACAGCTGAGCTGCCATGGGGCTGCCAGCTGGTGAGGGGGCAGGAATGGAGCTGGTGAGACACATGGAGGGTAAGAGCCCACAGTGAGGGCAGGGGCAGGAGCGGGGCCCACAGGGGAAGGACACAAAGCTTTGCAGGATGTCACCAGCTGGGTACCTAGGGCCAGATCCTGACTTCAGTGGGAGTAGGTGGTTTTCAGGATTAGACGCTGTCATTAACAGGGACCCACTCCCAGAGCCCAAAGACCGTAATGGTCACATGATTTCTGTGATGAATGGAACAAGTCCCCCTCCAGATACTAAATTGCCTGGTGGTGACCCTGTGATTCCACTGGGGCATGGATACCGTGAAGGCCCCAGCCAGTGTGCACCCAGCAATGGGAACAAAAGGAATCAAGCACTGAAACCAGAATGCCAACCTCACAAATGTGTGCGTCTTTCTCTCCCACGGCTGAACATCAGAGATGCCAAAGAGCTGTGGTGTTGGGATGGGCTCCAGGACACCAAGCACCTTGGCTATAGAAATATGGCCAGAGTGGGGGAGGTAAGGACTCTCAGCTGGTGCATTGCAGCAGCTCAGATGTGGAGCTGTCTCCCCCTGCAGTGGCTGTGCCCCGATATAGGATACGCAGACCCTGCTGTGTATTTTCAGCTGACAGAGGCTGAGGATCCTGTTTCGGAGCCTTCCTAACAAACCTGGTTTGGGGTGATACATGGATCCATTTCTATGTGGCATAAAAGGAATCCCCTGGGGCATTGAGTTAATGCAGGATTGTATCTCGAGGGATCTGGCTCCGCTCACTGTCTCCCTGGCTGACACCCAAGTGTCTGAGAGGGGAGCCTCTGGGCCAGTGAGTTGGGAAACTCACACCCAGCTATTGCCTGACCAGATCCTCGTTGAATTCCCTGCTCCCAGTGAAAGCACGGGAAGGGTGGGGGGTTTGCCCAGCACCATCGCGAGTCAGGAAGCAGAACCTGCACCTGTCCTGGGAGTTTGGTCAGGGACACTGAACTCCTACCCTAGGCCGCATTACTGCACTGTGCGTAAGACTCGTGGGAATGTCAGTGGCATGGGGAATGGGACCTGAGTGAGCTCTGAAAGCCACATCCCTTAGCGTGTTGGCTCCAAGTGATATCGCTGCTGGAAGCAGTAGAGGGCCCAGTATGGTCTTTGTGAGCTACATTCCAGAGTGCACCAGGCTGAGGTGCACAGACACATTCCCAGCATATCATGGCTCCTGAGGTGAATCCTGCTCCAGAAAGAGCTATTAGAGGCCTCAGTGCCTGAGACCTGTTACTGAAGGTGGTTTCCTGGGCCATGGGACCCCAAAGGTCCTCAAGGGGAATTAGCTACCTTGCTGCAGCAGGACTCTTACCCTCCACGTGAGCCACTAGAGGGATCTGGAGCCTGGTTCTGGGCAATCTGTCCAGGGCTCAGGTGCTGTTGGTTTTAGGTCTTCGGTGAGATCTTCTCAGAAGACCAGAGAAGATCCTTGCTGCAGGCGGTGCTGCTGGCCATCCATGACCCCTGGCTATGTGTCAGCCAGGCTGGGCTGGTTCTAGCCTTCTCCATCGTGGGGGAAGCTGGGCAGCTGATAGGGGATGAGGTAACCACAGAAGGATTAATCTAGCTTTGGGGAAGGACCCAGGGCCTTTCACCTCTCGGCCAGGAAAACTCACTCCCGTCCCATCCCCATTCGGTGGCCGGGGAGCAAGGAAGTGAATGAGTCATTGCAGGTGCCATTCTTAGAGATGAATTCAACTCCATGCACAGGGTAGAGCCTGCTTTCCCCCTGCTCAGCTCAAAGCAGTTCAGACCCAGCTTTTCAGCCACGCTATTTAATTACAGGCATCACATCAACAGGACAAGCTGCCATCGCTCATGCTAGGGACGGGAAACTCCTCCAGTGACCTCTGCCAGCCTTTTGTGCCCCTCAGAGCCTCTGACTAATTCCTAGTCATCTAGTGTCCATGTCATCTGAGCCGCCACCCAGAGTTGCCCCGTCACTGGCAGCCTTGGAGGTCAAGGACAGAAAGGGCCATGAAGACTAACCAGGCTGGGCTGAGGTACGTAGGTTGGGGAAAGCTCGCCCTGCTGCTGGCCGGGCTTGGCCTGCACTGGGAGAACTGGAGGATTCAGTCAGCAGAGGCTGCCCATGTGCCCCATTCACCAGAGCTACCATCCATGGCTTCACTATAAGAACCAGGCCTGGGGTCACTTGGGGAAAGGTCTCAACTTCCTTCCACCCCATTTTCCTGGTGCCAAAAGCCTCCCAGTGCCTCAGCTGGAGGGGCAAGGGGTGGCTGAGAGGACTGGGGGGGGAGATGAGCTGCTTCCCCAGCTGGGTTTCGGGGTAGAACAGCTCTCACGGGGGACTGAGAGGAATGGGGGCAGGAGCTTCACTCTGCAATGGTGGGAGTGGGGTTGGAGGTCAATAGAGAGGAGACAAGAATCAATCTGGGGGTTGGGTGGGAAAATCCATCCCTCAGATGTACGGAGGGGCTGGGTGGAAATTTTTGTGGCCTCAGCTGCTGTTAATTCCCCTGGTTGCCGTGGGGTGTCCAAGTCTCTGACTAATCCTTGTTCCCTTGCAGCAGGAGGATGTTACTGACAAAGTGATGGCCCAGCTCTATTCCATCAGGTGCTTGTGCCAGGTGCCCAAGGCGCTACAGGGGCTGTGCCCTGTGGGACACCCATAAAGGCCCCCCCCCCGCCTGTCCAGCAGTTCAGACTCCTAGCTGCAGGTACTGCTCTGTCTCACTACATGGGGGAGAGGGGCTAGTGGGCATGGAGATAGAGCCCACAGCACTGAGAGAAACCCTCTCCCTTGTGGGTGGAGTGGGGCTTCCCCCTGCTCCCAAATCCCCTTTGTCTGGGCCCCCACCCTCCTTTTTCTTGGCCTTGCCCTCTCTGCCATGGCTCCTGCTCCCAGGCCTGATGTAGAAAGGCCCATATGTCAGGGCCTGGGCCCATGTCCCCTACTGGACTGAGTGCCCCATCTGCACCACTGTCTGACCTGGGGCTGCTGTGGTCGGGCCCTCCCCCAGAATCCTGAGCGACAGCTGGAGGTGGGGAGCTCCCTCTCAGCTACTCTGGGCTCATGCCTGCCCATGGTTGCTGTGGATTGGAGCCACTAATGAGGAGACCTGCTGGGCACAAGCTGGAAGAGGGAACTACAGCTCCCAAAAGAGCCTGTTCTAGGTTGCAGCTAGGTCAGAGGGGAAAGGCAGGGGGCAAAGCAGTGGGGGGTGTGATCATGTTCCCCAGCACATGGTCCCCTTCTTCCACTGCTGGGCATGGAGCTGAATTGTACTGAGGCCCTTTTCTTCTGTTCCGCCTCCCTCACAGGGGTAGGGCAGGACCCCCCCCCAACCCATTTTTCCGCTGCTAAGGGCAAGGGCAATGACTCCCTTTCCCCAGGGCCAGGGCAAAAGTTCCTCTCCCTGCCCCTCAGTCCCTCCCCCATGTCTATGCAGAGGAGGAATCCGACTTCAGGGAGCCAGAGCTAGAACACTACTTTCTTCTCATCACCATGCCCCATCGCGGGGCCGGGGCAGTTTGGATACTGTCCCTGCCCCATACGCAGAGGCCATTTTAGGAAGCCTCAGGCTGTCCGGGGGTTGGGTCTGGCCCAGCCCAGGACAACAAGGTTGGTTTATTACAATGAGAACATCCGTAGAATCAGGGTTTATCATCAATAACCACTGCAGTCTGGGAGAGGTGGCCTGACGTGGACCTCCTCCCCTTTGGTCATTGCTCAGACGTTCCCATGGCCCGTGTCACTCATGAGCTTGTGAATGTCTGAGCAATCCACCCACATGGTAGCTGAACCCCTCCCAGCCAGGAACGAAACTCCCCCAAGCACCCTGGGGCAGGAAAGGAGCCTCCCCATCTGACAGGTGGGGACTGAAACACAGAGGAAGGGCTGTGACCCAGGTTACACAAACCTGGGTGTAGCTCTAGGAACTGCACTGGGTCCCAGGCCAGTGCCTTCCCCCCAGGGGCAGCTTCACTTTCTGCCCTATATTCTCCCCTCCTTCAAGGGAGTCTCTGAGTGTGAAATAAACAGGAGCTAGGGATGGAGATGTGGTTCCTGGCACATAGCCAGGGGAGCTCCCCCAACCCTGGATCAGGCCAGGGACAGAGACATTTTGTCATTGTGCTGTCCTTCTTTTATTCTTAGGAAGAGTCCTGAGGTGAGGATTCGTGGGGCTTAATCCCAGGTCTGCAAGACTCCAGGTGTGCAGTGCATGGGGGGGTACCAAGTCATCTAGGCAACAAGGCAGATCCCTGCCCTTCTGCTGAGCCAGTCCCCGCCTTGATCCTGGTTCCAGCTTCTGCGCACTGCCCTGTCCTGCCCTCCAGTTCCTGGCTATTGACGTGGCTTGACCCTCGTCTCCGGTGTCTGGCTGCTGACCCTGACATGACCTTTGGCTCTAGATCTTGACTCTGACCACCTGGCTTCGACCTCTGGCCTGCACCTGGACTCTGGCTATGATTCTGATTCTGGTTTGTCTGTGGACTCTGATCTCGGTTTTGACCCCGGATCTCGATTCCCTCACCCCCCTTTGCCCGGGCCCAGCCTTACGCCTAACTGTGACCTATGCTCCAACCACTAGACCTAATTATCAGCGGCAGCACCTGACACCAGGTGGTGCAAATTTTTGCAGAAAGGCAGGCCTTCCGCACGTAAGTGGCCTGTGCACAAAAGGGGACACATTACACCAGGTGTGAACAATGGCCTTGCTATCTGAGCCTGGCCCTGTGGTGCCCCTACTGCAGTGTTTTGATGAGGATGACTGAAAGTTCAGGGGTTTCCTAGTTAGCCTCAGCTGCTGGACCTACTCCATTATTCTTGGGTCTGACACCCCACATTCCTGATAAATACTAGGATTATCATAGAAGATTAAGGTTGGAGGAGACCTCAGGAGGTTATCTAGTCCAATCCCCTGCTCAAATATGAATATTTTCAAAAGAAATGCGGACATATTGCTTCTGCGTCGAGACTATGAATGCTCTATTGATCACCAACCTTGGCTGAAAGTTGCCTTTGGCCGTATTTACCCAATGTCCAAACCAGAATTGGTGGCTCTCCCTGTGTATAGTCAAGAAAAAACATCCAAAGAGTTTATTTGCTACTCAGCATGTCCCATAGGGGCCCCAGCTCTCTTTGGAAAGGAGAAAGGCAGGAATCTGAACTTCTGTGTGGACTACCAGGCCCTGAACAAAGTGACAGCTTGGAATCCCTGCTTTTAATCCCAGAATAATTGGATCACATGAAATCTGATGGATATTCATCAAACTAGACCTCCAGGGAATCTAATACTCATTTGGGCGGGGGACAGATTTGAGCAGAAAGACAGATTTCCAAACACATTCCGGACATTAAAATATCTGGTAATGCCATTTGGACTGACTAATGGCTCTGTGACCTTGCAACACTTCATCAGTGATGTATTTGGGGACATTCTGGATCAATACATTGTCATCTGTTTAGATGACATACTTCTCCTGTTGGAAAACCCAGAGCAGCATGCGCATTAACCACATCAAAACCTGGAGAGGTTGTGGAAGCATGGTCTATATGCAAAATTGAAAAAGAATTCCTTCGGACAACTCTCCACATAGGTTTCGGGGTATATCCTCTCCCCAGAAGGCGTTAAGATGGATCCAAATAAAATGGAAGCCATTCACAACTGGGAGGTAGCTCGGAGTGCTCAAGAAGTAAAGCGCTTCCTCGTCTTCGCCAGTTTCTATCACTGCTTCAGTCCAGGGTTCACAGAGCGAATAACCTGCATGATAGCTCTCCTCCACAAAATCGCCAAATTTGTTTGGTTACCCCAGACCCAAGAAGCCCTCAAACTGCTTAAAATGCCTTCACTGCTGCACTTATTCTGGCATGATCCAACTGGAGCATTCATCATGGAAGTTGACACATCTAATACGGCCATCGGGGCTGTGTTTTTTTCAAGGATGGCCCCAAGCACCTGCGGCACCCCCATGCATAACACTCATGGAGGCTTACCCTCCTCCCCCAGACCAAAACTATGAAATCCGTGATAATCAGTTGCTTCTGATTAAATCCTCATTTAAAGATTGGTGTCAGCTGAAGGGGGCCTGATACCCAGCAGAAGTTTTTACTGATCATAAACACATCCAGTATCTGCATAAGGCCAAAGCACTGAATTCGGGACAATTCAGCTAGACCTTATTCTTCTCCTGCTTCAATTTCAAGATTACTTAACTTATTGACCGGGAACCAAGAATGGGCAGGCCGACACCCTTTCCCATAATAGAGAATATAACCAAGAAGGAGAGAAAGCTAGCTCCCTAAGCCCTGCAACATGCTTAATGCTGTCATACTTCAAGGGCTAATCATGCTAATTTGATCAGCCTCGCAAGATGATTCATTGACCAAGGAATGGGGGACCCCTCGGAGCAATGGAGCCAAGAATGAGAAACAACATTCCACGTAGGACACAATAACATTAACTGAGGGCCGTATATGTGTTCTGACAGAATGTCCCCATTTAAAGGTACTACATCTGAATAAGGAGAACTCCCCTGCAGGGCACTTTGGATGCCTCGATACCTACTGCCTAACCGCCTGCTTCATTTGGTGCTGCTGGATGTGGGCTGAAATTCAGACTTATGTTGAGTCACTTGACTTTTGCGCTTGCACCAAGGCACCACACACCAGACTTCTTGGCACCCTTATGTCTCTGGAGACCCATTGCCATGGATTTTATTGTAGAACTCCCTGAATCAAATGGCCATGTGGTAAAACTGACTCTCATAGATCAACTGAGCAAGATGGCACGTTTCATCCCCAGTCACCACATATGTTGGTCTGAGAGGACAGATCAGCTCCTAGAAACAAATGTCATCTCCCTGCATAGGCTTCCTAACTGCATCACTTCTCAAAAAGGGCCCCACTTCATTTCTTGTTTCTGGCACTAAACTATCTGGCTACTAAACATCCACACCAATGCCTCCTGGTCATACTACCCACAGATGAATGGCAAGAAAGTACTGGAGCAATATTTATGTTGTTTTTCTTAATTACAACCAAGAGAACTGCTTCCCCACCCTCCTACGTTACTCAGAATTTGCAAACCCAATGGTACTTTTTTTTTTGCTATCTATAGATTTCCCCCCAATTTCATCCCACACTACCAACGGACTCTCCGAATTCAGCAGCTAGCCACCTGGTTCAATGAATCCACCACATTCAAGAAGAACTAGGGGGGCACCTCAAGGACACAGGGAAGGACTACCAATAGTATGCAAACTGCCAATGACAGGAGGGGCCAGTCTTTTCAGTATGGAAACTATTTGCTGAAGGGAGATATAGAGTCCTTGCAACTTACTGTATCCCTAAGCCATGTCCGTGGCAGCAGTTCCTGCCCTATTCCTTGACCTTCTGATCCCATCCTCCTCCCCTGGCCGAAGGGAGCAAACTCTGGGTCCTTTCCCTCCCCCTGGCACAATCCACCCACAGATTCTTAGTCGCTTGCTGATAATGGGATTGTCCTCTCCTCACCCCTTGAGAGGGAGGAAACTATTATCCTCATTTTCCTGGCTCTATCAGCTGCTGCTGCAGAAGAGGGGTAACAAACCCAGCTGGGGAATGTGACCTACCGAAACGATCCCCTCTGAGACTAGCTCCAGCGAGCCATTGGGACCCCAGTATAACCAAGGGCTCCCCTTTCAGACCACCGCAGATGAGCAGTGTGACCCTGATAGAACCAAGGGTCTGCTCTGAGACTGACTTCAGCTGGGCTATGGGACCCCTATAGCAGTGGTTCCCCACCTTTCCTCTGACACAGCACACCTCGTGCGTCTGAGGCTCTTCTCCACCCCTGGCTGGCAGCTGCAGGAGGGAAGGGGAGGGGCAGGGGAGCCGACCCATTGCTCACATTGTGGGCAGGAGGGAAGAGAAGGAGATTGACCCCAGCTGGTTGATGGGACCTTTATGGAAAAGTGGCCCTCCTTTGAGACTCACTCTGCAGGGCTGTAAGACTCTATAGAAAGAAGACTCCTCCTCTGAGAGAGACCGCAGCTTAGATAATTCTTCTTTCTCTTCCCCACTCCCTGAATTAGGAAGAGATGAGTGTGAAAGTGCCAAGGAAATTGGCTCTTTTATCTGACAGCCCAGCTCTGTCCCCCACCCCAGGGAAATCAGCCTATCCATGGGGCTGCCAGCTGGTGAGGAGGCAGGAATGGAGCTATTGAGACACGGGGAGGAAAAAAGCCCACAGTGAGGGCAGAGGCAGGAGCGGGTACCACAGAGGAAGGACACAAAGCTTTGCAGGATGTCACCAGCTGGGTACCTAGGACGAGATCCTGACTTCAGTGGGAATGGGGGGTTCTTAGGATTAGATGCCGTCATTAACAGGGACCCACTCCCAGAGCACAAAGACCATAACAGTCACATGATTTCTCTGATGAATGGAACAATCCCCCTCCAGATACTAAATTGCCTGGTGGTGACCCTGTGATTCCACTGGGACATGGATACCACGAGGGCCCCAGCCAGTGTGCACCCAGCAATGGGAACAGACGGAAACAGGTACTGAAACCAGAATGAAAACTCACAAATGTGTGCATAGGTGTCGACTCCGTGTGTGCTCCGGGGCTGGAGCATCCACAGGGAAAAATGGTGGCTGCTGAGCACCAATTAGCAGCCCCTTATCAGCCCCCCTCCCTCACTGTGCCTCCCACCCACTGTGATTAGCTGTTTTACGACATGCAGGAGTCTCTGGGGAAAGGGGGAGGAGCGAGGATGCGGTGCACTCAAGGGAGGGGGTGGAATGTGGCGAAAAGAGGCAGGGTGGGGTGGGGACTTGGGGGAAGGGGTGGAGTGGGGGCGGGGCCTGGGGCGGAGCTGGGGGTCTAGCATCCCCCAGCACATTGGAAAGTCGGTGCCTGTGAATGTGTCTCTCTTTCTCTCCCAGGCCTGAACATCAGAGATGCCAAAGAGCTGTGGTGTTGGGCTTCAGGACACCAAGCACTTTGGCTATAGGAATATGGCCAGAGTGGGGTAGGTAAGGACTCTCAACTGGTGCATTGCAGCAGCTCAGGTGTGGAGCTGTCTCCCCCTGCAGAGGCTGTGCCCGGATACAGGACAAGACCCTGCTGCGTATTTCCAACTGACAGAGTTCAGTTGGGAGAGGCTGAGGATCCTGGTTTGAGGTGATACATGGATCCATTGCTACGTGGCATAGAGTTAATGCAGGATTGTATCTCGAGGGATTTAGCTCCGCTCACTGTCTCCCTGGCTGACACCTAAGTGTCTGAGAGGGGAGCCACTGTGTGTGTCTCTGAGTTGGAAAGGACACGTCCAGCAATTGCCTGGCAAGATCCTTGTTGGATTCCCTGCTCCCTGTGGAAGCATGGGAAGGGTGTGGGGTTTGCCCAGCACCACTGCGAGTCGGGAAGGAGAACCTGCCCCTGCCCTGGGAGTTTGGTCAGGGACACTGAGCTCCTACACTGGGCTACATCACTGGGCTACATTGCTGGACTGTGCGTAAGGCTCATGGGAATGTCAGTGGCATGGAGAATGGGACCTGAGCGAGCTCAGAAAGCCCCGTCCCTCTAGCTTGTGAGCTTCAGGAGATATCGCTGCTGGAAGCGGTAGAGGGTCGTGTGTGGACTTTGTGAGCTACATTCCAGAGCGTGTGAGGCTGAGGTGTACAGACACATTCCCAGCATGTCATGGCTCCTGATATGAATTCTCCAAAAAGAGCTATTAGAGGCCTCAGTGCCTGCGACCTCTTGTTGAAGGGGGTATCCTGCGCCATGGGACCCCAAAGGTCCTCAAGGGGAATTAGCTGCCTTGGCTGCAGCAGGACTCTTACCCTCCACATGAGCCATTAAAGGGATTTGGCCAAAATCAGGCTCCAAGAGCTCAGGTGCTGTTGGTTTTAGGTCTTCGGTGAGATCTTCTCAGAAGGCCAGAGAAGATCCTTCTTGCAGGCAGTGCTGCTGGCCATCCATGACCCCCAGCTACGTGTAAGCCAGGCTGGGCTGGTCCTAGCCTTCTCCATTGTGGGGAAAGCCGGGCAGCTGATAGGGGATGAGGTAACCAGAGAAGGATTAATCTAGCTTTGGGGAGGGACCCAGGGCCTTTCACCTCTTGGCCAGGAAAAGTCACTCCCATCCCATCCCCATTCACTGGCCGGGGAGTAAGGAGGTGAATGAGTCATTGCAGGTGCCATTCTTAGAGATGAATTCAACTCCATGTGCAGGGTAGAGCCAGCATGTTCTCTATGTATATAAATCTTCGCACTGTATTTTCCACTGAATGCATCCGATGAAGTGAGCTGTAGATCACGAAAGCTTATGTTCAAATAAATTTGTTAGTCTCTAAGGTGCCACAAGTACTCCTTTTCTTTTTGAGAATACAGATTAACACAGCTGCTACTCTGAAACTTGTCCTCTGAGCAGCTCAAAGCAGTTCAGACCCAGCTTTTCAGCCAGGCTACTTAATTACAGGCATCACATCAACAGGACAGGCTGCCATCGCTCATGCTAGGCGCGGGAAACTCCTCTAGTGACCTCTGCCAGCCCTTCGTACCCCTCAGGGCCTCAGATCAGTTCCTAGTCGTCTAGTGTCCATGTCATCTGAGCCACCATCCAGAGTTGCCCCGTCACTGGCAGCCTTGGAGGCCAAGGACAGAAAGGGCCACAAAGACTAACTAGGCTGGGTTGAGGCACATGCGGCTGGGGAAAGCTCGCCCTACTCCTGGCCTGGCTAGGCTTGCTCTGGGAGAACTGGAGGATTCAGTAAGCAGAGGCTACCCATGTGCCACATTCACCAGAGCTACCGTCCCCGGCTTCACCATAAGATCTGGGGGGTGACTGGAGAACAGTCAACTTCCTTCCACTCCATTTCCCTGCTGCCAAAAGCCTCCCAACACCTCAGCTGGAGGGGCAGGGAGTGGCTGAGAGGATTGTGGGAAGCTGAGCTGCTTCCCCAGCTGGGTTTGGGGGTAGAACAGCTCTCATGGGGGGACTGAGAGGAATGGGGGCAGGAGCTTCAATGGTGGGAGTGGGGTTGAACATTACTAGAGAGGAGACAAGAGTCCATCTGGGGATTGGGTGTGGGAATCCATCTCTCAGACGTCGGGCTGGGTGGAACTTTTTCTGGCTCCGGGTGCTGTTAATACCTCTCATTGCTGAAGGGGTGTCTAGGTCTCTGACTAATCCTTTTTCCCTTGCAGCAGGAGGATGTTGCTGACAAAGTGATGGCCCAGCTCTATTCCATCAGGTGCTTGTGCCAAGTGCCCAAGGTGCTACAGGGGCTGTGCCCCATGGGACACCCATAAAGGCCCCCCCCGCCCGCCTGTCGAACAGCTCAGACTCCCTGCTGCAGGTACTGCTCTGTTTCACTGTACATGGGTGGGAGAGGGGCTAGTGGGAGTGGAGATAGAACCCACAGCACTGAGAGAAACCCTCTCCCTTGTGGGTGGAGTGGGGCCCTCCTTCTACTCCCGAATCCCCTTTGTCTGGGCCATAGGTTCTCCCCACCCTCCTTTTTCTTGGCCTTGCCCTCTCTGCCATGGCTCCTGCTCCCATCCGTAGAACCAGGATGTATCATCAAGAACCACTGCAGTCTGGGATTGGTGGCCTGACATAGAGCCCCTCCCCTGTGGTCACTACTCAGATATTCCCATGGCTTCTGTCACCCATGAGCTTGTGAATGTCTGACCCACCCTCCGGTGCCTAATCCACCCACATTGTATCTGAACTCCTCCCAGCCACAGATTAAACTCCCCCGAAGCATCCTGGGGCAGGAAAGGAGCCTCCCTATCTGACAGGGGAACTGAGACACAGAAAGGACTGTGACCCAGGTCACACAAACCTGGGTGTAAATCTGGGAACTGCACTGGTTCCCAGGCTAGTGCCTTCCCTCCAGGGACGTCTTCTCTTTCTGCCCTTTAATCTCCCCTCCTTCTAGCGGGTCTCTGAGTGTGAAATGAACAGGAGCTAGGAATGGAGATGATGTCCTGGCATGTAGCCTGGGTGGGAGCTCCCCCAGCCCTGGATCCCAGCCCAGGGACAGAGACATTTTGTCATCATGCTGTCCTTCTTTTATTCCTAGGAAGAGAGTCCCCAGATGAGGATTCATGGGACTTGATGCCAGATCTGCAGGACTCCAGGTTGGCAGCGCCTGGGAGTACCAGGAAGTCATCTAGGGAACAAAGCAGATCCCTGCCCTTCTGCTGAGCCAGTCTCCACCTTCTTCCTGGTTCGTGCCTCCATACGCCACTCTGCCCTGCCCTCCAGTTCCTGGCTATTGACTCTGACATGACCCTTGGCTCCGGTCTCTGGCTGCTGACCTTGGTGTGACCCTTGGCTCTAGTTGTTGGCTACGAACTCTGGCTCAGTATTGTCCTTGTCCTCCTCTAGCCTTGCTCCAGCCCCACCACTGACCCAGTCCAGCCTTGCCTCCTCCTTCTGATCCTCCCCAGACACTTGGACTCTTGACTACCCAGCTTCAAATTTCTATCTGAATCTGGACTCTGGCTTGATACTGACTTGGCTTATCTTTGGACTCTGACCACCCAACTTTGACCTCTGGCTTGCACCTGGACTCTGGCTCCAGTTCTGATTCTGGTTTGTCTATGGACTGTGATCTTGGTTTTGACCTTGCTCTGTCCCCGGATCTTGATTACAGCACCACCCTTCACCCAGGTCTAGTCCTATGCCTAACTGTGACCTGTGCTCCAACCACTAAACCTAATTATAGGAACCAGCACCTGACACCTGGTGGTGCAACTTTTTGCAGAAAACTGACCCTTTGCTAGTATGTGGCCCATATGCAAGAGGGTGTGGAAAATGGCCTTGCTAACTGAGCCTGGCCCTGTGGTGCCCCTACCAGAATGGTTCAATGGAAATGACTGAAAATGTAGGGATTTCTTAACCAGCCTCTGCCCCTGGACCTACCCCACCCATCTGACTCAGGGGGAGTTGGTAACTAGTTTATTGACCAGTGAGGTGCTAGATTGGGCCTCACCTCTACTCAAACCGAATTGTCTGGCGATAACAAACTGGAGCACATTCCTATGATTGGCTGAAGCTCTCCTGCCAAAATTCTAGCAGGCACATAGGTCAGCCGTCTTGTATACCATGCAGTTCTGATGGCTTGCAGCCAATGCTGAGTGGAACCAGGTGGCCCAGTTTTATCATTTCCACTGTGCACTCAGTGAAGTGTTCAAGGAGGAGTTAGCCTGGCTAAAAGCTCTCATGGGCCTGGAAAGCTTCATCGATCTAGCCATCCACATTGAGATCTACCATTGTGAGTGCAGGGAGGAAAAGAGAGGAGGGTGTTACACAGCTGCCTCACCCAGGTTGAGCTTGAGCTCGAGCTCATCCCTGAAACCTATGCACGTCAATGTGGGCCACCGACTCTTAACCCCCAAGGAAAGCGAGCTTGAGCTCATCCCTGAAACCAATGCAGATCAATGTGGGCCACCGACGCTTGACCCCCAAGGAAAGGGAGTGAAGTCAGCGCAATAACTTGTTCTTCTACTGTGGCAGGCCAGGGCACGCACTCACTTCCTGCCTCTCATGGACCCCAGCCAGAAAAGTATCAGGGAAAAAAACAAGCCCAAATTTTCATGGAAACCCAGCTGGGTCCACTAGGGTCCTTACCGCATCTCCAAGTTCCAGTTCAGTTTTGCATCTCCAGAGAAACATGACAGGTAGCACTGCATTAGGCACTTATTGATTCTGGGTCTGCAGACAATATCATAAATTTTGAGACAACCCAAGGTCTGCATATCTTGTCCGGCAGAAGTCGCATCAGATGTTGTAGAAATCATTGACAAGATCCTCTTGTCCTCAGGACTGGTGACCCAGATGATGGTGCCCCTGAAAGCGGTAACCCAGGTACACAAAGAAATATTGACATTCGATATGATATGTTCCCACATTTCTGCAGGCTCACTTGGTTAGCATGACATGACCCCCATGTTCTCTGACAAACCCAGAAGACCAGCTTTCCCTCCAGGCGCTATCGGCAGGCCTGTCTCCATAGCAACAGCAGCAAGTCCCTGGGCCCAGAGGCCCATTCCCAGACAGTGGTGGTGTTATGCTTAAACAGAGCACGAGATCTTTTCATAGGGGAAAAGGCAACACGCTGCATTTTTTGAGAATACAGCAATTAGCATATGCTTTTCAGTCACACACACACACACAGCATGCACACAGTCCCACCAGTCGATGTTTATAGTTACCAGTCCAGAGTCTGGATCAATCTAGTGGCCGGCCAGATTGGTCGCAGAGGGCAGCCAGGCTCTGTTGGTCGAGATCCGATGCTCCTGGAGTGGTGGCAAGACGAACCCGAAGTCCCATGGCAAAGCACCCTGTTCTTATAATCTTTTTTCTCCGTTGAAGTCTATGGATTTTGCTTTGTCAGTTTGTGACCGGTTACTCCTTAATTGGTGTTATCTTTTGATGGCCTAACACACCTCTGGGAGAATCATCCTGTCTGGTTTCGATTTGATCAATTATCTTGTATTTTAAGGGTGCCAGCCTTCACCTCAGGGTTGGCAATCTGCCCCTCCTCAACCATGGATGCGTGTTGATGGTTCTCTGGCGTCTCTGAGTCTCTTCAGTTTCTTCACTCCTCCTCCCTTGGCCATGTGGCTTCAAAAATGGCCTTCACACCTTATCTTTCCCTGATGCATACATTCCTCGTTCACACAAACAATTCTTTGCAGAGACTTTCAAAAGGTAACAAATGGCAGTATTTTATGTTGAACAAGAAAGGCGTCATAAATTAGACTGCACTAAATCCTGTAACTGTCCTTTCCCACACTGGGGCCTGGGCCTCCGAAATTCCTCTAATTTAATTAACATAGACACAGACAAAATCCTGTCTGTTATTTACAAAGCATAAAAAGAAAATGGTTCCACCATCCTATTCATTTATTCTAGTATGGAGACTGCCAATGACAGGAGGGGTCTTCTCAGTAGGGGAACTATTTGCTGAATGGAGGTACCAAGCCCTTGGCACTGACAGATTCCTAAGCCCCGTCTGTGGCACTAGTTCCTGCCCCATTCCCCTTCCTTGACAATCCTCCTCCCCTGGCTTTAGGGAGCAAACTCTGGGTCCCTTCCCTCGCCCTGGCGCAATCCACCCCCAGAGTGTCTGAGTTCCTCACCAACAATGGGATTATCTTCCCCTCACCCCCTGCAGGGGAGGAAACATCCCCATTTTACAGGCAGGGAATGAGGTGATGAAGTGACCTCTCTGAGGTCACACCTAAACCTGGGGTAGATCTGGGAACTGGACAGGGTTCCACTCTATTGCCTTCCCCACAGGGGCATATTCACTTCCTCTCCTTCCATTCTCCTCTCCCCTCTTGACCTTTCTTCTATGCGGTCTCTGAACAGGAAATGAGCAGGGCCTTCCTCCCCACTCTGTCTTCCAGGCTCTGGGATCTGTCTGTGCCTCCTACATCAATGGAGCCTGCAGCTGGCCCAGATTGGGGAGCCATGACCTCATCCTGTCAAGCGAGAACAACTGCTTCTCAGTGATGCTTAGATGGCAAATCGCACCCCCCTCATGGAGGTAGGACCACTCACTCATCTTGGCGATTGTGGCTGTTGGGACAAAGATCAAGTTCCTGGAATATAGCCTGGCTGAGAGCATTCCTTATCCCTGGATCCCAGCCGTGGGATTCAGACGCTGTTCTCATTGTGCTGTCCTAATTTTATTCCTAGGAAAAGCATCTCCAAAGGAGGTGTAATGATCCTGGACTCTATTGCCTGCACGAAGCTTCAGACTGGAGCTCCAGCAGATTCCCCTGAAGAACAGCACCCTGTCTTTCTGTGATCAGGCTAGGGCTCTCCCTCTGTCATGGAGGTGAAGACCGGATGTGAGCTGATGGATTGACTTTGATATGTCATGTCCTTGTGTGGATGAGGGACCTACATCACAGAGATGGCCAGTAGCAGATGTACCACACGTGGCCAGGAATGGGCTACACAACTTATAATGATAGGTAAGTATAACTATGGCCACCTATAGACACCATGGGCATTGGTGGGGATTGAACCAGGGCCCTTCAGCACAAGCCCCTCTCACTCAAGCTAAAGGGGTCACTCTAGGAGTGTAGGAGAGCCGCAGGGTCTATCTGATGGAATGAATAGAAAAGGGAGCTTGAGATGAGATTGCTAGGCCCTTCCCAGTAGCAGGGGAGGCTGTGGGAAGAAGTGGCAGTAAAATGGGAGTGGGATGGGAGGAAGGGATGACTGAGGTGGAGATATTGGCACAGGGGGGTGTTTGCATAGGGAGCTTTGGAGGTGCAAAGGAGAAGTCTGAACTGGACATGGAAAAAAGGGCAGCCAGAGCCAGACTTGGAAGTGGGGAAGACAGCACCAGGAGAGGAAGATCATGTCAGCAGCTGCAGTTTGGATGGCTGGGAGAGGGAAACTGGGGAAGTCACCAGAACGTGATCTGGAGTCTTGTCAGTAGGAAGAGCCTAGATACACTATCAAAGAAATCAGCCCCGTTTTAACAGAGGGAGGGACAGAGATGGAGCAGTGAAGATTTCCCCGAGACCTCGAAAGGAGGCTGATTGCGACTGTGTTCTGGTTCCAAGTCCTGTGCTTGGCCCACACTCCAGTGCAACAGTCCATAAATTAGCCTCCCACCTGAACAACAACCAGCCAGCACTTCTGCATCCAGGCCTGGAGCAGAAAACTGAGGATCTTGCAGGAGCTTCCTCAGGTCAGTGTCAACCAAGGCTGGTGGCCCACTGGAGAGTCTGTCTGACCCATTTGGGAAGCAGCCTCTTTGAAATGGCTGTTCCACGTAAGGGCATGCGGGTTGCAAAACCCTACCAATGCACAGAGCTCTGCCTAACAAGGCTTGTGTTCTGTCACTAGAGTCCTGATGGCAGAGACCAGCCTGCTGCTCCTGTGGTCTGGGCCACGGTGTTCTGTACTGAGGAACCGGTCCTTTCTCTTCAGGCTGCAGGGATCTGAAATTGTTTGCAGCCCCTGCTGTTGCTGTGCCCTGGAGAAGGTTTATTTGTCTGGGGCTGAATTTGTGATACCAGGGCTAGATACTGCTAACTTTATTTACGGTTGTGACAGCTGTCAATAGCCGTTCTGTGTGAGTGAGGTTTGCAGGAATGCACCTCATCTGAACAGGTGATCTCTTACCGACACAGAACTTTGTGGGCTGGACTGTACCCTCTGTGTGCAATTCCACTGGCCAGTAGAGATGCACAAGTAGTTAGCTTTGGAGAGAAGGTTTGTCTAAACCTAATACCTTTGAGAGGCTTGGGTGGAAGCTGCTAGAGATGAGGAGACACTAATTAATGACCCCTCCCAGGCCTTCCAAGATTGGTCAATATTATCCCCATTATCTGGGTATCAGACGGAAAGTGACTGGCTGTTAAGTCACACACAGCATCACCAGCAGAAGCCAATGCCAGAAGCAATCCTGCTCCACCCACTAGACCACGCACCCTTCCAGAGCCACAGAACCCAGGAGTCCTGACTCAGACCTGTGCCTTACATCACTTGGCCAAACCTCCTCCTGTTAAGGGAGCTGGAGAAGGGACCATCGGCAGTGACTCCCTCCCCTACATTCCCACTGTTGGAGACCATTGCAATGCATGACAAGTGAATGAGCAGAGAGCTCCCCTGTGGGAATCCTAGGGATGCACAGTTGGGTTTCACGGGGAAGGCCTCTGGCACCATTGACAGAGTGTTCCATTGAGGAGATTTTCTTTCTCTAACAAAGGGTTTCTGTTCCCCCAGATCATTGGCCACTTAGCAGAATGTGAAAGAGCTGAGTGGTGAAGGGCTAGAGGAGTGACCAAGTGGCTGTGCAGCAGGTGCAGTGCCTGCAGTCACCATGGGCCAAACCCTACAACCCAGGCCAAGTCCCCCCTGATTTGGCTTGGGGAATCGGTTGCTGGTACCTAGACAGAGACTGAGATGTTTTCATGAGGCAACTCAGTGGTACATGCAGCTCCATCCAGACAAGTGGAGAATGTAAGTTCAAGAACGAAGCTGGGACCTCTGTGGAGCTGCTGCAGTCAAGGGTCCACAGCGAGAAGAGAGATGATGGGAAACTTGCTAAGATGGCTGGCAGCAGCGCTGAGAAAAAGCAGTCTGGCAGCTAGTTCATTGGAAATAAATAGGAACTAAATATTAAGGGGGTTTTCCTGCACAATGAAGTGTTTAAAATATGTCTCTTTACTATTGCTCTAACCTTTACAATATCCTCGTATAATTTAAGGCAGGGGGCAGGGGATGTGTAAATGTAATAGGTCACTTTTAGGAGCATGAAGTATCCGGTTCAATCTCGAAGCACCTAATTCTACAACTTGAGCTGAACTCAACAAATGCCTTAGGTGGTAGCAGTAGTAAGCTCCCATCCTCTGTGCACTAGCTGCCAGGGAGGCATTCAGTACATAGGGTCATAGAGCGGCATGAGGTTCCCCTTGCAAGAGCTGCCTGTTGACACTGCCCTTGTCGGGGAGCACCTCAGGGTACTATGGACTGGGCATGAGCAACATGCCTCCAAACCTGCACAGCCTGAGGATCCAGAGAGCACTGTTCCTGATCCCAAAGCTTCCTCAGAGCAACTGAGGAGCCAGACTGTACCTGGACTCTCTCCCTGCCCTAGCAGCAAAGAAGCTGTTTGCACGGATGTCAAGTGCCATCTCCCGTGACACTCACATGTGGGCCACTGATGCATTCGTAGGGTCCAGGCTGAAAGCCACACACTCCTCTGGGCTGTGGAAAGCAGGAGGACTCGTGCAGCAATAAATCTTTCTGTGCACCTGCCGAGCAAGCAACCTTTCTGCTCCTCTTGCTGGTTTCTAGCCCTCAGGAAGCACCAAGGGGTAAGGAGGCAGTGATATATTTGCCCCAAAGGTGGGTGTAGGGGAAGAAGCAGAGCTAAAAGGCATCAGACAGCCATGCTATAGCATTCTCCTTAGATTCATTCCAACAACCACGTGGCTCCTTCCTGCCACAGGTCACACCATTTAGGTTCCCATTGTTTAGGGTTACCATATTTGAACATTCAAAAAAGAGGACACTCCACGGGGGGAGAGGGGGAATTGCTCGAGCCCCTGCAGCCCCGCCCCAACTCCACCCCTTCCCCACCCCCATTCCAACCCCTTCCCCAAATCCCCACCCCCTCCCCCCAGCTACGTGAAACAGCTTTTTCGTGGTGCAAGTGCTGGGAGCTGGGGGGAAAAGCGGGCACTCTCTTGAGTGATCAACATTCACTTTCTTTCTCAAATGATCAACATTCACTCTCTTTCTTGAATGATCAACTCTTCTTTGCGGAAAAAATAATAATGGCAAAATGCCGGACGTTTTTAGATATTTAAAAATTCCTCCTGGATGGCGATTTAAGAACCAAAAAGCCGGACATGTCCGGGAAAATACGGACGTATGGTAACCCTACCATTGTTGAGCCAGTTCCTCCACATCAAAGCTGCCTCTGGGTCGCTATAGGCTCTCCCACTGCCCTGCTGTGAGTGAGGTACGGAATAAAGTCTTGCCACTCCACAACTGCTCAGAGGAATCCTCTCTGAGCAATCAGTGTAAGATTTTATGCAGATTTGAAAACTGATAATTTTGCGTAGTGTTGCAAGAAGCTGCACAGTGTTGCAAGAAGCTGCACAACCCTGGGCAGTTCTGTGTTTGAGCAACATTAATTCTCACATGGATTTCTGAGAGGAAATGCTGAGGACCTGAGGGGAGGCCACTGTGGACTGCAGGCCTTCCCCTGCTCCTATTCAGGTTCTGCTATGCCAGTGCTGCAGAGTTGTGACGGGAGGGGAGGCTTGAGGATTCAGAGGGAGCATGCTGCAAAGCCAGAAATCCTGTGCTACTCCAGCTGCAGAGACATGGTCTTTCTCCCTCTACACCTGCCAATGCAGGGAAGTGTCTGACCCTGGGAGCTGCTCCCTGGCTACAGCTAACCCATCCTTGCCCTGAGTGTAATGCTATGGTCTACTGTACACATCAGCCAGACACTCAGCTTCAGCATGCTTGGGGTGATGGCCAAATATCAATCATCAACATTGCTCTTATATACCCCTTTCATTGTGCACTGTGCCTGGGATGACTCAACCTTCCTTTCCCCCACCCCACCAGGGCTTGGCTCACAGAAACTCTCAGGGAATGGGTTACTCCACCACAAGCCAGGGAGTGGAGCTAAGCTGCTCCATGGTTGTACTGTAGCCTCAGCTGATGTGACACCTTGCAGTGAGAGAGGGGACTCTAGCAATGGGGCAGCCTACATCTCAGAAATTGCGGGGGGTGGGGGGTAGAGGGGGAATCTAATGGGTTGGAGAATGGTAGAGCAGCCAGGAGGGTATTACACTAAAAATGCAAAAGGAGCGTGCTAAGGGGTCAAATATGGTTCAAACTCAGGGTGTTGTGAAGAGGTTAAATAGAGGTGGTAAAGAAATGTGAAGAGAAAAAACTGAATTGTTTATACATCAATGCTAGGAGACTGGGGAATAAGCAAGCAGAAGTAGACATTCTCATTGATGAGGAAATTTGATATAAATTGGTATCATTGAAACCTGTTGGGATGATTTGCATGATTGAAATGTTAAAATCACTGGTTGCAGAGGCAACCTGAATTCTGACATTTCCTAACTTTTGAGTGCTTGACTTTGCTACCTCAGTAATGTTTTTAATGTAGGGTTTTTTTAATGTGTAGTTAATACAGAGAACTTAGAACTTTAGAAAGATGCTGGATTGTTGGCTGTGATACTGTGGTGGAATGCACAATGTAAAAATAGCCCATTTCCTAGAAGAACCATGCTCTCCCTGGTGACTTTCTGGTCCAAACTAACATAGTTAATTACTCACACAATGTGCCGTTCTGGGGCCTGGCCCTGTAAATTTGGTAGACCCAAGCAGTTGCAGCCCTAAAGTGAGTGTTTTACAAGTAGAGTTGCTTGCTGCATCTCCCTCTCTTTCCTCCAGTAAGTACTCTACACTCTGGTTATGCATTCCCTTATTCCTGAAGAGAATGGCACATTCTCATGTATCTCCTGAGATTGAAATCAGTGGTAAATGTAGCTCCACAAACCCTGTACAACTTGGGTGAGTAATGGGGCCACAAACTTCTCCATGCTGCCCCACCAATATGTCTCAGGCCTGTTCTGGAGGGACGAGCTCTTGAGTTAAGAGAATAGTTCAGTCTATCTAAGGTATTTACACGGCCCTCATTACTGTAATATTTGAGTGCTTCACAGTCTTTAAAGTATTTCTCCTCACAACACTCCTGTGAGGAAGAAAAGTATTATCCCCATGTTACAGGTGAGGAACTTGTCACACAGGAAGTGGTGATATAGACATTGAACCCAGCTCCAAGCCCCAGGCTAGCACCTAACCATCCTCTCTCTCTATGTCCATTCAGTTCTTGGCATCTCTGCTAAAACTGTCAGTGGAATCTGTGAGGAAAATGCTAGCTTTAGAAAATATCACTTACAAGATTTCTTATCCTGAAGAGCATGTTCTACCCTTTCTACCTTTCAGAGCTCATGTTAATATTATTACCGCTCATCTAAAATTAATCTGGACAGAATTTCCCAATTAAACCATGAGTAGATTGCACAGATTTATTCCGCAAACAACAGTTCCTTTCAATTGCTGCCTTGACTTTGCTGTCTAGTTGTAACAGCTGGCTGTTTATTTTTTTTAGAAGGCGATGATCCTATTTATAGGCAGCAGAACACAGGCATACTTGTCTGTGCCTCTGCTGATCCAGTTTAATCTTTATTGTTATAAAAGGAATAACTGCATCAGCTAGTTTAGTGTCTGATAAAATTGGTGTCTGGGAGTCTTGAAGTTTTTTCTATTTCCATCACTATCTTGAGACAATAGAGAATGGGGCTGCCTGTCTGAAAGCTGTGGGCAGTGGTTTTTGAGACTGTTTACCTCAGGGTTGGACTTTCACAGGGCTTCACGTGATCTCCAGAAAGTCACAAGTCTGCTAGTGACCGACCATAGAATTTCATTAATTTATTACAAAATACTTACGCTCAAACAATGTATTGAAATACATTGAAATGCTGTTGTGTCCGTTGAAGGAGGGCAGGGATATGTTGGATTTGTTTATTTATTTTTTTGGAAAACCAGATGGCAGAGTAGACATCAAGGTGGGAATGATAAGAATTCGGCAATTGGGGAATATGACTGCATCATCCCGTTGGGCAACTCTCCAGGAATGGGCCTAGCATGGAGAAACTGCTGCACCTGACAGGTGCTCCTCCATTGGCAGTTGACAACATAATGTTCAGGCTGTTATAAAGAGGATGGTTATCAGTTATTCTCCATACCCACTGAAGGTAAGACAAGAAGTAATGGGTATAATCTGCAGCAAAGGAGATCTATGTTAGATACTGGGAAATTTTTTCTAACTATGAGGATAGTTAAGTACTGGAATAGGTTACCTGAGGAGGTTGTGGAATCCTTGTCATTGGAGGTTTTTAAGAACAGGTTAGACAAGCACCTGTCAACGATGGTCTAGATACGCTTACTGCTGCTGCATTGTGGGTGGGGCTGGACTAGATGACTTCTTGAGCTCCCTTCCAGACCTACGTTTCTATGATTCTATAAGTGCAATAGAGGACGCTATAGGGTGGTCGTAGTAAGTGAAATTAAATTAGTATGTTGGATGTGAAGAATTTGAGGCACTGTTTATTTTGGACATGACCCTAAGGTTGGGGAAAGGATCTTTTCAGTTGCAGAATAGCTTTTCCACGTGATAAAAATATAGTACTCCAGGACACACATTTTGTAATTGAAGCATGGAATAAGGAAAATGGAAACAATTTATATTGTTTGACACTGGCAAGTGCACCTAAATTAATCCAGGCCCAGAAATTACCCTATTAGTCTGAAGTAAGAAGACAATCACAAGCAGTTCTACTGCATAAGGAATAACTCAATTCATGCACCTCATCCTTGCCTCCACGCCAGCCTCTTGGCATAAAAACTCCTCCAATATGTAATTTGGAAATAGTTGAAGCCATAAAGTTGAAAGGCAGGAGAACATGAGGCTAAAGGGAAGGAGGACAAAAGGTTCCTTTCTGCAATTGAATGATGCGCCTTCCAACTCTGAGTCTGAATATAGATTAGTTTAAAATAGCAACTAGAATGACAAAATGTTCACTTTACTCTGTAAAGCTGCTTTTCACAACACTGTCCTCAAGTGAATGTGGAAAATCTGCCAAGATGATGTGTACGTGTTTTTAAACGAATTAGGCATTTGTATCTCACTTGTCTGTTTACACCTCTGCTAAAGTGGTGTGTACTGGTATAGTATTATATAAATCTGGATGTATTTCACATTCAGGCATACGTGCATAAATATTCATAAGCTAATTCATACATGAATAATTAACTTCCATTTATAGAATCCCAGTACATCACCCACTGCACTTCACCTCATGCCTCTGAAGATCACATTAATACACTTTGGACCAAATTCTGCATTGACTTACACTGTGTTACAGTCCCAGGGGACAAGACAGCGCAAAATCTGGTCCCTCCTCTCACCTAATATCCTCCTAAAAGGGTACACAGTAAACCACAACTGCCAAAAAAATCCAGACAATGACTTCTGTCTGCCTGCTTGTTTTCAGTCTCTTCTCATTTATTGAAAATTACGCGCAAAGATGAAGGAGTAAACTCCATTTGCTTGACATGACGCTCAGGTATATTTACATTGCAGCATATGTAGATGTGCCTGAGCTAGCTCTTATTCTAGCTAGCTTGAGTACTTGATAGCAGGGAAGCTGCAGCAGCACAGGCTTCAGTGCAGGTTGTCCAAGCCCACTTGGTACCCTGGGTGGGGTGGCTAGCTCGTGCTGAAGTCCATGCTGCTGCAGCTTCACTGCTATTGGTACCCAAGTTACCTACACTAAAGCTAGTTTGGTATGGATCCCTGGTGCTCAGACTCCTGTCAGAGAGCATGTGGAAACGCAGAATGCTGAGGGTGAATCTCAAGCAAGAACACACCAGAAATATTTTACAGAATGTGTGGCTTTACACACTTTTTTAACATCTTCCATTTACTTTAGTTCTGTTCTAGGGAAGGGAAAAAGGCTACAGGTGTTCCACTTTATTTTGTGGTTGGGGAGCAGGGAGAGATGGGTGGTAGAGGGAACTAGAGGTTTGTTTGTTGCTAACGTGGATTATGGTAAGGAATTCAGGCTATATAACTAATTAAGGGGAGGTACTGAGGGTGGAGAAACTGGCATGGCTAGACATTCTCCATGGCAGACCAACTTTTGAGGCACTCTGCCTCAGGGTCTCAGTGCAGTCATCGGGAAAAGCGTCAGTGATGAGGGTGTTGTCACATATATTTTTGGTTTCATATTATTTGGGAGAACTTTAAAAAAATTGAAAAAGAGCAATAGAAGAGACTGGATCATCCTGGGAATGGGCCTGTACAAAGTTAACTCAGGAAACAGGATGGAAGTAGATTTAACTGACCCGCCCTTGGGCTGACAGCTAAAAGTGTGAGTCACTACTGCTGGAATTAAAGGAGACAATATCCCCTCACTGGCAGCTATAGCAGACTCATTTAACCCTCATGTGCACTAACCACTAGAGGGGAACAAAGACACATACTCTTCTAGAGTGGATTACGAAGACATTATATAGATTGCTTACCCTGACCTGGAAATTAAAAAGTGCATTGTTGCTTTTCAAAAACTGAAAGGAATGCAAGAGAAAACACAAATGATGATTCTAGGATCCTGAATGTTCTGGGGTTTTTTACAAAAAACAAAAAAGGACGTGTCATTGCCAGAATTTTTTGATCCTATCAGTATTATAGGCTCTGCTGTGGAATCAATGTTTCCATTAATCCAATAGCCTGGCACCAACAATATGAGTACAGATGGTGTGGAAGGGAACACTGGATCCAATCAAGCAAAGGGCCCAACAGAGTAGGTGAGAGGAACTGTTTGGTTTTGTTTTGCCAGTGAATGAAAATAGCCAAAGTGTGGCCACCCAAGGTGGACAGTGGGTGATCAGTCAGAGTGCACCTGGATTATGAATGTCTCTTTCTTTACATGTAAAACTGGTGGTGATTAATTCTTCCTGTTGCTGAGCTGACCTGCTGTGGGCTGCCATAAAATTATTGCCCATAGATTAAGTGTGTACATTTTAATATTTTTTAAAATGAATATACTATTTATCCAGCCTATGATCTCATTGAATCTGCTTTCTACTCAGTATAGAAAATACATGTGAAGTATGGATTGCTGTGCCACTCCAGACTAACTGGACAGAGAACAAACAGCAATACAGGTTCCCTGAGTTTATGCCTATTTAACCAGCTAAAATAAATGAAGGGCAACTTGTGTCCTCTTATCATAATGGGTTGATAATGATCATAATGAAGTTCAATTTGTAGCGTCAGGCCTGAAGACCCTGGGGTTGTTAACTGAAAATAAACCCACGTTCCTCCCAAGAGCATAAACAACCAGACAGCAGAAACCTGTCATCGGTGGCATTCGAAAAGAAATGAAATAGAGTTGGGCCTTGCCTAGGAGGAAGTCACAGATGCACTGTGGTGTATTTCCAGAGTGGAGGCATGCCAGAGTTGTGGGCTCTGCCATTTTTCCCCTTGTAATTCTAACATGGGAAGTCAGCAGTTCCAACCCAGTTACTCTTAACACATTATGGGACAAGGCCAGTAAAGGTTCCCGGGCTTTGTGTGATCCTTTAGTAATTAATAGTTTAATACAATCAGAGAGTTTAAGGCCAGAAGGAACCATCAGATTATGCATCCTGATTTTCTGTATGTCACAGACCAGCCACACCACCCAGCACCTGCACGCTAAACCCAACAACTGAAATTAGACTGAAGCATTACAGCCCACAGGAGACTAGACTATTATGTACCACAGACAGAGAATAGGAGGGACCTTGAGTCACTTGCTGAACATCAGGTAACCAAAGGTAGGAAGGATTTTTCTCTTTGGAGTCTATAGATGTTTAGCGTAATTTTGGTAGGGCCTTATTTATTAATGTTATTACAATAGCATTCAGAGGCCCCCAGCTGATATCCGTACCCTATTGTGCTGGGCACCGTACAAACACCTAGTAGGAGACAGTCTCTGTGCTGAAAAATTTACAATCTAAAGAGACAAGACAGAGAGACAGCAATAGACCGGGACTAGCACTCAGGTCTTCTAATTCCTAAGCCACAACCCTATCCACTGATGTGTATTAGAACAAGTCAAGTTCAGGACTGACAGGTTGCCCAGCACGTAGGCTGACAGAGCTCAGGTGTGTCAGAGAGTTCCAGAAAGTAAGAGTACATCAAGCATTTTTTACTGACTAATTCATACCGTGGCCTTGCTCTTCCAACAGGAGACGACTAACACTATAGCAGATGTCAATTTAGACAATGAGGGAAGAAAGCAATAGTTTGCCAAAATGACAGGGAGAGGGGGACATCCATTGGTCCCCTTTTGATATGGGCTGACATGAACCCACATTCAGAGACAAAAACCACAAAACAAGCATCTTTGTGAACTGGGATTAGGTTGAACAGATTTATAATTGAATTAGACTCTGCTTCTGAAAAAGGGCCTCCATCCTAGTATGGAAATGCAAACCAGTTAATATGGACCAAGTTAAGGGGTCTTGCCCAATGATCTACACCACCCTAGTGCGAACAAGTAACTATACATGCTTTTTGATATTAGTTTATTGTGAGCCAGTCAGTAGCTCCACCAGCAGATGGAGCTCTTTGACTATAGTGAAAACAGACACATAAGGTGCAATGCCTAGACTGCTACACTTCACTTGCCTTTTAGGGGGATAATACGCCTACCCCAATCTTTGTGAACTAATGTATAAGCACAATGGTTTGTCAACATTTTAGTGAGCCTTGGTTTGCAAAGCTGCTTGTTTTAATGTAGCTTAATTGATCACAGAAACACCATTATCACAGGTATTTTCACTTTAAACTTAATTTGGCTCACACACGGTGTACAAAGTACCAGAGTACCATAGTTAGCCATCTATTTAACTTAACACAACATATTCTCCTTCTCCCACTAGCCTTAGTACAATGGTTCAGAAGCACTGGAAGTTCTATGGGTAACAAGTAAATTAGCATAGCATTTCTTTTCACACTGATCTCTTTTTATCAAAGTGATGGAAAAGCTGAATACTTACTTGGATAGCTAAGTTCCTACCTACAGGCTACACTATGCAGCTTTAATAGATAATTACAGAATGTAGCAGGAAAAATTACTCTACCCAGGAATGCAAACTGGAACAAGGTTTTATTCTATTTTGATGTTTGTTCATTGATAATAACACCTAATAATATGAATCCTCAAGGGGACAGCCCTCTAAATAGTAGGAAATAAAGATTTGTCTAACTATAGCTTGGTACACCTCTGTCCAAGATGTAAAGTACCATAAACCCTCTGACTGTATTTTCATCTGTTCTTCCAGGGGGGATTAAAGGAATAAGAAGGGATTATTACTACTACATGGTTTAAAGGTAAAAACACAGGTAAAGTAAATTTTGGTCTTCTTGGGCCTGATCCTGAAAAGTGCTGAACACTTGCAGCACACATTTAAGTTAATGGGATAATTTCTCAGGATCAGGTCCTTTGTATGACATTTACAGCTTAATGTTTTAGGCCCAGAATCCTTACCAACAGCACTTTAAACTGAAGAAAAACTGTTAGAGTTTACATCTCAAGATCTAAAATGAACCTTCTTCCTCATCATCTGATCTGCCGTAAGTATCATAATAATATTACACTAGCACCTCTTAAAAATATGCAGAATCCAAAACTTTTCTTATGGCATTGATATTTTAAAAGTTTTAGGAAATTTTGAATTAAAATCTGAAGGCTTGCCTTGGAATTCACTTTTGTTGTAAACAAACGTAGTCTGAGGATTTCAGTGGTAATATTGCAAGACATCATACAGCAGTGGTGTCTACCCTTTTCAGCCTGAGCAACAAATTGCTTAAAAAAACTCAGTCAGCACTTTGGGGTAGATTCTCTGCCCTGTTCTGTTCCCTTTGCACCACTTAAAGAGAAACCATCCACAACTTGCCTACTAGGGAATACCCTGGCATGCAGGAGTTCCCACTGGACATAGAGTTGGTGTAGCCAACTCCTATGGTTCCCTTCCCACAGCTCTTTGTGCAGGGGACAGGGATAGTGGGGAGCAGGAATGGCTAAAGTGTATTATGCTCTGGCAAGCCATAATCAGTAGGTGATCTTTTGGGGACCATAGCCAGCTTGTGCAAACTGAACTGCCCATTGGCCCCTAAACCTGCTAAATGATCCACACGTGGACCACACCATTGTCTTCATTGGATCTCCACCCAGGCTGAGATCGCCACATGTGGATTGCTTTCCAGCAGAGGGACATGAGTGGGTACCTTAGTCATTGATCCATGCATTCAGTGGGTCCTCTATTAGTCCTTTGTTCTATTAATGTCACTATAACCACCACCATCACTGTTTTGGGGTGTAGACTGAAAGCAGAAACTCAGCACTAACTCTACAAGACTTGCATAGCATTTGATATAATATTCAACCTGCCTTTTTACAGTAGGATGATCAAAGCTACACTTAGGGGCATATCTACACTGCCTTGCAGTTTGGACTAAGTGGGGGTAAATTAGCTCATACCGAAGTGCTGCACTGTAACTCGTCCATGTGGACACTGTGGGTGCAAGCTTAAAGGTCTTGAGTTCACACTAAAATAGACCTCTTCACGCTGTCATAGTCTGAACTGTGTCTGTGGGGCAATGTAGACATGCCCTAAGACTCCATGAGTCCTTACTTATTCATCTTATAGAGGGCTAGAATACTTTTCTCTAACTTATATTTGATGTTTCTATTTATGTCTTCTGGAATTTTTTTTTGCTTTTCCCCCCTGCCAACTGCTAAGCCCTGTGCTGAGGGAGTTGTAGCCATGTGTATCTTTATTTCTTTTAGTTTAAAGTAGTTTACAACATCATACACTATAGTCCCTCCTTAATTTTTATCTATATCATAATAATCTTATATTTTTGCATATACTCTGGTGACCTCCTAAATATATTCTTTATCTTATCTCAGTGTAGCAACTTGAACTTGTGCCTTTAGCTGGTACTTGGTAATTTACTCAGTGCATGCTACAGTTAAGGTTGGAAACTGGTTTGTTATCACTCCTTACTTTCATTCCCTCGTCATTTTCTGGAAAATTCTCTTTTCAGCTAGAATATTCTATGCTTGATCTCAAACGAATGACCCAGTCCTTGCCCCTAAGAAGTTACCATCTAAAAAGATAACAAATACAAAACAACCCAGAGGAAGAAGGGGGGGATTTACAATTATGTTTAAATCTACAAGATTTAAACATAATTGTATATTTCCTCATTCTTGCTATACCCTTCTCCCTCTTTCCTTCTCTCCCCCTTCTCCTTCTCAGGCATCTGTGCCATGACCTTCAAATGTCAAAGGTGGTTTGATGGGTTAATTAAGGGGTGTGTGACTCAGTGATGTCCCTTGTTCCTGGAGTCTCAGCCTCTAAACCCTGTTTCTATCCTACATTCCTCCCAGCGTCCATCCATTCAGATAATGCAGCCAATGTGGAGAAGCTCTATCTTAGTTTCCAGGGAAAGCATATGCCTTAAAGGGGCCATGTCGTCCAGACCTGTGAGAAAGCAGATGGGTGCTTCATTGTTCTACCATTTCAATAGCTTCCATTTTTTCCATAAAATTAAGCTCAGTTTTTACATGATCTTCTAAGGCAGTGTCTCGCCACTGTGCGGTCACAACCCCCAGGGTGAGCATGAAAGGCAAACGGGGAGGTTGCAAAGCATTGAAAATTTTATTACAATCTAAAGCAAATGAAATCTTGGTCCCCTGCTCTCCCTTGTCCTTCAAACTCAAGTATTCTCTGTCAACCTGTCAAAACACATACACAAATTATGTAAGCTTACCATTGTTCTCTTTATTGCAGAAACTTACTGGGCCTTTGTCACAGGATGGCTAGTTCTTTAAGGGGAGATGGGCCTCAGTCTCACCTGTGGCCAGGGCTGGATTTACGCCTTATGTGCCCCTAGGCACAGCATCTTCAGCTCCCCCCCAACCCCTGCCCCCCCCACTGGCCGAGACTGGTCTGGCTTCTGCACCAGTCCCAGGTGGCTTGGCTCCAGGGAGTCAAGCACCAGAAGTGGATTAGTGGGAAAAGCAGCCGCCTTTCACTTCCACAAAGGGGCGGGGGGAAGGGAAAAGAAAGGGCGGGGGAAAGAAAGTCCACCCCCACCGACCCTGGCTCCCCACCCACCAGGGCAGCTTACGTAGGGAAATCTGCAACTATCCCCCAGGCAGTCTCCATGGGGAGGTCCCCCAGCTCCAGTTACAGGGAAAGGAAGCACCCCCCCAGCTCTACCTGTCCCCAAATTACTAGCCATTTTACTCTAAGCGCTGCTTGCTGAGTTGCCCCAGGCTTTGCAGGCCTGTAAGCAGGCCGAGCTGGTACCTGGGACGTGGAGCAGGGGTGAGCTGCTCCGGCAAGACTTCAAGTGATGCTGGCTCTGGTGAGTCAGTCCCAGCCCCCTTCCCTTCCCAGCAGCTGCAAGAAGCATGAGCCAGCAGGTTTGAGCCTGGCTAAACAGAACAGACCGGGGGGGGAAGAGGGCAGTGGACCATCTGGCCTTGTGCGTGGGGGGGGGGAGGGAGAGGAAGCTCTGGGCAGGGCCACGCATCCAGCTCTGGGAAGAGATGCTGCTTTCCAGTGTGCATGGCACCCGGCACCCCCTGCCCGCTCCTACCTTGTTGATCTCCCAGGGGGCGGAGAGAAGCCCTTGGTGAGCAGGGGGTGGAGAGGACCCAGCAGGCAGACAGGAGCTTCTTTTGCTTCCCTTTTTAAATTTTTTTTAATTTCCTGCCCTTGCTTCTGATTCATTGGCACCCCTAGAACGCCAGCGCCACTAGGCACGTGCCTACTGTGTCTAATTGGAAATCCAGCCCTGCCTGTGACACAGTTAACTCACCTCCCCAGGGGGAATGGGTCAGGTGACCCAATCAGGCCTCTGGGATAAATAAAGGAGAGGGCTGGGTAGTGAGAGAGAAGGAATGACTGTAGAGAAGGAAGCAAGACCTGGTAGTTGCTTCTCCTGAAAGAGCCGGGGGTCCCAAAGGAGTGCAGGAAGAGAGACTGAAAAGAGCCTGGGAAGGGCTGAAAGTTACCAGGCCCTGGGAAGGAGGGCTATGAGACTGTGTCAAGGGGTGGAATTGTGTTTGGACTATCACACAGGCCCCAGGAAGGAGCACTGTGGGACTCCTGAAGCAGTGAAACAAAGGACTGGGGCCGTGGGGCCAAAGGGTTTGTAGCTAGTGAAAGACGGAATAAATAACATCCTGTGAAAGGGAATTGTAGTGGAAGAATTGTGATCCTTGAGTCAATTACTGCAAAGCACCTGGGCAGGAAGCCTGCAGGGCTATCCCATGCAACAAAGGGGCACTCTAAGGCCCCATTACTCTAGGTATGTTTTAAGCACCTCACACAGTCTGTAATGTAGTTATCCTCATAACACCTCTGTGAGGTAGGGAAGTGCTATTGCCCCCATTTCACAGATGAGAACTGAGATGACTGACTTACCCAGGCTCACCCAAGAAGTCTGTGGCAGAGCACGGAATTGAACCCTAGTCTCTTCAGTCCCAGGCTAGCAGCCTAACAACTGAACCATACATCTTCTGTGTACCACTCTCATCACTGATACATTTATTGTAAAAGAGTTTATTAAAAAAAAAAAAAGTAAGGTAGTTGTGAAAATTTTTGACTTCGACTAAGGCGTTGCCAACATGGAAAAACTGGGAAACACTGTTCTAAGATTAATGGAATTCTCTTTGGTGGACTGATCTCTGGAGTTGCTGATTTGATATTTCAGTATGATATTCTCCTTCCAGACATCACTGGCCTTGAAAGACATCTGAGAATTCGCCCAGTGTGCTGTCTCTGCTCTCGGTATGGATTCTTTGGTTTTTACAGCAAGTAGCTTTTAAACTAGCTTCTTGACTTTGCAGGATTTTAAGTACCTAATTCATATGGCACATGGTGGCATATTTGATCAAATGCTGAACAATTTCTTGGCTGATGTTCTTGACCACATTTTGCGCACAGGCATTTTTGCCAGTTGGAGACCCATTTTATTTCTATTTTGATTGTCATTTTCATTTCCTTCATTTCTATTTTTCTCTTCCGACATGACAGGTGGACTAGCTGCCCATCCTGTACCAGGACACTTAAAATCTGAATCTTCATTTTAGCAATTTCACTGGTTGGATATCTGTGCCTCAGGTTAAGGTTAAATCCTATTCTTACAGCAATATCTACCTACATGATCACTCTGTGTGCTGTTTATGACAATATCTCTTATTAAGGAATCACATAATCCCCCAAATACGTTTGAATTTTTAAGCTTTGAGTCCCTGAGCCTGCAAATAGTTATGCACATGCTTAACTTTACACACATGAATGGTCCCACTGTTAAACACATGTATTGCTGTTTGCATGTTTGGGGGGCCAAAAAATTAATATCCATCAAAAGTAGAGATGGCTGGATTTCTTGGAACAAAAAATTTAAATTGCCCCTGTCAAGGTTCCTTCCCCACTCTAAACTCTAGAGTACAGATGTGGGGACCTGCATGAAAGACCCCCTAAGCTTATTCTTACCAGTTTAGGTTAAAAACTTCCCCAAGGTACAAACTTTGCCTTGTCCTTGAACAGTATGCTGCCACCACCAAGCATTTTAAACAAAGAACAGGGAAAGAGACCACGTGGAGACGTCTTCCCCCAAAATAGCCCCCCAAGCCCTACACCCCCTTTCCTGGGGAAGGCTTGATAAGAATCCTCACCAATTGGTACAGGTGAACACAAACCCAAACCCTTGGATCTTAAGAACAATGAAAAATCAATCAGGTTCTTAAAAGAAGAATTTTAATTAAAGAAAAGGTAAAAGAATCACCTATGTAAAATCAGGATGGTAAATAACTTACAGGGTAATCAGATTCAAAACATAGAGAATCCCTCTAGGCAAAACCTTAAGTTACAAAAAGACACAAAAACAGGAATATACATTCGCTCCAGCACAGCTTATTTTACCAGCCATTAAATAAAAGAAAATCTAACGCATTTTCTAGCTAGATTACTTACTAACTTAACAGGAGTTGGAAGGCTTGCATTTCTGATCTGTTCCTGGCAAAAGCATCACACAAGTCATTTACCTTTGTTCCCCACCATATTTGGAAGTATCTTGTCAACTCATTGGTCATTTTGGGTCAGGTGCCAGCGGGGTTATCTTAGCTTCTTAATCCTTTACAGGTGAAAGGGTTTTGCCTCTGGCCAGGAGAGATTTTAGAGCATGGTTACCCTTCCCTTTATATTTATGACAGCCCCTCCTGCCACAAATTTACAGCATTTTTTGCATTTCAGTTTTTTACATTTTTTTTCCAGTTTTGAAAACTTTTGCTGCAAACTTGAAATGAAAAGAATTAGTGGTGGGTCAGCAAAATGCTGGGGTTTTTGTATTGGTCCTGTGCGAGACCACGATCCTACAATCAGTCATACACATGCTTAAATTTTAGCACAAGAGCAGTCAGTGGCATTATTCAGATACATAAAGTTGAGAATGTGTGACTGAAGGATCGGGCTCTAACTTTTGTATGGCAAGCATAATTCTGTAGCATGTGGGGTTTATTTTAAACTAGAACATTCAGTTTTCAAAATTTTCTCATTCCATTAAAAAAAAATTCACAGAAATTTGGCAATCAATTTGTAACAAACTGTTACAAAACACAACAGGATAAAAAATATTTTGAATTTACTGAAATTTCTGTTGGATTTTTTTCCTCAGTTTTTTTGGACCAGCTCTTCCTACAAGTTTAACATGTTTCTGGGATAACAGAACCCCTCAAACTTATCCCAGGTCTTTGTCCAAATCTCTTTAACTCTTCCTCCCTTTTACCCTCGTCACTTCATGTAGAAGCATTCTATATCTGCAAGACTTCAGGGCCTGCCATATGGAGAAAAATCATAGACTGCATTTTAGGAATAAAACGGGAGTTTTGCCATTGACTTCAGTGGGGCCAGGATTTTACTCTAGCTGCTTTCTCTACAGCTTCTGTGGCAAAGAGAAACATTCAAACTGTTGCCTAAACTGACCTTGTTTTTCTATGTTTATTCCTCACAATGCCAGTTGAGTTGAAGGAAGGAATTGTTCTGCCTTCGGTTTGACAAAACTTGTAACTCTATTCAGTAAGCATTGAGTTTGTCTGATCTTGCAGCTTTTACAAACTGTAAATTTGCCTAATTGCCTAATTCTATTGGAAAGCCCATGAAGCATGCAGTTTTTGGAAACATATACAAGCTGCAAGTCATTTACCTTTTTGTACCTTGCATTGTCTCTTCTTTATGAAAATGAATAATGAAATTATTCACAGTAAGCATTGATGGACAGGCTGTAGAGAAGATGCAGCATATTTGTTAACTGCCTTCAGCATTAGGGCTGGTCCAAAATTTTCCACTGAAACTGCTTTTCAGTGGAAAACTGGGTTTTTGACTCAATTAATTTTTTTTCACAAAAAGTGTCTGCTTTCTGCAGATCACCTGAAAACCAGAAACATTTTTTTCTGAAATGCTGCCATGGTGCCTAATGGGTGATGTAGTTTAGATGCTCCATGTTCCTAGTCGCCTCTATGGACCAGGTCTGCAGGCAGATTACATCTCCCATGAGGCATGGCAGTGGCTCTGCAAGAGGGGTGACAGTGGGGCATCATGGGAGGTGTAGTCCAGCCAAGGATCCCCGTTCATACAGGAGAATGAGGGCATGAGATAACTGAAACACATCTCCTATTAAGCCTGGTGGCAGCATTTCAGAATTGAATTTTGGGGATTTTGGACAAAAATCTTCAGTTTGTGCTTTAACAAAATTTCCATTGAAACTCCTCCTCTCCCATATTTCCAACCAGCTCCACTCAACTCTTATTCAACAGCTCAGTCTGCTCAGGTTTCTGGAAACTTGAAATCTACAGTGGGCATTTTCAGAGGCTTAATGCAGGTATTAATCACCCCACATCTAGTACTGTGGTATTTATCTTTATACTAGTCTAGGTGTCCTATCTTTCAACTTAATTTCTGAAATAAAACCCAGTCTATAACTGCTGTGATGACATGCCAAACTCTACTGAGGTTTCCAAAATGTGTTAATGAAATGTGTATTGCAGGCATCATGCTTTATTTGGGTATACTTCCTGCTTGGTGTATATATATTCCGCCCTCAAATGAAAGTAAAACTGAACAAATCCAAATTTCCAAGGTGCAGAGTTCTACTATTTCAGCTACAAGCCTAGAACAGTGGAAAAATACTCACCTCAGCTGCATATTTGCCAAGTTTTCTTAACTAGTTGCCATCTAATTTGCCTACATTGTATTTATTGTGGCAAGTGTGACATTCTATACCTTGGGGGAGCATCCTGGAACCCCCATATTCCTCATTTGTATATAATCATGATCTTACCTTACAAGGCATGCTTTATATGTATCGGGGAAAGGTTATGATCTGCTGAAAGTCATTTCTCTATCCATAGATGTAGATCATTAATGCATATGAAGTTATGAGAATTGTGTTGTATGGTTGTCACTAAAACATGCTGTAAGTTGGGGAATCAGCCAGATATTAGCTCCCCAGAGGCAAAAGCAAGGAAAGTCACCAACATCTAGGCGGGGTATCAATCAACCCATCAGCAACCATCAGCAATTGTCCAGCAAGGCAGCTACAATGCAATGACTCGCCTGCATGAAACCACACCAGGGGAATTGCTCAACCTTGCCTGGAGACTCAGCAATGCCCCAGACATGCCTGGATTTGTGCTCCCCAAGCACATGGGACTGAGGTTATAAAACAGACACAGTGGCCACATGCAGGGCCTTTCTCCTGTCCCCACCTATGCTGCAAGCAACAAAGACACTGAGAAGACGACTGAAGACTCCAACAGAGGAGAATGGCCCAGATATAAGGGACAAATCTGTATATTACGGACTGCAATATCCAGTGGAGTGAGAAACTGCTTAATCTAATTGCTGCCCAGTCTAATAGGGTTGAGAGTTTAGACTGCGTGGTTATATTTTCTTTTCGTTTGGTAACTAACCCTGACTTTTTGCCTGTCACTTAACATCACTTAAAATCTATCTTTTATAGTCAATACATTTGTTTAACTGTTTATCTTTACCGGTGAGTTTGTATGAAGTGTGTGGTAAATCTGCTCAGGTTTTGCAAAGGCTGGTGTATATCCACTTTCCATTGATGAAGTGGTGAACAAATTAATACATTTGCATTACTCATCTTGAGCAGTGCAAGACGGTATATTCCTGAGTTACAGTGCCAGGAGCTGGGAAGATTTGGCTGTAGTGCCTCTCTGTGTGATTCATGAGTGGCTCTGGGAGCATTCATGCAACATAGCTGGGTGTGGGGCTCCACATGCTGTTATGTTGAGTGTGCACAGCACCTGGAGGGGTTTGCTGCTTGTCACTAGCAAAGTATTGGAAGAGACAGCCCAGGCTGGAAAGAGTTAAGGGGGCACAGCGGTCCCACAGTCCCAGGCTGCACTCCAGGGATCCCGTCACAACAAGAATCAAAGAAATGTCGGGCTGGAAGGGATCTCAAGAACTCATCTAGTCCACCATCCTCCCCCACCTGGTGCTTTATCTGGTTCTGGTGATGAAAAGGTCCTGGGACAAGGACCATCAGATTCCCCACTTCCTGGAAAAAATCCCAAGCACTTTCTTACACAAAAAGAGTTTCACACATTTGTTGAAAATAACATTTTAACCTCCCATGAGTACCTGATCCATTGTGTTAAGGTAGACAAAGTTGGTGGGATTTGATGGTGGCCTAACGCCGTGTAGCACTGGCTATGAAACCGATGTACCTTAGCCACATCAGTCTGAGGAGCCATTTGCTCAGGGGAACTTTGACTCCCATCGCACTTTACAAGCTACAATTCAGTTTCCACTGAAATGGAACAATCGGTGGGAGTCAGAGAACATCATCCAGGCACTCAGTGTGCTGAACAACAACAAAGGGAAGGGAGATTTTAGCCAAGGAGATCGATGTCAGTTTAAACCTTGAGTCCTTCCAAAATATCAGCCATACCAAGTCTGGTCTTCATTGGTTTTGTTAGAGCAGTGGTTCCCAAACTTGTTCCGCCGCTTGTGCAGGGAAAGCCCCTGGCAGGCCGGGCCGGTTTGTTTACCTGCCGCATCTGCAGGTTCGGCCGTTCGCAGCTCCCAGTGGCCGCGGTTCGCTGCTCCAGGCCAAAGGGGGCTGCTGAAAGCAGCGGCCAGTAAGTCCCTAGCCCCTAGTTTCTAAAGCCCGGTCCCCAGTGCTGGCTCCAACTACTAGCCTTAACATCCACTCCGACCACTAGGCTGTACTGCCCACAGCGTGGTTGCCTGAAACATAGTTCTTTAAGGATAGCTGTAGAGGCTCATTCTTTTGGCAGTGTAGGTCCTGGGTTCAGATCCTGCCATTGGCCCAGGCAGGACTAGTTACAGAAACATGCAGATAAAACAAACCTTGATTCAATAAAAAGAGCAAAGCAGGCCACAAGCCCTTTATTTGCGTTTGAAAGTGACCTTTAAGGCTAAATCTTAGTCAACTCAATGTCTGTTAACAGAAGAGTTAAACTATTTTGAAGAGCGAATGAAAGGACTAGAAAGATATCCACATAAGTAACCCTGCTGAGATTAGGCCTCACAGGTTGAAAAATTTATTTAATCAGCCTATTGGCTATCATTTCAGTTCATTTATGGATGAACATTGTTGGGGAACTGCCTATCAAAAGGATTGAACTTGTACTCTGTTTGTAGTGGCAAAGGCACAATAACCCAGGGCAAAGTTCCCACTCAGCTCTGTGCTTTATCTGAGGCTGGGATAATTACATGTTTGTGAAGAGAATCAGGAATGAAAGCACCTCTCAGAAAAACTGAATCTAAGAAAAGCAAAGCATTTACAGTACATATATCTAAAATCTGATCCTTCATTGGTAAAAGTACCACACCCTTATTCATGCACAGAGTACAGTACATAGGAAGTCGTATCGTATGAATCACATGAAGGCAATCTGATGTAAGCTGCAGTTATGTATTAGGTACAGTGTGGTATTACAAACACTGCTGAGATATTCCCGTGTTACTTATTTTCAGATTGCTCTGATATTGATGCATTCCCTTTCATGTTCTGTGTTTCTGTGACCTATTTTTGATGCGTTTCACATCTGCTTTAGCAGCTCTTTGACAACCAGAAAACAGAACTGTTTACTGAGTTCACAGCTGCTGCTAATGCTGAGGAACTAGCCAGAAATGACTGTTTTCTTGGTTAGCTCATCCTGTTGAATGAAACTCTCTACAGGGTTTATTGCAAGTTTGTTTCAACTGGAGCAGTATCAAAAGTCCCCACGACTGGAATTCTCATACTTCAGCCTTCTTAGAAACTCGGAGACATACATATGCTCACTTATTCCAGAAATCTTTCATATTTTTCATGGTCTCACTACACCAGACTTTTCACAGATTGTCTGTATCACACTCATTCCAAAAAATGGTGGCCTGTCATAAATGCATCACAGATGAAATAACTGCTGTCATTCACTGATACCAATGTATAGTTATAGGTTCACACTTTTAAACACTATACGGAAACAGTCCTATTTATCCAGTTTAAGGAAAACCATTGCATAGGCATTTTCCATTGCACTGTTGTATTGTGGTGACCAATTTACCCTCTTATTAGCATTATTTTGTACATAAAGGACATTGAGTTGCTGGGAACATATGTCAGTGCTGGTATTGCTTTTTCTTGCCTTGGCTTAGCTGCAGTGTTTTCTGTAATCGTTTTGCTTGTCCTGAGTTTGTTTAAAAAACAAATTTTGCAATATGGCTGTGTCCTTTAAGTCTGAGATGGCAGTTCTGAAGTGTCTGAGTGCTCATTAGCAGTTTGGTAGTTTAGCACGTTTTGGTCTGTGAATTATTCACTCATGGAACATTTGTTTCTGCTGATCAGTTAGATTATTGGATCTTTTTGGTGGATGGTGTTGAAATGCTTAAAGTGTTGAAATCTCATATTTGTTTTGCATATAAAGTATCGTTTAACAGCAAAGAAATGTAATGAGCTACTAGTATCTATGTGGACTATTGGATAAAACTAGAGCTGCTTATTGGCCTCAGCTGCTAACAGCTACTCCTTTAGCTCTAATAGTAGAAGCCTGTGCTTTGGAGAATCTGGATTCTATGCCTCCTGTCACCGTAATTCCAAATGGCTGTGCTGTGCAGCATAATGACAGCTGTGAAGTCTAAAGTGGGCACATTGGTTGCAACAGTTAGCATTTCTATAGCCTCTTCCACGCATGGCTCTCTAAGACCATCTGAAACATTCATGGATTTAAGCCTTACAACACCTTGTGTAACACCACGAGTATTCCTCTGTCTGTTTTACAGATGTGGAAACTAAGGCTATGTCTACACTACCACTTATGTCAGAATAACTTATGTTGCTCAGGGTGTGAAAAAACACCCCCCTGAGTGACATAAGTTACACCAACAAAAGCGCCGGTGTGCACAGCGCTGTGTCGGCCGGAGAGCTTCTCCTGCCAGCATAGCTACTGCCGCTTGTTGGGGGTGGTTTAATTATGTGGACAGGAGAGCTCTTTCCCAGCCGCATAGAGCAGCTACACAAGACATCTTACTGCGGCGCAATTACTTTGGTACATCTGTGCCACTGTAAGGTCTCTAGCGTAGACATAGCCTAAGGCATATCAGGGTTAAATGTCTTGCCAAAATTGCTCAGTAAATATCAGGGTGGGATTAGAATGCAGGACTCCTGACATATTGGTTGTGTGCTTTAACAAGACGACGGTACTGCTTCCCCAACAATTTTCATGTTGTAATCAATTTCATAACTGTCTGCTTTCATTGTATCTGGTATGTAGCTTTCATTTCTTACAAATGTCATGAAGATTTTCTTTCCCAGTTCACTTTCAGACATTAATGAAACCTACCTTGAATTTTCTGTGTTGAAATTTAAAAGCTTATGCAGGTGACCCTAGCATACTTTCTTATTCTTAGCTCTTTGCTCTTAGACAAGAACAAGAAAAGCACTGACCAGACTTGCTCTCATTTTATCAGATACAGTTAGCAGGAGATATCAAAACATTTGTTCGGACTGCTCTTAAATTGTGGAAAACACTAAAGTAATAATGTTCTTTTCAATCTGCATTGTGTTGGGCCCAACTACTATGGTAGTTGACAAAATTCCATCAAACAAGATGGCTACCATCTTCGGTTTGAATGGCTAAAATGCACTCCAGCCCAGGACTAGCTCTGCAAATCCTGTTTTCATAGAACGGCAGATTAATTTGCGGTACCTTATTATTATCAATTCATATTACGTACAACTTGAGGCCTTAACCAGGTGAGCGCGGTTGTGTTAGGTGCCGTGTAGACAAAGTCAAACAGTCTCTTTCCCAAAGAATTTACATTATTAGTTTAAGATGAGACATAACAAATTGGATGTGAGGCAGGGTACAAGTAGGCATTTGAGTACTATCATCTTCATTAGTTATAACAATTATCTTTTAGTTACACAAGCCCCAGGGTTATCTTATCAAGAAGTGAGAAGAGATAGTCCCAAGCTATAAAATACAGTTTTATAGCCAAACTTTCTGGGTGTTTGGATTCAGAGTTTTGTTTTGGCCCCATGTCTAGAACTGATTATTTTGCAACACAAAAATAGCATGGGTTGTGGGGAAAGATCTCAGGATAACTGGTTGGGGAACTGGAGTCATTAGCATGATGCAAGATAGCGTAGCTGTTGAGAGGGAGGTCTGGGATAGTTTAGGCCCTGAAAAGCCCCTTTTAATAATGTTGCCACCTATTCAGGTGACACAACTTTAAAAGCTAACCTTTTAACCACTATCATAGTGGTATCCATGATACAGCAGTGTTTTTCTGTGCTTAGATTGGAAGGTAATGGCAGGGTTTGATATATAGGAGGAGTGGCAAGTTTGTAGAGATTTTGGTGGTGCCCAGAACCTGCCCCTGCCCCCAATTCTGCCCCTCCCCCCTTCCTAAGGCTCTGGGAGGGAGTTTGGCTGAGGGCAGAAGGTCTGGGGTGCAGGCCCTGGGCTGGGGCAGGGGATTGGGGTGCAGGACAGGTGAGAGGTTAGGCTCTGGGAGGGAGTTTGGGGGGGGAGGGGTGCTGGCTCTGGGACAGAGTTTGGGTGCTGGCTCTGGGCTTGGGCAAGGGTGGGGGTGCAGGCTCTGGGAGGGAGTTTGGGTGTAGGCTCTGGGCTGGGACAGGGGCTGGGGGTGCAGGAGGGGATGAAGTTTGCAGGCGCTGGGACCGAGTTTGGGTGCAGGGTGGAGGTACAGGCTCTGGGAGGGAGTTTGGAGATGGGAGGGGGCGGAGGAAGGGGGTTCAGGCTCTGGGAGGGAGTTTGGAGATGGGAGGGAGCGGAGGGAGGGGGTTCAGGCTCTGGAAGGGGGTGGAGGACGTGGTGCTTACCTGGGGCTCCTAGGCAGGGCAGGCCGGGAGTCTCCCTGTGCTGCTACCCCCAGGCACTGACCCCGCAGCTTCCCATTGGCTGCAGGGGCACTTGGGGCTGGATACAGACCCACCCTGCCCAGGGGCTGCAGGGAGGGGCCGGCAGCCACATGGAGCAGGCAGGGAGGAAGCCGCTCAGCTCCACTGCCCTGCCAGTGGTGAGTGGGGGCCCCAGGCTGTTTTAAATCACCCGGGGGATGCGCGAGGGGGGGCTGTGGGCGGAAGGCGGGGCCGAGGGAGAGACTTGGCTCCAAACATTGCTGGAACCGGGCCCCAGGCCAGGAGTATTCCTGCAGTGCCCAGGTACACGGGCCCATGGGACTGCAGCCTATGAGATATAGATGGTTTGGTAACCAACGGCAAAGACTGAACTTGTAAAGGTGGCCATTGTATTAAAGGTTTCAGAGTAGCAGCCGTGTTAGTCTGTATCCGCAAAAAGAACAGGAGGACTTGTGGCACCTTAGAGACTAACATATTTATTTGAGCATAAGTTTTCGTGAGCTACAGCCCACTTCATTGGATGCATAGAATGGAACATATAGCAGGAAGATATATATATATATATATATATATATATATATATATATATATATATCTTACATACAGAGAACATGAAAAGGTGGAGTAAGAGGCTAATTAATTAAGTGAGTTATTATCAGCAGGAGAAAAACTTTTGTAGTGATAATCAAGATGGCCCATTTAGACAGTTGACAAGAAGGTGTGAGGATACTTAACACGGGGAAATAGATTCAATATGTCATGAAGGGACCCAATTCCACTGCTATGTATTTGTCCTAGCTCCATGGTAATACCCTTCATCTTCATCTCTCCACCCCATCCCCAGTTCAGACATACAGAGCTCTGGCTGAAATACTTATTGACCTAATCTATGTTGGTAAATCTATTTGACTGATTATTTTCAATTATGAGGTTTCGGCTGTGTTTTCCAGGCAACCTAGCTTCATGTGTCAGGGTTGCTACAATGTTGTCTAAGTGGCTTAGCTCAGAACCTCCTTCCCCCCTGGGGTGCCAGGGAAGAAAAGAGCTTGATTCTGAGGTTCTGGAGCATAATTGGGCAGCAAGGAGTGAATTTCATGGGGAAAATGCCACATCCACAGAACACACAAGGAAGGCCCTGAATATGGATAAAAACAGGTGAGGATAAAAGAAAAAGCAGCCAAAATCTGCTGTCAGAATCTGAAGTGAAATGAATTTGAGGTTCAAAAAAAGTTCATTCTGTCCATTAGGCTCCTCTTTTCCCTCATTTAGGAATAATTGCAGTTTTGTCACCACCATTGTTTTAAAATCTCAGTAGAAATCAGAGAACTAGATTTTGCAAGACTCCACCATATTGACTGCAGTAGGTTTTCCAATAAGAGTCTCTTTTAGGCCTGGCTAAAGTATACATTACAAGTTCAGTCACTCTGGACAGTGAGGATGCGACTGAAATGATTGGTCAGGTTTTGTGACAAATAAGCTGAACTATTATTAGGGCTATAGTTCTGTGAGACAGATCAGGCAAGTTACAGTGGAAGATAGGACAAAACCCTGGGTTCTAAAAGCCCAAAGGACTGGGGCAATTGGGATTTGGGGGGTTCCAGTCAAAACAAACAAACAGGGCTGCTCACTGTGAGAGTTTTATATTGAGTGCAAAAAGCTTCCTTAACCTAGCTTCTAAGTAAAGGAAACCAGGCTGAGTCTTTTTCAGCTAGCATTTTTTCCTTCCACTCTCACACCTAATTGCCAGCTTCGTGGAGGCCATCCCTCTATATCTGATTTCATCACATTTGGTCTCAGCTAAACTCTCCGTGATCAGATTCTTTAACTGTGAAGTTGTGGTCTTTTGACTAGTCCAGGAGACCTTCTTGCTAAGCCCTGAATGAGTTCTGTGCACCGTATCGTATCCTACTGTGCCTGTTTCTATACTTATGCTTTGCTGCTACAAAGACGAGTAAAGAGGAGGGATTTATTACTCACTTAGGATTGTTTCTGGAAGACTTGATCTTCAGTGCCTTACCAGTTGATGGAGATTTGTAGAAGAGGAAATGCTGGCCCTGAGGATATTGTACATGCCTCAGTTCATCACTGAATTGAGTTTACTTGGTTTTAATTTTACACAATGCATGGACCTGTCAAACAAAATACAATGGAGTTTTGTTTTCTCATGCTGGGGAGAGTAGAATTCCAAAGCCCCTGGGCAGGTAACATCATGACAGAATATCAGCACAAGCAGGGCTCCCTCAAGATCCACGTCAGCCGGCTGTTATGGATGAAGAGCAGTATTAGCTGTGGCGGTGGTAATGCCATACTGCTGATGGCAAGCTGGAGAATGCTATGCAATGCCAACCCAAATTTCCCCAGAGGATGGGAAATCTATGTGCTGATTTCCTCCAGCACACAGCTAGGATAGGTAAAAGAAAAGTTGAGAGAGAAGTGATTTGGGAAAACAAGCAGAGCTTTTTTAAAAGCAGCAGTAAAAAGAGAGCTTCTATGAGCTCGTTCACTTTTAAAAACCTGACTATACAAGACACTCCTGAACTACTATATTCTCCCTCTGCCTTTACTTGCAAGGGTGGATCTAAGATGTCTTTATCCCCTTTAAGGTTGCAAATTACCAGTGTTCTGCACTTTTGCTCTCCAGGGCATCTTCCATCCACACAAAATTACTTTGCTCTAACCCCCGCTACACCTTTAAAAACAAATCCACACGTTCACAAAAGGTTAACGCCAACTCCCTCGTGCAAGTGCAGAACCTCTGAGTCACTGCAGGCGTACTGAATGCAATCTGGCAGTCCCTGAACAGGGAAGATCAGGCCTACTAATTTCAGTCCCACCCCCATATCTCTTGCAAAGGCAACAGAGGACCTGGGCTCATTACCTAACCTAGCAAGCTCACAGAAATCTCATTGTCTACAAACAATACAGGCACTGCAGTCAACAGGCCTTCATACATAACATTTTACAATGAGACAGGAAACCTGCCTGATCAGTGTTAATCAGCCAAGCCAGAAGAGTACAAAAGATCCCATAGTGGGGGGAAAAAACAAAACTAAAACTTAATATGTTTTATCCAGTAAACAACGCCAGCCAATAGATAGCTCCCACGCAGACCTACCATCCCCAGTGGTTTATTCTTCAATGTCACAAGGACATCTCTTCACCTGGCACCACCATCCTGGATCTACAGTCATCAGCAGAGGAGCACAAAAGAGGGACTGACCTCAGTGCTTCATGCCGGTATCCTGTTGCATGCCAGCTAACCTGCTGAAGGATTCTGTTACAAGTTTATCGTGCTTGATCAATGTGGGTTGATGGGTCAAGTCTGATACCCGACCCACCTGATTTTAGATAGCAGCCTCACTGAACCTGCCTCTCCCTGGCATTGCTCAGTAGTTCACACTGTTCCTGATCCTATCACTGATGTCTCTGTGACTGCTGTTCTGCTACAGTATGTCTAAGAAGATGCTCTCCTTGTCAGTTTCACACCGCATATTTGCCTGTGTTTCTTCAAGAAGTGTATTGGCAGATATTGTGGCAGTGTCTGATTGTCTTTTAATCCTCAGCTGTCCATCACAAATTCTGTAATCCTCATTTCAGTGATATCCTTCCTGAACAGAGAGACTGCAGTAAGAGCAAACGCCTGTACAGCTAACCTTGGCCATACTCAATGTGTGTAATAGAGTCTGAATGAAGTATTGTATGGTAAACCTTCCTTGGTTACACTTTTTTTCTTTTTAATACAAAGTAAGGTAGATGTATATACTGCTGCATTAGCAATAGATAACCACGCAAATCCAATTTGAGTTCCATATGCCTTTCTTGGTCTGAAAAGACGTGCCACCTTGCCTGGCTTTGAGGAGGTGTGGGTTTAACTTTGAAAGTATCCTGAATTCAAGTCACTTATCATAGAAAGATTTTAAGCCTGTATGCTTTGAAAAGCTTTCACTTCTTACAACCACTTTACCTCAGGTTCATGTTCCCTCACATTACAGTCCCTTTGTGGTTGTGGGGAGGATGGGGTGGGAGGAGCCTTAGGAAAACAGAAAGGCTACCCAGAACTCTGCAGGGCTTCAACTAATTTATTTTTGGGTGTAATTCACTTCCCTAAATATTAAAAAAATGTCATCCAATGCAAAGTGTGGCCAGTTAAGTCACTATTGTTACATGCGTTCAAGCCAATTACTGGTGAGGGTTTTGGGAGCCAGCAGGTAAGCCAACATGCCTTTAAAAAAGGGCTGTGGGACCCAAGTACTATATAAATAAACCACTGACCTCCAAAACATGGGCAATTGTTTCACTCAGAGGTATTACATGAGTTCACTTATTTGCTTTTAAAAGAAATAAAACTAGCAGTCTGAACTGTTTTGCTCTCCTTCAGGACACAATTTGCGTGATGAAATTTGTTCCTTTTATATAAAGAAAATAAATGAACTTTCTCCATACATGAGATTAAAGTAATTTGCTAAGTTTGAGGGCAGCGCTTTGTTTCTTGTTCACACAGACAAATTTCCAAGGTAAAATGATTTATCTGGCTACAGTTTTTCTTTTTTGGGTATATTCAGTCAGTTGGAAGTGAATTAGAGGAGAACTCAAGAAAGACTGGAGAGGAAAATGAGGAGAAACTATGAGGTCAGGGTTATAAAGATAACAACCTAATCTGATTATTGTCTGTCCTCTGAAAGTGAGAAAGAGGAAATTTTGTAATTATTTAGGATAGATTATGTTGCAGGTTTAATAAATTATGTTCTTGTACATCTTTAAAAAACCTGAGCTAGAATTCATGCAAATGAACGTGGAAAACGTGACTATAAATATCTGGCACTATACAAAACAAAGTGCACAGGAATGGTCTCATGCCAGGCTAGTTGTCAATTTCTCTGTCAGAGGCAACTGAACAAAGATCCCTCCCTAGCAGAAGAGAACCTATACAGGTCTCAGCTACAGGCATGAAACCGATTCCCCGTGTCAGAGGAGTACTTTCACCCTCAACAGTGGCTAAACATTACGTGGTGTCCCAGGACACTCCCTTCCCAGTGGTGTCACAGACTCCATTGAGCCCAGTTGTCAGATATGGCAATTGAGCTTGTTGGTTTGATGCCAAAGGTTCTTTTCTGCCTGATAGTCCAGCAAAGAGGAAATTTTAAGGAGACATCTCTCCGGCAGAGCTCTGAAGTTTAGACGGTGACCCATCAGGCTATAGATGCACCTACTATTTGCCCAAATCAAATGGCTATGTTGTAGGACAGGAGAACAGCACTGGGGAAACCTACTACTTTGATGACTGGCAGGTAGAGCAAAGTGCCACTCACTTCTTTCTAGCCCATAGGCTTTCAAGAACCTGTCCATCTTCCCTTTATACTTCACTGAGGGTATTCAGTAGGAGAGGAATTGATACAAGATCAGTAAGGAGAGTTCTCTGTGTCCTGGACTCTTTCACTGACATGCATCATAACTCCCCAGTGCACAAGGCTTGGTGTCCTTTGTGTTTCTGCGGAAGGCAGACTGAATAGCATGACCTCTTGTGGAGCCTGTGTCAAGTGGCCTTCTGGAGCTTACGTTGCACAGAAGACAGAATATATTTTCTGATTAATTGAGGCCTAAGTGTTCATGTTTATAGACGTTAGTGTTGTATGAGACACGGACAGAATTAGGATCCTCCATTATGAAAGTATTTATAACTGATAACATTACAAGATCTGGTACTGGAGTGCCATACAACCACCTCTTCCTCCTTAAAAACCCACTTCTGCCAGGAAGCCTTTCACAAAAAGACCACTGCTAGAGTTTTCCACTATCCCCTGCATGAGCTACTTTCATCTCAGCTGTGTTTGAAGTAGATTGTAAAATCTTGGGGCATAGGCTGAATTGTCTGTGTTGGTAAATCATGTGCCCTACTGGTGCTTAATAACAATTGACCAAATTTCATATGCAAACCATTGAGGAATTTGCTCTTTTAATGAGTGGAGCAAGATGATGGATTTATAGGAGTAGATTGTAGGGAAATTAACCACTTCAGTTCCATGATGCACTGATGGGAGAATAACCCTGTTTTAGATATGTAGACATACTATATGATGCAGAATGTTTTAAAACATTAAATAGAAATATTTGTTGTATAAGTAAGGATCTTCCTGTAGCCAGCTCTGACCTGAAGAGAAACCTCCTATTTAACTCTGTACGGCTTTGAAATCCAAGTCCTTGAGGAATATGCAGTAGTTTTCTTTTCCTTTTGTCAGTGTGGAAGCCCTAGAACAGTGCAGACTTTTATTTTTAACAGTTGAGTTATTACAGCGGCTGCCAGCGCAGTAGGAAACACTGTTAGATAGATACAAGAAAATCCAATATTTCATAAAATTCGTGTAGACAACTAACATTTGAAAGTTGCATAAACTGCTCTCCACTTAAAAGCTGTCAGTCATGTTGGTTATAAAAAACCCACAGCACTTAAGGCCTGTCAATCACTTCCTAGGAGGGAGACATGACATCTTTACATTTACTTTGCCACTATTTACCGAATGCAAAAAAATGAAAGGGGAAAATGCAAATGAAAAAATACATTCAAACTGAGCACATAATACTAGCGGAGCCCTTTGATCAGTTATTGTAATTACTTGCTGAGGAGTTTCCAACCAAAAGGGGGTGTTCTGACTTAGGACCAGTATAGCTAGGATTTATGCTGGACTGAATTTATGCTGGAGTGGGGGGGAGAGGAGGATTGCAAATTACATTTGTGGGGTTCATTGAAGCAGAAGCACAGCCCCATAGCAGCATTATTGGGGGAGGAAATGGATCAACTCCACCCAGCCAAGATCAGAACAGTAAAAGCTCACCTGAGTCTGGAATGCTTCTTCCCCTCCCAGGACATTTAGTTTAGAGAAGTGAACATGCTAGAACTGTGGTTTCACAACCCTGTAGTGGCAGCCTTCCATGGGAGGGTCATGAACATATCAAAAGGGCAGAGGGGAACCATATCTAACAAGGAGGCAGCTACCTTGCTTTTTCTTATGGCTATAGGGATGTAGCTCCTGTAACTATGGGAGGAAATCCCAGAATTTCTCTTGTAACTAAGGGTTTGATATGGAAAAGACTGAGAACCGAGTTAAAACACCCCCTGTATTCTTCCCCTCATGTTGCTAGATTTAATTATACTCTACCCAGAGATGGTTCTGGTACAGGATTGGGCACTAGTTTGGTACAATAATTATCAATATCAATTATCAATAGGAATGGAGTCCTAGCTACTGGAGTGCTAGACTCTGACAAGTTGCGCTCTCTCCAAACTGGAAAGGTAATATTGTCATGGAACAGGAATGTTGGCTGAAGGACTAGCCAGGTGCATTTTGTCCCATCCTCACAGGTTCCCCACCCTTTAGTAGTCACAGATCCAAGGCCATTGCTGTGGTCGCTGTCCTCCAACACCATCATTACAAGGGTAAGAATAATGTTGTCCTTGATGCTCGCTCCAAAAATTCAGTGAATCCTCTTGAAAGCAGTATGGACCTCTTGACATTAAAGGCTCTGATGGCCTTCTTTGCTCTCCAGGGACAGGCTCAAATGTCACCTGAGAGTAAGGGTGATGTGTACATATTAATAAAAGTATGACCCCAGGCTGGAACCCTGGTACCTTGCTCTGCAGTGTTCTGACTCCGGCTCTGAAACTTTTAGTTTTTTGGAAGGTTCTGACATACCATGAGATGAAACCTACAATGCAAGTACTTAGTGCCAGCTGCTCAAAGCCTGTTGTCTGGAGGCTCTTTGGCTGGTGTATTAGAACTACTTCCATAGTGCTTGAAAAGCAGGCCTGTGAGCCAATGTGTAGCAATCATCTCTCCTGAGTACAGTACCCCATGGTAACGTGGCACATATACTTGAACTGATTCTTGATGCTTGTGATTAGTTTCTTGATTGTACATTCTGAACCAGCCTGAGGAAGGGGGCCTATAGCAAAGCAAAGGAAAGTTCCACCATGTGGGTTTTTAAAATTTTATTTTTCTAATTTATAAAAATGCCTGTCCTGAGCTCAGGGTGAGTTTAGATATGTGTTTTGGTGACTGCTCACCTGATGGCCCACAGAGAAATCATTACTATCAAGTGTGTATACTGATTACTTTTGTGTGTGGTGGATCTGGTAAAGATTTAGACACATCCAGGATCTAAGTAGAAAAGAAGATTAGCAGCTAAATGTATTTCCAAATCCCTTCTAAATATTTGTTAACTTCAGACTGTAGCAGCTGACTGATGCGAGGAGCCACCATTTCTGCAATGTACTCCCACACCAGAATTGGGAGTCAACAATCACTAGCTTCTGGGGTGTTTCTGTCTTGTAGGATCACTCATCAATTATAGACCCTAATATTGGAGAATCCAACTCTTTGGGAGAATGGACTCAGATACCCTGTAGACTGTTTTCAGCCTGTGTTTGATTATTCTGATGTTTCACAGCTTGAGAATGAAGTTGATGACTCCCTCTCTAGGCTGAAGTTACTGCCAGCTAGTCATAGGAGAGCGTGGAGGGAGGAGGCAATTCATAGATTCATAGATACTAAGGTCAGAAGGGACCATTATGATCATCTAGTCCGACCTCCTGCACAACGCAGGCCATAGAATCTCACCCACCCACTCCTGCGATAAACCTCTCACCTATGTCTGAGCTACTGAAGTCCTCAAATCGTGGTTTAAAGACTTCAAGGAGCAGAGAATCCTCCAGCAAGTGACCCATGCCCCATGCTACAGAGGAAGCGAAAAACCTCCAGGGCCTCTTCCAATCTGCCCTGGAGGAAAATTCCTTCCCGACCCCAAATATGGCAATCAGCTAAACCCTGAGCATATGGGCAAGATTCACCAGCCAGATACCCAGGATAGAATTTTCTGTAGTAACTCAGATCCCACCCCACCTAACATCCCATCACAGGCCATTAGGCCTATTTACCATGAATATTTAAAGATCAATTAATTACCAAAATCATGTTATCCCATCATACCATCTCCTCCATAAACTTATCCAGTTTAATCTTAAAGCCAGATAGATCTTTTGCCCCCACTGCTTCCCATGGAAGGCTATTCCAAAACTTCACTCCTCTGATGGTTAGAAAACTTCTTCTAATTTCAAGTCTAAACTTCCCAATGACCAGTTTATATCCATTTGTTCTTGTGTCCACATTGGTACTGAGCTTAAATAATTCCTCTCCCTCTCTGGTATTTATCCCTCTGATATATTTATAGAGAGCAATCATATCTCCCCTCAACCTTCTTTTAGTTAGGCTAAACAAGCCAAGCTCCTTGAGTCTCCTTTCATAAGACAGGTTTTCCATTCCTCAGATCATCCTAGTAGCCCTTCTCTGTACCTGTTCCAGTTTGAATTCTTCCTTCTTAAACATGGGAGACCAGAACTGCACACAGTATTCCAGGTGAGGTCTCACCAGTGCCTTGTATAACAGTACTAAAACCTCCTTATCCCTACTGGAAATACCTCTCCTGATGCATCCCAAGACCGCATTAGCTTTTTTCACAGCCATATCACATTGGCGGCTCATAGTCATCCTATGATCAACCAATACTCCAAGATCCTTCTCCTCCTCCGTTACTTCTAATTGATGCGTCCCCAGCTTATAACTAAAATTCTTGTTATTAATCCCTAAATGCAAAACCTTACACTTCTCACTATTAAATTTCATCCTATTACTATTACTTCAGTTTACAAAATCATCCAGATCCTCCGGTATGGTATCCCGGTCCTTCTCTAAATTGGCAATACCTCCCAGCTTTGTAACATCCGCAAACTTTATTAGCACACTCCCACTTTTTGTGCCGAGGTCAGTAATAAAAAGATTAAATAAGATTGGTCCCAAAACCAATCCCTGAGGAACTCCACTGGTAACCTCCCTCCAGCCTGACAGTTCACCTTTCAGTAGGACCCACTGTAGTCTCCCTGTTAACCAATTCCTTATCCACCTTTCAATTTTCATATTGATCCCCATCTTTTCCAATTTAACTAATAATTCCCCATGTGGCACGGTATCAAATGCCTTACTGAAATCTAGGTAAATTAGATCCACTGCATTTCCTTTGTCTAAAAAATCTGTTACTTTCTCGAAGAAGGAGATCAGGTTGGTTTGGCACGATCTACCTTTTGTAAAACCATGTTGTATTTTGTCCCAATTACCATTGACCTCAATGTCCTTAACTATTTTCTCTTTCAGAATTTTTTCCAAGACCTTGCATACTACAGATGTCAAACTAACAGGCCTGTAGTTACCCGGATCACTTTTTTTCCCTTTCTTAAAAATAGGAACTATGTTAGCAATTCTCCAATCATACGGTACAACCCCTGAGTTTACAGATTCATTAAAAATTCTTGCTAATGGGCTTGCAATTTCATGTCCCAATTCCTTTAATATTCTTGGATGAAGATTATCTGGGCTCCCCGATTTAGTCCCATTAAGCTGTTTGAATTTCGCTTCTACCTCAGATATGGTAATATCTACCTCCATATCCTCATTCCCATTTGTCATGCTACCATTATCCCTAAGATCCTCTTTAGCCTTATTAAAGACTGAGGCAAAGTATTTGTTTAGATATTGGGCCATGCTTAGATTATCCTTGACCTCCACTCCATCCTCAGTGTTTAGCGGCCCCATTTCTTCTTTCTTTGTTTTCTTCTTATTTATATGGCTATAAAACCTTTTACTATTGGTTTTAATTCCCTTTGCAAGGTCCAAGTCTACTTGACTTTTAGCCTGTCTCACTTTATCCCTACATGTTCTGACCTCAATAAGGTAGCTTTCCTTGCTGATCGCTCCCATCTTCCACTCCCTGTATGCTTTCTGCTTTTTCTTAATCACCTCTCTGAGATGCTTGCTCATCCAGCTTGGTCTACAACTCCTGCCTATGAATTTTTTCCCCTTTCTTGTGATGCAAGCTTCTGATAGCTTCTGCAGCTTTGATTTAAAGTAATCCCAGGCCTCCTCTGCCTTTAGATCCATAAATTCTTCAGTCCAATCCACTTCCCTAATTTCCTTAATTTTTGAAAGTCAGCCCTTTTGAAATCAAAAACCCTAGTTGCAGATTTATTTGTTAATCCTTCCATTCAGTTTGAACTGAATTTGCTCATGATCACTTGAACCAAGATTATCCCCTACAACCATTTCTTCTATGAGGTCCTCACTACTCACCAAAACCAAATCTAAAATGGCATCCCTTCTAGTCGGTTCAGCAACTACTTGATGAAGGAATCCATCAGCTAATGCATCTAGGAAAATCTGAGCCCTATTATTATTACCAGCACTCGTCCTCCAGTCTATATCTGGGAAGTTAAAGTATCCCATGATCACGCAGTTTTCATTAGTATTTACTTTATTAAAAACATTAAAAAGGGCTCTATCCATATCCAAATCAGATCCCGGTGGCCTATAGCACACCCCAAGCACTATCCCAGGGGAGGCTCTAATAGTTTTCCTCACAATCCTTCTTGGAATGTCACAGCCACTACCCTCCATCTGTAATTCATCACTGGACACTTGGGTTCTGCTCACTATGTACAAGTGAATTTTACAGCATCTCATGGGACTGATGTGGTCTGTGGCTCAGCAGCTCCACTTTCTTGGAAAGGCTCTTAGGCATTGAAGAAGTGGGGCTGTACTCACTGGCCACACTTCTATTACTCTGTCTGGTTAGTCCTTCTCGAGTGGCTTTAGTACTGTTTTGGAAATCTCTTTTTATATGTGCAAATCCTTCATTTTTGCTTCATGCTGCTGCTGGCTAACGTGGTATAGTTGGGCACTGGCAGCTGTGATGGGATTTGCTTTATTTTCTTATTTGGAAGACCTTTTTTCTTTGTTATATATAAAAATTATTTTAGTTGAAGATAAATGACAAGAGGATGCTTTTGTCATAGGAATGAGTCTGGACGAGGAAGAGGAGACAAAATCCTTCTAAATACATCTAGATCGGTTGGGGAATGAATACACTGTGACTATTTTAATGATTCACATGTATCTGAATTGTTTAGCAGTCAAGGAAGATTTATGTAGGGAAGAGCTAAGAGAAATGGGCTGAAACTGAGCCAAGCAATATTTAGACTAAACGTCTGGAAACGTTTCCTGACAGTGATATCTACTAGAGGGTAGAATAGCTTCCTAGGAGACATGGTGGATGCTGTATAACATGGATCTTCTAAAACTAGACTGATCAAAACAATGGACAATGTACTGTAGGGAACAATCCTACACTGACTGGGAGAATGACCTACTACATTCTCCATCCAACTTTTATCATTCTAATGCACTTCAAAGTATCTTCGTCAGTTTTGAAAAGACGACTAAATCACTTAACAACTTTTGAAATGAGAGTTAGGCACCTAAATAGCTTTGGGGATCCAGGCCTTAGTTTATTGATGATCCTTTTTTATCTTTCCTGACTTGATCCCTGAGAGTTGCTGTTTGGAGTTCTATAAGAAAAAGAGAGGGGATAGTAAGTCTGGAGTCAGGACTCCTCCTGGATCCAAATCCTGCCTCTGTCACTGACTCACTGCACAGCCTTGGGCAACTTTTTTATTTATTTGTGTGTCAGTTGCCCTATCTGCATAATGGGAATAATAATACTTTCTTTGGATAGGTGCTATGAGGATTAATTAGTGTATGGCTATATAGCACTTTGAAAAGGTATAGTAAAGTGCTTTGTAAGTTATTAATAATAGAATAACATGGACTTGCTTGTGTAGTTATAATTTCTGCTGAGAATTGAACAAAGTGATATTCATTCATTTTGCTGTGAAAGAACATTGGTTTCATTTTTTAGAAGTGACTAGTGATTTTTGGGTATACAGCTTGAGATATCTGAAATGGACCTGACTTTCAAACAGGCCAGAGCATGCATCCTCTGGAAATCTGGCCCCTTTAAAATGTTCCACATTGGACACCCAAATTCACTAGTTATTTTGGAGTGCTGTGCCATTCTGTATTGCAGAATCAACATACAGAGTGGCCCAAATTCTGCTTTCATTAACACCAGAGTAACTGCATCGAAATTACCTGTGTAAAAGAGCAGAATTTGGTCCAAAGTAACAACCTTGTTATGAGAAGGTCACCATCTATCAATGGCATCATTCTTGGTTAGTTCTAGTTCTCTGTTTGAACAGAGGATGAACTTTTTAAAAATAAAATGTGACAAACATTCTTTGCCTTTGCACTAAGGCAACAAAATTCAAACAAACTGAACCAATAATATTGAAATGACTTCTAAATTATCTTATTGACTTGAAGTTTCTCAAAGGATTGAAAGGTGTTCATAATTTATGACATTTTGAAGGTCTTGTACTTACAGTACAATGTAAAGCTCTGTCAGTCTTAAGAAAGACTCATGATTTTAGGGAAACTTATTAAAATTCTTATATGTGAAAATATTAAAAAAGGATGAACTTTGGTCCAACAGCCTGGAAAAAGTCAGTTCTTTAGTGATATACAATGATGAATAGAATTCTGTTGTATGTCGAAATTTGGGAAAATCAAATATTTAACATATTAAGAAAGAACTTCATGAGCTTGTGACTTTGCTTTGCATCTTACATATTCCTTTGGCAAACTTCAGGTGACTTCCTTAGACAATTGCACTGAGTCAGTGTCCAGTATCACCAACTTCCAACATTAAAAAATTCTGAGTCAGGCTCCCAAAAATCCTGGGATTTTTAAAAATATTAGTTTTTGGCTTCTTTTTATTTTACTTCTGGTTTTTGAGCCTTTAGGGTTCACATTTTCTCTGCAACAAGGGTTAGAAACTTTTAAAACAACAAATGCCAAGATTCCCATGTAATCACATGACTCCTGCAGTCAAGGCTTTAAGAAAAACACCAAATATCATTAGACTAGTTTAGGCATTGGCAACACTGATTGTCAATTGATGGATTTATCATGAAGTTTGAGTTCTAATCCCATGTAATCCAATTGATTTCAGTAGAGTTGCATGTTGTAATTCAGCATTGATTTGAACCCAAAATGTGCACAATAGCTCAACCCACTAGAAACCCCATTCTTACACCAAAGAATAGGTAGTATTGGAAATCGTGTGTGTATATCCATGCTGAATACTTGGAGATGCTGGATGCAATATAAGTAAGCCTACAGTACAAAAAAGGTGACTTCTTAACTCTGGTTAAAACAGCAGTGAAGGAATGGCAACTCAGCCTTTAACTTGAGTTAACTGTGCAAGTTCAACCTCAAGCTCTTGTATAGGCTTTAACTCATACTGCTAAACCAAGTTGCCATGTCCTCACTGCTATTTTAACCCATTAGCTCATTCAAATTAAGAATACACTTTTTTTTTTTTTTTTTTTTTTTGTATGTAGACATACTTTAAGAGTGAATTTGGGAAGGTTAATGGATGGGTTTGGGAGAGGCTATTTTACTTGTTGTATTGCTGATCGCTCAAGAGAGGGCACTCAGTAGGTAGAGAACCACTCTGCGAAATTAGTAAGTTACCAATTTGTTCAGTGTGCTGTATTAATAGTGCGCTTAATAATTCTGAGCCAGAAGCTTCTCGTACTCTCCTATAAGCATGCGGACAAGCCTTTTCCAAGATGGTATTTGCAGCAACGTAATGGATCATTTTTCATATCCCTGTTGAAGTGACTTATTTATTATCATCTGTTCTGGTGTTATATCCTGGACATGGGAGAACTGTTTACTGTCCCAGACTGCCAGCAATTCCTTGTTACTGTGTAATCTGACTCCAGGAGAACGAGACACTTACCTCAATGCTGACTTTGCTGAAGCGGGTAACTCCAGTTTGAGCTGACAAGAGAAATCTGAGGAACAAAGCAGAAATTGGTCATTTGATGTTTTAGTGATTTCAAAATGGAAAGCTACAGGATTCATCACCACTCTGCTCAGATCAGTTTTAGAAGTCACATTTGATTCAGCTAAATATTTAGGGCCAGATTCTGTCAACCTTCCTCACATAGAACAATACTGTATTCCACAAGTAGTTCCACTGATGTCAAATTACCTAGAGCTTTAAGAGTTTTCACTGGGATTGTTTGCAGAGAACTATATTACTCAATGTGAAGAAGCTTGGCAGAATCTGGCTATTATATTTTTTAAGCTGATATTGACAGTGAATCATCTCTAGCACTTACATTTTTCCCCCACACACAAACAAATAACACATAGTCCCTGAATATTTCAATACCACATTTTGAGAAAGGACACTAAATTTAACCTAGAGAGGCTGCTTCTGAATTCACTCACATTGCCAAGATGGAATAACATTTCCAATATCTGCATCAGTATGATCAGTTAAAGTGGCAACTATAAATGTCTGACATCTAAGATGATTCTCAGTTATTATTAGAAGGGAGTTAAGTTGATATTCATTGGAACGGTGTCAGTGTAAACTATGACTACCAAGGGTAAAACTATATCATATAAGCCATAAGAGAATGATTATCATTTTCAGTGTTTAGTTTTTAGAATGATCCAGCCATAAAAATACTTTCAGTACTAATTGTTTTTATTTAAATTACAGTAGACTCTAGAGACTCCAAACAAGATAATGGCCCCATTGTGCTGTACAAACGCATACTGTCTGTGCCCCAATGAGCTTACAATTCAAGTAGACAAGACTGCTAAAGGAAGTATTATTATCTGCAGTTTATGGTCAGGAAGCTGAGGAACTAAGAGATGGTGATTTGCCCATGGTCACAAAGGATGGTGGTGGTAGAACTGGGAACAGAATCCAAAGTGCCTTCTTTCTAGCCCAGTGCCTAAACTACAAGATCACACTTCCTCCTTTAGTACACTCCTGGGTTGGGAGCTGTCACAGGGTAGGAGAGTCCTTTAAGGGGGATGGGATCAGCTGCCACCTGTGAGTAATCAGTGTCTTCCCAGCTGGTGGAATAAAAGGCCAATAATCTTTGCACGAAGAAGAGTTTCAGGGGGCTCCTGCAGGAGGCCCTGAGTCAGGGAAATGACCTGGAAGGGGGCTTGCCACACCAGCTAGGTGAAAGTGCTGGCTGGGGATATCTGCTGTCCAACAGCAGCAGCTGTCCCTGAGGCAGAGGCCTTAGGAGGGGCCACATGGCAGGACCTGGTTTACCTGTCTTGATTGATGCTGAATAGTGATTGTGACTGAACAATAAAAGCATCCCTGGGGAAAAGGAATGAACTACTGACTCTGATGGGAGCTTCATTGAGTTAGTGGCTAGTGAGATGACCTGCTGGCTTACATGAGTATAGAGAAACTGAGGCAGCATCTCCTGCTGGGTTTGGGGAGACCCTGTTTTGGGAATTTCTAATTTTAAAGGCACATGTGATACTCACCTCCAGAATTGCGAAGAGTTGTCTGTCAGTAGGATCAGTGTAGTAATAATGTGTTGGATTGGGGGGTAGGACAGGAACAAGAATTCTCCACAGGATAGCTCTGGGTGACAGACATAAATTACCCCTTGACTCTAAGTAATGAAACAGAATAAACTGATTATAATAAGGTTTATATAGTTATCTGAAGAAGAGCTGTCATTTATTGAAAGACATGCTTTGCCAGCTAGTTTAGGCCCAAACTTTTGGGGTTGGTTATTTTGGATTTTATTTTTTTTTTTAAAGGAAATGTAACATGAATGGGAGGAAAGATTTAATTAATTTAAAAAAATACACTTGGTTTGGAATTTAAATTATTCCTCTCTAGTGATGGTATCCCAAACATTGCGTCACTGTGCTAGTTCATGAGAACCAGAAAATGACTAGAAACTAAAGTGAAACTAACTAATTTGCTTTCATTGTCAAAATTGGGTGGATTCCAAAAAGGAAACACAATATAAATAGTGAAAAATAAATTTAGGTTTTTACTTTTCTTTTTTTATTAATCTAAAATGTTTTAGTAACGATAAGTAAGAAACTGTTTTTTTCTAAATGATAATCTGACAGAATCCTGTCAAAATAGTATAGTGAGAGTATTATGCTACATCTTCTTGATCTGAGAGTTTATTAACACTCTTATTACTTGTGTGCTAACAAGATATTATTAAAATTCACCCTTTGTGCTAAGTGCTCTTACTGTCCATATTATATTTCAGATGTTTTAATTTGCCAAATACAAATGTTGAGCTATATAAAAAAGTACAGGATATGCTGTTACCAACAACTCCTATAAACGTAAGGTATTAGTGATATGGAGATAACTGCATAAATAAAATTAGTAGTTCTGTGGCATGTGTATTTCATTCCAGTGGGCTATTGAAGGCCAAATTCTGCTTTCAGTGAAGTAATCTGATTCATCAGAGTAACTGTGAGTTTACACCCCTCTCACTGAGAGCAAAATTTGGCCTATAGTTGTCACTAATAAAAACAGAACAGAAATGTGCTCGTTTGTTTTAAAGGGAAAAAAAATAGTTAAGTGATTTGGCCCAAATTGTGACTCTGTGGCTGTTGAATGGTGTCTGCATTCTAAATTTCCTTTTGTACTTTAAAAATGTAGCACTCCATCACTAAGAAAAATATCAGGGCCTGTTTCTCATTTACACTAAATCCTCTTTATATCATTGTATTTACGCTTACCTTAAGTAGGCTTGGAAAGATGTGATTTTTGTCAGTAAATTGTAGCAACCAGGCAAGGTACTAACAAACTTCAACAGGACTTTATTTTTAAAGTGGAAATCTCTTTACCACGCTGCTGCTGCACCCTCGGTAGCTCTCACTCCGTCTCCTCAACTCCCCCCCCCCACTTCCTGTTTCCTGTCCTTTCAGACTTCCAACAGCCCGTGCTCCCAGTTCTAATAATTACAAGCAGCATCTAAACACCACATTCCCTCCTCTCTTAAACTCTCCCAATTAAAATAAACATCATTGTTCTAACCACAGGAACAAATATGAAACAAGACACTACACCGTTGGCAGAAATATTACACTGAAAACACTGTAGATACTACATAACAGTCTCTAGTCCAGACAGGTGGTCGTCTGGGTCTGACAGGCCATCTCTCAAGCCCCAGTTCCAGTGCAATGTCTTGTTGTGCTGATATTACGGTGAAGTCATCCAATGCAGACTGGGTGTTGGCATAATCTCCTCTTGGTGCATAGGCAGGTGCAAGATAAGAAGCATTCCATACCTGCCCATCAGAAAGTTGATAAGTGTAAGGTCCCTTCTTCTCTATGATTTTAAGAAGAGCTGTGAATTTATGGTCCCCTTTGCGTAAAATTCCAGGTTTTTGTATTCTAACGAAGGAACCACACTCAAACTTTGGTTCCTTAGCACCCCACCGCTTGTCTGTGAAAGCCTTATACTTTGCTTGGTTCTGTTCAACTGTTCTTCTCACATCATCCTCATTTGGGGCATCAGGTCGTGCCTTTAACAATCCAGCAGTATTCAGTTTAGTATTCATCTGTTTCCCATGCAGTAACTCTGCGGGTGATCTTTGCATTGTGGCATGTCGTGTAGCCCGGTATGCTTGCAAGAAATCAGTAGTGAAGGGTATCCAAAATCGCCCTTTCAGTTTAGCCATTTGCAAACTCTTTCGAACTTCTTTTAAAGCATTCTATTTCCCCATTGGCTTGAAGGTAATATAGGGATGACCTTCTGTGTAAAATGTTCCTCTCTGCTAGAAAAGTTTCAAACTCCAGGGAAGTAAAGTGACTCCCATTATCTGAAACCAGTTCTTTGGGGTTACCTTCCCTGCTGAAAACTGAAGAGAGGAACTTAATTACTGTAGCACAGTGGTTCCCAAACTTGTTCTGCCGCTTGGGCAGGGAAAGCCCCTAGCGGGCCGGGCCGGTTTGTTTACCTGCCGTGTCCACAGGTTCAGCCGATCGCAGCTCCCACTGGCCATGGTTCCGTAGCTCCAGGCCAATGGGAGCTGCTGGAAGCGGCGGCCAGTACATGCCTCAGCCCAAGTACGTTCCTTGGCAGGTAAACAAACCAGCCCGGCCCGCCAGGGGCTTTCCCTGCACAAGTGGCAGAACAAGTTTGGGAACCACTGCTGTAGTAGAAGAGATTTGCGAGGTAAACGCTACCTCAGGCCATTTACTGAAATAGTCTATTAAAGTGATGGCATAATGGCAGTCACTTGGAGCAGTATCAAAGGGTCCTACAATGTCAATTGCCACTTTTTCCCATGCAGATTAAGGAAGAGGAACAGGTTGTAATGGAGGGATACATGTCACTGCTGTCTTATCATGCATTTGGCAAGTGACACAGGATTTTGGTCCAGCCTGTGAAGTTGTATGCCCCAGAAAGGAGAGTTCAGTTTGTCTAAATTTGCATTTGGGCCTATCGAGCTTGAGGCCTGCTTTGCTGATGCAGTTTAGTACAGAGTGCAGGTTAGTGTCATGCTCCTCAGAAGTATTTCCAAACACGATAATATCATCCAGATAGCACTGAACTCAATGCTCATTCTTCAGAATCAATTACCTCATTTTTTGGAAGGCACTTAGGGCAGATGTGAGACCATATGGAACACGTTTAAAACGAAATAGTCCCTCATGCGTAATAAATGCTGTGAGGTCTCTGCTATCTTCATGCAACATAACCTGGTGGTATGCGCTCTGCAAATCAAGAGTAGAAAACATCTTTGCTCCACAGAGTTCTGCAAATACTTCTGTGTGAGGAAGAGAATGGCTGTCCATCACAACAGCTTTATTTGGCTCCCTTAAGACCAAATGCCTCCACCCTTCTTCTGTGTCACGACTATAGGTGAAACCCATTCTAAGGAGTCAATGTCTTCAATAATGTCCTTTTGAACAAGTTTTCAGTTCCTCTGAAACAGCTTCCTTGATTGAAAACGGTAAGCGCCGTAACTTCTGTTGTACAGGCATCACATTATTCTGCATTTTAACTTTATGCAGAAACCCGTAAGCACAGCTAAGTTTCTCCTTAACCTGGTGTTGGGTCCCAGCTGAAACTGGTGTGTGTACTGCAAGAGTGCTTTGCTGAGGAAGATCAATTCGTCCATTAACTACCCAGAGATTTAAAGCAGCCAATAAATCTCTGCCAAGGATAGGAGTGCCTTTGTGGATAATGTAGAACTCTGTAGTTACACAGCAATCACAAGAAGAAGCTATTACTGGTAGGCAGCCATGTACTGGAATATGGTTTTTCAAATAGCACACCAAGTGAAGTTTGGGTTCAGTAAGAGGCACATCTTTAAAGTAATGCAAATAGATGGAATCAGGTAGTATAGATACTGCTGAGCCAGTGTCCAATATTAGCTGAATAGAGTGTGATTTGCCTGAGGTATGGCGGAAACGTTTACCGTGCACTTTGTTTGTTCTGGAATATGTGCAGTAGTGATTTTGTCCACACTCAGCACAGTAACATCTGGTATTGTAACTGCATGCACCTATTGATTGAACTGGCTGCTGCGACATACTTTAGCCAAATGTCCAATCTTTTTGCGATGATTGCACTGAGCTACTTTTGCTGGACATCCTGTGTAGCTTGCAAGGTGTTATGGGGATCCACAGTGAAAGCATGCTTTTACTGTATTTTGAATTTGCTGATTTGGTGGTTTTTCATTAGTTTTCCTCTTGTAATTGTTTGTCTGAGGTGATAGTGAACTTTTCTGCAAAGGAGTCACAGCCTGGACTGTGCCTCCTGTATCCATGCCCATTATTTTGGCTTCAGCTGTAGCTGACTCAATCTGAGTAGCAATGGTTATTGCTTTTTCTAGTGTAAGTTGTGGTTCTAGAAGTAGGCGTTCTCTTACCCGAAGCATGGTTGTTTTCTCAATGAGCTGGTCTCTAATAATCTCATCTGCCATATTCCCAAAGTCACAAATTACAATCAGACTCCTCAGGAAAGCAATATACTGCATTATAGTCTCCCCTGTTTTCTGCTCACACTGGCGAAATCTGTAGCGATTAACTACTACATTCACTTTTGGCACAAAAAAGTTCTTTAATGCAGTGTGTGCAGTCTCATATTTATCATCTGCAAGGGGAAAAGTGTAAAATATATGCTGCCCTTCTGCTCCAAAGCAGTGGATTAGCAGAGCATGCTTTCTTACTTCAGAAATCTCTGTAGCACTGATTGCAAGCAGGTAAGTCTCAAACATATGGATCCAGGCAGTAGAAGTAATTGGAGGCTCACCTGGGCTTTGCAGAAAGGGTGCAGGTGGGTTCAGAGGCAGAAGATCCATTCTCGTCGCCAAAATGTTGTAGCAACCAGGCAAGGTATTAACAAACTTCAACAGGACTTTATTTTTAAAGTGGAACCCTCTTTACCAAGTTCCTGCTGCACCCTCGGTATCCGCCTCCTCAACTTCCCCCCCTCCTTCTTGTTTCCTGTCCTTTCAGACTCCAACAGCCAGTGCTCCCAGTTCTAATAATTACAAGCAGCATCTGAACACCACATAAATGTCACTAAACATTGATTTCACCATACGCACACAAACTGAGCAAAAAAATCTTTGTCCATAATAATCAAAATGTACAGTTAGGCAAAGAAAGAAATATGCTGCTTGAGAACTTGTTAGAGCTCAATTTAAGGATATTTGTATATTTTTACATGTGATGTTGACAATTTGTGTTTTAATGGTTGTAAAACTTCATTTTTAAGGGTTTTTTCCCTAATTTTATCATTGTAAATTTTCACATTTGCAGGAAATTATGTGGACAATAATTATTTAATGACCACTGATGTTGAAATTCAAAAAATTAAACAGCAATATTATCTGTTGAAATTAAAAAAAAAAAAACAACCCTAATTCTGCCCAACCTAAATTTAAGGCCCGTTTACATGGCTTAGTATACATGGCTTAGTATACATGAAAACCAGGACCTCACTGCTTTATATACAGTAGGGCCTACATAAAGGACCTGAACCTGCAGTCTTTTCTCACAGCTGACTTAATGGGAATTTTACTTAAGTAAGGCTAGAGGCTTAGTCCTTAAAGCAATCTTTTATGTTCCCCTAGGTTTTTTTGAAAGCAGCAGTTAACTGATAAACTCTATCAGATTGTGACTGACTAGCAAAAGATTGTAAAACATGTTTCCTCTATTGGTCTCTGGAAGGTTACAGGTGTTAGCTATAGCAGTAGACATGGAAAACTGACACTACCAGCAGAAATAAAAGGAGTTACTAAACCCATCTGGACTCCGATGTGCTCAGTCACCCAAGGTCTTAAAAAAAAAAAAACCATTGATTGTAAGATGGTGAAATATGTACCATTGCTAACTATTATGGCTGTGTGACGACTGTCTTTTGGTCAAACATAAAACAAACACACATGTTTTTCTGAATGCATGATATTTTGTGTGCACAGAGGCCTTGAAGCAAACTGAAGGACATTTTGTTTAACTCTTTTACCAATATAATCAATTATTCTAATTAAATTTCCCCTGTGCATTAATTTCACATTAATATAAGGATTCCATGGTGGGAAATTTTAACATCTATGCATTCCCATAGCTGAGCAGCAAAGACAGTATCTGCCTTTATATTGCAAAGGTAGTGAGTTAAAATCTTATTCAACTTGAATGAATGTTGCAATTTCTATTCCATTTCCCCACCAGTGTGTTTGTAGCTATTCTACATCTAAAGCAAAGAAAATGATTGGGGGTAAAATTTTCAAAAGTGCCTACGTCCCATTTTCAAAAGAGACTGAGGCTCCTAAGTCCCATTGACATCCGTTGTCTGTTCCACCTGTTTTGAGGAGCCTCCATCCAAAAGTAAGTTTTCAGTTGATAATGTACTGGTCCCTAGCCCCATCCTAACCTCTATGGTACGTGAAATATCTGGGACCTCCTCATCTTCCCACGTGTTTGTACAGTGCCTACCACAATAGGGCCTGATCAGCTGTGGTACAAATACTAAATAATAATAATTAGCTCAGAAATTTTGACAATTCCCAACACCTACAACTTTTCTAACATGACGGTTTTGATGTTGCTCACAGAGCACAATGGCACTGTAAATGATGCTAAAGCTTGAATGAATGTGTAAGTGTCTACGCTTTAATCTATTTTTAGTGTGCCAATTACTGAAACATCTAAGGAACTGTAACACAAAAGCTAGAATCTGAAATGGGAGAATACTAAACAGTTAGCTGGTTTCTATGGGGCAGATCCTCTGCTGGTGTAAATTCAATGGCACTATGCCAATTTATATCAGATGAGGATCTGCACATTGGTTTTTATCTACTTAATGTTAATTCTAAGCAAGAATGTTCTTGCATTCTTGTTTCAATGCTTCTGGTTACCTCACAGCATAGGGAAGTATAAGTCACAGTCTGGTATTGACGGAAATATGAAATTTACCATCTTCTTGCTGTCACATCAGTCTGTTCAAGCAGGCGGCACTATTCCGAATGGACTTTCATTTTTTCCCCCTTTCTATGCCTTATTCTAGTTAATATCAACTCCTTCAGCCAAGATGTCTCCAAGACATCATCTATCCTCAGTGTATTTATTCCCCTTCTTGCTAGCCTCCATTGATTTGGTTTGTCCACCCTGACTAAGTATCCCTATTAATTAGATAAACTAGTAAGCCAGTGAACAAGGAATCATGCACTTTAACTTCCTTCATACAAGAAGTGGGATCTGCTTTGTTTTAATGAAACTCTTAGCGCACACACAAAAAAAATCAGACGTGAAAAATGTGTGTAATCTGTTTGTACCTCAGCCTTGAGGAAAATGTTTGATGGTTAATATAAATTGAATTATTGTTAAATCCCCAAATATTTTTTGTTTGAAAGTGGGATAGGTCTATGATTTTGTATTTGTAGGAACAAGCAGAAAACAGAGCAATGAGCTTACAGAAATGGTTGTCTTTTTTTTGGTTTGCACCAGCAAAATAGATCACTCTCTAGAATGTAATTTTTGAAGGTATGGTGTGTGTTTTGGGGGGGTGGAAGCACAGCAGCACATAACAATTATATGGCTATGACATAAAATCATCCCTAGCAAAAATATGCAGTCATCTTCAGTCTCACTCTGACCAAGAATTAAAGAGGATATGATTTATCTGCTTTATTCATACCACTTATGCCAAACCAAGTGTTTAGCATGTGGTGTGCTGTAAACTACTAATATTAAAAACCAACAACTTCTATGTGCTTCCCAGAGTGTCTCGTGCTTTCTTTCTCTTTAAAATTGTTGGAATACAATAGTATTTATAGAGGGACAGAATATAAAAGATAGATACAATTTTGGGTTAACCGTGGGTGTTCCCAATTTGCTCATTAACCAATTGTGCTGTCACATTTACTTTCACTTTGGTGCAAAGAAACTAGAATTTCCAGAGCTAAGACATGGAAAATGGCATGGGTGGCAGAGAATTTATGCACTGATTATTTTTCTTTTCACCTTGGGGGACCCCAGTTCAACTGTGGATTTACTTCACAAGTCAAATTGTGTTTAATCAGAGATCTCAGGTGTGATTTAGTGGAGCGAGACAAGGAATAAGGAAGGGTGGCTTCTATTCTAGCTAGTTCTTTGTGTCATTCAATTTCATAAGTTTAGTCACATATTTTGAAATATATTTAAAAAACCAACATAACTGTCATAGGACTGACCCTTTAAGGGAGTCAGATGCCCAACCTGACTGTGACAGGCTCCACTGAAGGGAATGAGCCAATGCTGGTCCACTTGGGGACAATTAACTGACTAAGTAGCAAAACCTGCAGATGTATCTCCACTGCTATAATGATCAATACCCCACCACACCTTTCAAAATTCATGGGTCCTACACATGCTTGTCTCAATATGTGCTGTACCTCATCCAGTGCATCAACAGCCCCTACAACAATTATCCAGGTGAAACTAGACAATTGCTATGTTCTTGAATAAACTCACACAGCCAAATGATAAAAGATAAGAACTGCATATCAGCCCATGGGTGAACACTTTTCACAAAATGATCAGTCCTTATCTGACCTCTCAGTACTTGTCCTGAAAGGAAACCGACACAACACCTTCAAAAGGCAAGCCTGGGAACTCTACTAGACACTAAAAACCATGGCCGCAACAGACAGAGTGTTTTTTTGGCTCATTACAACAATTTCTAACACACCCCATTGCTTCTTCACCCTTAATTGCCCACTTCATTGGAAGTGGTTTCCTACAGCATCTGTTAACCTCATATGCTTAACAATCTGTCCCAACTTGTATTTAGCTCAGACACTCTGGTTTCTTTCCCCAGACCTGGCAAAGAGCTCTGTGAAGCTCAACAGCTTGTACCTTCCACCAACAGAAGTTGGCCCAATAAAAGATATTACCTTATCCACCCTGTCTCTCTAAGTATCTGGAAAACAGTTAATTGAGTAAGGAGCACTGGGGCCAAATAAAAGGCTAAGGCAAGCTCAGTTGAAAAAGGCTCCTGAGAGGAGACTCTCTGCAGGAGCTTGAGCTGGGCAATAGTTTTCCAGGCAAGAAGCACTGGGAGAAACCCTGAGGAAACAGGAAAGCCTGCAGAGCTCTCCAGGCAGCAGAAAAGCCAGGTGGGGGCCTTAAAACAGAAGGAGCTGCTGCTGGAACATAGAGACTTTTGTTTTGGGACTTATCTGGACTCTGAGGTAAGAGCCTTTAAACCGTCGTGCAAGAGCTCCTTTCCAAAGGCTTTACTGAAGGGAGATATACTGCTGTAAAATAGTGTTTGGCTGCTCCTTGATGGCCCATTCTAAGTGACCTCCCTGAGGGGAGAAACTGAGGCAGGCCCCAGCAGAGCTACATTCAACTGCAAGGGAGTGCTCAGGAGGTGGTACACTTCTTCAGTACACGTTTCAGAAATCTAGTGAAAGCAGGATAATCTCAGGTGGTTAACCTCTTCCTTCCAGCCCACTGTGGGTCTTTCAGTATAATTGGAGCAAACTAATCTGCAAATCGGCCTCTCTGATTCCCACTGGTATATCTTATTTGTTTTGATTTATAGTACATAGAGCCTAGGTTAGTTGCTTTTATAAGTGCCTTAGCCATAACTTAAAGAAAATGATACATGGGGGGGAATGGACCTAGCAACTGTTCTGCACCACAAAACAGATGATGATTAACTAAAGGTGAAATCAAAACATACATAAAACTCTCCCCCACCCCCCCACTTCCCCTTATTGTGCCCCTTCCTTCTCAAAGAGCCAGGGTAAATAGATGGGCCTTGCAGTGTACTCTGAGGGTCAACAGATTTGGGGTCTTGTGGACATTGTGGCGTTGTTCCAAAAGTCAGGGCGCCCCTCCTGGAGAAAACACTCTGCTGACAGCTCTTCCTCTTTTATACTGAGGGAAACTTTATGCGGGGGGAAGGGTGGGAAGAATGCAGCTTGAGTCCCTACGCTAACCGCAGTTAGCGGCAACACAGCATGGCAGATTCATCAACCCCAAATCTTCAAGTGAATCAGGCCTCCAAAAATCATGACTGGCTTTAAAATTTCATGTTTTGAGATTTTTTTATGTGCCTTCTGGTGTGTACCCCAAGAGCCACTAAGTCTCCAGCTTTTCTGAGAAACCAAGAAGGCTTGAAACTTTCTTTTAAAAATGAAAACTGAGATTGTTCCACAGTCACATGAGTGCAGGTGCTGGGACTTTAAGGGAAACATCAACAATTGTGAGAATTGGGCACGCTCTGTGGGAAAAGAGGCAGTCACTTAAGCAGGCAGATCCTTACCCATTCAAGGTTTTATAGAGGTGAATGGACATGAGGCATTCATTGCACTTTCCCTGCAAAACTGGAAAGTTTTAAAACCAGCAGAGGAAGGACAAGCACACAGAACAAGAAAAACCAGGGAACAAGGCCTGGAGGATTAATTCCAGATCACACGTGGCATGTGAAGATCTATTGAACTACAATTCATCTGGATGACGACACAACCAGATGAATGGAACTTTTGCTTGTGGGCCTTCTGGAGGCGACTGAAAATAAAGGTCAGAGTCGTTTCTTTAAAAATATGCTAACATTCCTCTCTGGTTTAGCAAAACTTCAGCTAATGCAAAGCTGGTACACTATGTGATGGTTCAAATTTTTCAGCACTGCATTTTTTTTCCATTCCAGTCTTCAACCATAACTACCGTCAGACTTGGTTGCATGCTGATAATATCCTGAGATACCAAGGTCTTGCTGTCTGCATATCAGTATGTAGGGGAACTATGTTAATGAAAAAGGACATAAAGCAGTTCTGTAATCTGCTTACAACATGAGTTTGGAACCTGCAAACATTTCTGCACTTACTTAACTTTACTACTCTGAGTAGAGATGACTGCTCATGGTAGTAAAGTTGAGCAAGTTCAGAAATGTTTGCAGGACAGGGGTCATGTTTTCTTTTCTATACACCCAAGGAAGACTAACACATAACAAGTATCAGTCCCCTGCTCTGTTCTTGAAGTGCTAGCCTTTTGGTAGTTAAGGGTGCACCTCAGTCTCCATTATAAAACCTATTTTTTTTTCTCTGCCTCAGAATTCACAACAAATTGAATATCAGCCTCAAAATCCACAAAAGGTGAGGAGGAACACTGCCCCCGCCCCTCCAGGTTTGAGGTAAGGTGCACAAAACTCCTATACTGAAGCATTAAGAATATGGGTTTTCAGAGTGCCAAAAAATCCCCTCATGTGTGTTTTGCCACTTGGTAGCATGAAAACAAAGGAAAGAGGAAAAACATAGCTTACTGGATCTCTCTAGTCAAGAGCTACTGCACATGACCTAGGTTTAGTTGATTAACTTTACTCATTAAAAGTTACCAGTATTTTAGATAGTAACTTCAGACTGGTTCACAGACTCCTTGACATGTGGGGCTGGAAATGACCTTGAGACTGAGTCATCTACACAAGCCCCCTGTGCTGAGGCAGGACCATCTGCTCCAACAGGCCTAAAAAGAGGGCCCCAGGATCTAGATCCTCAAAGGTATTTAGGCACCTAACTCCCATTGAACTCAATGGGAATTAGGTGCCAAAATACCTTTGAGGATGTGGAATCAGGTTATTCTTTCCTTCAAAAAATAAGGGTGAAATCCTGGCGCAGTTGAAGTCAATCGCAAAACTCCCACAGCGTTTCACCTAAGTCTTTGTCTTTTTCCCTTGCAAAGACAGACCTTAAAATGTAAAGCAGTTGCTAGAGGAGGGGCCAAAGAAGACTACAAAAATATTTAGTTAATCAAACAAGCCATTGGTAAGTGGACACATTAAAGGGGGGTTCATCACAGTTATGTGAATTTTCTATCACTATTTTTGCCAGATCCTAGCTTGATGATGCAAAAGAAATCAAAACAAAATCAATTAAAATGTGTTGGTACTTATAGTCATGTTGTGCTCAGGACCAAACTTCTGCAGTTCTCCAGTCAAAATGTAAAGTATTAAATGTCTAAAGAAGAACACCAGGAAGAAGCACTGAACTATAATGACCTTTGTCAGGTACAGAAGGACTCCGATCACTGGAAAGTTCACCGTGGGTCTAGTGAGCATTGACGAAGTATGTCAAACCCTGCCACTGCTGCAGCTCATCTACCAACTTCCCTCCCCTGCCCTAATGCACTTCAGAAATGGGAGGGAAGCTCTTCCAAAAGCAGGTCTCCTAGAAACTGGATGTAACCTGAGAGTCCCATATGCAGCTGAAAAATCTGCACTGACATACCTGTGTCTGAGTTGTTGGAAACCTTAAGCTTCTGTCTTTGGAGACACTCATCTTAACAGTTTCCTCCCACTTAGGGTAATCTTAGGTAGACACTCAGGTAACCAGGATTTCTCATTCTTTGCCATTATAGCCCTGTTTTGTTCACTGTAGTTCAATCACCTAATCTAAAACAAAGAAAAATGACACAGTAAGGCCAGGCTGTGTAGGCATGTACTGTATCTCATTAGAAAGCGAGAAGATCTTTTTCTGTAAAAGGAAAAGATGAAAGCAGCTTGTGAGATTTAAATCGATCCAAATATATAATGCCAAGGATCCTAAATGGTTTCAAATTGCAGAAGATTACCTTGTAATTTGTAGTCTGCAGAGGAAGCTAATTTCTATACTTCCTGTGGTGGTTGTTATCCCTGTGACTGAGGATCATAATTTTATCTGCTAGTAAGCTTAATGTTATCCATCTCTTATACAGTATAAAATGAATATAAGTGCAAGCAAATGTTTTATACCACATACAATTTGTCAGCCAGCCAGATTTATGGGCAGCTTAGTTAAAAACATTATACAACATTAGTCTTGCAGAGAGCAGCTTATTTAGTGAGTGTGGCCTATGGGATCAAACACTGGACTGGGAGCCTGGGTTCTATTCATGATGCTGTCATTTACCTGCTTGGAGAACCTGAGCAAGTCAGTTTACTTCTGCATCTCAGTTTCCCCGTCCATAAAGTCTTCACCCCTTTCCTCAGAGGCAGGTTGTGAGGGTAATATTGGCTCACTTGTGAGATGCTCGGTTACGAGGGGAATAGGCAGCATAAATACCTGGATAAATACAGTGTATTGTCCCAAAAAATACTTCTGTGGATAACTGTCTCTGAGTGATGGAGTCCACAAAAGGACTGACCTCTGAGCTACTCACCAAACAGATCACCACTTATAGGGTAAGTAACTGTTACTCTGCTATGTTAAAATCAACCAGACAAAAAGAGAAATGTGTAGTGTGTGTGTGTGTGTGTGTGTGTACACATGCTCCTTATGCTGCTGTTAAATAGCCATTTCTCTTATGGTGTGTTTGTAAATTCTGACTAACAAGACGACACTCTTACAAATAAAATAATATGTATTAATATGCCTGTAGTGGAAATGAGTTAAACAAAGCATCAATGTTGGGGCAACCTGATTGTTCCATTGAGTAGCTGTCCCCTTGGCTATGTTATGCATCCATAGTAAAAGCAGCCAACACAGAACCACTGCTGAGAAAACTAGAGAAAGGCCCCCCTGATTTCCCTGAATTCAGCAGCAGGGATACCAGCACTTGAGAGAGAGATTCACTTCCCTGAGCAGATGGACAAATGGAACTGCTAGATGGGATTTCAGTGTGGTCAGGCAAACAGAGGAGGGTGCAGACTACCTGCAAATGGCCTTTTGGAATGTTATCACTTACTGAATGGTTGAGAATACTGGGAGCTGTGACCATCTGTAAGAGTTAATTAGCTTGTTTTCCTTTTTTTTTTTTTCCTGAAACTTTACAGCTGGGATTTTCTAGCTCTTGCTTAGCAAGGAAGAGAGAACCCGGACCTTTTGGCAGGTGAGACATTTTTTTTTACCCCCTCCGCCTGATAAAGAGGGTGGGGGGAAATGCAGAAGAAGAGCCAAAGTAACCAGGAGGAAAGGACAAAAGCAAATTTCTTCAGATTGGGATACAAATGAAGTGCAAACTTGTTCATAAGTAAGGAAATTAATAAAGAAAACATACTCCTGGTGTAGATTCTGATCTGCGAATACTTCCATTAGGGTGTAGTGCTTACTACTGAATTAAATGAGACTACTTTAATTCAGCCTGATAAAGACTGAATTAAAGAGCACTCAACTCAGGAAGAAGCGTTTGCAGGAACATGTACTTATATGTAGCTTACTAACAGCTGAGGAGAAGGAGCTAAGATAAAAATATTTTCTCCTTTTTAGCAGACTTTGGTTATTTTAGTAACTTGCTAAATCAGGAGGAGAAAGGAGTTAATTTAGGGGAGACAAAGGAGAGTCTCTATTGCTCAGAACCAATTTTCAGTAAAGATGATATATAGGCCCAAAACTTGGATACAAGCCTACCAAAATTCAGGAGTATACAATTTTGGTTTGGGCCTAACTTTAGATTTGAGGAATCTCCAGGGTTGTCCTCCCAAGGTTGCCATCATTCATCTTCATTAAAAAAGAGACGCCAGGACCCGTTATTTCTCATTCAGAAAACAAAGTGGGGGGGGAACCCTCAAAATGCTGTCTTTATAAATCATAAATGAGCTGCATATGTGTGCACTTTACATTGCCTTTGCAGTCCACCTTTAAAGAGCTGGAGGAGGACTGCAAGACAGTGTGCTGGAAACACTGAACTGAGTTAAAGGCAATTTCTTTGGAGACAACAGTATGTGTGGGTTGCTTGGTGAAAAGGCGTAGGTTGGAGATGAACTGGCGGTGCAACTGCAAAGGGGCCAAGTGTAGCTAGCTGTTGGCACCAGATACCTGCAAGGGACAGCACAGCTGCTGGCAGTCTGCTGAGTTGAGCCACCAAATGCCATGGGGCTGAGGCCAGGTGAAAGCTGCCTGTGAGTTCTTCGGTGTGTGAATATTTTTAGCATTGGTGGTGAGACATTTGCTTTAGTGTAAACAGCAAGTCGTGTGTTAAATGCTGAAATATAAGACTGTCATATTACGGGATTAATCTCCATGTATAATTTCCACCAATAATTTATATATAACATCTGTCTGAAAGACAGCTTCCCACACTGACCAAAGCTCCATCTGGTTTCTGGCTTGGGGAGGGCTCTGCCACTCTATACAGATGCATTCTAGGCGTACGTGTGAGTGCTTCTGAGAGAGATATGCTAGTTTGGGTAAAACTTTTGGAAGCTGTCTCTGAAATCCTGGTGCCATGGTTAATCTTCTAAAAGGGGGGGTATTATCTTTAAAACACGAGTGAGCTATTTCTCACTCATATTCACGTGGTGGATTGGCCAAAATAACTAGCTACTGATTTCTAACTGGTTAAAGAAACTCAGCTAACCCACATGTGCCAGCTGGTAGTTTGGCCTACATAAAGTATTTATTTGACCTTGAGAAATGAATGGAATAGGAGTGTGTCTAGTGATTAGAGCAAAGGACTTTTTGTGGGAGCTTCTGGAGAGTCCAAGCTGTTTAGCCAATATGTGTGACTAGGAAATGCAATTGACTTGCCAGAATTTGTCTGAATCCATTTGTGACTTGTGCAAGCATATATGCCATATAACCAAGCAATCCTATGTACCTGAGCAATATGTATTGCTGCATTTCCCTGTTCAGGTTTCAGGATTTTTTTTAACATGCTCTTGCCTCTTAATATAGTGAAGAACACATCATAAACTAGCTTTTAGCCTGTGATATGCCATTTAGGTTGTGGAATGCCTCAGTAGGGGGAATAAAACGTGTGACATGACATTTGCTTTCCTGAGAGGCACACCACATGTCACAAAATGCTGTAGTTCACTCTCCCATTTTAGAAAATCAATTTCCATTCTGTCGTGGTGTTTCACACACTGTGTTCTGATTAAGTTATTTTAGTAAGTTGAAGAATAACTTAATTTCTAATTCTGTTTATGTAATAAAGATTACTAGCCATACTTGATTTGTTACAGATGAGAACCTACATAGGAAGGAGTAAAATATATTAACTGGTGTATAGACCCATAGAGGTGGGTCCTCAAAGAACAGGTGCCTAACTTCCTTGATTTCAATGGAAATTAGGTGCCTAAACATCTTTGAGGATCTGGGTCGCAATCCCCTAAAGAGTTCCACAAAGTTTTTTGTTTTGTCTTAAGATCTGGGTAAATTATTTGTACTGAATAACTTATATGATGAATTTAGCCCTTTTTGTGTCACTTTTCTGTAATCATACTCTATTTTTTGTCCATTATTTAAATTAATTTGACCACTTTGAATATATTTCAGCCTCTGAGTTGTTCAGACTATTGTCCGTCTGTATTTTCTATTCCTTCCCGCCCCCAAGGTGTGATTCGTTATTTAATATCACACTGTATTGGTTTTTAATTCCATGACTGGTTGAGTGAAACTATTAGAAAGAGGAAAAAAATCCAGAAAGGTTTCAAGATAACCACATGAAAACTTCCAGCATTCTTATGTGTATAACAGTAGTGCTTTGAAACCCCAGCTGAGCTTAGGGATCCATTGTGCTAGCCATTGAACACACAGTTAAAGGCCCTCCCTGCCCCAATGAGCTTAGTCTAAACAGACAAAGGGTGGAAGAAAGGAAATACCATTATCCCCATTTTATAGATGGGGACCTGAGGCCCAGAAAGATGAAGTGGCTTTCCCAAGGCCACAAAGGAAGTCAGAGAGAGTTGGGAATTAAATCCAGTCTCCCAGTTTGTTGCCATAACCACAAGAGGACAGGGTGTTATATTTTCACTTTTGAGTGCTATGCCCATGCAGATGTAGAAGACAGGACTTTTAGCATTGCATTTTACTTCTCAATAAGCAGGTGCCCATTCTCTTGAGAAACTGGCTCTTACTGAAGCACAGTGGCTAATTTATTTGGGTTTATATGTGAATGCAGTATTTGTGAAAGGAACTGGATTGACAGCCCTGGAGACAGAAGTCCTCTATGCACAGAATGTCTACTTCACAGGTGTTGACTTTGCAAGCTATGGTGTGATGTGTTTCTGTGTATCAGAATGCAGGACTGAGCCATCAGCGAGTATTCGCCAACGCTGTTAATCCTCTAAGCTGTAGCCAGACACTAGAGTTGGTATTCTCATCACCTACATTCCTAAATGTACGTCTAATACACTTTCCCTACTAACACAAGCTGCCCAAACATCTGTGGCGAGACTAAGGAAAACATGAGGAAAAGGACCAGGAGATGAATTATTTCAGCAGAAACCTGGGAAGGAATGCAATGTAACTTGCACACAGCCTTCTGTACTGCATGCCATAAATTAACACAGGATAAATTTATACGTATTTACACCACATAGACTAAGCTACATACATTCTCAATATTCAGCCTCCTGTGGTAGGTGTAAGCGAGCAGTCCATATGCTTAGTTGAGGTCTGTGGAGCTCTAGGGAACAAAATGTGTTTTGTGGAATTTATGGTGTCAAAGAGATGACAAATTTTGGGTAATTAGTGGAAGTCCCAAAATTTGGTGTCCTGTTCCTCACCACAGATGCACAAGGAAATCTCATTTGCTAGCTAAGGCCCCAGTTCAGCAAGGTACTTAAGCATATGCTTAACTTTTAGGGACAGGAGAGTCCCATTGACATTGGGGCCTACACAAGCAATCACTGCTCAGGGGAAGTCATAAGAGTCTTTCATCTGACTAGATGCTGAAGGCGTCTGCATTCCTCATGAAGTAACAAACTATCACTAGAGCCCCATGTTTTGCACAAATGTGAAATAACATGAAAAAATGTCAAAAACAAAAAACTCACCTTGCGGAGGTGGCTCCTGCTGCTTTTGTCCCTCAGGGCATGGCTCAGCTCTGGGCGTTGAAAGGCGCAGTGACCCTGTGTGCTAGTTCACATGTCTGGCCCAGTCACCCCTCCATCAGGTGGGGGAGGCAACCAGGTCAAATCTGAGTGAGTGGCAATGCGACCTGCTACTACTCACTCAGATTAGGCCTCGCTGCCTCCCCTGTTGTCATGACAAAGTAGTGGCCAAACCTGAGCAGTGCTGGAAACCCACGTGCCAGGTTGCAACACCCAGAGTGGGAAACTGCGTGCAGCCAAACAGGACAGGAGCTGCCTCTCTGGGATGAGTTCGGGATGGGCTTATTCTGCATTTCCCTTCTCCCCCGAGGACCTCCCACCTCCCTGGGAACAGGATAAAACACAACATGAATTCCTGAAAAATTATAAAAAGACAAATGAATTTCACAGGGCTCTAACTACTAAACCCAAACTCTTAACAGTCCATTAGATACTAAATTATGCCTCCTTCTCCACTGCCTTCCACCTACTATTGTAAATTGGTAGCATTTTGTACAGGTGTGAAAGACTACGCATGGTGCAAGGCAGTTGGGAATCAGATCCTTGGTGGTTATTCATTTCACAAAGTGGGAACAGAAAAAGGACTTTTTAAAAGGACGAAGGATGGCCTTATGTTTAAAGCACAAGACTGGGAGGTTAGACATCTCTATTCCATTCCCAGCTGTACCATACATTTCTGTGGGTTTGGATAATTGTGCCTCAGTTTCCCCATCTGAAATGGCGATAGTACTTCCAGACCTCACAGTCATTAATATTTGTAAACCACTTTGAAATCGTGGGGTGGATAGTGCTATAGAATTACAAAATAAAGCATTTCCATTTCATTTTGCCATCTAAGGGGAAAAATGATGGGTAACAGCAGAAGAAGGTACAGCGAAAGTTTATTTGGGTATACAAGATTTAGCACTGCCTTATTCAAATAGGGCCAAATCCCACAAGCTGCTCTGTGGGGGCAGGACCATGTCTTTGTGTATACACATACAGTGCCTAGCACAATGGGGCCCTGAACTTCACTAGACTGGTGAAATACTTTATAATCGTCATAGAGGTGCAAAGTGGGTTCAGTGGCAGTCAAGTGTGCTCAGCATTGTCTCAGTTGCAGCTGGAATCGGTGAGGGATGTGTGCACTCGGGGGGATGCTCAGCACCTTGCAAGATTCATCATCATCATGCATAGCGATAATCCTTAAAATGTGGTCCTCTAGGGGATTGAAACATTTTTATCACATCAGTGGATTTGACAAGCTCACAAATAGCAGGATGAAAATCCTCTTAATGAGATGGGGAAGTTGAGAGTTCACTGTCCACTGCCATCCCTCTCCCCTTTTTTTTAAAAAAAAATTTGTATTGTTATAAAATGTACAAACGATATGTTAAATGGTGATATTTGCTCACCTGTGTAAGGAGCTTTGACAGCTAGGGATGAAAATCATCACATAAGTGTGAAGTAGTGATATTATTTAGTTAAAATATCCAAAATATGGAGAGGAAGGTACCTGAACTCCCCCATTAAGCTGAAATCATTGAATGCTGTCATGGTTTTTGTTATTTTTCATTAAAATGTATGAAGACTTTGCACTCCCGAAAGATCTCAGACTAACAGCCATTGAACATGTACAGCATGGGCAGAGACCGTTCAAGCTTCCTAGTGCCTCCCACTGCCAGTGTGTCTAAGGCTACATGTACACTATGAGCCAAGGTTGTGATTCCCAGCTCGTGTAGACCTATTCATGCTAGCTCTCATCCAGGCTAGCGTGTTAAAAATAATAGTGTAGCTGTGGTAGAATGGGCTAGCTGCCCCAAGCACAACCCCACCTCAATCCTGTGGGTACATACTTGGGGCGGCTAGCCCATATCCCTGCTGTCCCTGCTGCTGCCCATGCTACCATGGCTACAGAACTATTGTTAGCCTGCTTGCTCAATGCACATGTGCTGGGAAGCTTCCCCTTTGCTTGTAATGTCGCTATACCCTTAACTTGGAGGGGATCACCTCTCAGGCTTGCAAGATAGTTCTATCTTCTCTCATCTATGAATTTATATTGTGCCCATTGTCAGGGTATTCTAACGCTCCTAGTTCTATTTAGTCAACTTTGACTTCTCTGCTGAGACTATCAGGAAGGATGCCGGTGGTGGTGGGTATTGTGAGGTAGACTTTTGTTCTCCGGGAACTGGACTGAGACCAACAAACTAATGTAGGGAACTGAACAACCTTTGGATGGTAGCCATTTTGCTCACATGCTGCCATAAGTGTGTCTTTGCAAATCCACCTATGATATCAGTGGCAGGAGTACATTAATTTCATGCAGTGTGCCACTCTCATTACCATCTCACGGGAAAGGGTGGACTAGCCATCCAATGAAAATAAACATACGATAAAAAAAGCTTAATATAGTGCACTTATACAAGCATGTATTCATACAATATTTATTCGACAGAAAGAGCCAAAGTCCACTCTGACATAACTCCAGTGACTCAAACGGAGTCAATCCAGGGATGAATTTGGCTCAAAACAATCTCTAGCTTCTATCTGGTCACTATTATTATAGAGCCAAATCCTGAGATCCTTACTCCGTTTTACATGCTCCTTACTTGAGGAATCTCCCATTGGCCTCATTCCCATTTGGCCCCTAGGTAAAACCAAAACTGCAAGTCCATTCTTGTAAATGGCACAGTAATAAGATGTAAAATGGTAAGACCTAAATCTACCTCTTCAGAATCCTGAGTGGTGTCCCGTGTTGAACACAACTAAAAGTACATATGCCGTGTAACATCATATCTACTATTAAAAGACTTCCTAGTCCATCTTATGTCAAATTGGTAAATAACTTTTCCCACAGATGCTAACATTTTACGGTGAAATTGAGATTAGGTTTTGTCTTTTTTTGTTTTGTTTACGTACAAAGACTTTCATTACCTTGCCCTGTGTAACCTGTCAGTGAGGGACAAGTGTGTTGGAAATGAAAAGGGCATACGCTCTGAAATTGTAGTGCCACAAATGTGCTTAATAAGAATCTTTGAGAATATTCCAGACCTCTCCCCCGAAGTTCTTTGCAGTTTAAATTGGACAACAGTAGCAGAGGGAGAGAAGGCTGTCTCCTTACCTCATGTTCTTGGAAGCCTGTTCCCAGTTCTTGACAGAGGACTGCTTCTGTACTTGAATTTATTTAAAATTGTGACACATGAATGACATTTATATTCCACAATGGAAATCAACTGGACGTTTGGGGTTTTCTTTACCATTGAACAAGTTAGGATAGTCTGCTCCCTTCTCTAAATGGAAATGCTCCAGGGAAGTTTTGTGTACTCTAAACAGCATCTAAACAGATAGCTTCATGAATGTGTGATGCATAATAGATGCAAGAATATAAATGCAGATTAGAGAATATTCATTCAAAACTAGTCTGTTTAGTGGGGGGTACAATATAAAAATGACAAACAGCACAATTTCTACTACTATTTCTGGCAAGTCATTCCTCTTAGACACAACTGCCTTATTATTCTGAACAGAAAATGAAATTTTACATAAATGTCTTCATCTAAATTATTTGCATTATTTACATGTGTATGCAGCAGATAATCGCACTCAATCCTCTCTATCCTTATTGCCTCTGATATCATTTGGATATTTAAAAGAATGATCTCCGTGCTGAAATCTCCTACCAGCACAGATGAATACAAATGTTAGAAGAATACTGTAAATTTTCAAAACCGCATAAACATGAATAAATGAAACCTGCTAGCAACACTGCTGTGAGTAAATTGTACGAATCTCTTATTTTATAGATGCTGAAACAGAGAGAGAGGCTGGGCTGGGCTCAGCCTTGGCAGAAATAGGTACTACTCCACTGACTTCAACTGAGTTAGAGCATGTCTACACTGCAATCAGAGGTGTGATTGCAGTATGTAGATGCACGGGAGCTTGCTTTAATCTAGCTAGCGCAGATACCAATAGCAGTGAACCTGCGGCAGCCTGGATGTCAAAGCGAGCTATCTGCCCAAGTAATTATCCAGGGTTCCGGGCAGGCCTGTGCAGTACGTGGTGAAGCCCATGCTAATGTGGTTTCACTGGTATCAGTACAAGAGCTGGCTAAACTAAAGCTAACTCAGGTATGTCTACATAAGCTTCACTCTCCCATCTGATTGCAGGTTAAATATGCCCTTAAACCTGCTTGCAGCTGGACTGAATTAGGACTACTTGGATAGTGCACCCCTGTTACAGGGAGGACTGAAAGATCCATGCAGCCCTGGATCCTCTCTTTATCCTGCATACCCATCACTGTTATCTTCTGTCTCTACCAAATACTACTGCTTGCCCTGTGTGTGCTGATTCACCCCTCCCCCCTAAGGAATTGCAGTTAGTTGCACCTTGATTATGGTGTCTTAGGATTCCTCAGCTTTCTTCCACACTAGAGAATTTTAACTCTCCTTCCAGTTGCACCTTACTCACTAGATTTCTTAACTCCACATATTTTGTCTTACTGTAGTTTTATTGAATTCAAGTAGCTTGAAGACTTTGGTTTTCTGCTCTCACACCTCTGATTCAGTTCCTCTTTTAGTGGTAAGAAGATGACCCAGGATGGTTTCTCTGGTTGCAGCCTCTATTTTTTTCCCCTTTTCCGGGTGGTCTGTGTAACCTAGGGACAAGTGATGATGATATTTTGAGTGCTCACAATGTGCTGAGGGCCACACAGAACAAAGAGGAGTCAAAATCCTTACCCCAAGGTAAAAACATGGTGAATCATTTCCACAAAAGTATAAGAGGGTGTCACGGGGTGACACAGGCCCTTTAAGAAGGAAGAAGCCACTGCACCTGTGACTGGTCAGTTGCTTCCCAATTAGGCTTACAGCTTATTTAAAGAAGGCACCTGGGTCACAAAAAGGAAGGAGACAAAGAGTTATCTGGAGAAGTCAGTCAGAAGGGAGATGACTGACAACAGACTGAGATCAGAGTAACAGCCGTGTTAGTCTGTATTCGCAAAAAGAAAAGGAGTACTTGTGGCACCTTAGAGACTAACCAATTTATTTGAGCATAAGCTTTCGTGAGCTACAGCTCACTTCATCGGATGCATACTGTGGAAAGTGTAGAAGATCTTTTTATACACACAAAGCATGAAAAAATACCTCCCCCCACCCCACTCTCCTGCTGGTAATAGCTTATCTAAAGTGATCACTCCTTACAATGTGTATGATAATCAAGTTTGGCCATTTCCAGCACAAATCCAGGTCCCCACATATCTATCCAGGGGACACCATCACAGGGCCTAATAACATCAGCCACACTATCAGAGGCTCGTTCACCTGCACATCCACCAAGGTGATATATGCCATCATGTGCCAGCAATGCCCCTCTGCCATGTACATTGCTCAGACTGGACAGTCTCTACGTAAAAGAATAAATGGACACAAATCAGATGTCAAGAATTATAACATTCATAAACCAGTTGGAGAACACTTCAATCTCTCTGGTCATGCGATTACAGACATGAAAGTTGCGATATTACAACAAAAAAACTTCAGATCCAGACTCCAGCGAGAGACGGCTGAATTGGAATTCATTTGCAAATTGGATACAATTAACTTACGCTTGAATAGAGACTGGGAGTGGCTAAGTCATTATGCAAGGTAACCTATTTCCCCTTGTTTTTTCCTAACCCCCCCCCCCCCAGACGTTCTTGTTAAACCCTGGATTTGTGCTGGTTTGATTTGATTATCGTACACATTGTAAGGAGAGTGGTCACTTTAGATAAGCTATTACCAACAGGAGAGTGGGTTTGTGTGTGTGTGTGGGGGGACCTGGATTTGGCCCAACTTGATTATCATACACATGGTAAGGAGAGTGATCCCTTTAGATAAGCTATTACCAGCAGGAGAGTGGGGTGGGGGGAGGTATTTTTTCATGCTTTGTGTGTATAAAAAGATCTTCTACACTTTCCACAGTATGCATCCGATGAAGTGAGCTATAGCTCACGAAAGCTTATGCTCAAATAAATTGGTTAGTCTCTAAGGTGCCACAAGTACTCCTTTTCTTTTAACAAACTGAGAGACACCGAGAAGGGCAGGTGAGAACTGCCTGAGGAGGAATGGCTGAACCCATGGAGAAACATGAGCAGCAGAGGAGAGCTGGCACAGAGAGCCACTGGGAAGAGCAAAAAGTTGATGGTGACTAGCCAGAGCTTGTGCAGAGGCCCCTATTACAAAGGGGAAGAACCAGGCTGGTTAGGAGAAGCTGAGCCCAAAACAAGGCACTTAGGAGCCAATGCTGGATGGTCGATGCTGGAGGGCAGATCATAGGATCAAGGGTAGGACTCACAGGTAGTAGTCCTGGCAGAGTGGAACAATGTGAGGAGCTCTGTCATGGAAGACCTGACTTAGGCCTACTGGAGAAGAGTTGTGAGGGAGACAGCCTGGAGAGTGGAGCCCTGGAGCAAGGGCAGAAAGAGTCTGGGATCAGGCAGGAGATGAACTCTTGGGAAGGTACATGAGAATTGTCCCAGGAGGGAGCATGGAAAATTGCTATGAACCTGTTACACTTTGGGATTTTGGAGCGAGTGGGTTGGGTCTTATCATGAGAGTTCTGTGGATTATTTCTGGGCTTGGCAGGATTTGATTTTAATGGACAGATGTCTGTAAACATCAATTTCAAATGATGCACTGCAATCAATGAAAAAAAATCTGTCGGTGACTCCTGCCCTGGCAGGAGTCATTCATCAGTAGGGTGGCCACTCCTGCAGCTGGGGACTCATCCTCCTCCTTGCCGTCCTGGCCAGGAGTCTCTGTTCTGCACCACCAGAACAGCAACCTTCCCTGCGCCCTTGCACCTGCAGGGACCAGGTGTTGCCAGCCCCATGGCCATGCAGGGAGCCCTCTGTATATCCCCTGTCATGGCCCTACTTGCTCATTCATCAATGTGGAAGCCATCCCCAAGCAAGAACTGTTCAGAAGCACCCTGCGACTGGGGGCAGCTCCATCTCCTCTTCACAGACCTGGCCACCAGTGTCTGCTCCACTGGGCCAGGACCACAGCCTCCCCTGCACCTTTTGTCCCTGTGACTTTTTATGACCCGGATAGTCCCCTGCTGTCAGAGCTGCTCTAACCCTAACCCTACCCCCACCATAAATTCCACCAACTGTAAAAATAGTTACAAAAGCAAAAACATTCTTCAAAATAAACATCAATATTAATTTCTGAAATTAGAAAAAAATAAAAATAAAATGCAGCCAAGTCTAACTATTTCACGTGCAGATGAATCAGGTAGCCAAAAGAAGTCCCATGTCATCTCACACATGGTGAGAGTTGCATGTAATCCATGCTTGCTCCAAAATCTCTACATCTGAAAAGCTGCATAAAAATGTCATGCCTGACATTGGCTCCTAAGTGCCTAAGTCCATTTTGAAAATGGAACTTGGGTGCTTTTGAAATTTTTACCCTTAATCTATGTTGTTATGAATATTGTTCTTGTACATATAATCCTATTTGTAATCCAGATAAACTTTTGACTTCAGTAATATCTTGAGGCAATGAGTTCCACAAGTTCCACTCATGCATTGAATAAAAACATATTTTCTTGAATCATTTTTAAAATTCACTCCCTTTTTAGTTTCATTAGGTTTCTCCTTGCTTTGTATCATGTCCAGGGGGTAAATGGAAAAATCCAATTTAATGTCTCTTGGCCATTCTTTATGATCGTTTCAGGTAATTTTTCTGTGCATATAATACTGTGTACCATTTATGAACTGCCACCTTCTTTTAAAAAACAAAAACAAAAACCTCTTTTTCCCCTCTATATCCATATAATGACCTATTTCTGTTACATGTCATAAGCTAATATCATTGTGGTTCCACTGAGTTATGACTTATTCAATCTTTCTGACAAATTACTGTTTTCTTGTAGCAAAAAATTGTTCAACATAGTGTTTTTACTGTTTTGTCAATAAGCAAAGAAAATAAAAACCTTATGGGAATTTGAACAAGAAAGTTCATACTCCGTATGTGAGCAGTGTTTGAATTGCAATGTGGTGGGAAAGGCAGAACGTACTATGCAACCTGTTTACAGTATTGTATGCCAGCAGCAGAGTGAGATTTTTTTTTCCCCTTGGTCCCGTTTGCTTGGCTGTAATTCGAGACCACTCCCTCCCCACTTTTTACTAGGCAGCCAGTATTTTTTCAATGTTTTTATTTTTTAAAAAAAAATCCCTAATCACAAATAAGACTAAACTCTTATTTTAATGGTGGTTTAATGATGCACTCATCCTATCAAAGGAGCTGCGGTGTGCATGGGTTTAAATAGAGCACCAGTGGCTGCTCTAGCTACAGTCCCTCCCCAGTGAGACCAGCCAGTCCTGGGGTAATGCTGGCCAACTCTGAGCTCCACAGCAGGGGAGAAGTTGTAAGAATCTTGCACCACCAATGTCTACGTGGCGCTTCTGTTGCTAGGGCTCTCTGGGAATCTGGAGCCGTGTCTACAGATAAATTTCTAGAGCCCTCTGTCAGTTAATGAATAGTACAAAGGAAGTTAATTTGATACATCCATTCATCCTTTCCCATATTACCAGAACAGGGGCACATTCAGGGAAATTTGTCACCTTCAAGTTGATCTAAAGGGAGTACTCCTTTTATACAACCCATAACTAACCTGTGAAACACAGTGCCAAAAGATGCCATTGAGGCTAGATGTCCAATAAGATTCAAACAAAGATTGTACCCGTCTATGGATAATGAAAACCTCCAAAGTTACTTTTAAATAAGATTACAATTGTTTCAGAAGAGACATAAACTCTCCTGCTCATAACCCTACAGGTAACCAGCTGGTGTTTAAGGCGAAACACCTCCTATAGTGGACGGTTATTGAATAACCTCCCCATAGGGGAAATCACATCTCCTTCTGAAGTATCTGGTACTGGCCGCTCTCAGAAGTATACTAGACTAGATAGACTACTGTTCTGATATGGTTGCTACTGGCAATGAAATTAGCCTCAAATTATGACAGATTCATTTGTCTTGCTGTCCACATTCATCGTTCTGCTAGAACCGTTGCTGCTCCATCTTGAATTTTTATTTTTACAATAGACACCGCACTAGGTGTGTAAAAATGGTGGCACCATCACCCCACTTCTTCTGGACCTCCATGGCCTGGGGTGGGACTGGAAAAGGGTTGGGAGAAGCAGGGTCAGGAGAGTGTATATCATGATAACAAAGGCAGAAGAAAGCTAATGCAGCCAGAGGCAGGTTTAGCAGTGTTCTGACCATACTCTGCCCTTGGAGTCTTAAAAAAGGAGTACTTGGGGCACCTTAGAGACTAACAAATTTATCTGAGCATAAGCTTTCGTGAGCTACAGACTAACATGGCTGCTACTCTGAAACTTGGAATCTTAGATGATCACAGCCAGTTTTTTGGAGATAATTTTCAAAAGCACCTAAACGACCTAGGCTCCCAAGTCCTATTTTCAAAACTTTAAAGATTTAGGGTATGCCTATGCTAGAGCTAGAAGGTGTAAATTCCAGCTTGAAGAAACCTACCTGCACTAGCTCTAATGGACTAGTCCTCTAGAAATAGAAATGAGCAGTGGGAGAGGCTGACCGCCCCAAGTGCATACCTATGGGATTGTACTCTGGGTAACTAGCTCCTCCTGCTGCTTGTGTTGTCATGGCTACACTTCTATTTTTAGTGCATGGGCTCCATCAGAGCTAGTATGGGTATGTCTACTCAGATTTATACCTTCTAGCTCTATTATAGACATGCCATTAGGCACTTATCCTACAGGAGTTTTACTGATGCTCCTATGTCAATGTTGGAGCTGGAGGTGTATTTTCCAGCTCAAGTTTGCTGCTAGCATGCTAAAAATAACCATATAGCTGTGCCTGTACAGCGGAGGGACAGGTTAGCTGCCCCAGGTATGTACCTGGGGTTTCAGGCAGGATTGTAGTCAGGACGGCGAGACCATCTTGCTACCCATGCAGCTGCAAAACCCTGCTGTTTTTAGTGCACTAGCTCGATCAGAGCTATCATGGGTCCATCTTCCTGAGCTGGACGTTACACCTCCAACTCTAGTATAGACATAGCCTTAGGAGCTTAAGTGCTGGTAAATCATTTCCCCCATTTTTACAGACCTAAATTATCTGATTTATTTTCAAAAGTGCTGAGCAGCCACTGCAGGAATAGACTTCAACAGCTGAAAGCCATTCATAGCACCTCTGAAAATCAGGCCATAAATAACTTGTCCAGAGTCATGCAGGAGGTCTGTAGCAAAGCCAGGAGTTGAACCCAGATCTCCCAGGCCCAAGCTTTAACCATAAAACCTTCCTTCTCTGCTCCGTAGTCACTTAATCTATTCCCATTTTAACATCTACTATGACTTTGCTATAAACCCAGCTATACATGGCATATCTGAGGGGGGAGGGGAGAAAGCTTGTGATGCTTTCTCACAAAACAAATCTATATTCACAGGTGACTGTGATATTCTGGGATAACCATATGTGCTTATTGCACCTTCCGAATACTTTACCATGTGGATATTTATGAAAGGTGTGAAATTGTTTTCCTGGATATTTATGCATAAGAAAGTTAAAAGACTGGCAGAACTGAAGTTATTTATTCATGCACAAGCCACACTAGGCAACTGTGTTTAGAATTTCTCTGTATTGGCCTGCACCAACTACCTTCTCATGGGACAAGAGGCATTAATTCTTTTTCTGGGCTGCAACAGCCTGGGCCTTTAACAGAGACCCTGTGTACCAAGCTGTGGAAACTTACAAGTTTGTAACTGTAAGTTGTTGTTAGAGTCCAGATGAGACTGAATTTTTGCTTTAAAAATCTGAGTAACAATCAGACACCATGAAAAGAGCAGAGATGTCTGTCATAAATGTTACTGTCCAAGCTGACAGAGGAAGAGCTCAGGTGGTTCCATGGGGAGCTAACAGTTATGTCTGAGCTGATATCTAAAGATTCATAGATTCTAAGGCCAAAAGGGTCCACTGAGATCATCTAGTCTGACCTCCAGTATAGCACAACCCATAGAACTTCCCCAAAATAATTCCTAGAGCAGATCTCTTTCAGAAAACCATCCAATCTTGATTTTAAAAATCCACCCTGATCCTTGATAAATTGTTCCAATGATTGATTATTCACTGTTAAAATGTATGCCTATTTCCAATTTCAATTTTTCTAGCTTCAAATTCCAGCCATTGTATCATGTTACACCTTTCTCTGCTAGATTGAAGAGCCCATTATTAAATATTTGTTCCCTATGTAGGTACTTACAGACCGTGATAAAGTCACTCCTTAGCTTTCTCTTTGTTAGACTCAAAGAGCTCAATCTATTCAGCATATCACTATCAGGCATGTTTTCAAATCCTTTTAATTGTTCTCCTGGCTCTTCTCTGAACCCTCTCCAATTTATCAACATACTTCCTGAATTGTGGGTACCAGAACTGGATGCAGTATACCAGTGCCGGTTGCACCAGTGCCAAATGTAGAGGTACAATAACATCTCTTACTCAGGTTCCCCTGGTCACGTTAGCTCTTTTGGCCACAGAGTCACACTGTCAGCTCATGTTCAGCTGATTATCCATCATGGCCCCTAAATCTTTTTCAAAGTTACTACTTTCAGAATAGACCCCTCCCCCCCCCCCCCATCTGCAAGTATGGCCTACATTCTTTGGTCCTAGATGTATACATTTATATTTAGACATCTTAAAACATATATTGCTTGTGCCCAGTTTACCAAGCAGATTTCTCTGCATCAGTGACTTGTCCTCTTGGTTATTTACCATTTCCGCAATTTTTGGGTCATCCGCAAACTTTCAGTGATGATTTTATGGTTTCTTTGTGGTCATTGATAAAGATGTTACTTTGCGTATGGCCAAAACCCCATCCTTGCGGGACCCCACTGGAAACAGACATGTTAAATGGGGAATCATCATTAACCATTATAGTTTGAGACCTATCAGTTAGCCAGTTTTAATCCTTAATGTGCCATATAAATTCTGTATCATTCTAGGTTTTATAACCCAGATGAAAGTAACTGAGGAACCACCATTCTAATATAAAATGACCAAGATCCTTCATTCAGGACACATAGCCTGTCCACTTCTTTGCTTCTATTTTGGATGGTGTGGATGCATTAATTTTAAGAAGAGGTTCTATTTGCTTCACGTGTCAAACACTAAATAGCCCGTGATCCCTTCCAACATGCTTTTCTTGTCAAGGGGGAGAAGGTGGAATGAGAAGTTTTCACAATCGATAATGGAAACTGTGTGTTTGTAGTAGACAATTACATTTGTTGTCCTGAACAGGAGAAACTGAGAAACACAAGGACCTGCACAATGGGTGGTAAGCTGAAAGGCATTTTCACCCCATACAGGATACCTTAGGCATCGGTACAGGCAATGGTTCCCAGTACAGTTCACAAGAATGAACGCTTAGCTATGTATTTTTTTTTGTTGCATAACATCTAGCCTCCCCTTGTAGAATCAAATGGGCAAATAGGAAAAACAGTTGCCTCCTGTGAAATGTTGCCATGTTGTTGTGGTACTGGCAGGAGGAAGGATCTCGGAGAAGCCCATAGGTTTACAACAGAAGTAAGAGCTTTGTTAATAACCTAAAGAAGTGACACAGATAGGCAGCACTACTTCAGGATGTAATGACCTCTGTTGACTTTTTCAGCACCCTCTGGATAATGCCTGCTAGTAAAAAAACAAACAAACAAGCAGAATGGAGGAGAACCATATCTTGCTACTTAGGAGCAATTGATAGCAACAACCCAAAACATTATGTAGTGTCAAAATTATAATCATGCAATTAAAGATTGGATTGTAGTTAGCTATACCCAGAGGTGAAAGTAAGCTGGTACGCCCTGGTACGGTGTACCAGTTAAGAGCCGGTGCGCCATACCAGAACCGGCTTTCAGAGAGGGCAATTTAAAGCCCTGGGGTAGCTGCAGTGGCGGGGATTTAAAGGGCCCCGGAGCTCCAGCCCCCGCTACCTTCCCGGGGCCCTTTAAATCCCCGCCTGAGCCCTGCTGCCGAAGCCCTGGGGTAGCGGTGGCGGGGCTCCGGAGGGGATTTAAAGGGCCGGGGCGGTAGCGGCGGCTGGAGCCCCAACCCCTTTAAATCCCCACCTGAGCCCTGCTGCCCAAGCCCTGGGGTGGGGTGGGGGGGGCCTCTGGCAGGGATTTAAAGAGCCCTGGAGCTCCAGCCACCCCTACTGCCCCGGCCCTTTAAATCCCTGCCTGAGCCCTGCTGCCCGAGCCCTGGGGTAGCGGCAGTCGGGCTCCAGCGGGCATGTAAAGGGTTGGGGCGGGTAGCGGTGGCTGGAGCCCGGGGCCCTTTAAATCCCCGATGGAGCCCGGCCACCGCTACCCCAGGGCTTGGGCAGCAGGGCTCAGGCAGGGATTTAAAGGGCTTGGGGCTCTGGCAGCTGCTACCACAGTGGAGCCCCGGGCCCTTTAAAGCTCTGCCAGAGCCCCGGGGTAGCCGTGGCAGCTGAGAACCCCCAGGGCTCCTCAGTGATTTAAAGGGCCCGGGGCTCCCAGCTGCCTCAGCAGCTGGTAGTTCGGGGGTGATTGAAAGGGCTCTGGGCTCCCAGCCGCCACTTCCGCAGCTGGAGCCCTGGCCCTTTAAATCAAGATTTAAAGGGCCCGGGGATTTAAGGCCCTGCCTCTTCTGGTTGAGGCCACGCCTCTTCCGGTTGAGGCCTCGCCCCCTGCTCAGGACTCCGGCGTACCAGTAAGTCCTCTAACTTACTTTCACCCCTGGCTATACCCAGAGGCAATGTAAATTTTTCCTGACTCTTGAGGTCTACACTCAACCTTTGCAACCTTCTTTTAATTTAAAGGTTTCTTTTTTTTAATTTATCTAAAAGAAAATCTATTTAGGCTGAAAGTACATAGTAAATCTTTGTGTATGGAAAAATATAAGAAGAGATACTCCATCCTTGACTCGTTGTCTGAGTAAAACAGGGCCTTTGGAAAAAATCACATTTGTTTCTGATAAATTGACTCCACTTACCTTCCAAAGAGTTGCCTTGAAATATTTAACTTAGATACTGGTATAACTCCTGCATGTAGAGAATAGTTCAGACTAAATGCCTCCAAATACTGAGGTTGCAACATCAGGACTCCAAGGCCAGGTCTACTCTACCATTAAGTTAATCTAACTTGCGTCACTCAGGGGTGTGAAAAAGACACACACATCCTGAGCGACACAAGTCACAGTGACCTAAGTGCTGTCCACAACAGCTCAATGTCAGCGGGAAGGTGTCTCCTGCCAACATAGCTTCTGCCTCTTGTGGAGGGGGAGTAATTATACCAACGGGAGCGCGCTCTCCCATCGGCATAGAGCGTCTTCACAAGACGCACTACAGCAGCGCAGCCGCATCGGTGTAGCGCTTCTAGTGTAGACCTGTCACTATCTAGACATACCTCTTGTATATGTTCCTTACAGATTTGTTACCCACACACTCTAGGGCACCCACCTTTACCCAGTTCCTAGGGGCTCAGGGTGTAGTCTTCTGTGGGTTTGCAGGGCATTTTACCAGTGAAAGAGCCTTATATAGTAATATCCTTAACCTCTATTTAGTAACAGTTACCAAAGCAGAATGCACATGCTAAGCATAAAATGCTCACCACTCCCAATAAGGCAGACGAACTTTTCCCTGCTGGCCAGTCAGGATCAGGTCATCGGGGAACTCCAGCCTCTGCATGATAGAGTTGGCAGAGCGTTGAGGTCTGGCAGCTCTGATCTTGGGGCTGTGTCCTGGAGTTAAGTTCCAAAGAATTTCCTTTTGGACCCCAGTTTACATAGTTAAGCTTGAGTCCTGCTTAGCTATACCTTAACCAATCGGTATTTTTTTTTTTTATCAATCCTAGCCCATTACAAAACAATTCTTTAACTAATCATATCCCACCACCTTAGTTGATTTAAATCTTGCAATATTAGTTATGCAACAGACAGAAACAATTAAAGAATCAGACAGAAACCATAGACATAAACAATAGAGAAGTTGGGACCATAAAAGCAAAACAATAAAGAAGTATAGATTTCACAATCACAGCTGTTGATAAGTTTCAGAGTAGCAGCCGTGTTAGTCTGTATCCGCAAAAAGAACAGGAGGACTTGTGGCACCTTAGGGACTAACACGTTTATTTGAGCATAAGCTTTCGTGAGCTACAGCCCACTTCATCGGATGTATGCAGTGGATCTGTTGATAAGTGATTCCTTGCCAGACAGAATGCTATCAAACAAATTTTTCTTTAAACATCTTAAGATCTGTTTCTTTAGCTGGTGGTTGTAGGTACGGATAGGACAGGATTGCCTTCTGAACAGTCCAATATTCCATTGTGTTCATGTAATTTAGAAGGAATGTGAGGATGTGACTTCCTGCTGTTTGGCTCATGGCTGCTGTTGTCCTAATGTGGCTGCAGAAAAAGGCCTCAGACCTTGCAGACTGAGCTAAAATACAGATTTCTCCAGATTTGGGGGGATTTGCATGCAGGATCAAAATCTTGAGTTTTGCAGCTTTGGCCTACCGATACTTTGAATATTATTTCATCTTGAACATTATAACACTTAAATCCATGTTTGTATGTTTTTATAAAACATTACCTTATGGATGTTAGTTTACAATAATTTTTGCCCCTTCTTTAGACTACAGATGTAATCAAAATGTCAGAAAACGTTAAGTCCTCCTTAAACAACAGGCATTTATTAGTGAGGAGAGCAATACAAAGGAAGCAAGCTCATTTTGTTTAAACTTTGTTGCCAAAAACTACACAGTCTCCTCAACATAGCACAAACACTCTAGTGCAGGGGTGGGCAATAATTTTTGCGGGGGGACCACTCCACGAATTTTGGTAAGTCGTCACGGGCCACACATTTCTATTCTATTAATGGAGGGGGCGTGGGCTCTGGGAGGGAGTTTGGTGCAGGAGGGGGCTCTGGGCTGGGGCATGGGGTCAGGGTGCAGGAGAGGCTGAGGGGTGCGGGGTCTGGGAGGCAGTTTGGTGCAGGAGGGGGCTCTGGGCTGGGGCAGGGGGTCAGGGTGCAGGAGAGGCTGAGGGGTGTGGGCTCTGGGAGGGAGTTTGGTGCAGGAGGGGGCTCTGGGCTGGGGCAGGGGATTGGGGTGCGGGAGGGGGTGCAGGGTATGGGAGGGAGTTTGGGTGCAGGAGGGAGCTCTGACCTGGGGCAGGGAGTTGGGGTGTGGGAGGGAGTGCGAGGTGCAGGCTCTGGCCAAGGGAGGTGCTTACCACAGGGAGTTCCCAGCCTGTGGTGCAGCAAGGCTCAGGCAGGCTGCCTGCCTGCATGCCATGGCCCCATGCTGCTCCTGGAAGCGACTGCGGCCAGCTGCTACCTACCGGCACCTCTCTGCGTGCCCCTTGTGAGGAGGGAGCTGTGAAGACAGTGCTGGGGGCAGGGGCAGTGCACAGAGCCGCCTCCTCTCCCCCGCCACCAGGGGCACGCAGAGACATGCCAGCGGCAGCTTCTGGGAGCAGTGTGGAACCACAGCAGGCAGGCAGCCTGCCTGAGCACCCTGCTGCGTTGCAGGACTTTTAGTGGCCCCGAGATCACAAGGGAGTAGCCAAAGAGCCTGGCGGGCTGCACAGAAATGTTAGATGTGCCAGATCCAGCCCATGGACCGTATTTTGCCCACTCCAGCTTTCGTGACTGAAGAGCATACTCTCAAGTAGAAATTATACAAACCATAAGAATTTTACAGGTCACTGAGGTTAAAAAGATCTTGGCAATTTACAGGTTTAGGGCTCCTGGTTTGGATCCAGATCCAAACTTTCTGAAACTGTCATAGAAATGGGGAATAACTATGAAGTTTGAGTCCAGATTCCTGAAGTTTGGGGAGTGTTTGGATTTATGCTTGTGGCTTAAGTCCTTCTCTGCTTTTCACCAAGCTGTATGACAATATTTTCTTTGGATATTTTTTTATGTGTGGGCTTTTTCCCTGTGTCTCATGCAGTATAAAGCAACTAATTTAGAGTGTGAAGGCAGACTTCCTGAAGAGGACATGGTAACACTAAATAAATCCTAGACATACTGAAGGGCTTTTGTCTTTTAGGATTGCTATAGCTTATTCTCCAAGTGGAGTGGTGCCTACAATTCATTGCAGCCATTTCATTGTGACCCAGTTTGGAAAAGCAAATTGTGGGCTATGGAGACCTGCCTACAGTGTTAGTGCTGCTTGGAAACAAACTAAAAGGGATTTGGTTCACCTCTTGTTTTTAACATGCAGCTACTGGATTGCTGAGTCAGGCAAAAGGGTGATATTTCAACAATCCCATTTAAGTGATTTGTTTTTGCAGCTAATAAGTAGAATTTATTGTAGCACCGTTGTACACCGCAGAAAAGATTTCAGGTGTAAGACAACACAATTTGTCTGTATCTGAACATTTTACCAGTAGATAAAAAAGACAATTAAGAATAGGTTATTCCACTAACATTTGGTACCCTAGCTTGACATTGTCTTTCAGAATGGTAAATGTCATACTTAACAATAAAAAAGGATACATGAGAAAATATTCAGTACTGATTAAAGATGCATCTCAGAGTTGCTTCACGCAAGATAATTTTTGCTGATTCTTCTGTAATTTATTTAACATTTTATGCAGCTGCAGGTCTCGGATCCTGCTATAAACAACCCTCTTGAAATCATTAATGAAACATTAAGTCACAATAACAAATTGCTTTTAGTTAAGATCTTTTCTTGATGACTTAGTTTTGCTGTAACTTTTTTGCATTTGCTTTTATTGTATTATTTGCAACAGAACAAATTTTGTAGCAAACATAAGTGTCTTTTTCCTCCCAATAAAACACCATAATGACTGGTCTATGAATGCCTCCTTCAATTTGGAAATGGATCAGCAATTTAGCTTCTCTCTCTGCTCATGGAATGCCCAGAGCTGTTAAGTCTCCTGGATCAGCTGGGATTCTATTTGTGGGTGGCCCTTCCTGATCACTTGCTTCTATCTTCCCATTTCCATTGGGAGAGCAGGGGAGCTGTGTGAAGTGGACGTGCCAGGGTTGTCAAATCTCATATTTGGTGTTTCTCTTAAAACACAAATTACTAGGGCCATTTGGTTATGTGAGAACCTCAATATTCATTTTCTTTAAAAAGTTTCTAGTTCTCAAGGTTCTGAGGGAAAACTTGACCTAAGGCTCACAAAAAAAAAAAAAAGGCAAATAAAAAAAGAACCCAACGTTTTATAACTTTGGCTTAAAGTCATGAGAATTTTTTTTAATTTCATGATTTTGGGAGCCTAACATAATTTTTGAATGCTTGGGGTTGCCAATACTGAGGTTCTCTCAGCTGCATCTCTATGGTTCGAGTCCTGGAGGACTTCTCTAGTCATCTAAACCATAGAGACAGTCCTCTGCCAACCCTACAGCAACCACAGAGAGATGCCTAGAACACTGGATAGTGTGATGGATATGGTAGGCCGTTACTAACCACATCTGTATGTCCATGGTGAGTTGGGGACCATGCTCTATGCAGTGTTTTATAGTCAGGGAGCATGTTGGAGGAGGTGCAGGAAGAAACTTGAGGGAAGGAGAAGGGAACTGCTTCATAGTTACTTTTCTAAGATGAACAGTCCTAGTGTTTTAAATCTCTTCTCATATGGAAGCTGTTCCACACCCCTAATCGTTTTTGTTGCCCTTCTCTGTCCTTTTTTCAATTCTAATTTTTTTTTTTTGGCGGTAAGGTGACCAGAGCTGTCGGCAGTATTCAAGGTGGGCGTGGGGGTTGGGGGGGTGTACCATGGATTTATATAGTGTGTGACAAAGTCAGGCTAGGCAGCTGCACGAGAATGGTCCTATTGTGTTCCAGGAAGTGGGTGGGCACAAGCCCACCCATTGCTAAAGGACCTTCCCCCAGCCCTTGGGGAGGAACCACAAGGTTCAGGAACTCAAATAATTATGGGGGACAACCAAAAATGTAACAGGGGCAGGTGTGAAGGTCAAAGGGTTAAACAAAGGAAACCTGAAGGGGACACCGAGCAGAGAACCCTGGACAGCGCCCACTGCTCCTTGAAGGTGGCAAGGGAGCCAGCAGACACAACCCAGAGGAACTCTGCCCAGACGCGTGAACAGAGGGAGTATTGGAAATAGGCCACACAGTCGCAAAGAACCCCTGCATGAGAGTGGTGGAAAGCAGGTGTGTTAGCCCTAGAATGATAAAGGCTCTTTTTCCTATAAGCTGAGAAGGTTTACCTCTGGTCAATTAGGGACAACTGAGTCCAATTAAGGAATGCCTGAGATCTTTTTTTTTTTTTTTTTAAACCTCTTCTGGTGAGAGAGAAGGGGAGACAAGTTGCTGCAAGGCTAGTGGCAGCAGGGAGATAGGCTTCTCCAGGGTGAGAGGCTGTTCTTTCTCACTACTGGGAGAAAAACAAAGCTGAGTGCCTGTTTAGGGGAAGGACTGACACCCTAGGACCAACAAAAGGACAACACCCCCCCCTCCCCCCCCCCCCCAGCCATGGGGCAGGGAAAGATATCCCCCTTTGTTTTGTGTTTGCAGATTGGCTTCTTTCCATTTGATGGAGGAGCCCTCCTTGGGCCTGCCCTGAGGCCTACCTTGAAAATACAGAGCGGGAAGACAAACACTGTCCAGAGTGCGGCTGATTTATCCTTCCCCCAGAGCGGGAAGTGCTAAGTCTGGTGTGTCACAAGTGGTATTATGGTATTTTCCGTCTTTCATTATTTGTTCCTTTCCTAATGGTTCCTAACATGGTTAGTTTTTTTTTATTACCACTGTATGTTGAGGATATGTTTTCACCGAACTATCCACCCTGACTCAAAGATCTTTCTTGAGTGGCAACAGCTAGTTTAGACTCCATCATTTTGTGGCTATAGTTGGGATTATGTTTTCCAATGTAATTACTTTGCATTTATCAACATGGACTTGCATGTCCTCCCATTTTGTTGCCCAGTCACCCAGGTTTGTGAGATCCCTTTGTAACTCTGTCAGATTTTACTATTTTGAGTAATTTTGCATAGTCTGCAAACTTTGCCACCTTATTGTTTACCTCTTTTTCCAGATCATTTCTGAATATGTTGAACGGCACTGGTGCCAGTACAGATCTTTGGGCCACCCCACTATTGACCCATGAGAGGACCTTCCCTCTTATCCCATGTCTGCCTACATTGCTTAAGAGCCTCTGGTGAGGGACTTTCAGAAAGCCTTGGACAAGGTCCAAGTACACTATGTCCACTGGATCACCCGTGTCAACACATTTTGTTGACACCCTCAAAGAATTCTAATAGATTGGTGAGGCATGATTTACCTTTGCAAAAGCTGTGTTGACTCTTCCCCAAATATATCATGTTCATGTATATTTGATAATTCAGTTCTTTACTATGGTTTCAACCAATTTGCATGGTACTGAAATTAGGTTTACTGGCCTGTAATTGCCAGGATCATCTCTGGAGCCTTTTTGAAAAAGTAAGTGTTACATTAGCTATCTGCCAGTCACCTAGTACAGAGGCTGATTTAAGTGACAGTTACATACTACAGTTAGTAGTTCTGCAATTTCTTATTACTGTCACGCTTTGGCATGATTGGCAGCATCTCTACTGAGAGGAGAAAAAATAATAGAAAAGGAGGGGTTATGCGGGTCAGAACGGAAGTACACAAGCAGTAAGTAATTGTATTCCAAAGAGAGACTCCCAAGATCTTATTAGAAACAGCAGTGTACTTATTTAAGTGCATAGCTAGTTGCCTCTTTTGTTCTTTCAACAGGTTAGTAATTACAGTTGCAGTAATTAGCCTTGATGGAGAGTATACAAGACGATAAATGGCTACTCTGAGCAGTAGTGGAGAATAAGCGGTGCCAAACTTATTATTTTCAGTCACAGCTAATTATCTATATTCTAATATATGACTCTTTCTTGAATTATGAGTGGGAAACTGCAGAATAGAGGTTGGGTTGTTTTTTCCCCCCATTTCTCTCCTCAACCATGGAGAGAAATAGAAAAACAATGAAAAGCTTGTTAGACAATGAGAAGATTCATCTGTAAAGCTAGTTCTGAAAGAAATTTTCTCTCATCCCTAGCTATATAAATGTCAAATGCTTATTGTGAAATTAATTGTTGTATTACACATGTGACTAGCAAAGAATTCTGACTTAAACATCAGGGAAACCTCTTCATATTTAGCCGATCAGTAGCAACAAGTTGTAGGGCTGGCCTGACCATGTGTTGGGGCCCAGTGAAGAACTCAGGAGAGGCTGCTTTCCTTTCAGCTGTGCTGCTAGGAGGGTGATTGGCCCATTAATTGATGAGGCAATAGGGGGATGTACTGATGTTCTTGACAAAGACCCCTTCCCCCAAAAGCCCTGGCCCCCAGAACAGTCACCTGCCCTGAACAGTTGCACAGGGAATGTCTGAGCAACACCATGAGGATCACAGTCTCTGGCGTGCTTATCTTGAGTGATAAGGTCATTGGGGAGATAGATTTTGATTAATAGGGCTTGTCCACACCAATAATGCAACCATGCCAGCAAATCTGGTTACAACACAGTTGTCCACTCACCCAGTCACAGCATGGTTCCAATTTGTAGTGGTGACTAGACTGGTAATGTCCAGGGCTTTAGTCTAGTTATGAGACACCATAAGGTCTAGTCTATGCTGCACATCACAATCATGTTCCAACCGGGTTCCATGATGTAGTAGAATATGTAGTATAAATGAACCCTTAACTCTCAGTCTTTATCGCTCACACTGGCCAGCCCACTTAGCATGATTGACAGGAGCAGTCAACAATGACGGCTGTTTTTGGTGAACATAAACATTTGTGTACTAAGAAAGCACAGAAAAAACAGCTTCTATGTTTTCCAGTTTCCTGTACACAATTTTTTCGATTTCTTTACATGTTCCCAGGATTGTTGTGCTGCACAGAAGCAGTTTTCTATGGATGAGATTCAGCAATGCTCTTCCCCATGTTTAGAAGTGAACTTTGCTTAAAAGTCCCACAATACGCACTGTAATCCTTTTATACAACAGAACCTTACCAGTGAAATGTGTTTTTATTCATGGTATCTAATATGGGCATAACTGTAGAACAGAGGTAGCTTTCTGGCACAAAGGAGATCTGAATTACTAATTCAGATAAAATTACTGTAAATACTGTATGAGCAGAAGCAGAACTTGCTTTTCTGTGGTTGCTACCAGTAAAACCACATCAAAATAGCATTGTCCCTTCATCTGAGGTCTATTCCACTACAAAGCTGTTAAGTCAAATAAACCATTTGGAAATTCCATCACTGAGAGCCGATACCAATTTCTCTAGTAGTATATTGTACCTCACAAAGACTCAGATTATGGAACGTGTAGCGTTACAGCTCAAAGCCAGGCTTTCCTGTTTGTGGCGTGGGTAGTTTTTTTACATATTTCAAGGTATACACATTGCTACCAAAGTTTTGAATCCTTTTCCTCATTAAAAGTGAGGATGTGTGTACTGTTTTGTTTAAATCTACAGCACCGTACGAATCATCTGTTTCAAATTGAGCCTGATCCTTTAGGCACTGCATGTGAAACTCTCATTGCCTCATTCCATAGATGAAAGGCTTGTATTAGCATTCGTTCTGTATTATTTATATTATTAGCTATAATCATTTCAGGAGCTGCCTCTTCATTTTGCAGTGGTATTGCTCCTACAGCATTATCTGATCAATTCTAACACACTATGGGTATGTCTACACTAGAGTTGGTGGTGTGATTCCCAGCTCGAGCAGACATGCCAGTGCTAACTCTGAATGAGAGAGCACGCTAAAAATAGAGTAGCCGTGTTGACTAGTCGCCCTAGTATATGCCTAGGGTTCAGATGGGATCATACTTGGGGCAGCCAACCTGTCCTGCTACCTCGACTTCTCTTTACAGTGTACAAGCTTGATCAACAGCCATACACTTCAAGAGGGTGGGAATTTATTACAAAGTATCAGATTGAAGTTATTAGGTATGTTTTAATAATAGTAAGTTCAGTATACTTAACCAGGCCACTGTTCATTGGAGTAGTCACTTTATTGGAACATATAGCCAGGAATTTAAAGTCAGTGCATTAGATAAGGGTTACTCCTACAAGTAAGGGTTGCAGGATTGAGACCTGTAGGAATTACTGTACCAGCAATAATTCTACAATGCTTACTAGGAAAGCAATAACATACTAAGTTAAAACAATTCAGTCAACTATGTCTTAAATTGCCTTTTGGCAGGCATATAAGAAGTAAATCCAAGACGGAGGCAAAAAATAAAACTCTTAACTTTCACAAGACAAACATATTCACCACATGAATGATAAAAAGACTGATTACGTGAAAACGATCTATTTCATACTAGATTCTTTTGCCTGAGAATCAAAAAACTGCTAAGTATCTAGCAATGTGGGAATCATAAGTTACAATATTGGTTGATTAGATCAATCTGAAAGTAAAACAGGAACATCCATTAACAATCTAAAATAACTCATAACTGTAATCTTGTGTAGACATCTCAGTAAGCCATAACTCTCAAAAGCCAAACTAACCTATTTTAGGGTTGCAGACATCTCAACTAAATAACTTTTGATGTTGTTGAGGATGGGGGTAGGGGTGAGAGACACCGAGTGTAATGTGCTGTCTTGGGATTTATCTCTGTGGCAATTGATGGATTTCATTATGTACATTTCTCTACCATAAGAATCAGAGTGATCAACCTTGTTTATGCATGTTGGGTGTTTGGCTGCGTGACAAGGTTGCTATCAACAGAAGGGATGAAGCATGAGGTAATGGCTAAGACTTAAATTAGCACACTCAGTCATACCTGCTCTCTGCTTGGACTGATCCGCAACTATCAGGGCATAGTCAAATGAAGAGTGTTTTCTCTTGCAAGTTCACAAACTGGCAAATTTAGCGGAAAATTATCTTTGATATTTCCCTCCCCTCTGAAACCAAAGCTACGGACATTGTGTCAATGGCTAACTTGGCCTGCTGAGCATCTTCAATTCAAAGTATTGAATCAGTGAATTAAACAATAGATGCTGCTTCTTACACCAGGGCTCTACATTATACCTTTTTGTGAGTTAAAGTCAGGGCTCCTACCTGATGGAATTTGGGAGAAAGGCACCAGGCTTTTATATGCCATCCTTGCATACCTCTTTCCTACCTCCCCCTTAACTGAGGCCTTGTCTACGCTAGGACGTTGCACCATTTTAACAGTACCTTAGTGTGGATGCACCTATACGGGTATAAAGTGTTTCTATGGGTAGAACTTATTCCCATACAGGAAGGGGAATAAGTTCTACTGGTATAAGGCATCTTTATAACAGTATAACTGCATCTACACTGCAGGTTGTAATGGTATACCAATTTGGTTTTTTTTTTTAAAATCACACCCCTAACCAAAATAGTTGTGCTGGTACGAAATCTGTGTGTAGACCAGGCCTAAGTCGATGATGATGATGATAAAGAATTTGAACTGTTTTTGTTTTGTTTTTTAATTTCCAAATTTTTGGGTCACATCAAGATGCTATCATTTGGTGACTTCTCCTTTCTCTATTACTAATCTCTTGGGGGAACGTCTATTATGTTTGCTGGCTTCTGAGCATACTCAAAGCAGGTATTTTTTGGGGGCTCAATTCAGCAGTGTGCTGAGTGCTCCTGGAATAAAACTGCAGAGGGCCAAAACACTAGTGCTCTCAGTATTTGCTTAGCACCAATGCATAGAAAGCTTCATCATGCTGTGGAGAAATAAACACATGTACGTACCTATGAACAAACATCTGAACTTGCACTACGGCATGGGAAGGAGGTGGGAAATGGGCATGATGGGAGGTGAAGGGAGATCAAAGTCAGGGTGTGGGATTTAAAGAACATCTTAATGCTAGTGCGTAGGTAAGTAGCTGTATTTTGGAATTTCAGAGGCTGCTATTGCTAGCCAGGTGTAGTAACTCACTCAAGAACTGCATGTAGGAGAAAGTGAGAGGTGGGGCCACCATGAGAGTTAGCCACTGGCCTGGAAATATGTCCCTGGGATGTAAGAAAACACTTTCACTGTGGCTGCACAATGTCTCATGAAGTATGCTTAGTGCAGTATTTTTGCCATCCCGCTAGCCAGCTGTACCCTATCTGCTCATCTACTACACCTTTATTGCAGGGGTCCCCAAACTTTCTTGGTCATGCCCCCTTACCTGGTCTGTGCCCTGCCAGGAGTGGGGGCCACAGTCCAGGGCCAGAGCTGTGGCTGGGACCACGCCCAGGAGTGAAGCCACAGCTGGGCCTGGGGTCAGGGCTTGGGTGAGTGGCACTCCCTCCCCACCCCATGTGGGGGCTGACTGCCTTCCCCCCCACCATATTCTCCCAAATGTTCTTCCATGCCCCCCCATAGGGGGTGCACCCCACAGTTTGGAACCACTGCCTTCTTGGATCATGAGTCACAAACCCTCATTCTAAGAAGCCCTAATGGTGGTTCATTCCTGCTCTTTCACTGTCCTCATCCTCACCCTTACAGACTGAGCACTTCTGCAAGGTTTCATTAAGTTATTACTCCTGAAGCCAGAAGATCATGAACTGACCAAGTAGCCAAACAACAAAATCTGCTGTTTTTCATAGCCCGAATTGTACTCCTGAAAGCACATTAAAAAACCGTAGTAGATTGTGAAACATCCTTACCTTGTATACCAGATGCTGAAATAAGACATCCATTTACAAGGAAGGGAGATGGGTTTTTAATAGGTTTATGCTAATACTAATAATTGTTATTGCAGTTATTCAAAAAATCATACTTATCACAGATCATCCAAAATTAGCATGTCTCACATGAACAAAAAAATCTAAAATTCATATATCTTAAAAAATATGAAATGAGAAAAATTGTAGAAGTATTAAGAGTTCCCGGTAACTGAGTAAAGTAAAAGGACTGACTTCTGCATCTCTGGATGTTGGAGACCTTCCACAGATATTTCCTATGGAAAGAATGTATTAATTCAAACCATAAGAGTTGTCCAGGGAAGATTAGTTCCACATGGATGCTGCTGCTGTTTTAACTCCTCCAAATCTTTTAAATTGTTAATAAACTGTATTCATAGGTGCAGGAAACATTTGCATTTAGTATTGCTAAATTAGCTGAAGAAGTTAGTAAGTTTGATAACTTTAATGTTGAATCAGAAAATAGAACAGAGTTGCATAGTCAAAATGTGGCATTTAGAAGGGGGAAACTCCCACAGTGAACCAAATTCTGTTCTTGGTTGGAGTTGCAGTGGGAGTAGAGTACACCAACATAACTCACAGCCAGAATTTGGCTAGATTAATTTATTTACATTGGCCTTCTTGTGGGTTACTATTTTTTTTTTAAGAAAGTTGAAACCTACATGATTTAGTAACATAGAAAGCATCCAGGACTATGTGTCATAGAACATTCATAAAGAACATATGACCTGAATCTGTGAGGAGCTGAGTGCCCTCAACTCCCATGGAAAGACATAGGATTTGTGAATACACTGCATCTCTCAGGAAGTATTTAGCAGCATAGAAAACAAGAACTGGTGCTCTCATTTAATTATTTTCACCAGCACGGGAAAGTTTCAGCTTACCTATAGTAGAAAAGTTGTACTAGTTAAAATTCACTAGATAACACATCTGCAGTAGGGGGGAAAAGAAAGTGACACTAGGAATAATCCCCTCTAACTGTTCAGAAGTTCAGATCCCCTTTGATGTTTACCAGTGGGTATGTCTACATGCAATTAAACGCCTGTGATTGGCCCGTGTCACTGACTTGGGCTCCAACTGTAGGGCTGTAGAATTGGTGTAGACATTTGGGCTTGGGCTGAAGCCTGGGCTCTGAGACGCTGTGAGCTGGAAGGGTCCCAGAACCTGGGCTCCTGCCTGAGCCCAAACATCTACCAGCACAATTTTACACTCCCTCAGCCTGAGCCCTGCAAGCCCAAGTCTGCTGACGCTGGCCTTTCACAGTGTGATTTTCATATTTACACCCCCAGTAAGTGCAGAGGTGCACCACAATTCTAGAACAAAACTTTGGAGCCTCCAAAAATGTTCCCAGTTGGAATTTTTGGTAACACTTTTTTTTTTCATTGAACTGGCTTCCTATCCCTACAAAAATACAATGCTGTGATTGATGAGGTAAGGACTGGATGGTTCAAAGGAAAGGGAATGAGACAAAGGGCCAAATCCTGCTTGCCCTAATGACATTGGATGGAATTCACCCCTGGAGACAGGGCCAGTTTTAGATCTTTGCTTCACTTAAGTCCCACATAAACCCTCAGACTTAAGTGCTATAAAGGCTTTGTGCTGGCCCTCTGTAGTGAGTTGAATGTGTATCCATATCCCAAGTATGGTACCCTTTTAAATCAATGGGAATTTCTAAGTGGGGAGAACTCCCATTGACTTCTATGAGAGCAGCAGGATAAACCACCGGTGAGTCTGCAAGAGTACCCCTTTGAAGCCAATGGGAATTTTCAGAAGAGCAAGCAAGACGGATTTGGTCTACAGAGCCTTTCTGTTGCTAATTCTGAAGCTTGACCCAGTCAGGAGTGATAAAGGCCTTACTCTAATAGCTTTTCAGTACGTTAGGTTGGCTGAGTTGGTGATCTCAGTCTAGTTCCCAGTGTACAATTGTCCACATCATAAAACATCCCTCTCCTTACAACTGGCACCCTTGTTGTGAGCCTGAGCATAGAGGCCCAGGGCTGACTAGGCTGTAGACTCTTGGTTACCCATTTCAGGATTAGAGCACACTGAGAGAGCATTATGGGGAAGCTTGCCCCCTGCCATTGCTCTTTGCTCTACGAAGTATACGGAAACAGGACATGGCTCTGCAGAGCTCTCACTCCAGCATCTTGGCTCTCATTGCATGAAGCACCAGCAGAACATCAGCCCCAGTCGGGTATATTTAAAAACCCAAACTAATTGTCGCTATTGGCTAACAATTTGGAAAAAGTTTATTTTTCCTGAAAATACAAAAGCAAATGGGAATGGTACGCATGCCAAAATATTAATCTGAGCTCTACTATTATGAAACAGTTTTGGACAGTTCAGGACATCTGGAGTTAATATGGGGGAGGGAAAAGAAAAATTTCTTGAATGTATTTAAAGTCTGAAATAGAATGGCCGTGGTGTATACATGCAGAAACCCTGAATGAAATACACAAATGGATATGGCAGAAAGCTTAAAAGGAAACCAGCTTGCTAGGAGCAGAACTATTTTTAGTTTTTTAATGAGGAAAGCAGCTGTATTTGAGAAAGCAAGTCACTCGCTGCTTGTACAATAAGCTGGAACTCTTTCTGGTTCCTGATGTTCATGGTTGTCAGAGGGAAAACCTCATGTAGAGGCTTTTTGGCCTAGTTCCCTCAAGGTATTTAGGTGCCTAACTCCCATTGATTTACATGGGAGTTAGGTGCCTAAATACCCTGGAGTACCTCAGGCTAGGGAGCCCTAAATGGCAATCACCTCTGTTTTACAGCACAATTGGGAGTATTTGGGGACCGGAGCCAGAGACTTCAGCCAAAGTCAATGGTAGCCGAAGGAGTTCAGCACCTTTTGGAGTAGGCTCTTATTTAAAAGCCTACCAAAGTTCTCTCATGCATACAGTAAACATAACGTTCCTATGCCTTTCTAGTTCTGTGCCTGGTGATTTGTCATAAGAGAATTATTTCCTTCATTTCCTAAAAGCTTTGGAGGCTTGGAGCAATCTATCTTGTTCTTTATTTAACATAAGTGCTTTCTGTCTTTGGGCATTGCTTGCATTATTGTTGTAGCCATGTTGGGTCCCAGGATATGGGAAAAACAGGATAGGTGAGGTAATATCTTTTTATGGGTCTCAGTTTTGTTGGTGAAAGGTAAAAGCTTTTGAGCTATACAGGGCTCTCCTTCCCGTGTGGGGAAGGAAGCAGAGTGTCTGAGCTAAATACAAGTTGGGACAGATTGTTAAGCAGAAAGGGTAATGCATGTTGGAGGCGGTCACTTGAAATGAAGCAGGCAATTGCGGGGCGGGGTGTAGATAATTATACATAAAGAGTTTGAAGTTGGCAATAAGGGTAGGAGGCAGTGTGATATATTACAAATTGTTGTAATGAGCCATAAAACCAGTGTCCCTGTTAAATCCATGGGGGTTTTTTGGTGTCTAGCAGAGTTAGGAATTTAAATTCCCAAGCTCGCCTTTTGAAGGCGTTGTACAGGTTTCTTTTGAGTATTGAAAGAGCCGATATGGGAGTGATAGCTTTGTGAAAAGCATTCTCTAATGGGTGTTTTTTGTCTTTTGAACTCTCACAGAAAAATGATAAATCAAGAGCATAGTGATTGTTTGGTTTCACCCAAATAGTAGTTGGGACATTTGGTGCACCGGATGAAGCATACCACATGTTATGATAAACATCTGTAGGACCCATGGATCTTCAAAAGTATGTTTGAGGGGTATTGATCATCATAGCAATGGAGATATGTCTGCAGGTTTTGCATAATGTTGTGCTGGCAGGGTCTGGTCTGGGGGAGCTTTGCTTCTGATGAGCTTGGAGAAGTTGTGGGGAGTTGTTTGAAGACCAGAGGAGTGCGTTTGGGAAAGATTTCTTTCAGGATGTGGTCATCATCAAATAGGGATTGTAACTCTTTGATGATGACCCATATGGGTTCCAGTGGAGGGTGGTAGGCGACAACTTAGAGTGTGCAGTCAGATTTTTTTTTTTTTCTGTTTGGAAGCAGGTTCTCCTGTGGTATTTGGATGGCCTTTCCATAAGGGTATCTACTTTTCTGGTGGAGTGTCCTTGTTTAGTGAAGGAGATTTTCAGTGTGTTTATATGTTTATCCTAGATTTTCTCATCAGAGCAGATGACCAATTTTATTTATTTATTTATTTATTTTGTGGCTGGTGGATTTGTGGAGGTAAGTGTGGTGATTTGTGGGTTTCTTGCATGTAGTTGTTTGTGGTATTCCAGTGTTTAAGCTAATTGTGGTGTCAAGGAAGTTGATGCTGATGGGGGGAGTGCCAGAGAAAGAGAAAGCATTTGGATGAGTGTTGGTTGTTGAAGTTGTGGTGGAAATCTAAGGAGTTTAGGTTATCTGCCCAGAGAATGAAAAAAATCATTGATGTATCTCAGGTATATCATTAGTTTCATGGTGCATTTTTCAAGAAATTCTTCGAAGTGGCCTATGAAGAGGTTGGCATATTGGAGAGCCATGCTAGTACCCATGGCTGTTCCCATGGTTTTGACAAAGTATTTTGTTGTTAAATGTGAAACTGTTGTGGGTGAGGATGAAAGGAACTGTGTTTATGCACAGGATTGGCAGAGATTCAGCAAGCTTTGCTGCAGAATCAAAACTTCATCCTAAAAACTAGCACTGCATTATATTCCCACCATGCAAAATAAAGTGAACAACACTGTTTTATAAGGTAGTTTTTGGAAATCTTGAGAGACATGTATTCATTTTCTTTTATAGTGTAACTCCATAATTGAAGTAAGCCATTTGAATTCTATTAGTGATAAGAATGGACGTTCGTTGTCTCAAGGTCAGAGCTGTTAAATTTGCAGCCCAGAAATAAAGGGGGTTGCTTGACTCCCAACAGGATGGAGAAACTGCTTTTGAATCTAATTAAAACAAACACAATCTAAAAGGATGGATCCCAGAATTAGGTAATTTTTAAGTTAAAGCAGAAGGCCAGTGCCACCTGGCTGAGATGGCCTGGAGCTTTCCACAGAAGGGATGGTGTTAGTGGAGTGAGGGAGTCAATCTTAAAAGCGAAGCTATGCTGCTAGTTTGTCAGTCTCAGACAGCATCCATATTCCGAACTCCTCAGAGTTGTAGATGCACTCAAGGTAATGGGAGGCAGCATGGCCTCTAGAGGATAGGGGACTCAACTGGGAGTCAGGAGACCTGGCTTCTTCTGTGGCTCTGTCACTGGTTGACTTTGGAAAAGACATTTCAGTTCTTTCTCCACTCCCACCATTTATTTGTCTTGTCTGTTCAGTTAACACCCTGTGTTTGTACAGTGTCTAGCACAATGGGGACCCATCTCATGTGTAGTTTCTTGGCACCACTATAATACAAATACTAACAGTGGGTGGAAAGTTTGAATAAGTTCTATCTTGACCTCTCCATTTATAATTACGCTTTCTGCCACAAAGACTAAGAAGTTTTAGCTGGCTTCAGTGAAGAATTTTCTGTATAAACCATTTCTATTTTCGTACTTGCTCCATTTAATTTTGCCTTTGTAAATAATGTACCACTTTGTGCCAAACTTGGCTCTCATTTACTTTGATGTAAAATTAGAGCAATTTCATCAGCTTTGGTGTATCCAACATCTTCTTTGACTGCACTTTTTATGAGAGTTTATTTCCAGTATACCTCCAGAAGACAAGTTCCTGGGGTTCATCCATTGTAAGTAGATTTCTGAGGCCTCCTTAGCTGGGAGAAGCAGGAGAATATTTGAATTGTAGACTTGGCGTCCACAGGTCCACTCCTTTTAATAGACACCCAGGTTTACACCACAACAGTGCATCTTCTCTGGATTGTAAAAATTAAAAGTTTCAACCTTCATCATGAGTGGATACGGGTTTGAATTGATGTGGGATTGAGGTACGTGGAAAAGAGAACCTGTGGTAGTTATATTCCTCTCAAAACTGTGTAAAAGTCATAAAATGTTATCTTTATACAGCATAAATATCCAATGGAAAGCACACCTGTCTCTTGCTATGTGGGCCAGTTAATTGGTTTTTGATCTATTTTTACAGTTCTCATCTGAAAGGCAATTTATTTGTTAAGTTTCACAGAAAGCTTTGGAGCTGCTATAGAGTTTTTTGTAGCTGTGAAAAATGGCAGTTTTTTTGTTTTTGTGGGTTTTTTTTAAAAGCATTCTCAAGGAATAATTACAATGATTGAGAATGCTTTTTTAAAAAACAGAACAAAACCAGAAACATGTACCTTTTTCACAGAGGCATAACTCTAAAATGGCTCTGTAGATTTCTTTAGCTATTGAGGAAATCTGAAAAGTAAAAGGAAACAAATTCACCTTCAGAGTTTAGCAACAGCTGAAGTTTGTCTCACAAGTATTTGAAAACTGGCTCCTCCCCACTCGCAGAAACTGATATCAAAGCTTTAAAAATAACAGTACAAATTTTCTGTTACAAGTTCCAAAAAGGAGAAGACCATGCTTTGCTCCATTTTAATCTCTTAAGAATATGATGAATGTGGTTATGTCTTATAATTTATTAAGTATTTGGCACCTCTAGGTGCTACTGCAATCAGGTACTGGTCTCCATTGTGGTAGGCCCTGCACATATACAGAACAAGACTGTCCCTGCTACAAAGAGCTTACAAGCAGAGTAATGTATGTTGTATTCTATTTCTTCACCTTGTTACTCTTTTTAAAATAATAAACTATTTTATTAAAAAAATATGACTAAGGGGCCAAATTCTAAAACCCTGGCTTCTTATAGATTCATAGATATTTAGGTCAGAAGGGACCATTATGATCATCTAGTCTGACCTCCTGCACAACGCAGGCCACAGAATTTCACCTCCTGCGAAAAATCTCTCACCTATGTCTAAGCTATTGAAGTCCTCAAGTCATGGTTTAAAGACTTCAAGGAGCAGAGAATCCTCCAGCAAGTGACCCAGGCCCCATGCTACAGAGGAAGGCGAGAAACCTCCAGGGCCTCTTCCAACCTGCCGTGGAGGAAAATTCCTTCCCGACCCCAAATATGGTGATCAGCTAAACCCTGAGCATATGGGCAAGATTCAGCAGCCAGATACTACAGAAAATTCTTTCCTGGGTAACTCAGATCCCACCCCATCTAGTATCCCATCACAGGCCATTGGGCCTATTTGCCATAAATATTTAATTACCAAAACCATGTTATCCCATCATACCATCTCCTCCATAAACTTATCGAGTTTAATCTTAAACCCAGATAGATCTTTTGCCCCCACTGCTTCCCTTGGAAGGCTATTCCAAAACTTTACTTCTCTGATTGTTAGAAACCTTCGTCTAATTTCAAGTCTAAACTTTCTGGTGGCCAGTTTATATCCATTTGTTCTTGTGTCCACATTGGTACTGAGTTTAAATAATTCCTCTCCCTCTCCGGTATTTATCCCTCTGATATATTTATAGAGAGCAATCATATTTCCCCTCAACCTTCTTTTAGTTAGGCTAAACAAGCCAAGCTTATGAGGAGACCCTGAAAAGACTGGTATTGTTTACCTTAAACAGGAAATGAGTAAAGCCCTGTCTACTTTTGCGGTGGCGTGTAGGTATATGTAGCTACACGAAAGACAGGCTGTGTCCGGACTGAAGTGTGTAGGTATGTTTGACAGTGAAAGGCTCTGGTCGGAAGGGAGCTGCCAGAGCCACTCCTCGCTTTTGGAGTCTTTTGCTGCAGTGAGGAGACCCTCCAGCAAAGGGGAGGCAGTGGAACACTACACTGCTAAAATATCCGTGTACATGTGAGAGGCATTGCTTGGGCTTCTTGAGACCCATGTAGAGTATGTATCCTAGGTCTCTGGTGTGTCTTCACTTGACTCATCTAAATAGTACCTCACCATCTACACTGCTATTTATATCCATGCGGGTTGGGCAGGGTCTGTACCCTGTATGCTGCCATAAGCGTAGATCTACCCTGAGAGGCAGCATGAGCAAAGTATATAAAATAATGACTGGTACAGAGAAAGTAGATCAGGAGCTTCTGTTCTTGTTCTGGTGTTATGAAACAGGAAGGACATTTAATGAAACTGAAAGGCAGCAAATTTTAAAAATGACAAAAGGAAATATTTTTCCCACAATGAGAAGTTAGACTATGGAACTCATTACCACAGGACATCATTAAGGACATGAGTTTAGCAAGATTCAGAGAGAATTGGGTGTTTAAATGGATAACTATAACAACTGTGGCTATTCTTGTTAACGCTAACAAAGAGGACTTTGGAAAGGAGATGAAATCTCTGGTTTAACTCTGAAACAAATCTCTCACTGCTGGGGATCTTCAGGGGAGCAAATTACCCCACATCTTTCTACTCTGGGGTTCCTTGCACCTTCCTCTGAACCATCTGATGCTGGCCACTGTCAAAGACAGGATACTGGACTAGCTGGACCTTGGGTCTGATCCAGTATGGTAATTTCTCTGCTCTAAAATTCAACTGAAGTCATTCTTCAAGGGTCTTTCAATAAATTTATAGCAATATCACTAGCTTCTAGGAGAAAAATGATTGATTAGACAATGATATGTCAAATAGTCATTAAACTGTCCTGGGACAGCAGGAGTTATGGTTATCTATTCATGATATGGTAGAGGATGTTGGTTTATGTATTTCATTGTTCTGCAGTGTTAATTATATCCTTGCTCTAATACTGAGACCTATGGAGATACTACTGATAATTTTTTACCACTTAGTGATAGCTGAAAAGTGACGTGGCCAAACACTGGATATGTGATGGTGAGGGAAAGGGTAAGAATGAATCGTGAGGCTCCAAGAAGAACTGAGTCACCCTGGGTTAAAAAGCTTTAATAGTAATTCTCTCATGTCACCACCATGCGGGGTCAGAGTGGGGAAGTGAAAAAAGGACTGGCAGTGGGCTTGGTTATTCTCTTCATTGCAGAGGGGCTATTGCAACCAGAAGGTGGCATTTTAGCAGCAATAGTCAATAAAAGTTGTAAATTATTTGGGGAGGTTTTTTCTGTTTCCTTCTCCCTAACTTTTCTGTTAATAAGGAGAAGAGGTAGGTGTGAAGTGAATAGTACCTGCATGTTTGTGACTGACTGTTTAAACAGCTGACTGGTGATTTAGTCCCCGGACTTCCTTTCTCTAAGGTCCTGTCCCGAATAACAAATTACACAGGACTCTCTCATATTTCTGTCTGGGAGGAGGGGATGGTGAAAGAGTCCCATGAAACTTTCAAGCAAGACATGCATTCAATAGGTAAGGAAAGCTGTTTGAGGACCATGGTCACGAGGCCTCTGTGACACTTGGGCACTCATTTATGCCCTTGACTACTACTGCATGTATCTCTGAAACGATAAAATTTATGGTGGAGACAACTGAAACTATTTTCTCTATAGGAAGAGATTTGCAAGATTCTGCAGAGGGGAAATTAAGGAAATCTATGTACCATGGATGTAGTGTGATCTAGTGGTTAGAGCAAGGGTCTGCTTGCATTGCTGATTTTATCATGGTTTGCCTTCGTTTTCCTACCTGTAAAATGGGGATAATAAAACCTAACTATCTTTGCAAAGTGATTTAAGTTCCTTGGATAAAAGGCAGATTATAAATACAAATTATTATTCTTTTATTGCTCATTAGAAGATGGAGAGAAATTTGACAGAAGCTACAGGCGCCTGTGGAATCTCAAAGATAATTTGAGTACAGAACTGTTCTAGAGCGGTATGTAGTTTTGTTTGTTTAAAAACTCAGTCTTGTTTCTCATTATTTTGCACCTGACTTTTCAGGGAACAGAAGTTTAAATATTAACTCAGCTTTTTAACCCCGTGGCAATGCCAGTCTGCTTGGCACATATTATTGCAGCTAGAGATAAGATAAATAAAAAGGCATAACCAATGGAATGACAACCCCCAAAGTATTATAAGAAATATGCTTTTGAACCCCAGAAACAAGGCTGAGTAGCAATTTAGCCATTAAGATTATTAGGTATAAAATCCTGTACTGAAGAATGTATGCAGTTTGTCAAACAGTAGTCACTGCTGTACACAAGACTTCCAGAACATTTCTTTACAACTTACTCTTTGGAGGATCAGCAACTCAAAAAAACCAAACTCTATCATAGATCTTCCACATGGAAGAATTTACTGTTTTGTTGGACATGGTTACAACTTTGTCCACTAGATGGCTTTTTTTCCCTCAGCTACTTCCTGCTGTGTTAAATTTTGTGGATTCAGATTGCTCCATCTAAAAATAATATTCTTTACAGACTATTTTAATAGTCAGCAGTACTTTGGTCATCAGTTTCTAGTTAATCCAGTCGACATGTGCTCTGTAATTATGTTTACACACCATGATTCCAAGAAAATTTACCAGTTGTTTTTACCTAAAATATTTGTCCGCGTACATAGTTTGCTTATCATCTGTAATGTGTTAATTACAGTGATCATTTTCTATAGGCATTAGGATGATGTCTTTAACATTGCTCTCTCCCATCCGTGCTGAACCTCCCCTAAAATATGGGTTTGTTTGTTTGTTTTCCTCCTTGATCCAGTTTATTAATTAATCTGATACTACAAAGTTAGATATGGTGGCTATTGCAATAGAATGCAAAGGTATGGGACAGAACTCTGAAACTGAAGGCCCCCAGACAAAAGAAATGGTGTGCAAAACAAATTGCTGATTTTTCATGATAAGGAAAGTGCCAGCTTCAGGAATTATACTGGACCCACTTTCTAGCTGACCAACTCAATGGTACTGGACACAGCACCTTCCTCCCTCACTTGACCGGTTGAATGAGATAGCTGTCAAGGGAAAAGGGCACTGAATGGGAAGGATATAGGGTGGGCAAGGTGTCACAAAAGTAATACAATTAATGAATCCTAATATGGATTTTTGACTGATTATTTTGCGTGTTTCCATTCATCAAAAAATATAACCTGAACTGGCATAAACAATATTGCTTTGATTGGCACCAGACTGATATTTCACCATTCCATAGGAGGTAATAGAAGTTAATGGGCCTATTCTTATCTCAATAGGGCTTGAAAAATGTACCCAACATCTACTGAGGTAGATAGCTAGTGGTGGGGGAAGTTTTAGGATAAATGCCATATGAGAAGCCCAGTGCCCTTGCCTTACCACCTTCTCAGATTTGAGGATTTGTGCTAGGAGGCTATCCTAAGAGCCTGCTTGTGGGCTCTTTTTTGATATAATCTTCTAGTTAGCAGGTGTCAAAGCTGATGCTCAGTGGAGCATCAGCTTTGACACCTGCTAACTAGAAGATTAGATCTGTTCTACCTGTTGAACTAGGGAAGGGGCTTTGTTTCTTCTCCCCTCCTGATGGCTTCAAGAGGGAAATAATCTTTTTACTGTACCCTTCCCCCAACCTCTGCACTTCTGTGAGGAGAAAAGGGATCTCTGTTTCTCTACCCTTCCCTCAACCTTTATTTTTCAGGATCTTTCTCCACTGTGAATAATTCCAGTGCCTGCTTCTGCTCATGAAACTAACCTGACTCTTGGGAGTTCCACTGCAAAATTCTGAACAGCCCTGGTAAAACTGAACAGATTTTCTGTAGACCCAGAAAGACAAAACTGCATCAGTTTACATTTGGTCTGGTGTTTGGGAAGATTTTCCTCTGCAAACATAAGGGCTAGAGGCTTAAGACTTTTTTTTTTTTAAATGAAAGTTTAGATTCTGCAAGAGTTCATGGCTTAGACCACTCCCCACATATGCCCAGGAAATCTTCTTCTTGCATCGGGAGAGTGTATGAGTGGATTTTTCAAGCCCTGTTTAATGAATACCATGAGGATTAACATGTAATTTCTATTAACATTGAAGCAGAAAGCCCCTGTATATTAAACCGAGGGTATAAGCCTTTGCGGTGCTCAGATAGCATGGTAACACACACAGTGTTTGTTTGTTTGTTTGTTTTTTAATTGATACTCTCTCACCCCTTGGGCAATGAACACTGTAGGCAGAGCTACCTCTTAGTATGCCTGTTTTTTGCATGAGTGAATTGGTTGGGAGAATGAGCTCATGCCCTGAACCACACCCGGCCCCCAGGCTCACCAATGCTACAGCGGCTATAATTTGGCACCCTGGGCCTAAGAAATGTAAAACAGTAACCTAAAACTGTTATTCCAGCTGGCAACAATGGAGTGGTCAGAAATGTCAATGATAATACAGAAGTGTAGCTTTTCAAAGCTCTTGGCCACACTCTTATCAGTTACCTCACCATCAATCCCTTGACTTCACTGGAGTTTCTGAACCCCAGTGTAGTGGTGCAGGTGGCTCACGCCAGCAGGGGGTGGGGCAGAAGCAGCCAGGGAGGCTGTGGAAACCTGCAGCTAATTAGGACAAGGCTCGTTAGGAGCCAGACAGGAGGCAGCTCCTGGGGCAGCCCAGATATAAGGAGCTGCCCAGGAGAGCAGAGGGAATCTGTCCCTGACTAGCGAGGGAGGAGGACGAGGATGAGGACGAGGACTGGCTCCTGAGGTAAGAAGGTAACACCTTGGGACAGAGCAGTGCTGGGCAAGCTCGGGGGAGCAGAGAAGAGCTCTGGCCCCTTACCTACCAGGCTATGGCCCCTGCTAAAAAGGGCCAAGAAGGTGAAAGGGCCAAGGGGAAGTGGCCAAGGGACAACAGGCAGACAAGGGGAGAGAAGACAGAGGCTGCTGCTAGAGGGTCCCTGGGTCGGGACCCAGAGTAGCAGGTAGGCCTGGGTCCCCCCTTTCCTCCATGCACCACACCTGGCTGTGGAGGAGCATGGCCAATACAGACTGCAACTTGCCCCTGAAGTGAGGGGCTAGACTTCGGGTTGTGGTTGGCCCTTGCAGCAAGTGCAAACCAAAAGACTGCCATGACCCCCATGACCTCCAGGGGGGTGAGAAAGAAGTAGTGGGCACTGCTGGAGGAGCAACGTGGGTCTGAAACAGTGGAGTAGAGCAGACAACGGGCAAGACACCACCCGCAGAGGGCACTCCAGAGCTTGACTGATCTAATTCCCGGAACAACCAGCAGGAGGCGCCAGCAGTGGTGAGTGCATGCTGTTACACCCAGACTTACTCCACTGTAACTGAGAGCAGAATTTGGCCTTCTCTCTCCATTTGGAACTGATGTCTCTGTGAAAGGAGGATGGTGAGAGAACAGTAGAAAGCTAAAAGGAAAACTACTGAGGTGACAAACAACTGGCATCTAGGAAATCAAGGTTCTTAGAATAAATTAGACACCTGTCAGTGTACCTTTCCACCAGCCATAATCCACGTAAAGCAGTTAAGCCAAATGTGTTGCTGGATTGCATTCAGTCGTGGATTTCAGCAGAATTACATCAGGCATGTGTTCAGCCCAGAGCCACTGATCTCAAGAAAATAAATGGAAAAGGAGGTGAATGCACTAAAAATGCAGACTGCAGTTTTACTATGTAGATCTTATGTTGCTTTCTGCTTGTTTTGGGCAGTTGGCCTCTTGGAGCATGTCCTGTCTCATCAACAATAGCTGTGTGGCTAGTAAACCAGTCAGTAGCATGGAAGGCCTCTGCAGTAACCCAAGCACAGTGGGGAGTCACTGGGAAGACTTGGGGAAATGACACAAGCGGACTGGAGAATTAACATGGGGAAAGCTTGGTTAGCATAAAAAGAGGTGCATTTTGCTAGAGAGAGGTTAGTTCAAATCCTGCTTTCTATCTCTACCTACAGATCCCCGCTCCCTCCAAACAAGTCTAGTTAATGCTGTTTGAAAGTGGCATGGTGATATCATTCTGTCCTGAATAGAATTTCCTCTAACCTGTGCTGGCTTATAAGGGTGCTCCCCAGAACACTCTCAACACACCCCTACAGCAAGGAGCAAGCAGGGGCTTGTGTAGAGTCAGCAACGTCAGCTGAGAATTCACCCATGCCAGGGCAATCATCAGTTGCCCATTAAGGGCAGTTTTAAGGTCCATTTGCACTTTTCCAATGGGTTTTTGATCTGAGAGGATGCTGCACATTCAAGTCTTCAGGCGGAAGTGACAGGTACTGTACCACAGTGATATTTGTCAGAGATGGGCCCAAATCAAATATCTTCATCAGACACCCTCCGGAAGGGGGGAGTTTGGATCCAGCTCCAGAGTCCAATCTGAAATTTGCAGCTGGACCCTTTCTTTGTACTGGATCAAACCAAAGAAGCTTGTTTAAACTTTAAACGTAGGATGCTTTGAATTTAGATTAGAATTTTTGGATCAAAAATCTATACCTCAAAACCCATTTTTACTTCTCAGAGGAAAAACTAAGTGGTGTGATTGAGAATGAGCAGGTACACTTTGACCACGCTTAAGAGACCTGCTGGACCCTCTTTTATTTCAAAATTTAGTGTGAATAGCCATATAGGTAGCTGTCCTACCCTTTGATAGGTGTATTGACTCTGAACAATCACAGCTGTACTTGTGACATCACTGCATAATTCAGTACATTAATATAACTCAGGCAACCAACCTGTCTTATAAAAGGTTGGTGACAATAAAAATAAATCTTGGCATTTAAGTTGGTACATCCCAGTGAGGTAGGTTAGCATATTCTGAAGTAGACTGAGCATTTCATGGCAAATTCTCATCCCTTTGCATCTCATTACTGTCCTTGTCTAACTGATAAATTACCATGTAGAAAATAAGAGCCTGATTCTTATCTTGCACTGATGTAATTCAGGAGTCTCTCCACAGATCTCAGTGGGGTTATATTGGGGGTTAGTGAGATCAGAATCCGGCCCTAGAGCTGGGTCATATAAAAGTAGTACCATACACCTTGTTCTTGTTCTAAGTAACCTCAGATTCCCTAGCCTCGACACCATTATGTCAGACTTGCAAGCCTTCATATCACTGCAGTGCAAGATCAGATCAGTTTTGTGAACATAATATCACCTTGTTATAATCTCTGTTCCCTTTTAACCCTGCAGAAAGATCAGTCTGTTTCTCCTCAATTGATAAGCAAGGTTTGACAGGATCCAGTTTTGCCTTACATCTTAATGACCAACCATGAAAAAATGAGTGAAAGCTATCCACTATGAATTAGCATATGCTGTTAATTAAGTCTTTGAATATGTGTTCAGTTTTCAGGTGGATGCCTAATTACTCTGTGACCTGTTTGAAATTTCAGACTTATTCCTTCCAAAGTGTTCTTTTTTGTTTTTGTTTTTTTAAAGTTAACGTCAGCTGCACTGAAACATACAGGATTTTCTTTTTCTCTGTACTACACTTTTAAAAAGGGGATTTTGAATAAATGTATTTTATTAATGGGTTGACTGGGGGGGGAAAGCTGTAGGCAACTGGATGGGAAGGAGCAAAAAATTAACCTGGTACCTAAATGTTCTCTGTTTCAAACAGCTTATGCCGCAGATGGTCTAGTGTGGATACCCTACCTTAAAGGGGGGGGAAAAATCACAGTCTGAAACAATATAATATTAAAGCGTCTTTGTAATTGTATCCAGGTTTCCTTTTTCTTTATGGAAAAAATTGTCAGGTTTTTTCTTCTTTGTAACTGATTATTTAAGAATTCATCCATTCATTCCTTCATTCTCCAAGGGGGTGTTCAAATGTGCTTTGTGATTATGCACTGGCAATATGACTTTTGCAGGAAAGTATCACGTTTTATGTTAGACTATAAATTCCTCCACTGATTATGTACTGAATGTTATCTCTCTCCAGTTTTATTCTTTTTTTAATATTTTTGAATAAAAGCCATCATGCATCCCTTTAATCTAATAAGACGAGGACGTTGCTACCTATTTCTACGTCCTACAGCTCCCTTGAGAAGCAATTGATCAGATAAGGTGTTTGTTAGAAAGCAAGTCATTCTCTGTACCCTTTCTCTCATTTACTCTGCTCATGGATGAGAGGCTGCTGTCACTGCCCTTCTACAACACGCCTGGGTGCGCGCGCTCTCTTGCTTTGCATAGAGCATGGTAAATCCCGTATTTATACTTCACAGAAAAAGAGTCACAGCTTTTCAGATGGAAGGAAGTTAGTCCTTTGCCTCATCAAATTGCAAAAACTGATTGCTTGAGCCAATGGAGTTGGCTATTGCTGATTTCAATAATAAACATGAACATGTGTAGGTTGAAATTTAAAAAAAAGTAAATTTTAATCAGTTTTAAAAGTGTCACAGCTTAGTTAAGAAATCTGCAGGCATTCTTTTGGTTAATAGCTTTAATTGATGATCTGCAGACTTTGTTTAAAGACAGCATATTCAGAAGAGCTCACATGTGAATGCAGTATGTTGATGTTGCATGGAACTAATAATTCTGATGAACTTTTATATTTGTGTGTGTAAGAGAGAGACCGACTGACCATTTGGGCATGCATTTTTCTGAGAGTCCTCTTTAAGAAATACACTTTTAAACCTGCCAATGCCCAAATCTCGGACTCAAAAGACACAAAATAAGGGATACATTTAAATTATTTGTACAAGAAGCTTTAAGTGCTACAGGAGTCCTTCCATTAATGTCATGAAAGATCACTTTTCTTTAACTCCTGTCTCATGATTCTGCATTTTGGATGTGAAGATAATTAAAATAACTCTAAAATCCAAATGAGGGTCACATGAGAGAGGCATGTTAGCAAGCTGTGATCTAAAACCTATGGTAAATTCCTTTTCTTTAAATCTCATAATTCAGAATTAGCTGTGATTCCTGCTGTTTGGCACACAGAGCTAAGTAAAGGTTAGATTTCTTCTCGTACTGTATTTTCATTCAGGTTAATATTTAAGCCATTCTGGTGGTTTGTCCAGGAGCACAGTTGGTCCTTGTACAACTATAAATGGCAAAGAGGCTGGGTCTGTTAGAGCTTGTCTGTCAGCTGTTTGAACAAGGCAAGCACCTTGATACAGCTGGCCTTGGAGCATGCAGTTTCATGGCTCTCATGCTATTATTTGCCACCAGCTCTCTGATTGGTTGAAGCTGCTGTCCTCCTTGCAGCCTCTAGTGACTGTTGCTGACAGTATATCTCTCCTCAACTGAGATTACTGTGTATGACCTACTTTGAAAATGGTGTGAACCAAGGTTCACAAATGGCTTGGAAGGGTGCCACAGAGTTGGTGCACAAACATGCCTGGTCTGGGAGGCTTCTGTCAGAACAAAAATGGCTTTCTCAATGCCCTCCAGACACAGTACGCGTTCTTTTTCACAGGCCTTGAGTTCACAATTCATCTTTGTGCTCTTGAGTGCAGCATATTGATTTGCTGTGCAAGCCTGCTAAATTAGAGAGCCTCTGGCCAATCAGAAGACAAGTCCTCCATGCCTTTCTGCTCTCAAAACAGCTGAAGTAGTAATAAAGATGAATACAGGGTTTCAGGCTGAGCTATCAGCTGAAGCCCAGTAGTAGTGGAATCAGTACTACAGGTCACAGTTGCTGCTTGGTGATGGTATTTTATTTACACAGATTCTGTTTACAGTATAAGGTATACATTTTAGTAATGTGAGCTTGCAAAAGCTTCCCTCCATATCAGGTAAATACTTTAACATCCCAGCCATTCCAAAATACTGAGGGAAGAGAAAATAAACAGATACAAAAGAAAGTAATTGCCTGGAGCATTTCAGGTCCAAAATTGTATTTCTCCCCCCCCCCCCTTTTCTTCATAAGTTTATTGTGCTACAGACATAAGCTTGCACTGAATCCAGGGACTGAGAGATTTTATGCAGTTGCAAATCTACTTGAAAGATTAGCCTTGCAGGGTGGGGGAAGCCTAACACATGGCAGGCAGCCCTTGTGTTTACTATCTGATAAGATAATTAGCATCAGGAGTAAGGTAATGTATTTGTACTTCTAAAGAGTGGTATTAATGTACATTACCAGACTGAGTTAAAGAGCTTGCTTATCAGGCTTTTCTTCGCAGAAGACTTGCACTATGATTTTTCTTTAGGTCAATCAGTTCTTTATTAAATTACCAATGCAAATGTGTTTAAATTTATCCATGTGGAATTTGAATGTGTTGCACAGCCTCCCACTACAGTAGTTTGGGGCTTTTTAAAGATTTACTGTAGGGAAATGGTTCCAACTTGTACTCTGAATGTTTCTTTTTGTTTTTTTTATCCACTGTAAAGAAATCTGTTCTACATGGCTTTCTACTTTGGCCTCTGGTCAATTTCTGTTGACTTCCATGAACTCCATTATGAAACCCAACTGCACCACTCACATGATTCTTGAGTACAGATCTATGGCATACAGTAAAATACGGCTTTGATAAGCTCTCTGGAGGCAAAACGTGATAAAACCATTAAAGGGAAATAATAACCATCCTGAACAAAGTAAACAACACCTTCATGTATGTTCCTCCACAGCTGAGTGACAGCAGTGAGCATTCATAGCCATGTGACAGTGGCTTAAAAATAGGGAAAGCTGAGACAAAGACCTTTATCAGCTCTAAAAGCAGAGAGTTATCTATTCCGTACAGTATTGACACTATCCTGGCTGCTGTAGTGCCTTTGCCGGTTGTGAAACACCTAAAATGCTCAGTGAGAGTCCAAGGGGAAGGGGGCTGGACATGAAACAGGAGTTTGACATCTGACATTTGCCAGGGGCGTTCATTGTGCCTTGCTTGTACTGAAGCATGGCCAGACTGTAAAGCTTGCTGGATGCTCTGCAATAAAGAATTCTGGCCTAAGAGATGTCAGTTAGGTTACAGCATTTATTACTACAATTTGGCCTGGCAGGATCATTTGTAAGTCTCAGCTGGGAGTGCTCTTTTTTTTTTTTTTAATGAAAAATGCTAATAGAACAATGATTTGTTCATGAGCCATTTTTTTCTAGCACTTTTTTTTAATTGTATGTATGGAATTCTTGGTGGCTCACTAAGATGCACCTTTGTCTGCTGTGCAGCATGGCCATTAGAAACTTTGTGGGGATACAACTTGTCTCCTACTGTTCCAAAAGCATAAGGCCCTACCATTTGGACTAAAGAGACATACTGTATTTTGGCTTTTAGCACTATTCTGGGGCTGTCAATCAGAACAGTCCCAGTTCCATCCAGTGGAGGGCAGTGGTATACATACACAGTACCAATTAAAAAGAACAGGCATACTTGTGGCACCTTAGAGTCTAACAAATTTATTTGAGCATAAGCTTTTGTGAGCTACAGCTCACTTCATCTGATGCATAGAATGGAACATATAGTAAGAAGAGTGAGAGTGTGTGTGTTATATACACATGCATACAGAGAACATGGAAAAGGTAGAGTAAGAGGCTAATTAAGATGAGCTATTATCAGCCGGAGAAAAAAACTTTTGTAGTGATGATCAAGATGGCCCATTTAGACAGTTGACAAGAAGGTGTGAGGATACTTAACATGGCGAAATAGAGTCAATATGTGTAATGACCCAGCCACTCCCAGTCCCTATTCAAGCTAATGGTATCTAGTTTGCATATTAATTCAAGCTCAACAGTTTCTCCTTAGAGTCTGTTTTTGAAGCTTTGCTGTTGCAGAATTGCCACCCTTAAGTCTTTTACTGGGTGGCCAGAGAGGTTGAAGTGTTCTCCTACTGGTTTTTGAATGTTATGAGTCCTGATGTCAGATTTGTATCCATTTAGTCTTTTGCGTAGAGACTGTCCAGTTTGGCCAATGTACATGGTAGAGGGGCATTGCTGGCACATGATGGCATATATCACATTGGTAGATATGTAGGTGAACGAGCCCCTGATGGTGTGGCTAGTGTGATTAGGTCCTATGATGGTGTCACTTGAATAAATATGTGGACAGAGTGGGCATCGGGCTTTGTTGCAAGGCTAGGTTCCTAGGTTAGTGTTTTTGGTTTGTGGTGTGTGGTTGCTGGAGCGTCTTTGCTTCAGGTCGCTTATTTGTCTGTAAGCGAGGACTGGTCTGTTTCCCAAGATCTGTGAGAGTGAGGGATCATTTTTCAGGATAGGTTGTAGATCTTTGATATGCTGGAGAGGTTTTAGTTGGGGGCTGAAGGTGATGGCTAGTGGCGTTCTGTTTTCTTTGTTGGGCCTGTCCTGTAGTAGGTGACTTCTGGGTACTCTCCTGGTTCTGTCAATTTGTTTTTTCACTTCATCAGGCGGGTATTTTAAGAATGCTTGATAGAGATCTTGTAGGTGTTTCTCTGTTTGATGGGGTTGGAGCAAATGTGGTTGTATCTTAAAGCTTGGCTGTAGACAATGGATCGTGTGGTGTCCTGGATGGAAGCTGGAGGCATGTAGGTAAGTTTAGCGGTCAGTAGGTTTCCAGTATAGGGTGGTGTTTATGTGACCATTGCTTATTAGCACAGTAGTGTCCAGGAAATGGACCGCTTGTGTGGATTGGTCTAGGCTGAGGTTGATGGTGGGATGGAAATTTGTTGAAATCAATTGATTGCCGTACTGTGGTCATCAACTCCTGACTACAGATATCTCCATACAGGAGACTTCTCTTCAAGAAATGTTTACAGTGAATTGGAAGGGAAGAGAGAGCTACAGATTCAGGGTGGAAGAAAATCTTTTCCCTGCCCCCTCCTACCCCCCACCCCCGCCGCCACCATTCCCCTGATACAAAGTGTCCAGTATTAGGGCTTTCACAGCTAAGCAATCAGCCAACCTATTGAATGAGTAGATCACCAGGAAGGAACATAATCAGAGCAATACAAAACAGTGAGGGACAACTTTTTGTTTTTATACCATTTATAGTGTTTGAAAACACTTCAGAGTACAATAATAAAACAGGCAGAGAATCAAAGGTGTAAAGGTATCATTCCTTAACTCCTACTATAGAAAACCCAGCACTGAAGCATCCATGCTCCCTCACAATCCACAGAAATTGCCATGGTTTCTAAGCAAGCTAGCAAAAATCAGCCTGATGCCTCCTGTTAACAGCCAATATGCTGGGTCCCTCTGACTAAGGCTTCAGACAGGGCATAGTACTGAGACAGCACTTGTTGTTATAGGTGGATGATCATCACCTGTCCATAAAGCAATAGAAATATATCCATACTCATCCTTCCGGATCTTTCTGGCCATTTGACTCTGCCCACTAAATTCTACTGTCCTGCCTCCAGGAAGCTGTTTGCATGAATGGAAACACCCTTAAATGATTTGGGTCCTTCCTTTCCAACCAAGAGCAGTTGCTCATAATGGGCAACTGATCCTCCATCACCAAAGCCCTCATCTCTGGAGTCTTACAAGGCTCTCTCCTTTTATCTATGTTGTTCAACCTCTGTAAGCAGCCATTGGCAAGCTGGTGAGACAAGAGGAGCTGATGCGCCAGCACTAAATGACCCCCAGTTCTACATCTTCTCTGTGTCGAGCATAAATAGCACCACTTCTCAGCTTTCTCAATGCCTACCTGAAGTCAGCATCAGGATGAAGAGCAGCTAGCTAAAACTGAACTCAGGAAAGACTCTCAAGCCTTGTCTTCATGAGAAAGCTGCATCAATTGAAACTGTTTTTAAACCAGTTTACTTAAACTGGTGAGAAGTCCTGCGTGGGTGCTCCTCTTTCAGAGTGAGTAGCTTCTTTCAACTTCTCTTAACCAAATTCCTTATCAACTTAAGCTAAACCAAAACAAGGCTGTCTTAAACTGAAATAAGAGTGTCCGTAGCATTTTTTACAACAGTTTAAGTAAATCAATTTAAAACTTCAGTGCAAATTTGTCATGTAGACAAGCCCCAGCTGATCCTAGCAGGAAGAAGGAAGTACTTCGAAGAAGTTGCTTCCTCAGTAACAACCCCCACTCTCCAGGGTATCTGTCCCTGATTGCTGAATTGGCCTGCATGCCTGGGTCCTTTTTTGGACTTGGTGCTATTGCATGCCCAGAATACCTGCAGCAGCAAAAAATAATCCGCTTCCATCCACAACTGGCCAAAAGATTGTCCATGCTCTATCAGACAGAGGCATGGCCGTGGTAATATTGCAACAACAGGCTCGGTAATTACTATATCTAGGAATTAAGCCACATGCTTTGAAAAAGCCCAAACTGGTACCAAATGCAGCAGCCCGTCTGCTTTCAATATAGGTTGTCATCAATGTATCACCCCAGAGCTCTGCTGTATGCACTGCATCCTCATTGAACAGAGTCTAGTTTTAGGTCTTTGTTTTGATATTTAAAGCCCTCTAAGGGAGTGGTGCTAGCTGTCTGTGAGATTGGGTCTTCCTCCATTACCAATCCCTGCCACAACAGCTATGTTCCACTGGAACAATAAACTGTGGAGCCTTAGAGGCAAGCTCATGAGTGGGAGATGGAACATTCCCAGAAGCTGAACCTACAGTAGAGCATGCATTCCTGCAAGAGACACATGACTTTAGACCTCACCACTTCCAGGACTAAATACCAAACTCCTTCTCACACCTTCCCCTCAATAAATTCTACACACATACATGCATATGTAAATCCTGTAAAACTAATCCTTCTGTCCCAACCTGTCAGGGAAATAGCTTGAAGACCGAGAGGAGGTGGTTGCTGTGTTTATGTGCCAGGGAGTTGCTCAGCAATTACAATGAAAGGAGCCATAATTACATTGGTAGATACGTTTTGAGATGAGATTTAAAATGAGATGGAGAGTTGTTGCCCTACAGAAATATAGGAAAGGTGTTCTAGACAGCAGAAGTTACAAAGGAGAAGGCTTGCTGGTTAACAGTGAGGCTGTATGAATTAAACTCGAATTCGGTTTACAGTTGCTGGTTTGGGGGCAGCAGGCACAGCATTTGTGATACAGAGGAATTTGGTGAAGGTGCTCACAACTAAACTGTGCCTGATGGTTATTTCAGCAAAAGAGACTCAGAAGAAATTCAGATGTTTGATTGGTAAGTTTTGTTTTTGTTTTTTATTTTTTTGTACTGTTCCCAAAAAAGAGACTAGCTGCTATGTGCTGAATAACAAGGGGTACATTTTCAGTGCACTACAATGTGACTTAGCTGCAGGAACATTAGTGGGAATATTGCAGTTCAGATGTTTGGACCCACTGCCCTGTGCCAATGGGGATCATGATCCGTGGATTATTCTGGGTGGGTTTCTGACACAATCATCCTTGCCACAGATCTCATGTTCACAGAACAGTGTGTAGTTTTATTCTTCGTCGTCATCATCCATCTTCCCCCCCCCCCCCCACTTGCTCTGATTCTGTGCAGAGTTCTTGCTGGTACCTTGCATTAATATTAAATTAACAACACACTACTCACATGGAACTTATATTCTAAAAAAAGCTCACATTATGCTGTAAGCCTTTTATTACAAAATAATAGCAGTCGTGAGGTTAAAGATTGTTCATACAGTTTTCTATAGAACATCTGTACTTTTTTTTTTTATGGGGGATGAAAGCTACATTCTATGTGTAGCTTAGTCATATGAATATAGATACTGAATTTTCGTTTGTTTTTAACCTTTGCTTACATTCATATAGAACTGGTGCATCCAAAACATACTGGATAATACTTTTAAAAGTAAATGATGCCTCTGTTGGCATTCTGCGTAAGAGAGGGCCTAATATGCAAAGGATCTAGGCCTGAAGGATTTAGTTCCTAGCTGGAGGCATAGATCAGAGGTTCTGTGAAATGGATTGTAATCTGCATTTGAAATGATAAAGAATCAATTGGTCCATGTGGAGCAAGACCTTGAAAAGCTTCATTAGGACCAGACTCAGTGAAAACATTGCCCAGCAGTCAAGCCAGAAAGCCTACACAGATTTCCAGACCTCAATATTTCAGGGCTTTGTGGCCTACCATGATGCAGAAGCTGGATAGAATTTTTATTGAATCTGGCCCTAAGTAAGCAAAATAATTTTGTAACTGGTGCAAGGTTTAACAGAAAGACAGGGAAGCTCTTAATATTTGAGTGATACGGTGGGAAAGCTTAGAGCTAGATAGAATTCTGGCAGCCAGCAGAAACTAACTGGGAGTCTGAAAAACAGTGAATCATAGTAATTAACCTGGATGACACAAAGGTGTGCACAGGATTCTCAACACCTGGATGGGAAAACATTCACTGTATGTCAGTCTACAAGTGCAAAATTTTAAGGGTTGGGTTTTTTCTTCTCCTCTCAAAATCTCTGCATTGTGGCCTTCATTAATGGGGGAAGGTTAGATACAGTTTCCAGGCCCCTTGCTGCCATTCCAGGGGCTGTCAGAGGGGTTGCTAAAAGTAATATGAGGCACTTCTAGTCCCTGATGGATTGAGCATTAACCATTGATCCTGGAAGAACAGTGTGTTGTATAGCCCAAAGGCTTTAAAATGATTTACGTGGTGCTGAAAGTGTTTGTAGGTCAAATGGGCTGGTCCCATTAGCCACATGACTGTCAAATGACAACTTGGACCAAAAATGAGTCCATTGAGTCAAACCATGAATGTGAAAATGAATACATGGCTATCTAAAGGAGCCATAGGATGAGGCAGGCAACCACGCCAAGTTCTGTAAAAGAAATTGCATTCTCTCAACATGGAATTTAAAAAAATAAAAGGGCCGGACTTCAGGAATGACTATGAAAAGGCCATAATGTCAGCCACAGCTTTTTTAGAGGGATTGGGAGAGGGGAACTGGAAGACTAAAGAAATAGATTGAGGTATATTCTGAATATATCAGAACCCAGACATGACGATGATTTCACCCAAGGCAGTATGTAAGCATTTCAATAAACAAAGTACACATTGTATAGTGAAATCAAAGCTATCCAATAATAACTACCCTGCAGCTAAATGGATGCATTTTTCCACAGCTGAATCCTCTGAAAGATGATGTAGTGTTTGTTCATTCTTTGTCATGTGACTTGTTAAAACAATGAAGATGCAAGAAAGAAAAAATTGAAATCACATGGTTATTTTGAAAAAAGAAAAGGAGTACTTTTGGCACCTTAGAGACTAACAAATTTATTTGAGCATAAGCTTTGGCCAAAGTTGTACCCAATGAAGTCATATAGAGGGGGGAATTCTACCTTTCGGTCTATGGCAGTGTGTCTGTTAGAACAGGAGACTGGGAAACAATGGTTCTGGGTTCTGTTCCTGGCTCCTCTTCTAACTCACTGCATGACACTGGGTAAGTCACATGACCATTATCGTTTTGGTGTTTGATTACGAACTCAGCTCAGACCAAGTTCTCTAAAAGATTCACAGACTATTGGCACAAACCTGGGTCCAGCTCTGAATGAGCCTGTGTCGGCTCAGAGTTCCACGCTTACATTCACGGGTTTGACGTGAAACCAGATGAAACATGATGGGTTTTGACTGAGTTTGCTTTCAGTCCTGGGATTTGTCTGCACTTAAAATGAAGCGCAGAGGGTGGTGAACTTTACTGGAGAAAATGTCCACGTGGGACTCAGTTAAGCAAAACTATGCAGTTTAGGAACATAAGACTGGCCATACTGGATCAGATCAAAGGTCCATCTAGCCCAGTATCCTGTCTTCTGACAGTGGCCAATACCAGATGCTCCAGAGGGAATGAACAGACCAGGTAATCATCAGGTGATCCATACCCTGTCACTCATTCCCAGCTTCTTGCAAACAAAGGCTATGGATACCTTCCCTGCCCATCCTGGCTAATAGCCATTGATTGACCTATCCTCCATGAATTTATCTAGTTCTTTTTTGAACCCTGTTAGTCTTGGCCTTCAGAACATCCTCTGGCAAGGAGTTCCACAGGTTGACTGTGTGTGTGTGTGGGGGGAAAAATACAACCTTTTCTTTGTTTGAAACCTTCTGCCTATTAATTTCATTTGGTGGCCCCTAGTTCTTGTTATGAGAAGAAGTAAATTACACTTCCTTATTTACTTTCTCCACACCAGTCATGATTTTATTGACCTCTATCATATTCTTCTGCCCCCCCCCATCTCTTTTCCAAGCTGAAAAGTCCCAGTCTTATTAATCTCCTCTCATACGGCAGCCATTCCATACCCCTAATCATTTTTGTTGCCCTTTTCTGAACCTATTCCAATATATCTTTTTTGAGCTGGGGTGACCACATCTGCATGCAGTATTCAAGAAGTTTCACCCAGTCCTATTTAAAAATCAATACCAGAGCATTCATTTTGCTATGGTGAACGCATTACAGCTATTCTTTGAGCCTACAGTACATGTCTTTTAACAGCCAAACTTCCCCGTTGTCCTGCTACACTAAGTAAGAGCACATAAATGGAAGTATAGCTACAGTCAAACGGACAGCTGTTGAAGCTGAGTGGTTCCTGCACCTGAGATGTGTACATGTGTGTTACTATAAGAGTGTCTTATTCACTACATCTGTCCTCTACCCAATTTCAAGAGCCAGGTGTAAAACGGACTACAACGCACAAGCCCACATCATGCATTGCCTGGGGGGGGAACCTGCAGAAAGACCAGGAAACTGAATGAGTTGCAACTCAGATTTTCCTTTAAGATAGCTCACTGGGGAGTAGGGAGGGAGCAAGACTCCTGCCCCAAGACACTCACGCAAACCATGGTGCAGACAAGATGTGTGGCCATTCAAACTTAGAACTTTCCAAAGATTTGTGGGGGAATCCCTTGTATCGTAAGCCAGAGGATTCTTGCAGAGGCTCTGTACCTTCATCCCAGGGCTCCCAAGGGAGGCCTGGTCCCACTAGCTCAGGCCTGGCCTCCTCAGACTGCCTCTTCAGAGGTGGCTTGAGGCACAGAGGAGTGGAGCCCACAATGGATAGGCTCAGCATTATTTTACAGGGGGCAATCCCCACAGTTTTGAAGGGGAATGATGCACAGAATGGCATGTCAGGGAAAGAGTAGGACAAGAACTCTCAGGAGCTGCATTGCTCTCTCTTGGTTCTGCCATGTCTTTGACCATTCGTTCATTCACCCCTGTCGCACCTCACCCCACCTCAATCCCCAACCTCACAGTCTCAAACTCAGCGGCGATTCTGCAGTCAGAGGGAACGTGGTGCCACTTAGGGTCAGCCCCTCCCTCTGACAATCTGGAGGATTCTAGAGGAGCTGCTAGCTATTTCCAGGCTTTCTGCAGGAAATTTCAGCAAGCAGGATCTGGCTCTGATTTTTGTTGTTTTAAAGAACTAGCTGTGATTTTTATATAGTGCATTAGCATGCCAAAAATCCAGGCCTTTTTATTTAGTGACATATCCTTTGGAAACCTGTAAAATCATGCTGGGTTTTCATATTTTTTTTTTACTTTCAGTTCAGGATTACGCACTATCAGCTTTAGGGCCTTGTAGGAACAAGGTGGATATAAACGTTGTCAGAAAATTGGAAGCTTTACACCAGGCTGTTATGATTTAACTGACAGACCATTTGAAGTTACCGAGAGTTGGGGAGAAGCAGGTCTTTCCAGAAACATCCGTCTTTTAAGAGGAACGCTGATGTTTTCTGATTGGAACCCATTTGGGAAAGTATTAAACTTGGCACGAACTGGAGAATAGCAATAGCTTTTTATTGTTACTATTCAGCACCACTGGAAGTTCTGAATATATCAGGTTCCCCACGAGTCATAGTAGCATCTGACCATTTGCTCTCCAAATTGCTGTAGCTTAGGTTAAAGCAGCCTAGCTCTCTGAAAGCAGCTACAGCCTTTAGGCTTCCAGAGGGACAGAAAGCCTGTGTAGGATTATTTATATTCATCTAAAAAGAACAGAAAAGGAAATGAACAGGGAACAAATAGCAGGGAACAAAATCTTAAATAGTTTCATCCACTAGAATCATCTGCCCTTGCTAGGAAGTCGGATAATGTAGCTTCAACCCGAGTTTTGAAGTGAGAGAGGCACCCAGAGTAGGATCCTTTTCAATCAATCAGATCGTTCCTTTAATCCAAGGCATTTTCTTAGTTCTAATAATAAATGCTGAAACCTGGGGTTAGTGCAACATACAAAGATGCCCTTTAATATACACAACATGGATTACTTGGAACTGTTTGGAGTGTACAATGTCCACATTGTTTCCCTTCTTTTTCTACAAAAGGTATAAAAGAGCATCATGCTACAGGCAACACATTTTAGTTTGAAGTGGAACTGGCAGAGGATTTCAATGGAAAGTTGATTTATTTCAGGGGATTATGGGAGTCCAGGGATAAAGCGGGCACCAAGCCACAGGGAGAGCCCTTGACCTAGAAGCAGGAACAGTTTCCAAAGCTGTATATGTACATAGCTGCACAGAACACTTTAATTAGTACAGAGCATAACCTAAATTCTTTCTCTCAGGGAAGATGAAACAAACACATTTTTCTTTCTTAGTAGAATATTGGAAGCTGTATCCACCACTCTTTGCCTTATTTACATCCTATTCTTCAGGATTGTGGGAAGCAATTGTTTGTGACAAAGGACTCCCCCTTCCCCCCCCCCCCCCCATCAGAAAAGTAAATTGAGATGTCATTCATAAAACAGGATCTGGATACAGACTTAATTCACTTTTCCTAACAGGCCATCACAGGTAACTCCCTGAATGAATGTATGAAACATAATTTCATCCTTTTTTTTTTCCCTTCCCCTCCAGGCCTTGAGCTGTAATTATAAAGACTTCAGGTCTCCCTGGTGACATCAGCTGGTTAACAAAATTTGGATCACAGGAATGAAGCAACCTATAGTCTGTTTGCCGCAGCATTGTTCACACTCCAGAGAAGTAATTGTATATGAAATACCATTCAGTAGTATGCTCTATTAATTTTAGTGGTAGTTTTTTCTCTGTAAGCTTTTCATCAGGATTCAAATCATCATCTGTGTTCCATAGTCAAAGGGTACAAAGCATAATAAAACAGCAGCAGAATAAGTCTTTTTGTAAAATTATATTTTGAAGCATATGCTAAGACCATGTACTAAATGAAACCTGCCATAATAATTACATTCACTAAAACTTCCTAAGGTGTAATAAGCTTCTAACACAGCTGGTCTTGAAATCAACAACAAATTTCAGCAGCTAAACTTAAGGGCTGTATGCTGCGGCTCTTACTCAGGCAAAACTTCCCTTGCTATCTAGAGGTAGCTGACCTGAATAAAGACTCCAGGTTTGAGCCTTCTGTTTCTAGAAAGCATGAATGACTGAAATTTTAATGCAATGAGATGCTAAATGATTTCAACATTTTATACAGCTACCTGCATAGGAGTCCAACACCATTGCGCATTGATCTAAACCAGGCGTGGGCAAACTTTTTGGGCCGGGGGCCACATCTGGGTGGGGAAAATTGCAGGGCAGGGGGTTGGGGTGCAGGAGGGTGTGCGGTGTGCAGGAACAGGCTAAGGGCAAGGGATTGGGGCAAAGGAGGGGTGCAGAGTGTATGAGGGGGCTCAGGGAAGGGGGTTGGGGTGCAGCAGGGGTGTGGAGTGTAGGAGGGGGCTCAGGGCAGAGGTGCAGGGGGGGTGCGGACTGCGGGAGGGAGCTCAGGGCAGGGGGTTCGGGTGCAGGAGGGGTGCAGGGTGCAGCAGGGGACTCAGGGCAGGGGGAGCAGTGAGGGGGGGTGGCCTGGAGGCAAGGGCAGTGCACAGAGCCCTCTTACCTAGGATGACCAGATGAAACGGAGGAAATATCGGGACACATGGGGGAAGCAAAAAAAAAAAAAACGGAGCGGCCAAAGCCGCAATATCAGGACAAATGGCGTCCCGACCGTGCATCAGTCGGGACAAAGACCTAAAAATTGGGACTGTCCCAATTTTATTGGGACATCTGGTCACCCTACTCTTCCTGCCTGGGGCCCCAGGGATGTGGTACTGGCCACTTCTGAGAGTGGCGCAGGGCCTGCAGCACCACGGCGGACAATCCCACGGGCCGGATGCGGTCCGCAGGCTGTAGTTTGCCCACCCCGTCTAAACTGTCACAAGCTAAAAGCTGCTTCTTGCTGTGTACAGAGTAAAAAAGGACATAACAAAATTGGCATAACTGAGCCCATTGCTTGTTAGTTTTTTGGTTTGGGATGAGTTTTTTATGCTTGTAAAATGAGAATCTAATAGCATTGCCTAGAATAAGGCATAGTGTGAGTTAACTTGTGAACTATAACAATTATGAAATAAGGGGCTGAATCCCGTCTTTCTTGCCCCCCTCCACACCTCCCCTACCTCCCAATCTGCACTGGGAAATGAGTAGGGTGGGACAGGCAGAGGCACAAACCTGTAGCAGTCAAGTGGAGGGTCTCCAATCCATTCTGCCTGTGGAGGGCAGATGTATATAGAACAGTTCAGGTGGGCAGAGCACTTAGCAGTGGCCCTTAGTGCAGCTGCAGAAAGGTACAATGTGCACTGCCCCAGTTCTTGCTGCCAAATACTTTACCCTCCGCTGCTCCAGGAGAGATATAAGGTCCAGGCCATGCTGCCTGTCCATTTGACATACTAGTAGGAACATTTTTGGGGTATTCATCGATCTCTGATATCTTGGGCAAGGGCTATGTTAAGCCACTTTTCTGCTCCCTTGAGCCTCAGTTTGGTCCTTGGTGTAACTTAGAGCAGCCTACAAGTGACTCTATGTTAAGCTGGCTACAGAAGTTCTTTGGCTGTGGGCCAAAGATTAGCTGCTTACACTGCACTCTGACTCATCTGCTTCTATCCTCACAGCCCTCTCAAGAACACTCTAGTAGTATATGTCAGGGGTTGCAGAGACTGGGTGTCATAGAGCCAGTTTTATGCCACCGAGGCATTCCTCTTGCATCAGAGGGTTAACCAGCATCCTCTTTGTACCTCTGAAAGAGTCCTGGATCAGGCTCTTACCCTTTGTATTTCCTGGTCTTACATTATGTTGTATACGTGCATGAACTTTGAAATATCAGCTGAATTTTGTTCATTCTCCATAATGTTAATCACAGTTACTGTGTCGGATTTTGTTATGTGTGGAAAAGGAGTTACGAATGAGTCCTTTCTGAAGTGGGTAGTTAGAATAAGGCCCCTGGTATTCACTAAGTGCGAAGTACAGTATACATCCAAATATGTGGGTTAAAACCTGACCACGTTTGTCATCAGCATGGAAACCCCACCCACAGCCATAAAAATCAAAGGGCAGAATGTGGTATAAATTCCACTGCCCTGATCACATACAGAGGTCTGCCAACATTTTTCTCCAATGTACTCGTTTCTTCAGAAGGGCGGAATTAGGCCTTGAAAACCTGATTCTGAGCTGAGCTATGCATACATCTGTCCTGGCCCTGTGTCTAAGAAAATAGTTAGCTACTGACTGATTTTATAAGTTGCACGGCACTAAATGCCTATGCATTGGGTTTAAAGATTAATACCAGTCTGTGCTAACCATCCCCACACAGCCCCAGCTATGGGGGGCACTTGGCAGAGAAATAAGTTTTAATGGAAAGGTTAGTTTTAATCGTTCCCCCACCCCACCCCGTGAAATCCCCCTTGTACTTCCTGATTCACTGAAAGCTCATGAAAGCTTATGCTCAAATAAATTGGTTAGTCTCTAAGGTGCCACAAGTCCTCCTGTTCTTTTTGCGAATACAGACTAACACGGCTGCTACTCCAAAACCTGAAGACTCAGAGTGGTGACATCACAAATACCAGAAGTCCTATTGTAGACTTTGTAATCCCGGGTAACTGTGACACCCACAGTGCATCATTCTGTAAAATCAGCAGTGACCCAGGAGGTACCAAAAGGATTTCATGGAGAGAGGGGAGGGGGGGAAATGTATTTTTAAAAGGTCAGAAAAAAAACAACTTGTGTGTTTTGAAGGCTCTTCTCAGCCAGGTTAGTGGGGACATTCTGTGCAAAAAATCGGAGCTTAACTAATTTTCAGTTTGCTTAGTAGTTTCTCTACTCAGCACGAGAACCAACGGGCTTGCAATTAAATACATGGCAGCTGTTCCAGTGGACCAACAAGGTCAATTTTAATTCATGGTTTTGCCTGTGGTTGTGTGTGGGGGGGGGAAACATACTTATGAGACGGCCTGGGAAATGTCTGTCTCACTGCGGCTGGACTTTCTACTAGGAGTAAGTATTTAAGTAGCGTCTTTTTTCGGGGGAGGGGTGGAGTAAAAGGTAACTTGCTTGTACTCAGAAAGGAAACACACAGCTGATTCGAATGTGTATTGCTTGTAATTACACTATTTCTTTTCTCCTAATTACGGTAAAGAGCAGAACAACTCTAATGACAGTACTGCTAACTGGATAAGATTTTGGCTCCTTCCAGCTTTCGTGAATAATTTGTCTTCTTCAGCTTGATTTACTAACATCCTGGCTGACAAGGTTTCCCATTCTGTGCATTCATTTTGTGCTTAGAAAGGAATTGTTTATAATTTACATTTTAAGTCTGAGTGCTATTATTTCGCACTGTCAAAAAGCATCTGTTACAGTAGATACCTCTTCATATGTCTGTGCCACAAAAATAAAGCAAACCAGCAACGTTAGCAGCCACTGTTCTGAGCACTATAAGTTGCGCAACAGTTAAACTTAATTCTTTGTGAAAGGGCTGACTGGCAGAGTGGCATAACAAACAAAAATACTCTTTGGCCTTGTCTACTGTGGCACCATATTTTGCAAGCTACTGTACCCGTTTAAGCTTCGTTTATACTACAGCTGAGTCAAGGGATCCGCACTTGCATTGTAACTAGTCCCCTGCCTTGTTAAAACCCAGTTAAAAGTTGTTCCGGTAGATGGGAGCTAACAGTGTCTCTGTGTCTAAGGCCACTGGCATTCTAGAGTTTGAACCCAATTACAGGAACAAGGTTAGGTCCCGTCTACAAAGCAACTTATAAGTGCATTGTAATTAGGATACCCCCCCCCCCCCGACATAGTTATAGCCACAGTACAGACAAGGCCTAAAACAGCTTCAAGCATGATTGAATTAGCCAGTGTAGATAGGGATGAAGAGTTTGAAACATTTGAGAATCTGTTTGATTGTATTCCTCTCCTAATAAATCAAAACCCTTGAATGAGCCCCCAAAGCAGCCATGCTTTCTTTTATTAATTTTTCCTCATACTTAGTACTTTTTATCTTCAAAACACTGAACAAGCATTAGCTAACGAACTCTCATCTCTGCACACTTGTGAGGAAGATAAGCCATGGCTGTCTACGCAACAGTCAATTACCACAGTGGAGCTCATTTACCAGGTTGCGTCCCAAATGTGGTGTCACCCCACAGTTTAGCTTTGCCAGGTTAGATGGGATCAAACCCTGTTAGAAGCATGTTCAGAAAATCATGCTTCGACTCTCAGGTTTGTACCACCATACCTTTAACATGGTTGTTACCCCTCTAGTAAGGAACATTGGTCCCAGACTCGTCTACACAGGCCAAATCAAAATTGGGTTCTGACAACATGTCAGGGGCATAACTGTGCTGTAACGAGGTTCCCTACTCTGACTGGAACTGTCGTGTAGTCTCTTCTTAAGTAGATGCAGATGGTAAGACTGAGGCTAGGAGTCTGATATTTTTCAGAAATCATAAGCACCCAAAGTTCCCACTGATTTCAGCTAGAGTTGTTGGGTGCTCAGCATTTCCAAAAATCAGGCTTCAAGGAACTTGTTCAAAATCACACAACTAATCAGTGGCAGATGGTGGGTGATGTACTTTTTCTAGGGTGTGTGTGTAAACACACAATTTAAGAGCAGAAGAAGAAATACCTTAAAGTTTACATAACAAAGAATTTCACATTTCTGGTCACATCAAGTATTTATTGTGCCATTTTACCTGCCTTTTCCTTTGATCTATTTTTAAGTCACTGAGAACTTCATTAACAACCAAATTCCAGCATCTCTTCCCAAAAAGTGTCCTTTAGACTTAGGCTTGCATTTTGAGAAACCTGGCTCTTTTGTGGTACTAAAATGCCGAAGTTTGAATGGAATGCTTTATTAGGTTTTCAAATGCTTCCAGCCAATAACAAGCAAAGTTCAACTCACTAGTTTTAATCACAGAAACATCGTCTGTTTTCACTGCATGTGAGAAAAGTCATGCAGTTCTTAAGAAGATTAAAGCTATAAATTCTAATGTTACAAGGGCCAGTGCTTTACAATCCCACTCAAGTAGAGTTCTTTGTGAAAGGTTTACCTTATGTGAATTTACAAGACAAGTGATAACCATCAAGTTTGTCTGTTGTCATTTTCTTTTAAAGCCTTTCATTGGTAGAAAGGTGAGTATGATGCCTTTTTCCTACTTGCAGCTTTGCCTTATTCTACTGTTAAGTAGCAAATTATATCATTTTCATTATCAGTGCAACACACAAAGCCATCTGTTACTCGAGGGTATCAGGATCACCAATCAGCCACCCTCAGAATAAGCAGCTGTAAATTTAGAGTGCCTATACTTTCTAAATAGAGTGAAGGTTTGACATTAATCTCCTCAAGTTGCTGAGTAGCTGGTACTGTGCCCAAACACAAGTAAACTCAATTAGTAAAAATAGACATGATGTGGCAGTTCAATATATGGCATTTAAGCATGTGTTCCACATCCAGAAGGGCTAAGTTTAAGTCCCAAAGATTCCATTTTATACATATGATTCAGTCATTTTCCTGGCTGCCAACTTTATCTTGTTGTACAAAAAGAGAGAGGTTTGTTTTTTTTTTTACTTCCAGGAAGACTAAGGGCCAAATATTGCTTTGTTTATGCTAGTGTAAATCTGGAGTAACTCCATTTGGGATTATGAGCACTCTGCACCTCAAAGTCATTCCACTAACCCACATACAAAAGGTGGTACACAAACATAATTTAACATTGTATGTGTTTTATGCAGCTCTTTACAAGTATACCTACAAAATGCACATATTTTAGTAGTATTAACAGGTAATAGCATATATGTAAGTACTATACTTTTTGCAGTATTCTTCTACGTAAGACTACAGCATTAATGTTAATCCATAAACCTAAAGTACAATTACTCGCATTACTTCATTGAGCAATGTAACAGACTGTCTACACCCCTCTATTATGGAGAACTCATCAAAGGAAAATTATTCAAATGCATGTTCTCTAAGATCCTTGTGCTCAAGTCTATAACAGAACAGCTTAAATTTGGGTGTGGTGATCTTGACCTTACAGTCTTTTGTTTTTTCTAGTTTGCTTTACTTCCTGTGCCTGCTCTGTTTGAGACAGGAGTGTAGTCTAAAGAGACTGTTTGTTTTGCATACACATTATGATCTGCTTCTATTGTGTAACAACATGCGGTATGCAGGATAAAACACCCAGCTTATTATAGCATAGCTAAAAGGCCTTTCAGTATTTCCATTTGAAATTCTTATTTTCAGGGGTTTACTACTGAGCGATGGCAAATTGCAGGCAGGAAACTTGGCACTCACATTCTCAGCCCAGGAGCAAATTCTTTTACCAACCTAAAATAAATTAATTAATATTAATAGCATGTCCTTCCAGCACACAAAGAGAAGGCGGGTTTTGTTTTTTTTCCTGAAACAAAAGATGAAGATTAAGAAGAGTATTAATGCACTAAGTGTCTGTACACAAATGCAAAGAGCATGGGAAACAGGCCAGAAGCAGTGTAACTAAACGGTGGAGAGTATTATCTAGTGGACATTACTGAAAGAGGGTGAGCTGTTCTCGTAACAGGAATGTCAATGAAGATGGGGTATTAATCAATAAATAAGAGAGAGAAAAAGACTAGAGGAGGGGGAGGGAGAGGTATATTTCAAAGTATTTGTAATGCCACCCAACTACAGTTTGACAATGAAGACTGGTGAGAGTGAAATTATTTGTGTAAAGATAAAAGGAGTGGAAAAACAAAGAATAGTTGGCATCAGCTGTGTACCAGTAGGAATAGTGGGAAAAGAGGATAAGAAATTACTGGACCAATTCTCATGGTAGTTGAAACCACAGAATGTATTCACAGGGAATTTTAACTATCCAATCGGTAGGAGACACCATCAAACACTCACAGTTAAAGATGGTCCGGAATTAAGTACAAAGCCAATTTTTTTAAATATCCAGACAATAGAGATTGCAGCCAGAGAGGAATTCCTACCCACTGAGGATGTACAAAACGTAAGGAATCTCAGAACCGGTGACCAGGAGATTCTTGAATTCAACTAATGCAGAATGAATTCACAGAATGCATCAGTACAAGGATAGTAGATTTCTGGAAAGCAATTTACTGGAAATTTAAGAAATCCAATTAACATGATATGATACCAGGAAGTATTAACGTCCGCAGGCAGGCAAAACCTAAAACACATAATCAATAAGGTCGTGTCTATGCTATGGTTACTTCAGAGGAACACCTACTGCGCGGTAGCTAGGCCACTGTAGTGCCATGGTGTAGATGCTTCCAACAACAATGGAAGGGGATTTTCTGTTGCTGTAGGAAATTCCCCTCTCAGAGTGATGGTAGCTAGGTCAATGGCAGCATTGTTCTGTTGGCCTAGCTGCATCCACAATGAGGATTAGGTTGTCATAGTTATGTTCCTCAGGGGTATGGATTTTTCTGAGTGCCGTAGCTATGTCGACATAACTTTTAAGTGTAGACCAGACCTAAGGAACACCAGACTTCAATTCCTCTGAAGAAGAATATAAGGTCTCCTGCCAGAGGAGAATGCTTCCCAAATCTTGAGAAGGATGGGGCCAGTCTTCATGGGACCAGCCCCCTTTGCACTCCCCCCGCTACAAATTGGGTGTGTGTGTGAACTTTGTGACTATTACAAAATTATGTGGACAATCTTTAGTTGCTATTTTTGTTCCCCCACTGTACATTTTTACTCAGCAGGGTAACATGTGGGCTAAAGGATATAGAGGGACCATGAGTGATAAGTGATTTATAAAGAATAAATATTGTCACATAAATGTGATTGTTTTTATTCTTGCAAAATTGCCAAAAGATTAGAATGCAGGAGCTTTATGCATTTGAATATTTGTGAGGCATCTGATATAGTGTTACATGAAATCTTACTTGAAAAAAATCAAACTGGTTTGGATGGGGAAAACTGTCACATTAATGGGAAAACTATCTGAAGAGCAGTAATTAAACAAATGGCAATGATACACAGGAAAGAACTGATGTAGAGAGAGGAGTTGTCTAGCTGGGTGATGCATGGATTGTAGGTAGGCCTTTATTTAGGAGCTGCATCAGTATCTGGAAGAGAGATTGAACAGCATGTTAACGAAGTATGTAGATGATATTAAATTGCGAGAACTTGCAAACACCATTGAAGACATAGAAGTATCAATACAAGAGACTTTGAGTGGTAGGAACATGGACAGAGAGTTACAAGATGTGATTTAACTTGAAGATGTGCAGGTTAATACATGTAAAGAAAAGTCACCTGAAAAACAGATGTTCCCTGGGAGGGAGGAACCTGGAAAGTCTAATGCAGAAAGAGACCCAGGAGTCAGAGCGGACAACAAAGTCAGACATGAATTTGCAAAGTTGTATAGCAGTACAAAAAGCCATATTTTGAGCTGTGTATGCAGATGCATCACATCACAGATCAGAATGTAACAGTTCCTCTTTATGCATCTATTGTGTTCAATTCTGGGCACATTATTGCCAACGAGATCTTGACAAATGGGGAAGTGTTCTGAGAAGAGCAACAAAAAATAACCTCCCTCCCAGCAAGCTAAGCTTGGCTATCATGTGAGGCTGGAACATAAGTGTACAGATATCTGAGGGGTGTAAGCACTAAGACCCTGATTCAGCAAGGTACTTAAGAACATGCCTAACTTTAAGTGCATGAGTCATCACAGTAAAGAGAATGGGACAACTCAAATGCTTCAAGTGTGTAAGCATGTGCCGAAACTTGCTGAACTGGGGCCCAAGGATGGGGAGGATTTATTTAATGTAGTACAAAGGTGCATATCTAAGAGAAATGGGATGTAAGTAGAAAAGCAAAAATTCAGGCTAGATGTCAGGAAAGCCCAATGGCAGTGGTAGATGCCCTACCACTTTGGATTTTTAGAACTAGAATGAACATAAGGCTCTTGGTTTGATAGGGGAGTAGACTGGAGGGGGTTGCCAGTTGGAGAACTTGTTTGTATGTGTTGCTTTAAAAAAAATTAGACTGCAATTGAGCCATACGTTCGTCTTTGTTTTATGTTAAAAATCTTATGCTTTGCCCTTGGCATGTGACATTGTTGCCTTGCAGTATCCTTTGTTAAACTAGGGGAAAGAGATGAAGTTCTGTATTTATATATTGTGGATATGTTGTATAGCGCTTTGAAAACATTAATCTTGCAGCATCTCTTTGAGACAGGCAGGTAAATATTACTAAACCTATTTTACAGATCGGAAAATGGAAGGAGAAAGGTTAAGTGACAAGCCTAAAGCCCAGAGAGTGGGTCAGGACTGTGATTAGAACCCTGGGGCTCCTGATTCCCAGTCCTGTGTCTGTTTATCCATCCATCCATCCCATAACTGTTGCATCTCAGAACTGGATTAGACCTCCCACCCCAATCTACATTACAGTTTTAATGTGAACTTGTGCTGTGACAGATCAACATTCGTCTCTCAAGAAGTCATATTCCACATAGAGTAGAAATAAAGTTGAGGTAATTATAAGAAAATATGAGCACTGTTTCTTTAAATCCAGAGAGTGAGTACCAGCTAGTACCACTAACATGTGAAGCGTGGTCATTAGTCTAGAATAAACAGAGAGCCCTTGGAGGGGGTGAGATGGGAATGTGAGCTGTGAAACAACTGTTGTGTGGAACCACCTTCAATGTGACGTTTTAAGATGTAAAAGAGGAATAGGATAAACAATCCCCACAATGGTTTATCCAAAGCAGTAATTACAATCTCAGATGGATTTAGGGAATATACAATGGACATTACATGAGAGATTGTTATATCTGCTGAGGGACTGCCTCTCTCCGTGGGCCATACTGCCACAGCTGTGATCAGAAGGGGCACTCGAGCTGGATCCCTCTTGCTATAAAAGGGCAGGAGCCACTAGCAGGATGCTCTCTGTGAGGACTCCACCCACCCTGGGACTTGCTCCTCCCCTTGGTCTGAGATAGCCTGAATTTGCTGATCTTCTGGGCCTGCTGCAAAACACACCTGCTTGAGAGAATTTTAGGAAGGGTGCAGTGTGCTTCTCATGATGATAGTGATGGTGTTTCTATAGGTGCCTGGCTGAATTCTTGTTGAAATGATTGGTTTAACACAGCTGAGGTTGTATTGCATTATTAATTAGGTGCAAGAATGCCTAGAGCCTTGGATAGGCATCTTTTTATTATTTTAAATCCAAATAGGTCAATGAATAACATAAATATCCCATGAGGATAAGCATGGGAGCAGTTCAAAGTAACCTGAAAGATATAACTGGGGAACGCTAGCAAGACGAGGGTGGGCGGAGGAAGGAGACACAAGACACCTGACATGGGAAGGGAATGATGCCTGCCTTCAGACCAGGGGCTGGGTCTCTAACATGCTGGTCTACTAAAGCACAGAGAAAAAACAGGGGAAGCTTAAGAAATGATGGGCACTCTCATAGACTTTAAGGTCAGAAGGGGCCATCATGATCATCTGGTCTGACTTCCTGCACATTGCAGGCCACAGAACCTCACCCACCCACTCCTGTAATAGACCCATAGCCTCTGGCTGAGTTTTTGCCTTTTGCAGTGTAGTGACTCAGATTAGTTCCAAACTAGTTTAGGGCTTGTCTACACATAGTTACTCTAGAATAACTAGGCTGCTTTAAATTTACACGCTGCCTTAGTTCCGAATAACTTTCATGAGTAGACAAACTCTTAAGCTTTTGCAGAACTTCAGACTGGGTCTGTTTTGCATATAATTTCTGTTGTTTTAATATGACTTTCTGTCTCTTTTCTTGATACATCTTGTTTTACTATAAACCAAGCAGGTTTAAATTGTTTGGCAACTTCACTCAGACCACGCAGAAGAAGTGGAAAAATCTGCGACCTCTAAGGGGAGGGAATGACATCGGGGTGCCTGGAGTCTACCACACTCTGGATTCTTCATCAGAGTCCAAACAAAAGGGTTCTCTCTCCCACAAGGTATGCTACTGTCAGGTCTGTGATCCTGGAGTTACACGAGAAATTCGACCCTGGCTGAGAACCAAGCTTAAAGGGGTAAGGTGACAGGTTCACCCCACATTTATATTTGTGAAGGTTGAGCCCTGATTTAAGTTTTTGTTTCTGCAGCCCTCATACTGGCTACTCCTATGGGTCTGGTGGCAGCAGATTTATGTTATATTATACCTGTTGGGAATAAAAATGGCATATTCTTATCCGTATAAATTATTCTTATAGTTCTGACCTTTCTGGTTGTCAGCATGCTACATATTGCTTGTAGCATAGGTACAAAGATAGGTACAAAATAGAAATGGGCCTGGACCACAACTGGTATGGATCTCTCTCTCTCTCTCTCTCTCTCTCTCAACAGTCCAAGGCAAAAGTCCAGATCTACATGTTCTGACTGAATCTGGTAAACTTTAATTCTGGATTTGGATGTGAACTTCACAGTATGGGCCCATGTTTATTTAAAAAAAATTAAATTAGAAGTGTATATAGTGAAGTTTAGGAATTGGTGTTTGTGCACATGTTGAAATGTTTCTCAATACAATAAAAAATATCATCAGGATTTCTAGTATATGGACAAAATGTACATACGTGGCAGTTGGCTTGACACAGTGGAGCATAACTCTGAAGGTCTCTTAGGTCAATGATCCATGAAGTTGGAAGGATTTGTTCGACAGACCAGAACAGCTCTGTTGGAACCATTACGATCTACTGAGGCAAAAATCCACACTTTCAAAGTACTAGATCTGCTCAGACAGGTGAACTGTACCTTCCCCCGTCCCCAAATCAGTATGTTTACCAAAACGTACAGCATTTACTAGGCAGACTGTAACCGACTTTAGAGCCCATATGTATTGCACACCAATAAAATATGTTAAAGTCAAGTGTTATTTCCCAATCCTAAATATCAGATAGCTAGCTGCTAATCTAATCTGTCTAGAGTAGACCAGCTCACTAGTAACAGACAGAAAAACAGGCAAGAGAATTCACAGATAAAAACCTCTGTTCACATGGTATGATTTGATGAGAAGGTGCTACATGTCTCAGAAGGACCTGGGTGAGAACCCTTACCTCTAGCTGAAATCAGTGGGAGATAACAGTCCCCAGCACTTTCCAGGGGATGATCAGTACCCTGCAGTCTTCAAAAGTCCCTTGTGTAAATTTAAGTGACTATTAGCTGGCTTGACAGTCCTGGAAACTAAAATAATAATTTCCACAGAACAGGTACAGCAAGCTTCCCCACTCTGTCCTCCCAGTGTGCTTTAACCCCATCACGGAGGGTCTACTTCAAGGGATAAGAAGGTAGTTTAATTTCCATTAGTTCCTTGACCTTTTTGCTGAGGCTGCCAACAGTGTCAGTTGTATGGAGTGTTGCTGTAGCTGTGTCAGTCCCAGGATATTAGACAGACAAGGTGGGTGAAGTAATAGCTGAGGAAGAGCTCTGTGTTGCTTGAAAGCTTGTCTCTCTCTCAGTCAGAAGTTGGTCCAGTAAAGGATATTACCTCACCCGCTTTAACAGTGTCAGTTATGTTACATGGATACCTTTCCACTATCAACTCTCCTCACGTAGGACATAGTGTCTAATTACAGTTCCCTAGGGGACTGATCCTGCAAAGTGCTCAGTGCCTCCTGAGAGACACTGAGTCAGGGCCAGCTCCAGGCACCAGAAACCAAGCAGGTGCTTGGGGTGGCAAATGTAAAGGGGCGGCAGGAGGTCGGGCTCTGGGGTGGCAATCCGCCCTCGGCGGTGGAGGGAATTCAGTGGCTGCTCCGTCACAGTGCGTTTCACGCTCGGCAGCAATTTGGCGGCGGGGACGTGACTCTTCTTTGGTCACTGGTGGCAATTCGGCGGCCGCACCATCACTCCGCCTCCGTGTTCGGCGGGCAGGATTCCTCCTCCCCGTTCGGCGGCAAGTTTTTTTGCTCCAACACTGGAGCCGGCCCTGCACTGAGTATCCTCAATTGACCCTCACTCCCATTGACTTCAGAGGGAATTGAACATGCTCTGCATCTTGCTGAGTCAGGACCCTGGGCTGGATTTGAACTGGCATCTTGGCTTTGGAAGGCTCTACATCTCTATGGCCTTTAATAGGAGCTGATGACACACAGCACCTCAGATGGAGGCACTCACCACTTTTCATAGACTGTCATAGATTTTAAGGTCAGAAGGGCCATTGTGCTCATCAAGTGTGACCTGCTGCATAATACAAGCCATAGAACATCACCCAGCAATTCCTGCATCAGTTCCAAAGACCTGACTGACCTAGACCATATTCTTTAGAGAGACATCCAGTCTAGATTTAAAAACTTCCAGGGATGGATAATTTACTGATTTCCTATGGCAAATTGTTCCAGTGGTTAATTATCCTCCCTGTTTAAAAAAAAAAAAGAGAGGAAAAAAAAGAACCTTATTTCCAGTTTGAAGTTTGCTAACTTCAGTTTAGGTCCAATGAAGCGCGAGAGAGAGAGAGAGAGAGAGAGAGAGAGTTGGGGGGTGGAGGGGGGGACTTGATAGCTTCTTTTTAAAATGGAGAGAACTAAGAATGAAACATTCTTGTACCTAAATATTCCATCACACATATGTAGAATGACTTATTGTTCAGAGACCTCCACAATACCTAGGCACATTGGGTAAGGTAAAGAACAACAGCCTTTACTATGAATTTCCTTGCTTTGGGCTTCAATGAGAGTCTTGCCTGTGAAGGACTTCAGGATTTACACCATACTTTTCTCTTTCAATAGTATTGTAGTATGACACATTTGTTTACTGATTTATGAATGCTATGCTCTCAATTAATGTTAATTTGAGATGCTTTTGCCAGTGTCAGTTCTCTGTGATTTGCAATTTAATATTTTGCCATCTGAAAACAATGGCATTTAGTGCTCTGGAGAGAAAATTATCAGTATTTGAGTTTCAATAGGAAATATGTTTAGGTTTTATGCTAATGCTCAATAAAATAAATATTTTAGTCATATTTTATGATGCTCCAAGTAAAGGAACATATTTTAAATATTTGATTGTTTAGGTGAGCTACAATTTAGCTTCCTTGAGGAAAAATTAATTGGCCAGCTCTAATCTAAGTTATGATTTGTTAAAGCTGCTAAAATAATTTAAATCAACTGCATATGTCTGTGCAATAATAATAAAATTGCTTTAGCAAAAATTATCTGAATGCAAGAGGGATAAAAATAGACAGGAGGTGGATTGGACAGTCAGCATATTATGAGTTGGAATAAAAACATCTTACTTAAGCCAAAAACATGGCAACCAATATTTTTTGTTATAAAAATTTGAGATGAATTTAGTTTTTTATGAAAGCTGTCTGAAATTGAAATTAATTGCAGAAGTTCTCCATTTATTTGCAAACCAGTAATAATACCTGAAGGCTGCACAAACCCAAGACCCTCTATAGACCAATCCCAACAAACCTTTGCTCTTATTCAGAACTTCATTTTTGCCATAGGGTGAGAATGATTGTGTGTTTATGCTCTCTCATACTAACCTCCACTTTGATCATGCCTGTCATCTGAAGTAAAAATGTGTGCCAGCTCTGTGAAGTGGATTACTACTGTCCACTAGAGGCTGTAATGAGACTAACAACGTCATTTTATGACAGACCTAACATTTAGACTCTAATAATCAATTATTTTAAACTTAAAGATGTTCTGCGTGTGAAGAATAATCACTGGTCTACTTCTCCGGAAGGAGCTGAAATAACTTGTGCACGTTTGAATTTTAAACACTATATTTAAAAAAATCCAGTCATTTTATGCCTCCCATTCTCCCATTTGTCGTTATTAGATGTGTAAAATATATACTGTAGATGACACATTACAACCAGTATGTTGACACAGTGTTTCTTCTGGGCACTGTGTATCTTATATATCAAATTGATTAATATCCTCTGGTCATGAATGAATCAGTAGGAAGTCATAATATCTGTAGCATATCATAAGCAGTAAATAAAATACCTGATGTCTGTTCAGATGTAGCCTATTCTGTACTATGTAGGTTCTTACACGGTGCTTATTCCCCTGGTATCTGAGCACCTTCCAGTAGTGCATTAAGCAATATGACTTACATCTGTTACAAGTTTCTTCTCTCATCCTCTTCCCAGAAGCAGAAGTGTGTGCAACGGAGTGTTTTTGTTTTGGAATCGTTAAAAACAATATACGTACATGTATATATGCACTCACTTGCTGCTATGTTTATGTGAGAGAGGCAAACTCAGGGAAGTGTGCCTTACATTAAGAGTGGAGGGTGGTGCGGCTTGTGGTGGTCCTTAGTTCCTGGGGGAGATCATTCCACAGTCTTTGACCAGCCCCTGACAAAGCTCTGTCTACTGCACAGACAAAGCTCTGTTTCCTACACTAACTATAGAAAGTTCCACTGTGCCAGAGGAGCAAAGTTGTCCACCCAGTCTTCATCCTGTAGCTGTTAATGTTCATTTTCTGAAGCAAATTACTCCGCCTCTCTTGAGGCTGAGTTCTGCACTTCTTACTCTATCAAAACTCCCAGCTGAAGTCGATAGGGCATTTTGCCTGAATAAAGACTGAAGGCTTAATCGGGCCTTTTGTGCCAGTTGTTTGGAAAAGGTCACATTATGGCCGTGCCTCACAGCGCCTCTGCATTAATTAAGGGTTCTTGTACTTCGTGGCAACTTGGACCTGTGCTCTGTGGCAAAATTCCTGGTTGCTGAGGAGGCTGCAAATTCTGCTGCAGCTTTTTTGAATGTAGCCATGTAATCCATTAAATATAAGAATTAATAATACAATCACTGCAGTAGCTTATTTATTTTAACATTAAATTCAGTTTATTTTAAGCAGTCTTCCTATTTTTTGGTTTTGGTATGCTAAAGGTTTTTGTGATGACAGTTTATAACTGCCCCAGAGAATCTGTCAGAAGATGGTGGAGGAACAGCAGCTAGGTAAGGAGCTGTTGGAATTTCTGCCACCAGGCAGTTTGGATTTGTGGCACCTCCCGAAGTCCGCTTTAAGGCTGTCTGCAGACTCAGGAAGACAACACTGCATCAATTTATGCATCAATCCATGAGGGCTAGAAATATATAGAGAGATTTAAAAGCTTAGTTTCTGGAGCACAATTCTGCTGCAAAGTTTCTGCAGCAAAATCTGTAGCCAAAGAATAGAGGTATATACAGGGCTCTCGTGTTCATCTGCTGCAAAGGAGAAGGTTGCCCTGAGCTTGCTTCAGCATGAACGTGGCTTCTGTTACTCTGCGTGTGCCACACCTGTTGGCAAGGTGAACATATTAGAATGAGAGATTCCTTTCTACTGAGGTAACATCCTGAACTAGAGAAATAAAAAAGGTGGTGGTAGTGGGGGAATGCTGCATATTCAAAACTGTGCCCAGATGAAGGGGTTGAAGTGTCACTAGAGGCAGTGCTTAAAGTGAGTGTATGGGATGAAGGATTGCAAGGGGTTGCATACCCAGCCAAAAAAAAAAAAATTGTTTTAATCAAGCCAGGTCACTGAGAGCTGCATTTTAAGCATGGTTCTTGCCAAAGCTGCTGCTCCAAGATTATAGTAGACCTCCCCCACCCCACTTTTTCATACCACTTTAAGAACTGACTAGAGTTTTCACTTGATTTTCAGTAATCCACACTCTCTCCTTCCCTCCCTCTCTTTGATTCAATCAATGAATCTTGCATTAGCGGGGTGAGGATGATGTTGATGTCTGCTTGGCTGCTGCTGTTGCAGATTCACTACTTTGAGGTGCTAAGTTGCGCGTCTGTCCAAATGTCTTGGCCTGTTGCTGTTTCTTTTCCCCAAAGCACTCATAAAACAGAAAATGTCATCAGGTTACATATGATGGAACCTTAACTAAAGTTTTAGTCGTAATAATAAAGGATCTTTATGCCTTATAAAGCTATGCTATATAGAGTATACACTATTCTATTGCCTATTGATCAATAGCACTGCCTCTTACAATTTTATTACTACATTCCTTTCAGCTATTACAGTATAATTATGCAACATATTTCTTTTCATAAGGAATTACCTTGCAGATCCATCCACAGAAACTGACAGTTTAGTCGTGATTTTTTTTTTTTGCATGTAGCCCCTAAGGTTATAGAAACACTTCACCAACACATGGAAAACTAGAAAACTGCCATATTGTAGCTTGTTCCGGTTTCAGGGAATGGGTGCAGGTTGCAGCGCCGCAGAGTGTCAACCCTAGTCATCCTATTTTGGATGCAAGCAGTGCTCTGGGTTCACACGGTGCCTGCCGTACAAGCATTGCATGCCCTGTGGATTATTGCACCTATCCCACAATGCCCAGCACAGCTCCCTAGAGCATGTGCATAATGTTAATAGTATACAGGAGATATTTGCACCTGTTCACCTTTTGGGTTTGCCCCATTGTCCACTTTGAATGGTTTTGTTCTGCATCAGACGCTGCCTTGTGCATGTTGTAACCCTGGTATTGAAACCCACTGGTAAGTGTGTTACTAGTCTCCCTCTGTGCTGATCCGGAGGTGAATCAAGGCTGATCCAGAGATGTTATCCAAGGCTGTTTAAGGCAGTCTACCACCCTAAGCAAGTCAGCGTGCCACCTTCCACATCACTCAAATTTGGCCCAGCTGCCCCTCCATCATGATGGAGGAGCAGCTGGGCCAAATCTGAGCAAGTGGCATTGCAACCTGGCGCATAGGGTCACAGCACCACTCAGGCTAGGCCCAGTCACCCCTCCATCATGACGGCAGGCGACCGGGTCAAATCTGCCACCCTAGGCAGGTGCCTAACTTGCCTGTACCTAGAGAGGCCTCTGTTTTTTATACCCCTAGCTACAGAGCTTTATCTCAAGCTGTATCTGCTCATGCCTTTGGTTCAATCCCCAGTGTGTCAGCTAAGAGAGGGGCTCTCACACTATGCCTTCATGTGTGCTGATGCCCAAGCAGAGAGTCAGTAGCTCCTTTAGGACCCCACTGCCTTGCCAGTGGTCTTAGTGAATATTACAATGAGCACACACCCCACCCCCCCCACCCAGGCCCTGGTGCTCTAGGAGGTATGGAACTTGATTTTACTCATTTCTTCAATCGCATTTTTAGTTTTAATTTTGATGTTCTGTTCCTTTTTTGTTAACTGAAGTTTTTCTCTTGTGTTTTCCTCTAGGAATCCAGCCTAGCGGTCAAGGACAAGACAACAAGTGGAGACTGGACCATCATGGAGAGGTATGTTGCTCTACTTGGGGGAATAGTTGGGAGAGGTTCAGCCTCAGAGTAAGTGTAATTGGCACAGTGTGTAATAGGGAGTCAGGAAAGATGGTCAGCATCCAAAGGTATCTGGTTATACAAGGTCCAGATCTATCTGCCTTCTTGCTGTTTAAGAAGGGATCTGAGTAAAGGACATTTGGGACTTGATTTAGATGGTAGGCACCTTTTGCCAAGTGACTCCAATAGGAGTTGAGGATTTGTCCCTGGAAGAATTATACTAATTAGGAAAAGACCCCTCCCCCCCAAGGCCTCATGGTGAAAGACTGAGTGGCTGATCGTCATGAGTCCCTTAAATTAGCACTCTGCCATTTCCAAAGGACAGCAGGCATCCCCAGCCGGCTCTCTTCTATTAAACAAGTGAATCTCTTGGTCACTTTCATTACTGTTTGCAGAACGCTTTGAGATCTCCAGAAGCACAGCAGCTGATCAGTATTATTTTAATTGTGCTTTTGAGGGCAAACATTGCCTTTTGAAGTGGGGGGGGGAAACACCAATAAACCCCAGCACAATTCACCCCCCCCCCTTTTTTTTTCTCCCCGTAACTGGGAAGAAGCCGTGTAAAGGGTTAAAACTGGCTTGGCCCGGCTCTGTGGTGCGTATGCAATAATCTGTGTGGCTCTCTTGGCCGCCTGCCAAAGTGTTGCCGTGCCTCCTCCTCCTCTTCTCCTCCCTTCCCCCGTCCCTTTTGCATGAAGTAGGATCCTTGAGCTGTTGCAGAGGCAGCCAACTGCTCCATATTTGGCTTCTATTACACATTTACATACTGGAGAGAGAGGAGCGGGAGCTCTGTACCGCAGACATCATTTCTACTACAGTGGTGGAGACATCCAGGACCTGTGTCACTGCAGGGGGAAGGAGAGAGAGAGAGAGAGAGAGAGGGGAAAAAAAGGCAACCAACATAACCCCCCCCGCCCCCAAGCCCTGTGATCAGCAAGACAGTGTGTGTGAGTCTGTCTCTCTGCCCCCACCTCCCTTGACACTTGGCAGTAAGTGGCTCTTTTATTCCTTCTCTGCTTTTTGCTTCCCCGGCGTCTTTCCTCCTTTCGATTGAAAACCTCCAGCGCTTCCAGCTGGAGAAACACAAGGGGGGAGAGGACTGGACAAGCCCCCCCCCCCCGCCCCCGGGGGCTTCAGCCTTCCTGCAGCCCAGCCCACCCCAGCCCTGGGAAGGCTGGAGGCCAGAAAATGGCTTTGCGATCCTGGGGGGAGGTGGAGGGACATTGGGGGTGGCTGGAATTCGTTGCACTCTGTGCATGCAAGAAATGTCTTCCGGGGTGGAGGAGAAGGAGGCAGGGGAGAGGAGGGGGGACAGGCAAGGAAACAGCCGTAGCCCCTGTGTCTGGGTTGCTTTCGGTGTCCCCCCCCCCCCCCGGGAGGCGAGAGGGCGCGCGCGCGCGTGCGTGTGTGTGTGTGTGTGTGTGTGTGTGCGCGCTGGGGAGGGGTGGCGTTTTCACGCTCGCTCTGCTGCCGCCGCCGGGCTCTGGCTGTGGCTGCCCCTGGTGCATTAGCTGGCGCGGAGGCAAGTGAGAGCGGCCGGAGTTTTGCACGACGCCCGGGTTTGGGCGGGCTGCGGCGGGGGAGGCTTTGCCGCCGGCCGCGCCAGCCCGTGCTGGGCTGTGTAGTACGGGCTGGGTCCGGGTGGCTGCCGGAGGGGTGAATGAAGCGAGGAGGGAGGGGGAAGAGGCGGCGCTGGGACGGGGAATGCGCTCAGCCGCGGACCCACTACGCTGCACTCACGGCCCAGGCTGGCTGGAGACACCAGCTGGCACTTCCAGCAGTGAGCGAGGAGGGCTAGTGCCCGGGTCAGGGGAGGCCCGGGTGTCCCGTTTTCCCCCTTCACACTGTCTGCAGAGCCTCTCTTGCTTTCACTCTCCTCCAGTCCCTGCCAGGGTGAGAGATCTGGGGCTGGCTAAAAGCAAAGGGACCATTTAGCTTCTCCAGGGGGGATTAGCGGCAGCCTCGGGTGCTAAAGAATTGATGTGATTATCCTTGGATATAGCAATATTTTGCTCTTTCCATTTCGGATTGTGTCTGTGGCTGCTGCATTCTCTTTAATTTATGTTGCAGGTATGCATTGCTCTTTTGACTCTGACCTCCCCTTGTTTGGGTTGGTTTTTAAATAAAACACCTTAGGAAAGTAACCCTTGATTGGTTTGTATGTACTAAATAAATGAATATAATAATTTCTAAGACTATTAGAGATTAACCTAAAATTTGTTAGAAAACGTTGGTTGCTTCAGTAGTGATGATGATGATGATAATAAAAAGACAGGATTGGGAACTGTTTCCATGCCATTGAAGATGGGGGAAATTACTGAAGAGTAATAATAGAAAGAAAACAAGTCCGAAGCTGGTTATATAATGTACTATGTGGATAAGAAGAACGACAGGCTATTTTTATTTTGTTTACCGTATGCTGTGCAATAGGGACTCCAAACTGCATCTCTCCCCTGTGATCCTAGACTCCGGATACAATTAGCAAAAATTGTAAGCATTCCTTATTATGTCCAAGAAATAAACATAATGATGTAAATTGTTGTTCCTTATAAATATTCTTTATGCACAAATAGGGAATTGTTAAGGTGGATGACCTTAGTTTTTGAAACATTTTATGTTTCATATGATAAAGAAATACATATTTCATAATGCAGGTTATACTTAATATTTAATGATCATTGTTATATATGTTATGCTGTATTGGTTAGTTACATGTCAGATGTGTTCAGGCATAGCCAGTTACTTTGCTGACATGTTAGGGAAGTCAAGGTCTTTTCATTTTAGCTTCTGATGTAACCTTCAGTTAAGGGAAAATTCAGATTTCATGTTAATATAGCTCTGCTTGTTTGGGTGGTGAAGACAGTTCAGTTTTATAGCTCTGTGGAGCAAGGGTTATGAATGAGGGAGAGATTGTAATTGAGAGTGACAGAAAAAAAATCACACTGTAGTTATTTTTGAGATGCTGCAAGGTATCTTTTAATAGTTATGATTTTATTGTATTGCCCTCCAATTTGTTCATGAAAATGGCCCAATATTTTTCAGGCAGCAATTCTTTTAAATGGATGGCTTTAATCTCATCATCGTTTATGGAAGGCAAAGGTTCATAGGTTCTCTTCAACTCTGCCTGTCTCTCTCTCATCATGTAGATACATGTCAGTGCTATAGGTTTTCAGTGCACTTACTCTAGCCCAGATCAGTCATGTAATTAGATCAGGCTGCCATGGTAACAGACAGTATTCATCGTCCATTCAGGTGTGTTTGTCTTGTGACTGGGCTACCTCAAGTGGCGTATGTACAATATTTATGTTGGACAGATTGTACAACTCACTTCTGTGTCTTCTTGAAGAATATTTAAGCATATTATGACATTTCCTAACCACTGAACTTTTATGAAAGATACTTCTGGGCTGTTACAGCACTGGATTGTCAGATTTTACATGTGTGCAGAGTATGAAAATATATTTAGTTAGCTAATGAAATCATTCTACCAGTTCCACGTGTGTTTATTGTTAATGAATCAACAAATGTTTTGTTAATTTTTAAGTGTCTTTCCCAAGCGTATCTGAAAGCTGCTTCTGCAATCTGTTGCTTTTGATTTGTTGGGTGTTTAACCATTTGACGGCTGAAATCATATGTGTGAAGTTGTGAAAATGTCACCATTAAAAGGGTTAATATTGTAGGCCCCAAACCTGCCATAATCTATGCACGTTGCTTAACTTTATGTGCTCTGACTAGTATAATTTAAGTAATTGATAATTCACATTATCATTATTACTTAACTGATAGTGTATTAAGTTAAGCATGTTCATAATTCTTAGTAGGCTCAGGGCCTTGGATGTGTTTTATTTGGTAAATGAATTTGCATTTTCACCTTGCAAAAACTTAGGGTGTATACAAACTGTAATAAAACCAAATAAAAACCCAAGGCTATTTTATCTGTGACAGACTCAATACTGGATAGTTTGTTTCTGATAATAGTAAGCTGTTTCACATTTGTTTTTATACTACCTTAAAAGATATTTTTTCACCATAGCATACAGTTGAAGGCCTTTTGCGTCAATGTTTATAATGCATTTTTCTCCAATGTAAAAAGTGCACTTGAAGAATATAAAGAGCTTCATGTTGTTTACTGCAATTTAAAAATACATTTAACTGAGGAATATTTTTGTCTTTAATGTCAGTGTTTTGAATACTACACTATACATTAGTCTTTTAAGAAATAATATTTTTTTTAATGGGCCAAATGTGGCTCTCTGTTGTACTGGTGTAAATCTTGAATGATTCCAGTGGGCCACATTCAGAGTAATGGAGCTCAGAATCTGTCCTGTAGTGTGTAACCATGAAGTCTTTATTACACCTTTCTTAGGCAAAACTGCTATTGAGTGGAATGGGAGTTTTGTCTGAGTAAGGACTTCAGAACTCTGCTGGAGGAGCTGAATTCGCCGCTTGCATAAGTGGCTAACATCTCCATTCACGTTTATCCCAGTTACACCAATGGTGAATTTAGACCTGTGGCTTTAATGGCTTGATCTGAGCAGTGACGCCTACCCACAATTCCCAATGGTTCAGTACTCCACACCTCTCAGGATCAGGCCATTAACTATTAGAGCCTAATAGTGTCCAAAAAATATAATAATAAAACAGGCATTTGAATAGCTCTCGTGTTGAAGTACGAGACTGGAGAAGGTAACAAGAGGAGTAATGCCTGTCTGTGGGTCAAATCTTGCACTGCCTGCCAGCTCACAAACCCAGCCGCAGTGTAACTGAGCCTGCAGGTTTCTGTCCGTCTGCCAAGCAGAGGAATTTCTTCTCATGGGGAAGTTCATGAAGAGTTTCTCACTCTCAGTGCAACTCTTTAGTGCACTGGCTGATTTGGGCTTTTCGTTCTTTCGTCCTTTCTTTCTTGGCCTAGGTATGGAGGGGATTAGGAAAATGGGACTGGAGAAAGTCAGATAATCACACAAACTCCTGCTGTTTGTACGATCCCTTGTACTGCATCATGCTTCTTATGCAAATTGCTTGTAATGTGGTTCACAGCACTGCAGAGTAAATATTTTTTAAAATGTGTTATATGAACTTGTGAAAAACAAATTTCCCTTAGGATTTCATTATAAAAAAGCTTGACAAAAATGGTCTGATTTTAAAGGATCTTTAAAAACAGGCCTGAATTTCCTTTGCCTCCAAGGGAAAAAAAATCTTTTTGTAATCTATCCGATAGCTTTGTATCATCTTAATATTTTTGTAAAATAGACTGTTAAATGCAGTCAATTGAAAAGCAGCTAATTACTTGAAATATGAAAATAGTTTATATTAATAATATATCTAGAGAATCAAAACTCAGGACCTGATCCTCCTCCCACTGAAATTCAATGGCAAAACCCTTATTAACTTCAAAGGGCGCAGTAGTAACCCACTCTTTTTTGTATTGCCATTCATATAGTATAATGCTTTTGCTGTGGTCTACAAATAGGAGGGGAGTGCAGTAACAAGGTGTATTTTGGTTTCAAAAATGTATATAAAAATTGCATATGTGGTCTGAAGTGTACCCTGGTTTCAACCGTAGTTTAGAATACGAGACAGCCCACTATGAGGCTGTTAGCTGATCATACAGGTTTTTGAGTGATTAACTGTTGTGGAACATCGTTCAGGTACAGTTCATGCAACTTAATCAGTTCACAGAATGGTTTTAGCTGGAGTCCTCTGCTGAGGCTGCTATAACTAGGTCTACTTTAGCAAATCAAAATGTAATAACCATAACAAACAGAAGTATAGCAGGCTCAATACAGGTAAGTATGTCAGACCGAAGAAATGGTGTGCTCTATGCCAGTGAATTTTGCTAAGAAATTTAATACACTAAGCTTTTAGATCTGAAAATATTGACTGGGTCATTTAATTTTACCTTATGCAGAACTTTGAGTGAGACAAATTAGTATATTTATCTTTGGACAGGGAGAACAAACACACAAAATGTTTTTGGGCTCTGGCACGTAACATATATTCAAAAGTCCCACATTTTAAAAAATGTGGGGGAAAAAAGTTTAAGGTGATAAGATTTTGATTTAGCTGATATACAAAATAAGTATATATATATATTTAATTTTAACAACTCTGCAGACAAAGGTGTATTTGGAAGTTACAGAAACTGGACAAGTAACTCTGGTTTCTTCTCGAGCTTAGTGTATTTGTTATTCAGCTATTACTTTACTATATTTTCTCCTACAACTATATTGTGCGTTAGTTTGTAGTCTACTAACTATGAATAGCTATGTGCATGAATGTATTTATTGGACCCAATCCAGAAAAACACTTTAGCACATGCTTAAATCCTGCAAGTGCTTTGCTGAATAAGGATGGATTTAAGTACTGGCATAAAGTTAAACTTGTGCATAAATCCTTGGATGAGCAGGGGCCATAAGCATGCTTACAAACTCAAACACAAAACTGCCTCACGATCGAGGAATAGTAGTCCTGCTAAAGAGTGACAAAAATTTTTTGGTGAGGTTCCAAGTGAAAAAGCAAAACATATTTTGTTTGATATGTGATGTCAGCAGAATTGTGATGCTGGCTCCCTGTAATTTTTAATGATTAAAAATATAGAATTAGAAAAATATTGCTGTCATAGTATACTTTCTGTTTACATTATCTGGGAATTTGCAGTAAAATGCATTAATTCCAGCATGCCAGGATTAAGACGATAGAACTGGGGAAGTGCCACAAAATCTAACACTTTTTTTTTATCAAGATCCCCTTAATATGGTTTGCTTTTTGGATAATGCCTCTCAAAGAAATTGTGTTCTGCTGCCAGTGAAGACTGTCACCACACTCACTTATGTTTTCTAAACTCACCAATATCACATTTTGGAAAGCACATACAGACAGAGTAAATGGGCTGTGCTTTCTGCCACATGTGTATGGTGCTGAGGAACTGACTCCTTAGCCCCAGCCTACAGGAGACAGTGCACATCTATGTCATGGTTGCTGGGAGGAAGAGTGGCCAAGGGCGCCCACGTACAAACACACACAAGAATGGGCACACATGTGAGTGCACATCTGTAGTAATTTCAGCTACATTGTGCATGAATGACTTGTCTTTTTGGACATTCATGAAATGTAGATATTTTTTTGTTTCATGAGGTTGTACTACTGAGCCAGTAAAGATCATAAATGTCCCCGATAGGCTGAAGCTAGTGTAAGATGTAAACAGTACGCTTACCAATGTGCTTTTTGAGTACAGGCTTGTTCTGAGCCCTAGTTTTCACTCTAGTTGTGTCACTTGTTGGAAGTGAATTGCCATCCTTCTGTAGCTCAGACTCAGACACAACTCTGTAATCTTTTGATGTTATTGACCCTCAGTATTATGAATGATTCTGCTTTGGATAGAACCACTCACAATCTTCACAGGAATATTTTGGCCCTTGTATGGCCACTGCTAAGTTGGTTGGTTTTTAACTGATATTGTTTTTTTCATTTTGGTTTTCATCTCCCTCTGCTTCTGGATGAACAGTCACATTGCAGGCGAAGCCAGATGAGGAAGCAGTTTAAGCTGTGAATTTCTTCTTCACCCCCATAGAACAGTGACGACCATAATTTTTATCTTCACCATAGAGAGATGCTTTGTAAACAAGGTGAGGATTTAATGCTTTTTATTTCTCTCATGAGTATACACACTTTTGGCAAACCTTGACACCTTAAAATGTTTTTATAATTCATTTGACACAAAATTATTCTACCTCAACATGACCAGGAATGGGAGTGCTTTATAAATAAATAACAACGATTATGGTATTACCCAAGTCAGCAAATCATATTACCTGTGTCTCAAATCTCTGTCTTGTAGGATGCTGCGTTGCAGATCAGTGGTTCTTATGCTCACCTTAGGTCAAAATGTGTTTGGTTACTAAAAGATTATGAGATGTATAAAAAGTTTTCATCCTTTGAGCTTTGTCATAAACTGCCATGCATAAAATAATAGAAATCCATCCTCTTGCCTATTATTGTCAATTTTTGTTTTGTTGTTGTGGGTTGTGTTGCTTGCAGACTCTTTGCCTTTTTCAACTTCCTGATTTCCTCCTGTGTAGAAAGCCTTTTTTGGCATGCGGATTTTCCGTTAAAGCCAGGGGCGGATTTAGGAGCAGGCGACTGCCTGGAGTGCAGGGCTTGAGGGATGCTAGGCTCAGGGTGGTGTAAGATATTCAAAAGTTTAACAAATGGAGGGGTGGGGGAAGGTGGAGCGGCGGCATGCCGAAGACACTCCTTGCCTGGGGTGCATTTGGTCTAGGGTTGGCCCTGCTTAAAACCGTGGATAACCAGTCACTGGTGACATACCTAAGTCTTTCTTTTACTCTGATTTAAGCAGTGTTGTCAGCTCTTATGATTTTATTGCAAGTCTTGTGATTCTCGGTGATTTGCTTATATCCCCAGGTTCTGCAGTGATGTGATTACAGGACAATCTCAGCTTTTTTTCCTTTTCTCCGTTACGCGCCGCCCCCCCCCCCGCCCCCCCCGTACCTCATGTGTCTGTATCTTGTATGTTTGTAAGTTTGTGGAGAAGAGCTTGAAAATGTGTTGAGCCTTTAGGGGTCAATCAGACTGCATATAAAAAGAACCCAAATGTTCTTATTTATTTGAGTCTCATGGTTTTTAAGCCTGTCTCATGGCTCTGACTCATGATTTTTAAGTACTTAGGATTGGCTATCCTGCTAATGGTAACAAAAATATAAAGGTTGCAGAAAGAAAATAGGCTGTTCTTTTAAATAATATGGCAAATACAGCTGGGGAATTAGATTCAGAAACTGAAAGTACATTTTTTGTTTTTATTTAAGCCAGAAAACTGAGTTACTCTAGTATTTTGTTGATGAAAAGCTGTTCAGAAAGTCTCTGTAGTGGAATAACTTTTTCATGTATACAGTATGTCATAGTGAAGTGTGCAGTACATAAATTTACATTTTATTGTGACTGCAGGATGGGGTATTGTTCTTTTAAAGGGAAGTAGTCTAAGCGTGTAGTTGCATGTAAAGACACGCCTCTTATGGTCTACACTAATCATCTAGAATGGAGGGGCAGGTTGAAATTGCCATATAAAGCACCCTAACATATTTTCACCCTTCAGTTTCAGAAAATTTTCTTGATAGCAGATGTTGACTTAGAGATCAGGTGGAACAAATCTTTTTGTCAAGGCGTTAACATTTCCAAGAGCTCTGCATTTGTCCAGAATTAGCTCAGGTTTTGTAAAATTGTTTTTGTTTACAGAAATTATTACACAGAAAGGCTCGTAACTAATAGCTAGAGGAAGAAATGCTTTATAGCATATTAATCAAATTTAAGTATCTTCTGAATGCCCACATTGTATTACCCATAATGTATTGCTAAGTCACCTTGAATATTCTAGCAGCTGATATTTCCTGAGATTGCATTAAAAACAATGTCATAAATATTAAGTAAACATTTTGCATAAAGATAACCTTGTTATGTCCAGTACAATTGATTGTTAGCCATCGGCATAATACTGCTTTCTTTGTACACAGAATGCTTAAGGTCGTCTTAATGGACCTTAGACCAAGTATGTTTTTGTTGTTAAAATACAGTGGGTTTATTTTTTCAGTCACATCAGTTTTACATTGGTGTAACTCCACTGTCTTCAGCGCTTACTCCTGATTTACTCCAGAGTGAGATCAAAATCAAGCCCAATTTGTATCAGAGTAAATAATGTAAAGGTTGTCTAGATGGTCACTGGCTGGTTACAGACATTATCCTTGACATTTGATTTAACAGGGATGCCCAGAGTTGCAACTGATGGAATGTGACCCGTGGAGTTCTGTAGTGTGGTTAGTAGCCACAGGGCAAGTTGCACAGGTCAAAGATGGAACAGAGATGGTATGCTGAGACCATAGCCCTCTCCTATTGTAGTATTTTACCAAGGAGGAGGATGGCTGCAGTCTGCTCCACTAAATGCAAACTAGGTGGCTTATGACATGTTCTTTTTGTGTCCCTCATATGGACAAAATATTGGGCACCTTTCATTTAACACACATAAGATCAAATTCTGAAGTCCTTACTTAAGGTGTAATTCTACAAACACAGGCAACTTTCCTCACATAAATAATACCATTTACTGCAGCAAATACAGTAGTAAAGTAACTCGTTTAAGAATTTGTAGGAACAAGCCTTTAGTGTTTACTGTTCTTATTAGGTAAAACTCACACTGACTTTAATAATAATTTTGCCTGAATAAAGACCTCAAGATGAGTAAAAAGGTTATTTAAAATAGCTTTTTTTAACCCTGACTTTGATTAATTTTGGCCCAAACTAAAAAACATAGGGAGAGTTAGTGTTTGTTTGTTCAGAGCATGCATTGCCTCCTTTCAGGTAGGCAAATTACTCTGTTTCCTTTTAAACAGTTGTGTTAAGAGAATTTTGTTTGAAATACTGGACATTTTAACAATTAGATTTCCTTTTAATCTTTTCCACTGTTCAATTCATGTGATATCTATTAGTCATATTGTGACATCTAGTTGACTCTGTAGCAACTGTCCCACTTGTAGCAATCCATTTACTGTACTTTCTGAAGTTTCATTAACTATGGGTATACATTGCTTAACATGGTATCCCTTTTATGTAAGATGTAATCAGCTGGTTTTAAATGTGGTGTGTTTCTAACGTATGCTGAACACTCATTTGCAGCTTGTTTATAGACAGGAGATATATATATAAAAAATATCATTTTTAGTTAAAGGAGAATGATGTGATTTGTCTGTATGGGGAAGTTATTAATGCCCCCTGCTGGCCATTTGAGAGTGCAGAGTTGGTGTTTCTTCTACTGGCTGGTTCTGCTTTTTCTTTTTACATGTGAAGGCCTGTAGTGGTGGGAGGACTAACAGACGGTGGTGGTGATTTTGACTGAGCTAAGAGTACCAGAAAAATGAAGATGGATTTGAACTAGGTATAATTGGATAATAATTAGAAATCGCATTTAATTTTTTAATTGCTTGTTTTGTATTTAAGTGTGGGAGTAAATTTAACGTACATGAAAATGAAGAACTAACAGTGTAGACTGGCATCACACAGGGAAGTGCTTTGCAGTCTTCTCCACACAACTCCATACCTCTGCTCTATCATTCCTAGGTCTTTCCTGAACAGAGATTGCCGGTCTCATACCAAATTGTATGAAGGTTTTCTGATGTAGATACACTGAGTTGAGTTTTGTGATGTGCTTAAGATGGGAACGCTAAAGTTGTGTTCTCTTGTCACATAAGCCAGGATTTGAGCCATGGTTCAGGGTTCCTGCTTCTACTTTAAAAAGATGTTTTTCAATGTCACTTTTTTAACGGAATATGAGAGAGAAGTTTTGACCATGACTTTAAGAATTGAAAGTGCTCTTTTGAAAAATAAAAATCAGTGTAACATAAATAGCTTTGTATAAACCAGGTTTAAAAGGACATTGTCAACTTACATGTAGCCCCAAATATAAATTGTAAAAGGTTTAATAAAACCAAAGATGAATAGAAATGCTTCTTTAGTTTGAAATTCCACATAAACATTTCCTTGCCCTGGTTGGCTTATCAACATTGCAGCATTAAGAACCCGAGAGTGAAACTGTCTTCACTGATTTTATTTTTCTAATCTGAAAGATAAGAAAAAAGTAATAAAACAGCATAAATAACGAACAAATCGCAATTTAAAAAACTTTCACTTTTAACCATATAAGGTTTAGTAGTAACATAAGTAACTAAATGTGTGTGCCACAAAGCAAGGCGCCTGATTCTTCACTGTCTTATACCTTGTAAGTGTATTTGCACCTGTGCAAAGTGAGTAGGAAAACACTACCGTTCTGATTTGATGATGTTTTTTACTCACTTTGCACTGATGAGAATGACTGCACAAGGTGCAAGGCCGTGGAGAAGCATCTGGCTCATCATTTTTAAATGACTGGAAAAAAACGCTTCTCTCACCTCAGAGAGGTGTTAGGGCAGAATACGTTTTACTGTGCAATTGAACCTTTTTCATTTTTAGGACCAAAGTGTCAGAGGTGGTCTCTGACTGTGCACACCGGCACCACCCATGTGTACACCCTCGTCCGTTCGTGTGTGTGTAGGTTGTGTAACTGCGTATTACTGGATTTCCACGTGCACGCACCTTGAGGGTGTGTGTCTTCATGGCAGAGTTAGCCTGGGTGATGACATCCGGGTATGAGCATACAGGTCAGCCTAGGCCGGTGTGAGCAGCCATACCCGTGTTACTGTGTCGTCACTGATGGTGCAGACATCCATGTGTGTCGCTAGAGCCTCTGGGAACTTATTCCGTGGCTGACTGTGCTGCAATATGCTAAGCTGCTCCAGGATTGTTTCCCAGTGAATTGTGGGAGAACCTGTCTCTCCTTCTGGGCACACAGGGAAATTGTGGGAAGACAATGAAGGACTATCAGCACTTGAATGGTTTAGCCTGCATCCTCACTGCAAAGTGGGTGGATTACCAGCCTGAGTGAGAGCAGAACCTGGGCTCTAACTAATACTCCCAGATGGCTCAGGAGAGAAGTTTTTGTGTGTGGATGGATGGGGTGTTGGGGCCACTAGCTGGGTAAAACCCCAGGCTAACTCAGTAGTGAAGTTACTCTAAGACAGTGTTTTCCAAATAGTAGGTTCTGACCCACTAGCCGGTCATGGGAAAGGCCTAGGTGGGTGGAATGTGCCTGGCAATGGCAAGCTGCCCTGTCCTCCCTCTTCGTAACAGTCGTGTAGAGGCTGTGTTATTTAGGGTGTGGTGGATCTGACTGGTCACCTGTTTTGGGGTCAGGAACAAATTTTTCCTGTTCGACCAAATTGGCGGAGTTTTTTCGCCATTGTCGGAGCATCATGGAGGCGCAACTGGGTTGTAAGTGATAGGACTTGAAAGTTTAACACTGGGAAAGGTAACACTGTCTAGCTCAGTGGTTTTCAAACTGCGGGTCACAACCCAGTACTAGGTTGTGGAATGTAAGGCACTGGGTCGTGGTGGCTCTGGTCAGCACTGCCGACTGGGCTGTTAAAAGTCCCATCAGCTAGCTAAGGCAGGCTAGTTCCTACCTGTTCTGACACTGTGATGCGCCCCAGAAGTGACCAGCAGCAGGTCTGGCTCCTAGGCGGGGGGGCCATGAGGCTCTGTGCGCTGCCCGCGCCCCGAGCACTGTCTCCGCACTCCCACTGGCTGGTTCCCAGCCAATGGGAGATATGGGGAGAGTGTCTGCGGGTGAGAGCTGCGTGGAGCCTGTTGCCCATGTCTGCCTAGGAGCTGCACCTGCTGCTGGTCGCTTCCAGGGCGCAGCATGGTCCACGGTGCCAGAACAGGCAGGAAGCCTGCTTTAGCAATCCTGCTGAGCCGCTCACTGGGAGCCGCCCGAGGTAAGCCCGCTCCCCAATCCCCTGTCCCAGCCCTGAGCCCCCCCCAAACCCGGAGCCCTTTCCTGCACCCCAAACCCATCATCCCAGGCCACAGCCCGGAGTCCTGATCCCTTCCTGCACCCCGGCCCCCTCCCACACCCTAAACCAGAGGTTGGCAAACTACGGCTCGCAGGCCACATCCGGCCCATGGGACCATCCTGCCCGGCCCCTGAGCTCCTGTCCAGGGAGGCTAGCCCCTGGCCCCTCTCCCGCAGTGCGGCTTGTACCTGCCCACCTCCCAGGCTTTCCAAAAAGCCTGTCCTGCTGCTCTGAGCAGCATGGTAAGGGGGGCGGGGGTTGGATAAAGGGCAGGAGGTCCCGGGGGTCAGTCAGGGGACAGCGGGCTGTTGGGTGGGGCGGAGGTTCAGGTGGGGCATTCAGGAGACAGGGAGCAGCGTGGGCTGGATAGGGGGTGGGGTCCTGGGGGGGAAAGGGAGCGGGGGCGTTGGGTGGGGTCCTGGGGGGGACAGTTAGGGATGGGGGTCCCGGGAGGGGGCGGTCAGGGGACAAGGAGTGGGGCGGGTTGGATGGGTTGGGAGTTCAGGGGGGCCTGTCAGGGGGTGGGGGTGTGGATAGGGGTCAGGGCAGTCAGAGGACAGGGAGTGGGTGGGTTGGATGGGGGGCGGTTAGGGGTGGGGGGCAATCGGGACAAGGAGTGGGAAGTGGGAGGGGGTTCTGAGGGGGGTAGTTGGATGGGTCGGAGGTTCTGAGGGGGGTAGTCAGTGGGCAGGAAGTGTGGGGGGGCAGTCAGGGGACAAGGAGCAGGGGGGGTTGGATGGGTTGGGGGTTCTGAGCGGGACAGTTGGGGCGGGAAGTGGGAGGGGGCGGATAGGTGGCGGGGGCCAGGCTGTTCGCTGAGGCACAGCCTTCCTTTCCCAGCCCTCCATACCGTTTTGCAACCCCGATGTGGCCCTCGGGCTAAAAAGTTTGCCCACCCCTGCCCTAAACCCCTCATTCCTGGCCCCTCCCCACAACCCTCACCCTTGCACCCCAACCCTCTGCCCCCACCCGAGCCCCTCCCGCACCCCAAACCCTCATCCCCAGCTCCTTTGGGTCACGGGCATCAACAATTTTCTTCAATTGGGTCGCCAGAAATTTTTTTGAAAACCCACTGGTCTAGCTTGTTGCATCTCGCGGCTGGTGTCCAGTGCGGATAAGTAAAGTCCCATGGAACTCTTCCTATTTTTTGTAACGTTTTGTTTTATTTTGGGGGGAATGCATATTCTTTTGTTTTATCCATTTTATCCACTTGCTGGGGGTGGGGTTGAGCCCTGGCCCCAGCGGCGTGGGGGAGTCTGGGGGTGGGATCAGGTCCTGGGAGGGGTGAGGTTACAGAGTGAGCTTGCCCCGCAGCGGTGGCTACTGAGTGAAACCTGAGCAGTGGTGCGAGTCCCATGTGCTTTGTAACACCTGGAGCAGGGAACTAGGCCCAACCCCAAGGGACAGGAGCTGCTGCTGCTGCTGGGTGATTTTGTTGTTGTTTTATTTCATATTATTTTGCATTTGTGAAAAACTTGGGGCTCTATGGTTAAGGCTAAAAAGGATCAACCGGCTGAGGTAAATGGGTCCTGGGATTTCACTGGTGGACCACTTGTTTACAGGAGAAGAGGAGACCTGAAATCCTCTCGCTCTGAGGTTCCTCCTTGGTACATCTGCCATCCCGTTTTAAAGAGGACTAAATCAAACCGCATTAATGAACTAATAATCTGTGTCAGCAGGATGCACAGGGCCAGTTAGTGTGTGGCGGGCAGGTGTGGGATAGAGTCAGACCCCTTGCTGCGAACCAGATGTTTCTGTAGACAAGCCTGTAGTGTGTAGCACCACGTTTTAGAATGCAGTAGTGAATGTCATAATAATAACACGTTTTTGTTTGCTAGTCATCCATGCGCTAGGGCCTTTGTATTTCTGTGTATTTACATATTCTTGTGAATGTAAACACTTGAATCAACTTTTAGGAAGAAACATGGTTACAAAAAACTACAAATATAATTCCTGTTTGCCATGCTCAGTTTGTTTCTACCAATGAATATTTTCCCAGTGGTGCTGTTCCTTGTCAGTGTCACATCCTAGCAGCCCAGTAGGGAGTGCTTTTTCAAATTAATGTGATAGAAAAAGGGTTTCTCCTCTTCCATAATGCCTGTGCACATCACCTCTCTGGTACTGTACTGTATGCATAGCCTTCCCCAGGTAACAGCTGGCAGATCCAGCACAGTTAGAAATTTCATTGTATGCATGAACAATCCTTCTCCCCCCCTCCCCCCTCCAATACATTAAAACAGATCTTAGTGGATTATTGCACTAAACAGAATTTCATGTTTATTTTCAATGTGCTGCTGGTGGTTAAAAAGCCCCATAGCTCTATAACATGGAATGCATTTTTATTTACAGCTTAGTAGGCCCTACCTCTGACATATGACTGGCAGGGAAGCCCCTCCCTTTGATAGTTGTATGTCATCTGCTTCAGAGAACTAATTACTTGGCAATTCCCATTTGATAATTCCCTCTTTATTTTCTGATGAGTTACTTAACGGTGATGGGCTTGTTGAGCAGAATACTGTGTTTAATCCATGCTTCAGAAAAGACAGTGTGACTAGGGTTATCTTTGTTTTCTAAATGCAGCTTTTCCATAGGAACATTGAAACCACAGTAAAACACGTTAACAGTTCACAGTTAATGGTAGGCTTAGTAGTGAATGATGTATGGTATTTTCCAAAAATAAAGTAGGGATTTTATTTTACTATTGCACTTGTATTTTAAACATAAGGTCTGAATGAAACAGAATCCTAGAAGGATGTTAAAAATAATTTCTCATGAAAACGTGTCTCTTTGCATCACAATTCTGCAAACCTTCTCCGCTCATATAATTTTTTACAGAATCTTATTCTTAAAAAAACAAGAAATACCCATCTTTTACATTGTCTAATATTTATTTTACATTTCAGTGTGTTCTATTTAGTCATTATAACATTGTTCAAAATAAGTGATATTTAAGGAAAAATATCACTTTGTTTTCTCGATTTTTACCTTTTACATTCCATTGGTGTGGTGGTCACAACAACACCCATTTCTGGCTGAGGAATGCTTTGTAACTGTTCAGCGCCCTCATTTCTAACTACAATATTGCACTGTTCCCTGAGGGTACACAAGTCCAGCAGTGCTTAGATACAGCACTGTGTCTGGGGATATATACTGACCTTAGTCTGTATGTGAAGTCCCTGGTAAGGTCAAAGTGAGTTTCAGAAACCCATTCATATCTTTCTGTGAAATTCCTTCATCTAGGGCCTGATCCTGTGCTGTTAAATTCAGTGGGAGTGTTAACACTGACTTCAGTAGGGGCAGGATTGGGGCTGTGCATTAACTTTAGTGAATGCCATTGCCCCATGCTTTTTGATACCACAAGATTTGTTTTTGCTGATCTGACCAGAGAAGCTGAGAATCAGGCTATTTTTCTTGTAGTTTAGCAGGAAGTATTGTATTCTGTGTGTTAGCTTGCATGATATTGCATCATCTGACTTGCTGATTTATTATAAGTTCGTAAGGATCCCTCCTGCCCAGTCATTGCAAGTATTGTCACAGATTTAGTTAATCTATGAGAAAAATGAATTAGAACATACTACTTTGCTGATGTTTTTGTGGAATTAGTGATTTTACAAATTTGTAAGGTTTATAACATGTAGAATTCCAAACAGATCAATCCACTTTAAATGTGTTAATAAAGTTTCCCCTGCAAAGGAATATTAATTAAGTTGATTAAAGGTGGCTTGAAGTATATAATAATAATGCAATTATTTTTCCTGTGACTCTGAAATGTTGTTTCTGATTTTCAGCAGAGGGGAACTATCAAGTATAGTAGTTTGACTTTTTTTTTTTTTTACACAAACTTCCTATTAAATGTTTTGCTGTCTTAAATAGTCCATGTACAGTTCAGTAAACATACATATTCAGTATAAATTTGTATATGTAGAACTTTGATTTTTACAAAATATCACTAATTGTGATCATAATATAAATGCCCCCCCCCCTTTTTAATGGGGCATGGTAACTAAAAACTCTTCCACTTTTTTTTAGACTGAATTTTTATTCTATATAATTTTTTAAAAATGATTGTTGTGGTCTTGAAGTATGTCCAGTCCTGCAAACTAACACCCAGATCCTCAAAGGTATTTAGGTGCCTAACTCCCCTTAAAATTAATGGGAGTTAGTCATGTCAATATCTTTGAGGATCTGGGCCTAAAATTGTTGACATAGACATAAAACTGGTACAAGCTGCATCGTGGTGAGCAGCCCCACCCTGAACAAAATGCCTCATCTCTGATCTGGAGGGATCACTTGTACAGAGCAGGGGTCATTCATTCTCTTTGGCCTCATGGCTGAGTCTACTAATAAAGATGCCAGTTATGGTGTGGATTGAGACTCATGTTACAAAGGCCATTAAGGAGCCACCAGCTGGTGAAAACTTTCAGTCACTCACATAAGCTGATTTTGAATTTGCTACATCAAGGGGAAAGGTTGCCAGTCTCATGAACTATCTTCTTCGCAGTAATTTTTAGACACCCAATGTTTTGTGAAGGGCCAATCTTGGACTCCTGACTTTGTCAAAACTCCTCTTGAGTTCAGTGGGAGTTTTGCCTGAGTAAGGACTGCAGGATTTGACCCACAGTATTTTCTTCTGAAAAAAAGGTATTGTTCTTAGCAATTGCTAAAGTATATTGAGGTAAAATAGGTCCAAAAGACATGCACATTCATGTTTCTAATGTGAGCTACTGTAAGTAAAATGGTCTAGTAGGAATATGACCTTTCATTTAATGTGAAAGATTACTTTTGTATTAGTCTCTTAAGATTTGAGAATCTGATTTTAAGAAAGATGACATCAACGCAAGATAAAGTCCTCTCAGAATTGCTGCCAATCTCCTGACATCCACATGAAAATATAGGCTGACCCCTGTTTCCAGGGGGGAGGTAATACATCTGGGAGCTGTAGTCCTTCCCCCTGAATTTCCTCCACTTCTACTGCTGAGCCATGGCCAGAGGACCCCACCAGCAGCAACATGGTTCCTGGAGGAGCTAGGCAGCCAAAGGGGGCGAGGACCAGTGAAGTAGAAAAAGCTCTCCATATGGGGGCTGTTGCCTGCCTCCAGGGTTCTGGGGGAGATCTTTCCTGTCAATCCCCTGGATATGTAGGATTGGGAGGTCTCTCCACCCTCCCACTTGTGGGCCCACCAGACCCCTCTTCCTTGAGGGGATTATTTACTGGTCACTCCGGAAGGTCAGCCTTGCTGAGTGTTCTTGGGCTTTTGCTGTGGTGATCTTGCCTAGTATTTGTTGGTTACCTAGTTATGGAAAAACAACTACTGATTGCTTTATGAACTCTATAGTAGATTAATTAAATATTGGGCAGATAATTGATTTCGCAACTCTAGCTGTATAATATGTTTTATATGAGGTCTATATTCCGTTTTATGGGAAAAGATAATGATGATACTTGTCACTGTCCAGTAACCTATACTTTACTAAAGTGCCTAAACTTAATCAATAAAGATCACATTGCATCTTTCTTCTTCTGGGCAGGTTATATATATGGCATGTAGTCCTGTAGCCTATGTGACATTACAGCCCCAATAGGGTGGAAGGAGGAAGGTGTCATCCAAAAAAGTCTGTATTTTGTTCCAGAGTTGTATAAGCTGACAAAATAAGAGTCCATGCCTTAGAGGTGCTCAGATGCTACAGTGATGAGGGGAGACATAAAGGTTCTGTATAGGTTTTAGGAAGTACTGAGTAACTTGCACTCCTGTTGGTTTCAGCTCTGTTGTGAATTCAAGAAAAATAAATTTTTTAGCAAGATGAGTGAATTAAAGTGAAAAGAAAAGGAGTACTTGTGGCACCTTAGAGACTAACCAGTTTATTTGAGCATGAGCTTTCGTGAGCTACAGCTCACTTGCTGTAGCTCACGAAAGCTCATGCTCAAATAAACTGGTTAGTCTCTAAGGTGCCACAAGTACTCCTTTTCTTTTTGTGAATTAAAGTGGTGTCAGAGTGAAAGAAGGACATTTCTCACAGGATGGTACTGCATGACACTAACTGGTATCTATTAAGAGTACAATCAGAAAGGAGCTTAAAGAAAATTAAAATTGCAGCATGGATAATAGTCATAGGCTATTCATTTTATTACACTGAACAGAATTAGTCTTTGTAAGGAGTTCAACTTGTTGAATGTTGTTGTGGACAAAAGGAATGGAAGAAATGCAGACCAAGAGACACTTCAGCTACGTTTATGGCTATAACTGTCAAATTTTCTGAACTGTAAGCTGGCTAGACTTAATGGGGAGTGGTTATAGTATTTGGTGCCATTTTAAAAAGCTTTTATTTAGGTAGAGTGTCTCATTGAAACTAATAGCACTGTCCAGTATGAGTTGCAACAACCAGATTTTTATCCTCCTTATCTTGTTTAATGTGAACTTTGAGTGTTTTGAGTTTTGTAAGCTGCTAAGCCAAAGACTGCAGTTAAATACTGGAAGCCTGATTCACTGCTCCATTATACTAGTCTTAAACTGACGACTTAAATGGAGCTCCACTCATGTAAAACTTACGTGGGATCTGGACCAAGGTCTCCAGCGGGAGTCTGGGCCCTTTAAACTCAGAACTGTTGCTGGCAGGTCAGCATAGCTGATCAGACACTGCTTGTTTATGGCTAGTGTAAATGAGCTGTAGCTCTGCTTTTCCTTACCGTAAATAGGGAAGAAAAAATGTTCCTCAGTCAAGTGTTTTCTGTATTTCTTTTTCCTTTCTGTGCTTCAGATGGACATGTTTTTTCAGATTTTTAATTTGGCAAACCTTTATATTTAACACACAACTTCACCCTATCAACCCCCTTTTCCAGATTTTATGCTTCCTTACTAGCCAATTAATTCTTCTTTTTACCTCTCTTTCTGCTGAAATTTCACTTTTCTCAGCAGTTCTGGCTGCTAGGTATCCTGACTCACTTCTACTTCTGTCTCACCAGGTTCATTGCCTGTGCAACATTCTGATTCTCCCTTGCCCCTTTTTTCTGCTTGATTTTTGTCTAGTTTCCATTCTCATTTGAAGGATTTCAAAGCTTTAATAATGTGTGCAGAACTGTACAAATTTGAGTGTTGTTTCATCTACCCCTCTTCCTTCCTTATTAGTCATAATCAAGTTCTGACTCTACAGTTCAAATGAGCTGTCTGGACAGGCCTTTCATTCCATGCACCCTTCCCCCTTCGCTCAAGAGAAAAATCTTTATTTCTCCTCTGACGCTTCATTGTGGATGCCAGTTTCTTTGGCTGATCATTGTATTTTCAAACCTGTGTGCCCCTGCCAGTGTCCTGTGGCTTCCAACTACAGTGTCTCTTGAGCAGTCATCTTGCTTTTCAGGATTGTCAGCTGGTCTTTAACGAATTAGTTGCATTTTTTTACTTCTTTGTAATATTATACGATAGCAGTTTAAAAGTAATTCAGTTGCTTTCTGTGTGCCTAGGTGTGGGTTGGGAGTCGTACTATTTGTGTGCTGTTCAGCCCACAAATTAAAGGGTGATTGTTATTTTAAATACATAATAGTATAATAAAAACAATTCTTTAGCTATCTTACAAATAGTATCTTAGATTATTAAAACAGGAAGGATTTTTAAAATCTTGTTTAATTTTTTGTGCTCATGCTATGTGATTACTCTTAGCACTTCATTTTGGAGGAGGGGAATAGGCTAGGTGGTTTCATTTTTGTTTCTAGTTGTTTTCACTTTTTGATCCTCCTATAGGAACACGGTGCTGCAGTGGTGGGTTGCAAAATGTTCAATGGCAAGTTTAAAAAAAAGTGTAAAAGGAAAAGGGATACCATCAACTAGATTTAAAAAAAAAAAAGACTATTATGACATTGAAAATACTATTTTTTTTGGTGCTGTTTATAAGAGTCATTTCAGTAAGGATAAAAATGTATGATATGGGGAAGAAGTAAAATTAGCTACCCCCTAAGTGCTGTCAGTGCACATAATATACAAACTGGTGGGAGTTGCTAACAGTTTTCACTTACAGTAATCTTAAATGTTACTTGTTACAATGCAGCATTTTCAGACAAGTATGACTTTCAAGTTGTAATTGACTAACAAACCAAAGTAATGAACATTTCAGTTAATATTAGGTTTCAGAGTAGCAGTTGTGTTAGTCTGTATCCGCAAAAAGAAAAGGAGTACTTGTGGCACCTTAGAGACTAACAAATTTATTTGAGCATTAATAAATAAATTTGTTAGTCTCTAAGGTGCCACAAGTACTCCTTTTCTTTTTTCAGTTAATATTAGATTTTGTCAAACAATTTTTCCTCATGAAACTTACATTTTGGACTTAAAGGAACATTGTTAATTTAAAACTGACCCTTCACTTTGCCATACTGGTTACCTGTTAGTGTTACAGGTAACGCCTAAGATTACTAAAACTGAAGATGATTACCAGAAAAAATGTCTTTTCCCCAGTTTGTTTACGTAGTGCATTTGGCAGCTTTGTGCATAGTCAGTTTTACTTTGCTCTGTATTGTTAGTTAGCCAGTTCTCCCAGGTGAGAGAGACATTTAAAAGAACAGAAAAATATGATTGTAAAGCTACAAATATTGTTAGTGGAGATTCAGAGAAAGGTGTAGCTACTTTTAATGCTCTCACGTTTTTTAACTGACTAAATTCCACGTCAATGGAGTCCTTATAAAAAGCAGTGTGTCCTTTTAATCAGCAAACAGGTCCTCTGTGCATCAAATAATTAAAAATAGAGCAAAGTTTCCGAACAAGGCGTCTGGCAGAAGCGTCTGTACTTCCATCTGTGCATGATTAGCAAAATGGTTCATGATATTTAAATAGCACAGGCTTTGCTCTCTTTTTTATTATTTGTTGTGCTGAAGACCTATTTGCTTGTTAAGTGGTCTTTTTTGAATAGTTACTGGCAAGAAATCAGAAAAGTGTATGAAGACATCTTGTACACACTGCAGACGCCAAATTGTCCCCTTTTAAAGAAGTGTTGTCCATTTTGGTTTTTTTTAAACCACTAATGTTACCATTGTTTCACTTTTTCTCTACAAAAAGTTCATCAGATCAGTTCATTTCAGTGAGGTTAAATTTGTGTTGTCATTGCCCCTGACCTGCAGACAGCCCCTTTGTTTTTATTCCAGTAGTGTTTAGAAAGATACTTTGGGGCACGTGCAGTGCCATATGTGATGGAGGTTAGACCTACAACTCCTGTTAACTATACTGGGAGTCATGTGTCTAATCTGTTATGCACACTACTCTGAAACTTTACCCGTTGGACAGAAAACATAATTAGCCATGTAACCGCTTTCCAAGGGCTTTTGAGGCCTTAAAATGGGACTCCTCCTTGCGTGCAGTGTTGGACTGGACGCAGCTTCTCTCTGGCTAGCAGCACATTGCTCCAGAACTGTAGCCCTGATTTTTCATTTATTTATTTATATTGAAAATTCTTGTCTGTGGTTTTTAGGGGAATATATACAGGTAAGTATGAAGGTAAATACACAGTTAAAACGAACAAGCATATAAGTGTGAAGTGTATTATATTTTGGTAGGAACACAAGTACTTGGTGCATCTTTGTTATAAACCGTTATTAGATGCAGTGTGATAAGTCAGTGAAGAGTTCTGATGTACAGGTAGGCACATCGGTGTCTGCCGCAGAATAATTATACTTGGATGAGTATGCAGGTGGTGGTTCCTCAATAGCTGAGATTTTCTTCTCTCTTTTTTTCTTTTTTTAAAAAAGTACATTTATATAGCTTATAGTTTATATATGATGTGGAAATAATGAGTCAGATTCTGCCTTCACTTACACCCATGCCGACCCCGCTGAGTTTAAAGGGATTTGTGGATGTTTCTTGAAAGCAAATCTGGCTGTGTGTATATACGTATAGACTGTATGTGTCTGTCTGTTTGTACTGGGATCAAACCCCGAGACCCATTCTGCCTTAAGGAAAAGTTAAGTTTAAAATAGTCTTCAAATGAGGTGTGGGGTGTTAAATTGGATACCAGCCTCTCAGAATGGGTTGTGGATGTGTTCTTCGTACTGCACAGCGTGCCATTTGCTCCAGGGAAAAATCAGAGGGAATATCATAGACCCCATGGATGGCCAGCTTACCTGACTTCACTGCTTTGGGGAGCAGTCAGCCGCACTACCATCATATGTCCTTGCTCTTAACAACTGCTCAGTAAAGATGGGGGGTGGGGGTTTGGAGTTGATCATCTTTCAGCAAAATTAACTCCCATGCAGATTGGCACCCACAAATCTGTGGGGTGTTAATGGGAGCATGTTGCAGATCCCTTGTGCTACCAGTTCTGCTTCCAAAAGCCCACGCAGGCTGAACATGAAGGGAGGACCTAGAGGGGCATCTGAGGGGTTGGGGAAGGAGGGAGTATGTTGTGTTTAATTAATTTTTTCTGCCTTCTAAATGTTAATGGGAATTTGTGCCCTAATTCTGTCATTTATCTCCCTGCTAGGCTGCATAACTGAGGGGAGCATAGGTCCCCTTTTAATTTGACTTACGAAATTAAGGACATAAACATTTTTTTTCTTCACTTCAAAGTTGATTTTTTTTCAGGAAGGTAGATAATTCCCCTCCTCCCCCCATTGTGACCCAGTATTGTAGTTCACTTAGTATATAAAATCACTGAGTCTGTGATCCCTGCAGTTTGTGGGTCTAAGGTGGACCCTTTTAAAGGAAGAAAAGAAACAAATGGGCAGGAAAGAGAAAGAGATCTTAGGCTTATTTGGGGAAGATTGATATTGTATCAGTAGACTTGTTAAGGTTTAGCCAAGTTTTGTGTGTTATTTTTTATACCTATTCTCAGGATACACCATAATGGAGTTTTTGGAACTGTTACAGTTTATGTTGTGAATGTGAATTAATTAACAGTAGTATGAATTGCATAGTGTAGAATGGAATTTGTTTTTATATAGTACCTTTTCATGCTCGGGGTATTTCAAACACTTTAAAAATAATGAGTTAGATACTGATAGTGCAGTGACTGTAGATAAACACAGCTGCCATTATGTGTGCAACAAAAGACCAAACTTTAGAACCTGTTTCTTTGATTAGGGCGGGAAGGATGTTGGCCTGGATGACTGTTATTCCTTGCGTTTTTTTTAATAAGGCTTGTGGGATCACTAACTTCAGTCTGGACAGGCTCCATAGGGAGGCAGAAGGGATCTCGTTCTGTATTACTTAATCTGTAATTCCAAATGCGGTGTAATCAGCATTATGAAGAGTTACAGAGCACAGTACTTAGTAGCTCCTGTTTAAACTTCTGTGTCTTCTAAAATGGATTACTTTATATCACAGATGCAGAATGTGGAAAAATCCTGGATTTTCCTAAAACTATTTTCCTTGTACAGCCATCTGCAAACACATTGTAGCAAAGGAACTAAACCAGATCTGGCCCAGTGATACGTGTCCCATTATGCTATGCAAAAAATCCGGGTTCAGTTACTAGTCTATAGATCCCAGAAGGCGATGGAAGTGCCTTAAGAGCATCTCTGTCCAACTGACTACAAAAAAAATTTGATAGGGACCAACACATAAACCTCCTCAAATACAGGATTTGTAATGGAAATGTTGACAGCCTATAAGCAGAGTCACTGCAATTGTTATAGTTCACAGATATTGACTATTGTAGACATGCAAGGCCAAATTCTGCTTTGTTAGACCGTGCTTCCCTTGAATCAATGGCAACATTCCATTGACTTGAGTAATTCAGGATCAGGCTCTTACGTTGATTTAAATCTGAAGTGTATTTAATTTGGATTTCATGTTGGTATAAATGAGAGCTGAATTTGGCCTGCAGCTCTGAAGAGAGGAGCAGTTGAGACACTGGTGTATTCTCATTGTTCAGTATCAGGAAATTTAGGGACTGTAATAGTCTGATCAAGTCAGACTAGTAATGTAACTTTTTTTGCATTACTCAGAATATTTCATTCTAATTTTTCAGCAGGTAGTAGTTAGTATCTGTTATGGAAAACTCAACATGCTTTTTGGCCATTATTGGTAAGGTAATTCTTTCACTGAGGAAAATATATTCCCATAATTCATGTATATCTTTTTAAACAAGGGGATAGGCATTCATTATTTGCGATTTGTACTATTATATGAAAGCTTCTCCAAATTTTGCACAGCTCAGTAGGAGGGAGTGGCAATTTAGTGCATTCTGAGCTATGTAGCACTAATATATGTTACTTTTAAGACACCTACAAGTTATAATAAAAATATAATATAAGCAAGGGTAAGTAACCACAATTTAGATAATTACAAAAACAATTGACTCAAGTGAGTACTGAAACGCAGAAAAAAATGTGAAAATTGAAAGGTGTTTTTTAATATAATGCATTCTATAAATATTCAAGAAACATTTCATGATTCACTCTGTACTAAAGTGGCTATCAAATGTAGAGTGTATTTGAAACACAAGTCTTACATATTAAACGTTTGTAAATTCAATTGATATACAGTCATGAATAGCACTCCATAGAAAGAATAAATATGTATTGTATCTAGAAAGCAGAATAAATATTTCAAGGGAATGCAACAGGATTGCTAAACTAAAACAGTACATCTGTATGTAAAATTGTGTAGGGATGGTTTAAGTGCTATTCTTTCACTGTTAGGACTGTTAAAATTGCAAGCAGGTAGCAAAAAATTGCACTTTAAATATTTCACAGAAAATAATTGCTCTGAAAGTTTTTAGGTAGTACAGGAAATGTATAGTGTCATATACTTGACATTTGAATATTAATACTGATACCGAAACAGTCTGACCACAAAAAAAGCCTGGACTGGAAGGGAAAGGCAGCATTTTGATCAGATAAGAACAAAACAGTTTTGAAGTGCTTCACGTATGATGAAAATGACATGCCTAATGAAAACGGAGAAAAAGTTATCTTTCAGGATTGGACATTTTGTGTCCATTTTAGGAATACCCTTAGATGGGTAAAGACAAAACTAGAGAGATTTGTGTCTTCATTTGTTCTTTAATAAAGTTAGTATCTTTCAAAATGGTAAATGGCACAGTGCTACCACCAGGTGGTTTGAATTCATTCATACATACACGTGAGCGTGCACATGTACATGTGAGATGTCTGCTTTACTGGCCAATCAGCCTCCAAGTTCTTTGAGATATGTTAAAGGATCTGTTCTTGACCAGACAGTTTTAGATGCTGAATTCTCTTTAGCAGGAAGCTGCTCTTATTTTTTTGAATACATTGGTACAGACCATTCTTCTTTAAAAAAAAAAAAAGCCCCCCCCCATTTCCTCCTGCCAGATTGTGCCAGGCTCTTGTGCAAGTACTTCATTTAGGTGGGAGCACAAAGTGTTTTCAGCTAGTCCCCTGCATTTCCCACACCACTGCTAGGGACAGACACAACCTATGCACTTGGGGGAGTGCAAGGACTGTTTCCTCAGTGCACTCCTAGAATAGCTATTCAAGCCAAAAGGGGCAGATGCGAAAGAAATGGGGGCCAGGTGCAAATTGGGGAGCAGCCAAGGGTGCAGTCTCTCAAAGGCAATGTAGCAATTTTCTATCCATTGCTCCATCTTTGGAGTTACGATGGTGGGAACCCTAGTGTAGACAAGTCTCTGGGAGACTTTTGCCAGTTGTTCCACTTTGTGCTTTCACTGACACAGTGAGCAACTGAGGCAGCTCAAGTGGTGGTAATACCGGTGGCTAATTCCCTATTATGGACAGGGCTGCATAGCAAATTTTTGGGTGGTTTGGCTTTGCGCCACTCCATGTGGGATCCTTGGCTAGATAGGAAAATTTGACCCTATCTATTTAACTACATACAAACTTATTAAAAGATTTTTCTTTTCAGGGTAAGAGGAGAATGTTTGGCAACCTTCCTTCTGAGATTAGGACTGTACTTCTGATTTTTTTTCATTCAGAAATACATCTGACGCTTTCAGAGCTTCCCCTTCCCCATCTGCCCCAGACAAGATTAATGTTAGTTTTATCTTCAAAATGCAAATGTAGTCTTAGCACAGTTTTGAGCTGCTCTTAACTGTACAGCAGTTCTCTTGGCACAAACCACTTACTAGACAGGCGAACAGAGCGGTATGTGTGTGTGTCATTTTTAAACAGCCCCTCCTCCCCCCACTCAGCATACTGATATACTCCTATTTATTTGTAGGTACTTCAGGGGACCACGTTCTGCTCTATTATATCCAAACAGCTTCACCATAGCAGTGGGTTTGCTTGGGTGTAACTAGGAGCAGAAATTGGCCCAGTCAGCTGGCATCTGTGTATTATGGGCCCTTTCTGCCTCGGCAGCATAAAGGGGTTGTAAACGGGTTGGGAACAGTCTTTAAGGGTTATCCCCTGTATAAGGGGATTGCCCAGAAAGTGCATAGCTGACAGAATGGATCTACGCTGCTTCCCCTCACAGTTCCTGACCAAAGGTGGACAAACAGCACACTTAAAAAAAAAAAAAAAAAAAAAAAAAAAGTAAAAAGACCTTACTGCTTCTAGGCTTGCACTACACAACATCTCCAGGCCTCTGACACACATTTTAGACTACATGAGTTGTTTAATTTGTTTGGGCAATTCCCCTTAACCACTGAGATCTGAACTGGGCACACTGTCTGATACACAGAGGCCTGATTCTCTACTTGCTTGCACGGTCACTTGCACCTGTGCAAAGTGGGTCTAAAATGCTGTCAGTAGTGTGAGTAGAGAATTCTGATTCGTTAGTATTTTACACCCACTATGCACAGAGGTAAATGCTTCCTTCGGGGGCAAGGCCCAGGTAGCCTGCCTGTTCTGTTACTGGCAAAGTACTTAACTGGTGGCCAGCCCAACATATGGGGCTAAGAAACATCATATGCAGTAGGTTTTCTCTATCCCACAGACAGCTTTTCACATGAGCATCAGGGCCTTTATTCCATTCTGGATGAAACGTACAGAATTGCCACTGTCTGCAGGGTTGCCTTGTGTATGATGGGATGCCACTGTTGCTGATTATTTATGTACCGCCATATGCTAGTTGTATAATAAACCTTGACCCATTTAAAAAGGGTTCCCAAGGCTCTAATTCAGGAAAGCATCCTTGTTTAGGACAGCACTTAAACTTGTGCATAAGTGCTTTCCTGAATCAGGGCCTAAATTTGTAATAAGCACAAAGATGCAAAAAAATATTGTTAAAATAGCATTAATCTCCTAATTTAGGGTTTTCTCCTGTCCCCTTGAAGTCAGTGCAAGTCAATGGGGACAGGATCAGCCCTCTAAAGATATTAAAAAAAAAACAGTGTGCTGTAGTATTAGACATGGCTGACCAAGTGAAGAAAAAAATGAACTGGAGTTGTGAAATACTCCTAATCCTCAGTGGTTTTCATGATGCATGGAAATAGCTTCTATGGAGCTATCAATGTCTATTGTGTTAGTTTATATTAGGGACCAACCATGGATTATTCACAGACTATGGTAGCTGCTCCAGTGCATACCAGGTACAAAAAACTTTGATCTTTGGATCATTGTTTAAGACTACAATCTAGTGCAGTGCTCTTCGCTATTTTTAAAGTAGGGGTGACTTTGGCAAAAACCCTTCAATGTGAGAGCCACATGGGGTGGGGCTGAGGGGTTCGGAGTGTGAGAGGTGGCCCAGAGTAGGGTAGAGGGTGGGGTGCGGGGGTGAGGGCTCTAGGGGTGGAGCTGGGGTTGAGGGGTTTGGGGTGCTGGAAGGGGTTGGGCAGAGGGTTGGGATGTGGGGGGTGAGGGCTGCAGGCTGGGGCCGGGGATGAGGGGTTTAGGGTGCAGGAAGGGGCTCAGGGCTGAGGTAGAGGGTTCGGATGCAGGGGGCGGGTGAGGACTCTGGCTGGGGGTGCGGCCTCTGGGGTGGAGCCGGGGATGAGGAGTTTGGGGTGCAGGCAGGCTGCCCCAGGGCTGGCCAGAGGACTCCCCCCAGTTTTCTCCCTGCTGGCAGGCAGCACAGGAGCTCCAGGGAAAGGGGCCTCTCCTCCCCCTGCTGGCAGCAGCTAGCTCTGGGGAAGGGGCCTCTCTCCCTCCTGCCAGCAGGTAGCATGGGAGCTCCGGAGTCGGGGGAGAGGCCCACAGCAGCCCTGCAAGCCCCAAGTTGCTCCTCTCCCCAGTTCCCACCCACCACCTACCTCTCTCCTCTCCAGGTCCCTGCTGCACGGCCCTTTAGAGCTGCTGTGTGGCTATTTATAGCCTGCCATGTGGCCACGCAGCTTAGAGGGAACGTAGGGAGCCACCACTGGCTCGCCGGGCTTGCAATGAAGAACACTAGTCTAGTGTGTCAATGGGGATTTATATATTTTTTTTACAATAATACCCTCTATAGTCTGTGCAGCATACACACAGTCAGTATGTGTACTTAATATCCTAATGCAAATGGTATATGCTGTAGAATTTTTAGATTCACATTTTAAAATATTTGTAATTTCTGTAAATAACTAAAAACATATGTCCCCATTAAACAGCCATCCTTTGCTAAACACTTATTAAATATTTGGTTTCAAAGCAAGCCATTTACCTGTAGGGGAGTTGGTTTTCCCACTTGTATCCATTTGCAATTTAGAAATCTATAATCAGTGTTGTAACCTGGAAAGTGTTCTCATCTGCCTGCTGTTTTTGTTCATAAAAGGGCCTGAAGTGCTGAGATGTCTTGGCTGAATGTAGCACCTCCTGGAGTTGAGGTTTATTGCCCTATGGGGGTAGGGAAGGGAGGAGTGATAAGCTGTGAGAGAGAAGTGTTTACAGGATTAGGGTTGAATAGATTTTGCTCTTGGGAAGTTTTGTCTGGTATTCAGCTGGAAGGGGAGAAGTTGGTGATCTAAGTTACAGATTTGAAATGCTTACCATACAATTTAGAGCCCAGAACCATACGTTCAGGTCTTGGCAAGATTGGCTCAGCCATTCATTCCTTCAAGGTAGACATTTTGAGTACCACTACATTTACTGAATTCTAAAGGGGTGGGGCGGGGGGGGGGATGAGAGGAGTGTCTTGGATGTAACCTTAAAATTTGAGGCCTGTCTGCTCTGCATATGTGGAAAAGATTTGGTGCGGGGGTTCGCGCACACATTTTTTGGTGGCCTCTGTCCCTGCCTCTCGCAGCCCTTCAGCAAGAATCCACCCCAGGGAATGTGGGTTGGGAACTCACCGGCCACCTGCGGAATCCTGCCCTGATTGGGCGAGAGTGGGGACTCCTGAACACCGCAGCCGCCTCCACTGACAAGAGACACCTCTGGTGGTGTGCCGACTGGCCCCAGGTGGGTCTAGAGGCACTCCCCAGAGCCTCTGCAGAGGCTGTGCGGTGCAGGGCTCCGATCTCTGCTGGCGGCACCAGCTCAAACACTAAGATGGTGCATCTTGCTGCCCTTGGTACCAGCTGTTCAAGAGCAACAGCTGAGCACTGCAGGGAGGGGCCACTGCTTTTCTCCCCATCCCCGAGCTTTGGGAGCTGTCATGTCCACAAAAATATCTGCTGGTGGCTGCATGCAAGAAGCTCTGATTTAGTGGCACTTTATCCTAAGAGTTGGAAACCCTGGCCAGGTTTTCATCTCTCCCCTCTTGTCCTCCCCGTTCATTGTTTTGCCAATTGCCTGCTTCGTTTCAATAGTGTTGTATGTATCGTAAATAATTTGTGAAGTGCTGTGGGATCTTTTGAGATTAGGGTTGCCAACTCCCTAATTGCACAAACCCAAACACCTTTGCCCCACCCTGCCCCGAAGCTATGCCCTTGCCCTGCCCCTTCTCTGAGGTCATGCCCACTCCATCCCCACTCCCTCCGTCGCTCACTCTCCCCCACCCTTACTCACTTTCACTGGGCTGGGGCAGGAGGTTGTGATATTGGAAGAGATGCGGACTCTGGGCTGGGGGGTGAGGCCGAGGGGTTTGGAGTGTAGGTGGGGGCTCTGGGCTGATCCTGGGGCAGGGAGTTGGGGTGTGGAAGGTGTGTGGTAGGGGGTTCAGGGTGCGGGCTCTGGGAGGGAGTTTGGATGTGAGAAGGGGCTCAAGGCTGGGGCAGGGGGTTGGGGTGCAGGATGGGGTTTGGGGTGCGGGCTCTGGGAGGGGGTTTGGGTGTGGGAGGGGACTCAGGGCTGGGGCAGGCGGTTGGGATTTGGGAGTTGGGCGAGGGGTGTGGGCTCTGGCTGGGCGGCGCTTACCTCGGGTGGTTCCTGGAAGTGATTGGCATATCTGGCTCCTAGGTGGAGGTGCAGCCAGGCAGCTCTGCAGGCTGCTTCTGCCTGCAGGCACCGCTCCCATAGCTCCCATTGGCCATGGTTTCCAGCCAATGGGAGCTGCAGAGCTGGTGCTCAGAGCGGGGGCAGTGAGCAGAGACCCCCTGGCCATTCCTATGCCTAGGAACTGGACATGCCGGCCGCTTCCGGGAGCCATGTGGAGCCAGGGCAGGTAGGGAGTCTGCCTTAGCCCCACCGTGCCGCTGACCAGACTTTTAGCGGCCTATTAAAATATCCCAGATTGCTTTCAGTAGGCACTGGGAGATCAAAGCCATTTCCGGGAGACTCCTGGCAATCTGGGAGGGTTGGCAATCCTATTTGAGATTAAGAGTGCTATATAAAAATAAAATGTTTTGTTTTTTTAACTGTATCCCATTACTCCTGGTTACAACTCTATGTACCACCTTATATAGCACTTCTGCATTCTTGGTTCTTATGCTTGGCAGATGGTTATAACTGCACATGCTCCACCCTTTAGTCAAGCTGTATTCACTTAACTCTTTTAATATTTCATAATGAGCCAATGCTTTCAGACATCACATAATTTTTATTGCTTTTCTCTGAATTCCTTCCTGCTCAGAGGAGATTAGGACTTGCAGGTAATGAATCTAAAGGTGATTCTCTGAGGCTTCTAGACAGAGTCAAGACCCTGTAGGTCCTCCTGGCTGTATAGCTCCCAGACTAACAAAATATAAACTGTGCTGACTAGTGCCACCCCACAGGGCCTCCCCAGTCTTGGCTTGCCCTGTGCAGTTAGAGAATGGGGTGCTTGCTATACCACATGTGTTTTAGATTATGTTTCCCCTGGTGTATTAGCTTGCATTTTTCAAATTGAGTCTCACTTTATTTCCTGGTCTGGAGCAATTGTGTTGCAGTGTAAATTCCTCTTTAGAGAGGTTTCTCAGTTCACAGGGTCATGTGACACCTTGGCCAATAGCAGAGCTCCATCGGTCTAGAACCAGGCAGCTGTAAAGCACTCTGCCCTTCTGTGGTGCTGTACACATAATAATAAACCTTGTATCATTGTGAGAATGTTCCTTATTTTTTTTTTTATAGCTTCTGTGTGAAAATACGCCCCAGGTTTATGCTTGCTGGCATGCTCATGCCAATTCAGGAGATGTGGACCAGGTGGGGGAAGGGCAAAGGTGGCCTCTGAATTTGGGGCCTGATTGGCAGGGGTGGGGGCCTGCACTGCCCCTGTGCAATGTAATTCTAAGAAACATTGGCCTCCTGCTGCTCCCAATGTGCTCCCATGCCAGAGGATGCACAGGAAAGTGGCATAGAGCTTCTCTGCCAGACTTGTGACAGGAGATGAATCCCTTGCTGCAAAGAGAATTGTAAGGGGCTAGAATTGGGCCCCGAAGATGTAGTTTGCACTTCCCTGTTCTAGCACTAGTAAATGTGATCCTCTATCTTTCAAGTCTGTTTGGAGACATCATTTTAAAGCATTGTTGGGCCTGCACTCTGGGTGCCCATTGAGTACTCAAAAATCATCTTATTTGCCTTTATTTTCCCACTATTTTTCTCTTTTTCTGTTGTCCTCCAGCAATTTTATGGCTAAGAAGCTTGAAGATATCCTGAAAATGCTCACAGAATTCCTCAGTAAGCCTGGAATTCCTTTAAATATCTCCAAGGATAGATTTATTTTATAAATGTCTAATGCCAAGTTTTCTGAGTTACCAAGCATACCCTGGTAGTGTCCCTTTAAATTTGTGCTGCTACGTACTGTACTGCATATGTATAAATTATATAGTTAAATACACAAGTTACACTTTATAAGTATTATCACCATTAAACTCTCATTTTAAAAAATTGCATAGTATGAGAGCGGAGTTCAATTGGTTTGTATTTTATATATGCATCTCCACATCCTTGAGGTAAAATTAAATCCTAAAATATGCATTTTGGATATATTGTAGCCTGTTAATTACTATACACTTTTTTTCAGGTGAATTTGTGTAGCTTTTTCTACCTCTATCATGTAAATCTTTAGTAAGCTGACATCACTTCTTTTCTCTCTGAATTTACCTGTATTTGTGTGATCGACAACATTTTCATCATGATCTTCTGATAAACCAATTAATCTGAGTAATTTTGAAAATATTTCTTCGCAGCAAAGTAACTGAATTTAACAGTTAAAGTTCAGAGTGTCGCATCTCCAGTAGAGGTACTATTGCATTGTGCTAACAGCACTAGGTATGCTGTTTTCAAGGCACTTTACAATCTTCTGAAAAAACTACCCTTTGGACTGCAATTTCTCCTTGCCTGTTCTCAGTCCAAAAGTCAATAAATAAATTGTGTGTATGAATGCGCGCATACATCCCTCCATCCAGCCAGACCTAAAAGGCATAATAAACTTCCATGTGGTCATTTTTGAGATATCCAGGTATGGAAATATAAAAAAAAAACATGTTTCGACTCTTAATATATAATTCAGACACTTCCTTTGTACTTGGATAAAACTTCAAACAGATTTTTAGAAATTGTAACTCCAGGCTGGAGATGAGCCCAGAACAACAGAACCCAACAGTTTGAAACTCTGGTGAAGTTCAGATCTGGATCTGCATTCTTCCTTGCTCCTTAGGAAACTCACAATAACACATTGGAATGAAAACGTGCAGTGGCAGAGTCATCAGAAGAGGTTATTTACTCCTGAACAGTCAGACTGACATTTAGGTGAATCAGCTGAAAAACATGCTTTTTTAGAAGGAGATTGGAATGTCCAGAAGAAACAAGAAGTACAAAGTACTGAAGACACGAACAAAACTCGACCGCACATCGAGCTAAATTCTAGTCATGCTGTGTTAAGTGGAGGACTGTATTCAGGGAAACCATTCACACAACCCAGTGCATCCATGTGAGAGACAGCCACAATATGGTTACTCGTTCCCCAGGAGTGCTATTGGAGGAGGCTAGCCAATGCCGCCCTCCAGACCCAGAGAGAGAGAGAGAGAGCATGATGCTGAGGTGTGGCCATGGTCTCACTTCTACAAACCAGTCTAAGGATGTAGAGCAGCGCTAGGGGAAATTGCAGACAACACCTGTGGAACAGGTATAGCAACTTCCACTCCTAATTGTGCTTTCCTATCACTTCTGTGGCATCCTGCACCTCTACTGCACAGGCATAATATCTCCACAGACCAATGCTTAGGTAGTGCTCTTCATCCCCTCTCCTTCCCAGTGCAGCTAGGGCTCAGAGATCCAAAACAGAGTCCATAGAATATTGTATATTTCTATGTCCAACTTTTTTCTGTTACTGTTTAACAATTTCAGTCAGCTGAAAATAGCACCACATGGCTATTTCTATCATGCATCACTGACTGAAAAAGTAATTTTACTTTTCTACCAGTGCACCATGTATAAGTGCCCATGTGCCGTAGCTTCTTTTTAGAAAAGTAGATGAACTGCCATGTAGGAGACTTGGTTCCACTCTCCCAGCCGGCAGGTGGGAATTCTGCTTGAAAATACTTTGATCAACAGCCTCTCCTTGGTTGGTTTAAGGAGAAGCATTGATGTACAGTCTACTCCATCCAGAAGATTGGGGCAAGGGTCCTGATCCAATTGGCACAGAAATGAGTGGGGGCCTTTCCATTGACTTCAAAAGGGTTGGGGCCAATGGGAGCAGTTTAAAAGCTGGAGGATGTGAAGAGGGAACAAGTGGGAGGAGCTACAAGGAAGAGGGGAAGCACAAGGCAGGGAGAAGTGAACCAATAAAATCAGATAATATAAATATAAAGTGATAGCACTTAAAGTTTAAAAGTGTAGCACAATGCTAAAAAATTGGCAACTGTACTTCATAAACATGGCTGCCATTTTAAATTTTCTTCCTCTTAAAATATATCTAAACAAAGAAAATATCCATTCCACTCTATTTAAAAAGTAAAGTCAATTTTTAGTAAGAAAGAACTTTTGTTCAGATTTCCTCCAGGGCAGTGTGGTTCGTTTGTGTGTCTTCACAGAGTAGCTGTAGATCCCTCATCTTGCCCCAATGTCTCCATGGGGTTAGATGGAAATGGCCATCTCGGAGCAGGGCTCTGTGGCACGGAGGGGTAACTGAGGCCCTTTTGTGCCTTCTGCACAGCTGGGACCCCTCCTACGCTGTAGAACTGTACCAGCTCTACAGATCAGAGCATTTTGTCCTCCTTTATAGACATACGGTAACATTAGGTATTTTGTTGAACTGTTTGGCTGGGTTGCTGTTGTTTAAAATGGATTTCAGATTTAAGAATTTCAGGTCTCAGAGGGTTTGGAAGTTAAGTTTGTTAATTTTGTTAAAACAGGAAATTCATTCTGTTAGCTACTAAAAATAAATATTAATAAAAAAATGTGAACTCAGCACCACAGTCTTAAAAAAGAAAAAAAATCAGTTCAGATTAACTCTTATTGTGCTGAATTAAGGACAGCTGACCAGAATAGCTTAAGCACCTGAACCTGTTTATTTTAGGTACTTATCTGGCCACCATTAAGGTATTATCTGTACTGTAGTATCTGAGTGTCTCACAATCTTTAATGTCAGGTTTCAGAGTAGCAGCCGTGTTAGTCTGTATTCATAAAAAGAAAAGGAGTACTAGTGGCACCTTAGAGACTAACCAATTTATTTGAGCATAAGCTTTTGTGAGCTGCAGCTCACTTCCTCGGACGCATTCAGTGGAAAATACAGTGAGGAGATTTATATACACACAGAACATGAAAATAGCTCATCTTAAGTGATCACTCTCCTTACAGTGTGTATAACACCCATTTTTTCATGTTCTGTGTGTATATAAGTCTCCTCACTGTATTTTCCACTGAATGCGTCCGATGAAGTGAGCTGTAGCTCACGAAAGCTTATGCTCAAATAAATTGGTTAGTCTCTTAAGGTGCCACTAGTAATCTTTAATGTGTTAGTACTTCCCTAGCTCATACAGCTGTTGTGAAGACAATTATCCGCATTTTACAGATGGGGAACTGAGGCATGGAGGACCAAGGTGTCTGATCCTGTACTGTTGAAGTCAATGGGAGCTATGCCGTTGAATTCAATGGGTATAGGACCAAGCCCTAAATAATCTGCCCAGGGTCACACAGGAAGTCTGTGGTGGAGCAGGAAGTTGACCGTAAGGCTATGTCTATACTGCAGTTAGACACCCTTAGCTGGCCCATGCCAGCTGACTTGGGCTCACAAGGCTTGGGCTGAGAGGCTGTTTAATTGCGGTGTAGACCTTTTGGGTTTGGGGTGGAGCCTGGGCTCTAGGACCCTGTGAGGTGGGATGGTCCCAGAGATTGGGCTGTAGCCTGAGCCTGAACTTTTACACTGTAGTTAAACAGTTTCTTAGCTTGAGTCAGCTGGCATGCACCAGCTGTGGGTGTCTAATTGCATTGTAGACATACCCTAAGTCTCCCGAGACCCAAGCTAGTGTCCAGCCACTGAATCAGTTTTCTTTAGTACGTAGAGAAATTTGCAAAATTTTATGACTATATGGCTCACTCATTTGATTATGTACAATTTCACTGCTTATGTCTTTAAATGTATAGATTCACACTAGGGCCCTGATCCTGAAAACTTATGTGCATAAGCAATTGTATGTATGTGCGTATCCCTGCTATGCTAAGTGGTGAGTACTCACATGATAAATGTTTGCTGGATTGAAACTTAGCTTTTAAAAAATAGTTACTGTAGTTTTATAACAGGGGCGGGCAAACTTTTTGGTCCGAGGGCCACATCGGGTTTCCAAAATTGTATGGAGGGCCGGTTAGGGGAGGCTGTCTCTCCCCAAACAGCCAGGCATGGCCCGGCCCCCACCTCCTATCTGACCCCCTGCCTCCGCTGCTCGCCCTCTGACGACTGCCCCGGGACTCCTACCTCATCCATCACTCCTGCTCCCTGTCCCCTGACCACTCCCGGATCCCCCACCCCTGACTGCCCCCTGCCACCTCATCCAACCCCCCCTCTCCTTCCTGACTGCCCCTCCCTGGGACCCCTGCCCCATCCAACCCCCCTGTTCCCCTCCCTCTGACCACCCCTGTCCACACCCCTGCCCCCTGACCACCACCCCCAACTCCCCTGCCCTCTATCCAACCTCCTCTGCTCCCTGCCCCCTTCCCGCGCTGCTTGGAGAACCGGTGGCTGGCAGTGCTACAGCCACGCCGGCCAGAACACCGAGTCGGGCCGCGGCTCTGCAACTGCGCTGCCCGGGCACCCCAAGTGTTGCTCCGGTGGCACGGCGCACTGAGGCTGCGGGGGAGAGGGGACAGTAGGGGAGGGGCCGGGGGCTAGCCTCCTGGGCCAGGAGCTCAGGGGCTAGGCAGGAGGGTCCCGCGGGCCGTAGTTTGCCCACCTCTGTTTTATAACGTGGTAATCTAAGTGTTAGGCCCTTATTTGTACTAATGGCTGGACCGGAAGACCCCTCGTAAATGACTGAATTTTGAAAAATGTAAATGATCAAAAAACCAAAGACCCTGCATCACATAATATACATTGACCACTAATTTGACAGATTTAGTTCCTTTATAATATTTTTAGTATTTCATAGTGTACTAGTAAATGTCCCGTAGTATATTTCATGAAAATAATGGTGTCTTAGAAATTAGAAAAGGAGTACTTGTGGCACCTTAGAGACTAACCAGTTTATTTGAGCATGAGCTTTCGCGAGCTACAGCTCACATGAAGTGAGCTGTAGCTCGCGAAAGCTCATGCTCAAATAAACTGGTTAGTCTCTAAGGTGCCACAAGTACTCCTTTTCTTTTTGCAAATACAGACTAACACGGCTGTTACTCTGAAACCTTAGAAATTAGAGTTCTTAGAGTTCTTTTGTTGGGAAGTGTGAATTAATGAGTATGAATTAGAAAGGCTGAGGTATAAATATTTTCTTTTCATTGATACCTTATGAGGAGTGGAACAAGTAAAAAACAAAACAAAATTCATGGATCTCAACTTTGGTTGTACATTTTGATAATGTTTAAAATAATATTGTAGCTTGATGAGAAAAATTATTTCAAACAGTCCTTTTTAAACAGGGATTTATACAGCCAAAATTCTTGAAATGGCTGATCTTTCTCTTTGAAACAAACTTCAGAAATGCAAACTTTTTGTAGATG